>NC_140584.1:879196712-879844569 GCF_964204655.1 Triturus cristatus | reverse complement strand
GCACGCTAGGCGAGCCCCCTTCTATACAGGGCACCGGCGAAGTGTGAAGTGAGCAAGACAGAGTAGCAGTGAACTGCCTGAGGCCATGCTGTAAGTGGCATTGAAAGCTCACTCTCCTGTGAGTACGCTGGATCGCGAGCTGAGGCACGGCCTGGAAGCCAAGGAAAGCACCCCTGAATTGGGCTTTACGGAGTGGGTGTGCGGGCCTGACTGCGTAGACAGGTGGGACAATGCAGGATACGCGTCTGCCCACCGGATCACGCAGGCGTACTCCTTCTACAGTGAGACCAGGTGCAGGGGCCACAGGAAATTGGCTCACTCCCTGTGCAAGGGACATTGCATTCTCAGTGCGATGGGCAGGCAACGCATAGGAAAGGGTGCGGTGCCTGCACGCTCGGCATTGGGCCCAGCGCACTCAGATCAGGAATTCGAAACGTCGGGGGCCTCCAGAGATGCCAGTCTGGAATCAAAGATGGACTCTGTGATTCATGCGGTGACACAGATCGGAGAAGCGTTGACACAAACTCGTACATCCCTTGAAGGCCACATTGACAAGGTGAGATCTGATTTCACGTTCCTGTATGCAGACCACAGGAAGCTGCCTGGAAGGGTTCACAAATTAAAGTAGGAGGTGAGAGAGGTGGCCCCATCCATCATGGAGGTGTCCGCGGAAGTTCGTGCCCTCACAACCAGACTCCGCTCCCTGGAGCACAGAATGGATGACCAAGAAGGCTGATCGCGGCGTAACAATGCGCGCGTGGTGGGTCTGCCGGAGGGCACAGTAGGCGGAGATGCAGTGGCGCACGCCGAAGTCTGACTGAAGTCCCTGATGATTGAGGGAATGCTCGAACCTCTCTCCTTTCTTCATGGTGGAAAGGGCGCATAGGGTGCCGTCGGGCCGCCCTAGACAAGGCGCTGGGCCAAGTCCTTTCCTGATTCGCCTCATGAACTTTAAAGATAGAGATACAGTGCTCCAGGAAGCCAGAAAAAAGGAAGCTATCAAAGTGGGAAACTCTCAGGTCTTCTTTGTCCCAGACTACGCCCTTGGTGTGCAATGACAGCGGAGTACATTTCTAGCTGTCAAGAGACAAATGCGTGACATAAATTTGCAATACTCCTTCATATTCCCGACTCAGCTGCTGGTGGTTGCGGATGGATCCACGCACTTCTTTGACACAGCTGAGGACGCATGGGAATGGCTTGAATCTACAGGACACCACACTTCACTGAGTCAAAGGCAGAGCGGCGCAAACCCACGGATGGGAAATCGGAGAGGCCGTCGAACTAGGCGTAGGTCAGTCGGCGGCTGCTCCGGACCGCGAGCAGGTACTTCGGGAGAGGAGAAATGCACTGCAGAGCAGCAAAGACACTGATGTCTCTTCCGAACAGCCGTTGAGTGAGGACAGTACACAGGCTATATGGCTGACTACCGAGGACTCACAGACACTTCCAGTTGTAACGCCCCAGACTGCTGATGATCTAAAGTAACGGCGCAGCGCAACTCGTGGTCCCGCAAGTATTGTATTGAACGGTCACATGGCTATGGGTCACTTACACTACACACACTCATGCCTGGGTTGCATTATTACGCTGCACGGAATAACACGGTTGGGTGGACCTTTTTCGAATGGGGGCACACCAGTCTGCTGATCATGCACACATGCCATGCAATGCTGCACAGCGTACACATACCTGTGCATGAGAAGGATCCAATGCCATATACCCCATTCCTTGCCAGCTTAGCCCATGCCACCTCCTAGCAGGACTAGAGAGGCGTGTGTTGCCTTGCTTTGCCTTAAGTCATTTTTGACAGTTTCGACAGACACATGTTATTTCTCTACCGTACCCCAGTTGAACCGATTAAGGATTCCCCCCACATCCCCTGTTCGAGTTCCTAAACTCCTACACACCTGGACACTGCAGCTATTCTTTGGAATTCCTAGAGATACCCCATGTTGCAGCTATGCCCTTAGCATTGACGGCAGCCTGCGTAGCGCAGTACTCATTCAACATGTCCTATGCCTCCCACAAACGTAATCACTTGGAATGTTAGGGGGCTCCACACACCCGCCCGCAGATATGGAGCATACACGTATCTTAAGCGGCATTCCGCTCATATGGCACTCCTGCAGGAAACGCACATCTCCCAGCCAGAAGTCAGTAGATTGCAGCAGAGGTGGAGAGGTCAAATACTAGCCAGAGGTAACTCGGCTTACGCCATGGGAGCTCTGATTTGGGGGTGGCCTGGCACCCAGTTTGAATCAGAGGAGGTCGTTATCGAGCCCTACGGTAGATACGTACTTGCTAGAGGCTGTCTAAATGGGATACATTTGGTGTTGGGGTCTATATATGCTCTGAACACAGACCAGGGGGCTTTTTGGCAGACATCGACGGATCTACTCTCACGCTGGTGTCACATTCCCTGGTTACTGGGCGGTGACTTTAATACGGTCTTAGACACGACATTGGACAGGTCATTCCCGCCATTACCGCAGACGGCTGCGTCAGCCAACGCTAGAAATATAGGGGAGTGGCCACGTAGGTGAGATCTATAAAATGTATGGAGAGCTCTTCATCCCTGGGCGCGGAGATATTTGCACTACTCACACCCACACAGGCTGCATGTACGCATAGATCGTTTTGTTGCAAGCCCGCCATTGTTGGCGCGCTGTCTCAATGCGAACTACCACGGCAAAACACATTCTGATCATAGCCCACATGCGATGACACTGTGAGGTGAGACTAGGGGACCAACTGCCCATCTATGGAGGCTCCAGCCTCTGGCACTAGAGGACCCACCGTTTAGAGCAGCGGTACATACATCGATAGACACATACTTCGACCACAATACGGATTCAGTCACAGATGAGGGCATTCTATTGGACGCATGCAAGTTGGTGGTAAGGGGGTGTTGTATGGGGCTGAGTTGGAACATTAGGAAACAGCTAGACGAAGAGGTGAAATGAATTGAGGATTCACTGACCCAACTTGAGGCTGACTTAGCACAGGGCACAGATACACAACCCGACATCGATGCACAGGGGGCTCAACATGTTGACGTGATGGGGCGTCTACGTTGTTTGAATTATGCGTCACACGCTGCACGCACTCATGCGGTGGCTGATAGAGCGGGCAGACTATTAGCACGTATGATCCAGCAGGAGCATGGCAGACACCTATACTACGGCTGCGCTCAGCGACGGGAACACTGCTCACGGCACAGCATGAAATTCATGGTGCGTTCACTGCGCATTAAACCAGAGTGTATCAAACGGTGAGCCGCGCAACACTAGCGGACACTTTCCTTGCCCCTTTACCTCTGCGTCAGGTCACAGCAGATCAAAGAAGTGAACTGAGCGAACCGCTCACACTGCTGGAGGTGCACAGTGCTATCAGCTCCCTAGCTACAGGCAAAGCGCCAGGCCCAGACAGATACCCGACGGAATACTATAAGGCTTTCCAGCAACTCCTGGTGCCACGCCTTCTCGCAGTCTATAGTAACCCACAAGGAAATGGGCGGCTCCCGGGCACGCTCTGTGAGTCTCTGCTGGTGTCCTTGCCCAAGCCTCACAGAGAAGCGGAACTGATTGGATCTTACTGCCCTCTGGTGTTACTTAACACCGACTATAAAGTGCTGGCCAAAATACTAGTGAACAGGTTGGCCCCCTTGGTGCCACAGCTTGGGCACGTGGACCAAATTGGCTTTATGCCTGCTTGCAGCACATTGTTAAACTTGCAACGCTTTTCCGGGTGGCAGGCTTCGCTGGGGGTAACTCGGCGGATGCCGGATGCCTTGTGCTTGATCTGGAGAAGGCGTTTGACACCTTAGAGTGGGAGTTCCTGTTTGCTGCGCTGCGCAGGTATGGGCTGGGCTAGGTCTTCCGGGGCCTCGTAAAATTGCTTTACACACAGCCCACGGCCAGGGTAAAGACAGGCCCATATATATCAGCATCAGTCCCCATAGAACGCATTACAAGACAGGGCTGTCCACTCTCCCCACTGTTATCAGTCCCCATAGAACGATTTACAAGACAGGGCTGTCCACTCTCCCCACTGTTATTTGCACTTGCAATTGAGCCGCTAGCTGAGGCGCTCTTTATCACATAAGATGACTGGGGAATCCCATAGGGGGACGGCATACATGCGGTCTCCCCATGTGCGGACAACCTGTTAATATACCTCAGGGAAGTGCTGCAGCCGTGTGGAGCAATTGAAGCCACTCTTCTTGGATTCACCTCGGTGTCGGGGTTAAAGGTGAATTGGGAAAAGTCATGTCTATATCCATTCGTAGGGTCGACTCCTGATCCACACTTAGTAGTCAATGGCAGGTCTGTGCACTGAAGCATTTCGATATTTGGGGATTCTCATATACAGAGATCCGCGGGACCTCCTAGAGCGAAACTTCGTTCGCGCTGTCACGGCGGTGAGGGCTCAGATGTCCTTCTGGGTCATCTTGCCACTAGCGGTCATGGGTAGGATCGCATTGTTAAAAATGGTGGTTCTGCCCTGTTTGCTTTATTATTGCACAAACTTACCGTTACACCTCAGGCCCCCCTTTTTTTTAAACTTGGAATCTGACATGAGACAATTTATATGGCACGGATCGCAAAGCAGAGTATCCTTGGCTAAGATGTATCTGCTGACCACGTAGGGTGGACTCTCTCTACCCAACATGGAGCAATATTATCTAGCTGCACAGCTTCAATGGTGGTGCGCTGGCTCTGCGTGTGCCACCTTGGGGACACAGCAGAGCAGACGTCCGCATTCACCCATCCACAAATCATCGCATTGTTCCATCCGGGTCGAACGGGAGGTGCACCTACGCAGCTGCTGGTCAAAGTAGCATATCATTGTTATCGATGTAGCCTGCACATTACGCGCCATGTAATGCCACATGCACCGTCACTCCCTATATTAGGTACACCCAGGAGGCTTAAGGCTTTAACGAGTGCGGAGCTGGCACACTGGGAGGAGGCTGGTATACAAACATTAGGCGATATGTATAATGATGGTCAGCTCATTCTGTTCTCAGATCTGGCTGAGAGCTCAGACTTACCACGGTTTCAGTTTCTATGACATGTCGCAGTGACACGTGCACTCAGAGTGCTGTAGGATGACATGGCACAGGAACATCCCACTCACTTATCTATTCAATACCTACACGAGCTGGTCACAGGCCGTCACTTGACCAAGTGGTTTGCAGAGTCCCTCAGGATCCACACACCACCACGTCTGCTGCCCCTTCGAGCCCACTGGGACGCAGACCTTGGGCGACCCACCACAGACAGGTGGTGGGAAAAGATACTCGAGAGTCCCAAGCGAATGCCATGCAATGTCAAATTTTGCCTTATTCAATATTACGTTGTCCATAGAGCCTACCTGACGCCGGACCATATAAATAGGTATTTTGGTTGAGCTGATACTGTGTGTACAAGATGTGAGGAGACTGACGCGAATCTACTGCACATGCTCTGATCATGTCCTACTATTCAAACATATTGAGGATCCGTCACCAACTGTCTGGCCCAGTGCACGGAGCGCACCCTGGACTGGTCGTGGGAGGTGTGTATTCTGGGGCTATTCCCAAGATCCAAACGCCACAAAATGACTTCTAGGTTCATAGATTTTGGCCTTATAGTTGCCAAATGTCTACTTATGCGTCGTTGGAAGTCTCTTGTTTCCTCAGTAGCAGTAGCTTGGTATCAATCCTTGCTATATTGGGCGCAAGCGGAGAGCATGGCGCTTCGCCGTGAAGATGCCACAGGGTTGCGTAAACAGCCAATAGCAGAGGCTTGGGACACAATATTGACTGACTTCCATGCTACCTGGCGTGATCGCTGGATGATCCTGCGGCTGATACCGGCTGAGCAATAGTCACTAACATATAACACGCAGGTAGACGCGCGGCTGCTTATTATGATAGATTCTGCACATGAATGTCAGACATGCTTTGCCCCCCTCTGGTGCCTCCCCCGTCAAGCTCCCCCATTCCTCCCCCAGTCCCCCCCTTCTCCCTAGCTTTCTGCTTGCTCTCTTTGCTTGGATATATATTTAGCCCCCTAGCATCAACACACGCCATCTGCATGGTGGTCATTGAATACTGGAAGGTGCGGGATGCCAGGATATACGCTAAGAATAGTAGTCACAGTTGGGCGGGCTGCTTTGACGCGAATGGTGAGTCATGGATATAGGGCAAGCAGCGGCGCATGGATTTACTGTAAATGTTCCAGGCAGTGAGGTACACTGTTTAGAGTTATGTATATGTTTTTATTTAATTGCTCATTGTTTAAATCTGTATGCAAAGACAGCATCATAAGGACCCACAACTGGAGCCTGTGAAAGTTGACGATGCTGGAAATGAGCAACGCCACAAATGTATTAGTTGTTTACGCAAAGATTCAATTTGTATGGTGACACAACCGCGTATAAATGTAATGTACACAGTGATTATAGTGACAATAATAATAAAACCAAAGTTTAAAAAATAGGATCAAAAGCACACCTGTGATTGCAATTCCGTCTGAGGGCAACCTTTGTATTTTTCTCTCTCTCTCTCTCTCTCACTCTATATATATATATATATATATATGCTATTTGCACATGTAATACTTTTCTCATACTTCCTATTCCTACTCAGAACCCACTCAACCTGATGCCTCAGAATTGGGCGGCATACCAGTATGAAACCCGATGCCAGGCCAGTCTCGGTCACACCAGCACCTTCAACATCAGCAAGCTCTTATGTGTTTTATCTTCCCTTTCCTCGTTTTTCCCTTCGTTCTGTGGAGAGGTGAGGGCATGCTCCACACCTCCAGAAAGCCTCAGGGAAGACTGGGTTTCTCTGCTAATCCACAACTTCAGCCGAAGTTTGACACCTTCATGCACACCACACCACAATGATCACCGCAAACAGTTCACATGAGCTCTGGTCATGGAACGCCATGATGTTAAGAGCTCAAGCCTCCCATGGAAACTCATTGCTAGAGTCAGACCAGGCAGCCTGAATAGGCCTGAGGCTCTACAAACAAGACCACAGTGGAACAGCGCTCCATTGGCTCCTGGTTGAAGCAAGAATCAAATTTAAGTTTATCTGAATCGACTACAAAGCCTATTGATGAAACGTCAAAAATATCTACATACACTAGCTCCCCACTCCTCAACAACCAGAAATCTCCACTCCACAACCATCTCAACAATCTTACAAATTGCTTGAAGCAGGAGGTCGATGTTTTGGAGTCCAAGGCTCGAGGCTACGGGACACCTTGAACCCAAATCAGACTAATGAATCAGGCTACAAGGGTTCGGCAAACAGTTGAAAAAACATTATCAGTTTCCGATTGAATTCTATCAACTTTTAAAAAGGATCAAAGCTGACTTTATACTTCAAGACTTCAACTCCTAAGTCAATACACTTAATATTTAGTAATGTAGCCTGGAGGGTGCACCACCATAACCTTGACACCATTTTATCAGCTCTTCATGGTATCCTCTAGACCATGACTTCCCATGTCTTTACTTGAATTTTCCCCTACTGCCCCAATTGCTAGAACTTGAATATTAATTTTGCTCAGTCTAAATAATGGCACGAGAAATGGCCATGCTCAATGTAACTGACAGGTCAATATAGTTGTCAGACTGTGCTGCTAATGTACAGGTTGTGATATACATGTGTTTGTTAAATACTTCCTTAGTTAATAATTGATACATTGCATGATCCTGTAATATGCTATTTGTAGGTGTTTTCTGAAGATCGGTGCGTTACCTCCTGGTAACTTTGGAGTGCTGGGCGCATCTAGGGTTCTTACACCACTGGGCCATGAACAGTTAATGTGTCAAAAGCCCCGATTAGTTCAATGAGTTTCCTGAAACATGAGTGATATGGTTCAACAATAAGGCTGGCATCCAATGTGGTCCTGTGAGTTCTGCTGCCCGGTAGAAATCGCACTAAACGTTCTGGCTGTTAAAGTATTCTAAGTTCAACCCATTTTCAGTCTGTTACATTTGAAACAAATTCCATTCTAAGCACATTCCTTATTAATTTTTTGCAGTGTTCCATGGCCTCCAATGCCACAAACATACATGAACTGTTATTAACGCTCCACAAACTGCTGCACTGTACAATGTCACTGGCTACCATCAACCATGTTGGCCGATTAGTCCATTTGATTTATTTTTTTACATTGCATTCGATGTCCATTTTAAAGCAATTCCATTGCAAAACAAATGTAGTTTCATGCGTAACTCCTTGTTTGGGTTTGGCAGAGATGGTGGCACTTCTTAAATCAGTGATCCTCCCACTCTACCAAACCCCCAGGTCTCCAACTCCATTTGGAGTAAGGAAACTGCTGGGTTTCCATCGGTAGAGACTCTCCTGCAGTAGCGGCTGGTCTGCAGATAGAGTGGTGGGATGAGTCGGGGGAGGACGACGGACGCCGGACGGCGGGGAGTTGGGGGGAATGGACAACGAAGAGAACCTTAAAAAAATAGGGAAAAAAGTACTTAAGTTCCGCCCGATGTTCTTCTGCTCGATGTTCTTCTGCTCCGTGTCCTCGCTGCAGCACACAGGCTCCCAGTGTCTCCTGCGGCCAATCCTGGTGCTGCTCTCATGCTTAAAAGCAGCAACAGGATTGGCCTGAGCGCTGTGACTCTGCTATACCAGAGTGATTAGATGCCTGTGCTTGCTGTCTCCAACCCGGCAATGCAGCTGGGTTGGAGACAGTTCAGTGCGCATGTCGGTTTGGCCGTCCTGAGATGGCTAGTCAAACCTGCATGGAAACTGATAGCAGTGCCCACCACTCCCTCTCGTCGCGGCCCATGCGATGGTCCTGCCCCCAAGACTCGCCTGCCCTTAGAGCCTGAAAAAGAAAACGATAAAAAATCTGTTTTATTATTGCTTTATTTTACAAGTTTTGAGTCTGGCAGGGGGGATCGACGTTCCTCTGCCTTAGCGGAGGAGCCGCCACGTGGCTCCTCTGACTGTAACCCTTGACCCAGAGGTCTGGTCACCACCGGACCGCTTGGTCACAGTGATAGTTGTCCAACCCTTTTAAGGATTGGGCGATTGTCAATCATCTACCAGCCCTTTGGCTAACTTGCAAGGCACAGTGGAAACAGGCATGGAAATATTAAATGGTCCCTACGCACAGGGAAAAAGCCCATGCGTATAAGAAACATAAGTGTAAAAGAGACCTGTGCAAATTATTGTCTTGCCTTGTCAAATAAAAGTTGCACCATTGTATATTTCTTCACTTAGCAGTTTCTGTAACTCAATCTGCTGCAAAAAGGTTTGCTTTCTTTGTAGGATGCTGCTTGTTATTATGAGCTGGTTTTATTAAAGGAGAGAAATTATATTATGTCGTGAAAACGTTTTTTTTATTACTCCCAACTTTTTTTCTATTAATATTTGCAAGAGAGTGGATTATTATTTGGGGTGGGTCGTTGCCCACCTTAAATAATAATGACACAGACTTGTCAAAGTGGACCCCAAAGTTGCAAAGTTAACCTGAGCTCAACACTCTGGTAGCTATGACACAGAGCAGACAGACTTTACTAAGGGCAATGTGCAAAGCATCTATGCAGTAGCAAAACAGGAATAAAGTCAAAACACAAAGCAAAAAAAATAAAGTAAAAAATAAAATTACACCAACAAGACATAAATCCAATATGGGGAACTGGAGATATGCGTTTTTAAAGTTTAATAGTTAATTGCGTCAAAAAGTGCTAAGCGCCAATGGTAGTCAATCGTTGCAGTAAACCATGACCTAGGTGCGATATGAGGCCATCCACAATGGAGAACGGGTTAGATACACCAATTGGATTCGTCCTGGTGAAGTCTGGAGACCAAAATGTTTGTAAGCTCCACTTTCTTGCAGAAAAACATTGACATTTCATCTAGATCCCAACTCGGAATGGGACACTTCATTTTTGGAGGCGCAGAGGTCTTCTTGCAAGACAGCTGAAATCCAATCCAATCAGGTCCTTTTCCTGCCACACTAAACTTGGGCTCTGAGAGAGGGAGTGCACAGGAGAGTGTGCTATGTAATTTACTAATGTCCTCCCACATCTAACACTAACATCCAGTTGGAAGCAGGCCCTGGACTAACAACAATTAGACAGAAGTCTGGTAAAACAAAGCAGAGTCCTTCACTAACCAGATAGGGGATACACAAGAGTTGTGATCTGGTCCTGTTTGATTTCTTTCAAGGGTGCAAGAGTTTTACATGTGCCTTAGATAGGGCTTTCAGGTAGGATTTGACACTGTTGTGCCAACAGGAGGGGCAGCCGCTCCCACCCTCAATATCCAGCTGAGCTCAGACGAGTTCTGAAAGGAATTTCACACCTCATTAAAGGCTAAGTACCTGCTGTGCAGCTGCTCACGCTCTAATACAAATTAGCCAAAGGAGCTTTAGCCAAAGTGAAATAACTTTCTGTAAGCTACCTTTTGTTAATGCTGATTCAAAATCCGACTTCACTGCTGAATTTTAATAATTTTGAAAATATTGGTTTAATTATTATTCTGGCTGGTCCGAAACTCAAGATAGCAATATTAATATTTTAATTAGGAGTGGTTATAACTCACACAATTACAGCAAAATTACACAAGATTACATGAAACTACACAAGGAGCATTACCTAGCATTTAGTGTTACTTTCTGAGCTCAAAATGGACCTGAGGATGCATTTCATGCTAAGAAAATAGCACTACATGCAACAGAACATGAACAACAGAAGCCGCCAGCTGCTGGCTCTCACTAAGGGGCATATAATCAAGGACTGGCGTTAACTAACGCTAACCTAGCTTAGCGCTAGTTTTCATATCGCCGTCTAACGCCTGTTTCGTCTGCCCTGTTATCGCTCTATAATCAACACGGCGCTAACAGGCGATAGCTTCCGTGAAAACTGCCGCTAACCGCTGCTAGATGGCGATGGAAAAACCGGCGATAGCGGACAGAAACAAGCGATAAGCTCTTACTGATAAAAAAAACTCACGCTAACCCACAAGTGTGGACTTTGGAAAAATTGCCTATCAGGCCACCTACCATAGAAAAGATGTACAATAACAGTTAAATGCAGATTTTAGCACCCAGGGCCAAGTGCAGGACACATCAACAAACCCCCTCAGGTCCCCCAACATCCAGGATTACCATGATGAGATCCTGGATGCCCCGCTGGACTTGCGTCTGTGACGTCTGCGCAGTACCCGCTGTCTTCTTCGTCGCTGCCTCGGGGTTGGTCCTGGGGGGGTTGGCATTGACAGTGGTTGTTGTTGCCTCCGTGGGACCACTAAACTGCATGATCACCACCTCCATGGCGTCTGTGGCTCTTCTGATGGAGCTTTGGCCTAGTCTTTCCTATGTAGCTCCATTCATCACCAGTTTAAGCCATGTTTTTATCTGGTGTTAAATTCCTGGACCCAACGGGGCTTAGCACGACTTTTATTGTCGCTTCGCGGGTCCGGGGCATCATTGATAATAGTGCGATGTTGTGTTGGCGACTTTTTCCGTGAAGTTTTGGGAAGGAACGCCTACTTTGCATGTCATTAGCGATAAATATCACTGGCATGCAAGGCGATAAAAAATCTGTCTGCTATCGCCGGAAAGCTGTGGCTAACGCCTGTTAGCTCCAGCCTAATGATAGCGTGATAAAAAAAATGCGTTAGCGGCACAATAGTGCCGCTAAAGCGGCGATAATTCGCTTGATAATATGCCCCTAAGTTTGTTGTTTCTGTGCTTCCGTGGTTGGACTTTTGTGCCAAGTTACTCCTAATTATACCAACGGGCGTAATCACATAAATTTGGGTAATTTCACACCAAAAGAGTAATGCAACATCACTGTGATTACTCCAGTGTCATTAAAATGTTGCAACGGCCTAATTCTAGTTTTCTGTATAGGACAGCCAGGCCTAGCTCAGTAAAAACGGCTTTTGGTGCCTTCTATTTGTAGTGACATTACTTTTTAGATGTTCCAGTCTTAAATACCATGAACCCTACCTTGTGGTCTACAAGCCCTACCCAGGGTGTCTATTCATATTTAAAAGGTAAAACAGGTTGTTTTGAGAGTTTGCACTAAAGGTTTTACACTGCAGCAGTCAGGCTTCAATGATAGGGCCAAAGACGTGTTTTATACTCTGTTGATCAACATGTATAGGGAGGGGCACCGTCATGCCCCCAGCCGACCGCACGACTGGATTGTGCTATTTTCAAAATTTCTGATGTAAAAGCTGTGCCCGTCCGGAATAAGTGTTATTATTGAAATCAAGATGGAGACGAAGTAGCGTGAGTGTTTGAAGCAGCGCACCCTGATGAAGGGCACTTGGGGCCCGAAATGCATTGGTCTTTTAAAATAAACGCTGCTTTGAATGAATTCCTGCACTTGTCGTGTTTGAGCAAGAGGTCCGGACGGGCACAGCTTTTACATCAGAAATTGTGAAAATAGCACAACATCCCGCGTGTGGATTAAAAATGTGAAATGAAAGGAAAAATACATAAAGTATGGTTTACATGGTTAAATATTGGATTAAAAACATGAACTGTTAGCCAAAGAGGCGCAATCCAGTTGTGCGGTCGGCTGGGGGCATGACGGTGCCCCTCCCTATACATGTTGTTCAAATTCAGATGCCTGTTGGGTTAGGCATTTTACCGATGAGCACGCCAACCAGGACAACTATATACACAATTGAAATTTTCATAAAAATGAGAAGAAAAGGTGTGCGCCCCACAACCCCTATTTGAATATTATACTCTGTTGATGGCATAAAGGGTGTTGCAGTTCAAAGATGACACTTAACATCGAGGCCCTGGGTGCATCTTTTACACCATATACTAGGCAGGGGCGTAACACAGGCCTCCGCAGCCCCCGGGTTGCGGGGGGGCCCTATGCTTCAGGGCCCCCTCACTCAGCAAGCAGCAAGCCTCTTCATCATTTTGGTGCGCACGTCAGGCCTCTTAATAAATTAGATGGTGAGCATCTAAACACGAAATACCAACCCAGCGGTACAAGAATACCAGCTGCTGAGGAGCGACCCTCAGCCTAATGTCTGGGGATCAATATAAACTACGAGAACAAGGACAGACTCGTTACTGAGACGGCAAATGGCATGGAGCCCTGGACTGAGCTCCCTCTCAGTAACAAGCAGAATTGGATTAGTGAAAATGGTGATCCTACAAATTCCTTTGCCTGTTTGTGAAATATGCACATATTTCCTACATGGCGGTGTTTTTAATGCCTTGCAATCGACTGGTGCGCGTTTGGAAAAACCCCAGAGTGAAAGAAACACTCAGACCAGAGTATTCTGAGCGGAGCCCTGGAGGTTTCTGATTTAGAACTTTCATATTACAGTCATCATGCCCAGTTGTCCCACGTTTGGTGCCACCCCCGACAAATGAAACCCCACATTGTGGTTGAAAAAGACATAGAGGCACCGACCCCACTTCACACGGCCTAACACATGCTTACAGGCATCTCGCCTAACACCATGGATCCAGTTGTGTAGGAAAACGAATTAAAATGACAGGGCAAGGTCGTGCATTCTCACCGCACACACCACTCACAGATACCCCAGCCTTCACCAGTAGTGGTGCTCAAGGCAAGCAGGCAGCTAGACAGACTCCACCACACACAAGCATTTGCAATGCAATGGGTCTCGCATTTATGCGAGTTTAAGCTATTGGCATTGTAAATGACAATGTGTTTTATTATGTTTCAAAAACCAAAACACAAATAAAAAGCACTTTCATTTACAATGCCAATAGGTCAAACTCGCGTAAATGCAAGACCTATTGCATTGCAGATGCTTGTGAAATGGCAATTTGCCCTCCCCTCCTTGTCCGGTTGATCCAGTCCCTCACTTTGTCAACCTGAGACTAATGGGAATTCGTTTTAGGCCATGAAGTGCAATGGGAGGAAGTTTTAGGGGTTGTCCACAAATGCATTTTTACAAAACCGTGGAGTGGTGTGCCCACTAATGCCAGGAAAACTTCCATGCAACGGTGTGCCTAGTCTGGTGCAATTGACCATTCCCTACATTGTCTAATGGCTCGCGAAACGTGAACGATGAACCCTTGCCAGCCGATGATTGGCAGCACTGAAACGTCCACTCTTAGTTGCGAATGCCACCCGATATGTTTCTGACACTTCTGCTTGTGTCTTGCTTTTTGGGTGACATCTCTTAGGAAGAGGCTGCGGGGACAATGTGGGCTCTGCCAGAGGCTTGTTCTCTTTCACGTGCCTGTTACAATGGGCATGTGTTGCACATGTATTTACTCGCCGAATCGTTGCCATTCACAGAGTTTTCCACCGTGCCAGAAATACAAGCTCTAGGGCCAGATTTGCATATCCGTGTGTGCAGTGTTTATCTGTTCGTGTTCCCGAGCCTGATAGCAATTGTGGCACGTGATCCTTCAGGAACACGTATGAATGTGCACAACGTTAATACTTCCTGACTAATTGATGTCATTAAGATATGGCTCTTTTTCTAAATACCGCGCCATCAGTGGGGATCTATTTATTAAAAAACGTGCACTTCATAGACCATACCACATGAATATTGAACAGCAAGTCAGGGGATAAAACGCTGCCAAATAGTTGCTCATCATACAACACGCTCCTTTCCATGTTATATGAATTCATATTGAAATATTTTAAAACAAAAAAAATGAATGATCTCATTTTTAGCACGGATTTACTGTTATATTTTCATCTCACATAGTCTACTATGTTAAAATTAGCTTCGGTGATTTTGAACTGCAGTGCTTTGCCAGGGCGTTAACTAGTCCCGCAGGAGCACTGATGCCCGCATGTGCTAGACCTGTGTTATTTTAACCATTCGTTCTCATGTTTGGATGTTCAACGTGTGCTTTAATTGAGCCTTTTCCCCCTCCTGTCTGTGCTTGCAGACACCTGAGCGCATGCCTTGCTGTTGCCATCTCCCCATCTGTGAAACTTGCTACCCTGCTGATTGGATGTCAGTTTCCAAAGGGAGGGTCCCTCAGCCCTAAAATGAGATTTGAGGCTGTCCCCAAGATCACATGCAGGGGCGTAACACAGGCCCCCGCAGCCCCCGCTGTGGGGGGAGGGCAAACTCCAGGGTGCCCCTTCAGCACCGCACTTCGGCCTGGAGATCTCCAGATTGAAACTGGAGGGGGCCCCTACACGTATTTTGCAGGGGGCCCCTCAAGTTTCGTTACGTCACTGATACTAGGGGCTTTTAGGCAAGATAAATGTGCCAATTAGGAGTAAACCAATTATATTATGTATAAAGATTGCACACAGGCACTGTGTTCATGTTTAGCAGGGCTAAAGGGCACAGAGTTCTAAAGCAAGCAAAAAATAGGACCCAGAAAAAGGCAAATAAAACAGGGTGACCATGCAGAAAAAGTGGATTTCCTACATTTTTTATATTTTTTGTAGCTTTTTAGTACAGTATTTGCCACTGAAACAAGCTTTTTTATTTTTATTTTCTACACAGGTATTACGTTTATGTCTAATCATTCCAAATAAATGCCTCCTACTTCCCTATTTGTTTCTTTATTTATCTCACGTGAAGGGATTTACAAATTATCTCAATAAAAATGTCTGATTATATGTGCTTGTGTACTTTTTCCTCGTGGGTGTTTGCATGGGTGGCGGGCTGGTGTCACTGTGAGCCATGAGGAAAGGGTCTGGAATGTAGAGGTTGCTCAGAACACACCTAAGTGCTTGGCTGATTATGTCACTGTGCTCTGCATTGGAGTCCTTAAAAACATTGCACCCATCTCCAGGTCAATTATAATGCCTGACATGGTGGTCCTGGCCAGGGAAATCTAGTATTGGTCACCCCATCTGGCCACTGTGAGTTTGGTGATAAGGTTGAACCACCAATTGAAGGCATGTGATCCACTCTGCCAAACTTTAAAGGAGTGCCTAAGTTCTTAGCATACACAGAACAGGCAGTTTATTGATATCTGGTTTTATATACAAGGGTGTTGCTCCCCATGTACTATTTTCTCTCTTGCCTTGGTTACTGGAGTCTCTCCCCACGTTCTGCCTTCCAGTTCCCTGTACAGTAACGGCATGTTGCCACCCACTGTCACTTAATCCTGGCCCGCAGTTGAAATGAAGACACCAATTTCTGATTAGGGCTTTGTTGCTCATTGGGACTCTATTCCAGATGTGGTCCTCAAAAATATGCATTTGGTTCAATGTTTTTCAAATAAAATTCTAGGTTAACCCCGCATTTTAACTAATTAATTATGTGAATGTTACCTTTTGATTATTTCAGAGTATTAGAAGAAGTAGCCGCCATACAGTTAAACGACTGAAGTGTTATTCTTCTTCTTCATTTGTAAAGCACAACATCCACTTGGCAGGCATCTTGGCGCTATCAGAATTCATCAGTAAGATCAAGGCTGAGACAACCGTTTTTGTTCTTTTGAGAAGTACTAGATTTATTTAGGATAGAGCCACGTTTTTAGGAAGTGAAGGTTGGAGATGAATCGGACAGTGTGGGTGCCTCTGTCTCTTCCATACTGGCCCCTGATCTGTCCAGAGCTCAATTAGAAATCAAGGCAAAATAGTTCCATCTTCAGGAGTTTCCTGAAGTGCGTGTAGTCGGGTTAGGATCTCAAGGTGGGTGGAAGTCATTCCACAATCTGCGGCATGTACTTCCAGGGATTTGCCTTCATGTTTCATCCACTCGCACGACCACTTCTGGATCAATTGGCCCGACAAGGAGCTGAGGTTTCTACCTGGAGGGTGGTGAGCAGCAAGGCTCTACAGATATCTGGGCCTTTGCCACAGTGAAGTGTATGATAGAACCTTCAATTTGGTCTTGGTTTCTAATTGGATCCAAGGAGTGCATTTAGTGTAAGTATAATGCAGTTGTATTTCTGGAGGTTTTGGCTACTTCTAGCTGCTGATGTTCGGAGGGTTTTTGTAATCCATAAATAACTTCCTTAGAGAGACCATTGTAGAATATGCTGATCAGTAGGGTCTTGCCAACTCCTCTTGTTGGGATGTTTGGAGTAATGAGACGATGTTTCAAACAAGAGAGAGCTGAAGATTGATCTATATTGACTGGTGAAGAGAATGAATGTTCAGAATCAAAGAGTTTCTCAGGATTCTTAGGTTTTTGGGTAGTTCAAAGGGGGTACCAATACCTGGGGTCCAGTCAAAGAGATAGGCTCGGTTTCTCCTATTAGGAGGGTCTTGCTTTTAGCACTATCTACGCAGTAGAGGCTCTTCTGCATCCACTGGATCACGTGGTTTAAACACGAGGTGATAGTAGTGGGAACTGGACTATTGTGATGCCCAAAATGGATGAGCAAGTCTGCACACATTTGGAAACTAACCAGATATTAACCGAGTAATTATGCCATGATGCATAGATGTTGAACAGGAGGTAAGAGAGGGTGGATCCTTGGGGAGCACCACAGGATACTGGGTAAGTGGATGACACAAATGTCCTAATACTGACTTTCTTGCTTTTATTGGAAAGAATAAAATCTGACTGACAGTCTTGGAGGAGGTAGTTTAGTTTGTCATACTCTTGGCGCTTTCTTGTCACCTTCATTGTGTTGGCTGTTGCTGACGAAGAGAGGTTGGAGATGGACCAACAATTTGTCAAGATCTTAGGGTATGCAGATGGTGTTTTCCCAGAGCTGGGTGATTATGGAATGCTTCAGACCGGCATGCACTATTCTTATGTGATAGAGGCACTTGGTGTGTTTGTGATGTGCAGTGTGTTGGCAGAAAGCAACTGAACTGGACGATTTTATTATGATGGCCACGCCTACCATCTAAGGGGTCCCTATGTGTTTTGAAGAGGTGAATGTGGATAGTATTAAGGGAAGCAATGTTAGTGGGTAGAGAGATTGTCAATGTATGTTACCATGAGAAGTATGGATTTTGGATTCAAAGAACGTAAGAAGGCCAGCAGGTGTTGTTGAGTTACACATGGTCCACTTTTCAGACCGCAAGGGTGGAAGAGGTGTGGCGCAGCGGCCAGAGCGACTTCCTTCGGATCCTGGGGCTCACGGTTCGATCCCCGGTGCCAGCGGCAGATCAGCCCAGCTTCATGTGACTCTGGGCAATAGCTCGCCTAATCTTCCCGACGGCCCCCCAGCGCTGGGACACCTCTCCAGAGGTAGCTGTGCGCTTTACAAATAATGGACAACAATAGGGTTAGCCACTTCATGGTCGATGTTCAAGATTTCCCTCACCTGAATAGGTGCCACGTTAATGTGCTTTGTGGGCTCTGCCATTTGAGTTGTGTTGATGGTTCTGTGGTAGCCTCGGTTGTGAATCTTGTTAAGGGGTTTGTCACCTTTGACTTGCATCTCTTGCGTTCTAGGTCACGGCTGGGCCTCTGCTTGAGTCTGGCAATGCCCCTCTGTTCAGTCGAAGTCTAAGCACGCTTTCACCAATGGTGAATGAATGCATGACTGTATTCCGCATGCATTTAGGACGCATGCGTTTTATTATATGAACGCGTCTTTAGGACGCATTTGTTCAGCATACAAGTCGTTGTAATGACTTGCCTTAGGGGGGTGCTGGATGTTGGAATAGTTTAATTTACTATTCCTACTCCAGTCTACGCAACAGTAGGGAAAATGTTGGACTTTAAATCCAACAGCATTCCACCAATGCGCCCCCCTAAAAGCAAGTCATTGTACGACGTGGGTGCGACGTTCAACGACTCTATGTGGACTGGCATCGAGAAAAGCATGGAACCCCCCTTGCACCCCCGCCTTCCATCCCCGCCTCCACCCCCGCCCTCCACCCCCCCCCTCCACCCCCGCCTACACCCGTGATGTGCAAAACAATATCTATTTGCCGCTGATGTCCGTATGCTATGAATTACGCTATTGTAATGCAAGGGTGTGTGTTTTCAGGGTCGCAAAGTGCTGTGGAGTGAATGGAGGGTAACACGGCGCCCCACAAAGCACATAAAAGAAATAACGAGATAAGTAAATACACGAAGGCTCAGGGAACTAACTGGCCATCGCTGACAGCTCTTGGGGGCTGCAGGGCACGAGGGTGAGTTCCGGCAAGGCCAACTCGGACTTACCTCCCTGAGGTCGGTACATTGAGGAAGATTGCATTGAGTAATGGTGGCTGGTTTATTGTGCCTACTCATGGAGTGAGGTGCGAGGCGCTATACACAAAACATAGTTTTATTATCACGTAATTATACGGGAGAGTGTGATCCGAATCAGGGACTTGGCCTGGATACTGTTCTTACAAATCAAATGCGATATATTGTGCAATTATATTTTAATTTATTTCTCGCTAGAACACTAATCTATCTTAACTTTGACAGCCCCCTCCAGTACGAACCACCCTTAAACAGTACTAAACTCAACTAAATACAGTGTGAACAGACCGCCCTCAGTCCGGTGAAGAGCGCCCAGATCCCGAAAGGCCCCACAATGGTATGCATGTTCTATATAAAGGCATGGAGCATAACATTAGAAGTGTATGAAGAATGTTTGCTTTAGCGCAACTTTGAAACTATTGACCTACAGCAGGCCTCGCAAGGACTGGTTCTGTCCTTCACAAACCCATCCGCCACTCACAAGAGCCTGTCTGTGAATGCTTGAATCTGTTTCCTTGACCGGCCAGTCTTGCGTGCCGGTCACACTCTGAGCTCCCAGCTGCTTCGCCGCGCCTGCCCTCTGCTTCTATGTTGCTTTCCTTGGTCTTTGCATGGAAGATTTGAGGGTTTTCCATCGCCGGACCCAGCTTTGGAAGCTCGGTCGGCTCAGGTCTGGCAGCCGAACATCTGCTCCACAGAAGCAGACTCAATGCCACGGCCTGTCACAGCCTCCCTCGCTACCCAGACTGCTAGTTATTTGTCTGTAACCTTCGCTTTTTGGCCGAAGGCTGCAGCAAGCGCACAGAAGTATCTGTTTCTGGTCCTTTGAGCACTGGAAGTGCAAATACTAGAGAAAAACACATAGAGAGGAGGGGATTAAGGGGAAGAGGAAGGGAAATATTTAACATAATGTGCAACACATAATAGTCATCATTGAAGGCTCCCTCTGGGATCCTAAGACAACAAAAGGCAGAACAACAACAGATAAACCACATCACAGGTGCATGAGGCTTTAACAATCACTCAGTGTTCAGAGCGCCATCAGAGGGTGGTGACGTGACATTTTACAAACATGATACACTTTAACAGTGCAGTGTGGGGTCACGACTGATGATGAGGGCGCCACCCCTGGTACGGCCTGTAAATAAACAAGGGCAGTACTACATATCGAACTGTGCACATGGCGGGCGCCCCTACAAGGCCGGTGCGGCTGTGGCACCGGGTCACTTCAGGCTTGCCTGGCACATGACAGACTGATCCACCCTTACCATCCCCACAGAGGTAAGTACTCTTAATAACATTCCACCTGCAGTATTGGCATATTCAAGGGCAGATTTACATGAAACTAACGCATCTCTGCGTTAGAGCAGAAATGCGTCAGTTTCCTCGCACCTGCATGCGAAACCCTTGCGCCACCATGGATGCGTCGTATTTACAAGAAATTCTGATGCATCTGTAGGCACAAAAGTCATGCATGGCTGGAGTTGTGTTGCAAGCACGACGCAACTCCAGCAATGCATTGGGAGGCCTAAACTTATTGTGCTGCGTCATTTGTTACGCCTGCTTCAAGCAGGCATAAGGTTTTGACACAGTGGCGTCCTAGAAGTGGCGTAGTGAAATCTTGTAGATTTCACGGCGTCACTTCTACGAGGGTTTCCTGCATCGGAACGCCCACCCTGCATACATTATATCTGATGCAGGAATAATGTGGCACAGGCGTTTACAACGTGATGCATCTCCCTAGATGTGTCACATTGTAAATGGGCCACACCGTGGCGCATTGTTTACGCTACCACTGCGTAACAAAAAGTGACTCAACGGCAGAGCAAAAGGGTTGCAAGGCCTCATAAATAAGGCCCCCTATTTATACGACCTCTACATAACAAGTAGTACTAGCACCAGTTTATTGCTACTAAATGTAGGGCTCGAGATTGTGACCTGTGGGTCGGACACAGATATTTAACTCACTGAGCCACCTCGGTCACTCTTTATCCAGTAGACGATACTTGTGCCTTTAGCCCTTAAAGTCCTTATTAAGTTACGATGGTCGAGGCTGTGTGACATGGGACTAAACCTGGGTGGCATTTCAGGTATTGCTTGCTGTCCAATGCTCTACTAACCATAGCTAAGAGGCCCGCATCATGCGTGACTCCTTCAGCCAGTGCTGTCCTAGTAAAACACCGGTTTGCACATTGTGAAATATAGTTCAATATTTACGAAGGGAAACACAAAGCTGCATCTAATGAAATTCACTGTGGTGTGGACTCAAATTTGTTGAAAGTGTTATAAGTGACCTAAGCCTGCGTGGCTGCAGTGAGTGAAAGGCATCGGCTGCAGTGAGTGAAAGGCGTCTTCTGTGGGTGAGTGATAGCAACCCCAGGAGCAGTCTGCTCCTGGCACGTTACGGCTGCCAGTCTTCTCGCTCTGTTCAAAGAAGGGGTCGTGCCTGCCAAAAAGGGCTGATGCAAAATTGCAGGTTTGCTTGGGCACAAGAACTGCGTAGTGGAGGCGCACGGTGGAGGCAATGGCGTCTACATCTGTTCTCCCCAGATTGGTGCCAACTATTAGAGCATCTGTCTGGGACACTGACAGTGCTCATGTCAAAGGTCATCCAACACACTGGGGGCCTTAAAGCACACCCTCAGGTATCTCCTTCAAGTGTTCCGCTCATGGTGCTTCTCATTTGCATATATATAGGCATTGTTTTGCTGCATTTGGGTGTATACAAGGGGGAAAGTGGGACATATTTGATATTAGTTCTCTGACAAGTGAAAGTCTAACCTTGGTTTCTCGAACCAACACCTTTACACCTTACACCCCACACATAGAATGCAGCCGCAAGGATGCTTTCTGGGACCCCTAAATTCAATTCTGTGTCTAAGGTCTTTAGACAACTACCAATTAGACGCAGAATACAATTTAAGGCGCTGTGCATTGCCTATGAGGCGATTAACAATACAGGGCCTGAGTTTCTGAAGCACTCCTTGCAGATTTACACACCTGGTGGACCTTTGCGCTCCCTAGGGGCAAACCTTCCAACCATTCCCGGAACTTATAGAACCAACTGGGGAGACAGAAGCTTTGTGTTTGGAACTGACAAGTTATGGATTACCCTTCCTCCTCAGATCAGAGCCCTTCCCACTATTATTGCATTTAGGAAACAATTAAAAACCTGCCTTTTCAACAAGTAGGCTTTTTCCATCTCTGGAGAAGACAACTTTTGGTATATATGCGCTCTACAAGTCGCATTAACATAACATAATCCAAACCTTTCAATGTACTGTGCAATGCAAGTACTAATCCCACATTCCTCTCTATCGCCTCCACACAACACTTCCAAATGTCCTGAACCTATACACTCACACCTTCCTTGTGCTTGGCCCTCAGGCAAATTTAAATCAACAGATTATACACATATATGAAAACAAAATATAATTTTGATGCAATGCACTTAAAAAATTACTTGCTTTCAGTAAATGAAACCAATGAGATTTTAAAACTACTCTACTGTCTCAAAATGACTGCACTCATTGTTTGGTATATTCTGCACTATGGTTTATGACAGCGTGACCTCTTTCTGTTTCAAGTACCTCTCTAGTAAAAATAAACAAGCATTAGTACAGCTAATAGGTCTCACCTTTAAAATAAGAGGGCTAAGCCACTGGCTCTGTCAATGCTGGTTTGTAAAGCATAATAAAAAATATGCATAAAAAAATTTGAAATGGTAGTGCATCACATCTGGATGCCCAAGCGGCCATCTTGACATGCTTGTCTTTAGGAGAAAAACCTGCCCCAAGATGCCTACCAGTGCATCAGGATACATGAGCATGCATGGGCAACCATTTTGATATAAGTTTTCTAAAAGAAACAGGGATTGGCGGGGAGAAACACAGGGGCGTAACACAGGCTTCTGCAGCCCCCGTGGTGCCGGGGGCCCTGAGCTGCAGGGGACCTCCCTCAGCACATTACTCAGGCTTGATAATTCCGGATTAAATCCAGAGCTGGGGCCCCTTTGTGTACCTTGCAGGGGGGGGCTTTAACTCTTGTTACGCCACTGGAGAAACATTGTGGGGCTGCGGGTAAGAAAAGTAACAGAATATAGGTATAGGATAGTTTTTTCATGGCTTTGGGAAAAAACAAGCAAAAACAAATACGCAAGGCAAGCCATTGCGCTGCCTTGCATTACCACGCGTTAGGTAGGTTTTACATGGGTGGTGCATAGGCGTTCTTGTACAGCAATCCATGTGTTTTGTGTGCAAATTATATACCCAGTTTTCTAAAGGCAGGCACTCTAGCTTTCCTTGGATCAACTCTCAAGTTCCGATTCCATGTAAAAGAAAAGTGGTTATTCCCTATTAATTTAGGCAGCATTCCAGCTAGGCCCCTCTAGTGAGTTCAAGTCTTCGAAGTTCCATTATGTCTTTGAGAAAGTCAAAGTGCCTCCGTGCTGTAGTGTGTCAGTCAGAGCAAGCCCAGTATTGGTGGCCCAGTATTCAGTCTTACTCGCTTTCGCGGGAGTGGAGGGTCTGAGTGCCCTGTCACTCATAAGACTGGATGCTATGGTAGAGGCTACAGTCGTTCACATGCTCCTCCACCTATGTGGTAAGCCTCCCTGAATCCGGCGGCAGATCTTGGGTCCTCCTGGAGTTTTGGGTAGTTAAATCATTGCTCTTCCTCCACTAGTAATGTCTTGCTTCTCCTTCAAAGCTGCACGCTGCTCACTTCACCACGACCCCTTCCTGGCATATGGGGTTTGTGACAGCGCACACAGGCAAATGCCCACATCAGATCACAGCATTGCACAGTGTGATGGCCCTCATTTCGATAGAGCAATGCCCCAGGATGACAGCTAAGTCATCAATGCAGCCCCCACCTAGCAAAGGGAGGTCATGGGCAGCTCACAGGTTTCTGCATTCACTTTGTGCAATTCAGCCACTTAAAAGACATCTCTTTATTTCTCCTATTTCACATCGAAGGTCAATGTTTTGTCTTTCGTTCTTGGTGCATGAGGTGAGAGTGTGGCTGGCAGGTAGAAGCCACATGAAAGTCATGTCAAATGCATTATATTTGTAGCTTAGATTCTTATTATTATATTCCAAGAAGGAGTGAGTGAGAAGTGATACAGAGTTTGCTCACCTTTCCAAACACCTAACCATAGAAAAACAACAGGAGCAACCCTCTACTGTGCTAAGCCAATATCTCCACACCCATCAAAGAGGATCACCCTATGGTATTAAAAGGGCTCTCACCCCTTGGCATTCCAAGTGACATGAGTCATCATAGAGTCCTCATCCAGATACCTAATGTATCTGGGCAGGCTCAACCTCGGTTGCCAATGAAGCTCTTAGGTAATTGGGTGGGATCCTAGATTTAAAATTGTCTAGAGTGTCCTGAGAGCTGATTTTATTTTCAAAGGGTTCCCTGACAGAGTAAAAATAGGCGAGGATGCACTAAGGGAACTAGTATCCTCTGTAACCCTGGGTCAAAATGTTTTTCAGCCATCACACCAATGCCTCACCGGGCTAGTTGGCTTTAATCAGGACCTCACAAGGATCCTGTTAGTATCCTATTTGTTTACATTCAGTTGTGAAACGTCATTCACCATACTCATACATGCCATACACACTGACCCATTTGGTCGCCATGTTAGTATTTCTTTAGTAACGTCCTATTTAGAGCTCCGTGAGGGTAAGGAGGCAGGTAGACCTTGTTGACAAACTTTCATCTAACGTCTCTTCCAGGCTGTGAGCCTATTTGGTGCCTCATTTCCCTGCATCCTAGATTCGTATTATACATGGTACAACATTACAGCCATTCAATCCGAGAAATTTGCCTAGGATCACGGAATTTGGTCTAGCTGGAAAGCGGGGATTGATCCCGGGTTTTCTGCTTTCACATTGTTCATTTCAGCAATTAGATAGACATATCTTTATTTCTACTGCTTAACATCAAAGGTTAATGCTTTATCTTTAATTCTTGGCAAATTAGGTTGAAGCGTGGGTGGCGGGCAGATGCCGCAACTGAGCACTTTCACTTCAAATAAGGACTGTCTTGTGTAATCCTTCTTGCTCTTCCATGACCTAAATATTTCATTTTCATGCAGAAGTATCTAAATCTGTCACACCACAACAAAAAATTATTTCCAAACATTTGAAATTATGTGCTGTATTTACCAGTTCCAATCACTAAATGTTGAAGAGCTGTTTTCTTTGAAAGGAAGACAAGTTGCATTTTTTTAACTCTGGAAATTTGAGAGCGCTGCATATGGCTGTGTCAAATTTTGCCCAAGTTGTTCCTGCCAGGGTATGGTTAGTTTGGTTTTTTGCATTTCTCACATCTACCTATTGCAGTGATGTTGCAAAGTTGGCTATGTACTGTATTACAAAAAACAGGTTAGCTTTGTTGTTATGATGCTCTTGGGTCTGGGAGACTGATGTAATTCAAAGTTATGCTATCTATGAAATGAAAGATCGTGTATGCTTACCTAGGGCTGGCTCTTTCAAGATGAGGTTACAGTGAATATGTGAGCCCACTTGACAGTGTTACTTTAAAAAGTAGGTGGAGCAGGCTGTATCTGGTGCACCATGTTGGCAGTGTAACATGTCTAGAGTATGCAGGGGTCTTATTAGCCAGCAAGGTCTAGTGTAGATTCTGATTACTAGTGATAGTATGTAGTGCCTCTCGCTGTTCCTACATCTCCCTACGTGGGTAATTGTTCTATGCAATCTAGTCATATTTCTTGCGGAAGGCCAATATTTTCTTGAAAGTGCTAGTTGGGACTGGAATTGTATGTGCCTTTTTCTTGTGAGTCACCTTTTTCACTAATTCCATTTCCCTCTTGGATACTGTACAGCTTACAGTTATTTTTATGTGGAGCTGATACTTCCTGTGAAATTTACGGTCCATTCTTTGTGTGGGCAGCCTGGTGGTACTGATTCCAGGGTGAGCTGTCAGGTTGCGCTGGTAAATGTGAGGGTGGTTTAGATATTGTTATGCCAACAATAAGAACATAAGAGATGCCTGCTGCTAAATGTGGTGGTGATATTTGGGGGTGGGGTTGGGCAGTGTGTAATTTTTAAAAACATAAAAAAAGAGCCCCAAACCTTTTCTTAGGGTCCTATTGCTGAATCCCAAGGTTGCCATAACCTTTTTCTTTCTCTACCCTAAAATTGTTTATTCTTGCAGATGGTTTTTTTCCTCCCCCTTTTTGCCTTCGTCGTTTTTTTTCTTCTTATCTCTCTCCTTTCTTCCCGGTCTGTCTTTCACTCTTGCTTTGAGTCATGGTCTGTTGGTGAAAAATGAGCCCCAATCTCCTAAAATGAGTGCAGGTGGGAAAGGTTGAGTAAGTATACTTTGCGTAAGAGAGTGGTCTCACTGCTAGAGAGCGCAGGCAGCTAAAGCAATCACTTCTACATGGAAATGTGCGGCATGTAGAATATTATGCCTGGTTGAGTGGGCTGGCGGTGGAGTTAGTTTGTTCAGTCCTTGGGTAAAGGAAGCTTTACATTGACAAAAAGCAACATTGTTTTATGTGTAGGTTACAAAAGTGTGAATCTTCTGCCTAAATCAGGAGAGTTTGCATGTATACTCGAAATGCACTCAAATGTACTCACAATAGACCTGTAAACATATATGTGATGGCTTAAGATCTGTCACTTCTTGTGATGCCACTTCCTGTGGTGTGAATCCCTGTGATGCCATGTGTGATGTCACGCGCCGTGATGTCACCTGCATACTGCCTAAGTACGTTAGTACCCCACTTCATGTTTTTTAACACTTGTGCCCTGCAACATACGAACTTACTCTGTGCTCCTGCTTCTAGGTTTAAAGCCTAGATTTTGAGTGTTTTGCCCCTCCCCGTGCTTTATGAAGCCTCCAGTGAGAAGAGCGCAGTCGGTGTCAAGAATAACTTCACACCCGCGCGCGCTGCAGACAGTGTGATAAGCATCCTCCAGTCAGGGTGACACTGCAGGGTCATGACCCCCTTCCATCTTTGCGTAAGGCATCTGTGCGGAAGTGCACGTCGCGTTATGAATGCCTACTCCGCTGCACACCCCCTGTCCTGTGGCACTGCAGACGGGTGCATATACATCCTTCCACGTGTTCCAGTGCACAGCGCACGCAGATAGTCTTATCTGTTCATCACCAGCGCACACACAGCCTCGGATGCCAGCTGTCTCCTACATGAGTGGTAGCTCACGCAGCATCATAAACATGTCATATCAGTGGGTCTGTGAACACAGCGACACAACACTGATCCTCCCAGCTGAAAACACACAACCACAAAGGTGCTCCCACTTCCCGGGCAGCGTCCGGGCCGCGGTGCGGGGTACAATGAAACCTGGGGTCTGAAATGGCATTTCCGCATCTTAAGATGGTTCAGTTCGTGGTGTGCGCGCCACAAACCACATCACTACTAACAAACACAGAGGTGCGCCCGTCCCTCCTGTGCACTCCCGCCTCCACCTGGCGCGCGGCTCCTGCCTGGACCCCAGCTTTACCCGCGCAGCCTCAATGCCACGACTCCCCGGCGACCTCAGAGCTCTGCGTCTTCGGTCCCGTCCTTGGCTCCCTAGCTTCTGCTTTTGAGATTGGCGGCGGCCGCTGCATCTCGGCTTCCACAGGGCGGGCTGCCCATGCAGCGTCGCCTCACACTCGGCTGCTGAGGAGGTGCCCAGGGCTCCCCCCTTGCCACGCAGGCGAGGTAGGACATGGTGAGGCTGAAGCACAGAGACTCCAAGGACTATACAGACATCGGAGTCATTACTGACAGGTCTGGGGGTCTATGAGGTAAGTGACACCCCCCCAGCCCTACCGACCCCCGCGCCACGGCCTGTTGCAAATTATCCAGCTCTCCCTGCAGTTACAACCACCTCCAACGCACCGGATGCAGAGGCACGCGGTGGGAGCCAGGCGCAATGCCGCTGCATCAGTGTCCTGCAGTCCTTCGACAGCGTCATCGGTGACAGCAGGGAGCCCCCCTCTCCCCCCAAGAAAGAATAATGGGGTCTGTACTCACCGAGAAATCTGCAGGGCTCGCCCCCTCACAGCCAATGCTGCCTCTTCCTCCCCGCGCACATCATGTGTCCTGCAGGCTGAGGGCTGCCTCACTTCTTCCCTGACAGGAAAACCACATTCAGCGCGAGCCCGTCCAGCGAGTGATTCACACGAGGAAGCAACCGGCGTCTGCTGCTCGAAGCGCACACGGGGGAGCCCAGGCGCACACACAGGAGGAACACACATGCACAGGGGAAGGAGCCTGTCAGAGCCCAGTGCGGAGGCGGCGTCAGCTGCCGCTTATGCCAAAGCGTTTGGAATCGGGAGTCGTGACAGTTTCCACCGCCCCCTCGATCGCAGTGTGTGATCCCGCACTGCTACTGTGTGCCCCCGACTCGAGGCGCTTTAGAAACAATGACGGAGAAGTCCAGGTGGGACAAAATGACTATATATATACACAGAGACAGAATACCTAACGGGTAACTGTGCAATATGGTCCAATGAGGGGTTCTGGTGACATTATAGCCCAAATCGTTTGTAAATATCACCGAACCCCCAAGAGGGCAACATTGGATCATATTAAACTGTTACACGTTATTCCATTGACACCATTGCAGTCACCAAGATTAAAACAACTTTATCTGCCCCGCCTTGCATCCAATCTCCTGGAAATATTGCAAAATGCAGGAGCTCATAATGCTTTTGACCTTTGCATTCTTTAACTTTGTCCCTAGAGCCTCGGGAACTGGTCTCCAACTGAAGAAACCCTCAGGTGAGCTGCAGGAAGCTAGCCAAACAAATCCACCCGCAATCTCTTCTCGGAAATGCTCTATTGGGAAAGATAGCCTGGAGAGATGCCAATAACAAGCCTATCAGACTTATCGGTTCCCTCAGATACAAACTGTTTTTCCTCACACAGAGTAATGGGATGCTGATTCAGAGCGCAACCAAAGTACATCTTAAAACCGAAGAAAGATCAAAGAGAGAAGGGGGAGTCTTATCTTTTAAAGACGAGAACCCTCACTCACCCAAGGGTGGCATGCTTCATCATTGGGTCCCCTCTTGCACACTGCAACCGCAAGGAATACAGTGTGGGCTACAACTCTCAAAAATGGAGAGGAGCGTGAGGCGTTTTATAAGGTTACCAATTTAGGCAATGGGAGTGGGCGGCAGAGTGCAAATAAAGAGCAAAAAAGTGTATTAAAACTAGCTCCTGGGTGACAAAAACGAGTTTAATAAATGTCCCCATGGGCTAGGATTAAAAAGAAAGTGATGTACAGGACTAAAATAATGTCCTAATCGTCAACGGTCAACATGTTTCTGCCAAATGACTAAAAGTTCGCGGCATTCATCGGGACCTCTAACGTTGTCACTCTGCTAAAGATTAGTGAAGAATAAAAACCATACTTAATTGTTATGGTCGTTATGACCCCTTTGGTTGTTGCCGTCTAAGGAAGGACACAGAGTATCTTGAGAAATCTGTGATCTGAGGCAAGACTCCCATAAAGGTGGAGGTAAATTTAAATTACCGCCTAGACATTGGACCGGACTGCAGCTGGTGCCATTGTCATAACGACCATAACAATTAAGTATGGTTTTTATTCTTCACTAATCTTTAGCAGAGTGACAACGTTAGAGGTCCCGATGAATGCCGCAAACTTTTAGTCATTTGGCAGAAACATGTTGACCGTTGACGATTAGGACATTATTTTAGTCCTGTACATCACTTTCTTTTTAATCCTAGCCCATGGGGACATTTATTAAACTCGTTTTTGTCACCCAGGAGCTAGTTTTAATACACTTTTTTGCTCTTTATTTGCACTCTGCCCCCCACTCCCATTGCCTAAATTGGTAACCTTATAAAACACCTCACACTCCTCTCCATTTTGGAGAGTTGTAGCCCACACTGTATACCTTGCGGTTGCAGTGTGCAAGAGGGGACCCAATGATGAAGCATGTCACCCTTGGGTGAGTGAGGGTTCTCCTCTTTAAAAGATAAGACTCCCCCTTCTCTCTTTAATCTTTCTTCGGTTTTAAGATATACTTTGCTTGCGTTCTGAATCAGCATCCCATTACTTTGTGTGAGGAATATAGTCTGGAGTGGTGATGTGGATGCGACTATTCACTCCATTTGTTACTAACCCTCTAGTGTGATATACAAACTGTTTTTCGCCAGCACCATCCTTAGTTCTCTCTCCACCTATTTCATTTTACCGCCGGTAAGTTAAGAGGAGACTTCTTTACACAGATCATTAAATCAAAACATTCTACCTACCTCATTGGTTGCAAAACCAACTTCTCTCAATTCACCCGACCATCTAAATCCTTCACCTGGATTGCCAAACCGTCTATTTTTACAAACAAATTATGCCTTGAGCTATCAGAAATATGCTGCCTAAAAAATGTTATCAAATGTAAAGCTGTTCTCCTCAAATCACCTACCACTGCCATTAATAGGTTGCTAAAGCACAAAGACATGGGTGACAACCCAAAGACATGCACGTAAATTGCAATATCGTGTGCTCCCATCGAAATTGAACATTTCTCATGTTCCCGATGCAATGGCACTGTAAAAAAAAAAACACAAGTCCTTTAAGTCCAGCTAAACCATACCATCTCTTCATGGTATCATGTATGTGAGCAAGTGAAGCCATTTCATCTTGAAATAATGATGCACAACCCACTTGTTCATATCATGTACATTTTTCATTGGATGTAAATCTTGCTCCTGAAAATCTTTCTTCTTCACTAAAAATTAATTTTTTTGTAATCCTGAATAAGTCTGAACTAGCTCTTTTATTTCTGCTTTTCTTTTTCTTTCCATTTCAAAGCTTCTTTTGACAACAAATATCTTTCCTGATTTGAGAAAGATATCTCTTTGTCCAGCCTTTTGTAAACTGGTTGAAGCACCCATTCACTTCCCGGTGAGATACCTTAACCATCCTCCTACTTTTAACTGCTTGATACTGATCTGTACCTCTTGGTCCTTATGCTTGAGCTCTTCCTCTTCCCTTGTGTGTTTGGCCTCCATCGGGAAAATCCCCATTGTAGTCTAAATGTCTGGATAGTAATCACATCCCTGCACAGGCTGACAATAGTTGGAGAAACCAAGGGGCATATCAACAAGCAGGCGATAAAAAATTATCGCCGCTTTTGCGGCCGTTTTCGGCCGAAAAGCAGCGATAATTTTATCGCCTAATCAGCAAGGTCACGCTAACGCGCAAAACCTTGCTTTAGCGTCAGGATTCCTAATGCCCAGCTTTGCATCTCTAATGAGATGCAAAGTGGGCGTTCCTGACCTGGCATAACAGGAGAAATGTCGCTAAGCGACATTTCTCCTATCAGCAAGCCTAACGCTATGAAGCATAGCGTCAGGAAAAGTAGCGATAACCCCCGTTATCGCTACTTTCCTTACGCCTGCTTCAGGACTGACTTAGCCATGATATCCTATGGAAGGTGGATATCATGGCTAAGTTTGTGAGTCCCTATCAACTAGCTAATGTGAGAATATTGCTGGGTTTCCAGCGATAATCTCACGTTAGCCAGTTAGCGCTAGGATTTTTATCGCTGATGAGATAAGCGTTGCTAATAGCACGCTATCTCAGCGATAAAAATCGGCACTAGCCCGCGATAATTATCCGAGCACTAAGTGCACTCAGCGATAATTATCGCCGGTAGTTGTTGATATGCCCCCAAGATCTTTCCTGGAAGAAGTCAGAGAATCGACTTCTCCATACCATGCTCTCCAAAAAACACCTTGATCAAAGTTTCTTTTTAAGGGCTGGTCCTTATCCAGGTTCACAAACATACTGCATGCGAGGCAAGTTTTCAAAAACTAATTGATCGCATTAGGTAGGAGCTGCTGAACCTCCATCTGAAACTCAAAGTCACCAATTTTTGGTTGATTCTCATAAGTATTGATTTAATTAATTCTGTCATTATTCAAACATTAGCATTCCCAAATACAACAAATTGATCTTTTATTTCAGCCTCGAAGACACACAAGGGTCGATTCACAAAAACATTTATGAGAACAAGAAGTAGAACTACAATAGTACTCTCTTACATATTTTGAACATATTTGTGAATTGTCCCCAAAATGTCCAACTCCCTATTAGTAAAAGGGCAAAAAGTACTAATTCCATTTGAATATTCCAATTTTATCACAATTTGGTTGAGACCAATTCACAAATGTGCTTAAGAGTAAATGAAAGAGTACTACAGGAGAGCTATTTGATTTACTCCAAAATGCTTTTATAAATAGGCCCCAAATGTCCACATCTGTGCCCTTTGAAAAAGCTTTGTTAGTCATGTCAGGTCCAAAACATCCAGAACTTTATCTTGCCATGCTTTCAGCGACTTATTAATCGCCTTCTTATAATCCCTTACCAGGCTTGTTATGTACTTAACTATCTTTGGATCGAAGCCTGGTATAATCTGGCCAGAGATAGCATTATGCATACGCATACCTTTTTTAAGCCTAAAGATATTTCCCTATCTTAACTGCAATATATTATTTCACATGTTCCAAATGCTCCAATCCTTGGTCAGCAGACACTAGATATCCCCTGGCATGACTGCAAAACAGATTGTGCATCACTTAGACCTTTTCTTTGGTAGACATTTTCGTTTCCTTTGGTTTTCAAAGTTTCATCTCCATCTGAAATTCAATGTTTGCTTCAAAAACTCATCCTCCTCATAATCATCACCCTTCAAGCGTTTAATCTGTATTCTTCTTTTTTCTTTCTTTTAGAAGAAGGTCTCTGTGGAGGTTATATTCCTAGTGAGAAAAAACGTCCCAAGGGCAGCAGCCTTTTTGAAGGCGGTTGTCTTACTTTTCTTTTCTATTTCAGAATATTATTGAACCAGTGCTGTTACTACTGAATTATTCGCTCCAACTTCCCCTTCTATTTTTTCTTCCACATTGGCTGCTCAAAGTCGAAATTCCCCAAAAATTAATAATTATCAGCCCTTATCATCCAATCCTTTTTTTACTGGTTTATTTTTCCGCCCAATAGATTTTGACAAAAAAGTAGCCCTCACTGATTTCAAAACCATTCTGTTTATGCTCTTTGTTGACATTTCTCTCAACTCCTCTCTGGACATTCCTACAGAACCTGGCCCACCCAGAACTGATACCGCCATCTCATTTGATGATGCCTTCATCGGGCAAAGGTATGAAAAAATTTCAAGTCGTTAATAACATAATTTCCAAATATGTCAAACACTGTTCTCATGTATTTGCTTTTTTCTTTTTTACCCTTTTTAACAATGTATTCTTTCTCAGCTATAATATTCAACTTCTTACTAGTCGTTTTGTAATCCTCCTTAGAAGGCTGCAACTGACCAGTCCTCTTTCTGTTTCTGTTTTTGAAATTCCCACCAGCAGCCCTACCTACAACTGTGTACAAATGAATGCAAATCTACCAGTCCTAGGATTTTTTACTGTGTGATCCCCACTTTGGCTAAAGGTGAGAGCGGTCCAAGATGGCAGCCAGATGTTTGTCAGGTTAGCAGCATCAAGTTTCATGCCTGACTGCCCAACGCGTCAACCCCATTTGTAAATTAGCACAGAATGCACTGAATGGAAGCATGGGAGACATGTCATCTGACGTGTAGCAGCTATGTCGCTCCCAAATGGCCCACAAAACCCTCAAGTGTCAGATGGGTCATACTGAGAGTTATATTGGTCACCTACACACACATACCCTTCCAAAATAATTAAAACCATACAAAGTAAAGGCTGAAACAATAAAATCAAACAATGAAAAAAACCAGATGCAAATACTTTCAATGAAAATAACTGGATAGTGAATCCTATAACAGTGTCACGGCACCCCCTGCTCATCACAACACTTTATGTACCTGCACAAGAACACAAGAGGACTGCATCTGCACTCTATGACATGTGTGGAGCCTGCAGGGTTAGATCAGCTCCCACTTCTACAAAGGATTGAGAAGCAGATTCCCTGGTGATTTGGGTGACCTCCTCTGTTGCTAAACGAACACATGTAGCTACAAGAGGACCTTTTCTGCCTGGCGTTCAAGATCTTCATAAGATTCAAGATACTGCCCCCTTTTTGATGGTATCAATCAATGTGTCTATATCCTCCACAGCCCGGTAGTTAAACATCTGTTTGTTCCACATGACGTGGAGCACTGCTGGGAAATTTTGTTGTACTTTTGCCCCCAGTTTAAGCAGCTCCTCCATTCTTCTGCCAAGCTCCCACTACCGCTGGTCTGTTGTTTTACACACTTCTGATATGATAGGAAAAAGACCTCTGACCATAAAAGAACCATTCCTTAGAGCTATACTCAGTACTGCCTCCTTCCCTGTATATGAAACAACATTTACCAAGATCTTTCTTGGATTCTGTCTTTGAGGGTTCCTCTTGAAGGAGGTTCTATGCGCTCACTGCATCTCCTGCTCTAGATTATTATCTGGCCTGTCTTTTAAGACTTTGTCCCACAACTGAGAGATTATAAAGGACTTCATATCAACGTCCTCCTTGGCCTCCGGTACATTCAGGAGTCTAAGATTATTCCTCCTGGAATGATTTTAAATTCTCTCCAGATCATCCCTTAATCCTTGATTCTTCTTAGTCAGCAGACATATTCCAGAGGCGTTTTTTATGGCATCCTGTCTGATTGAATCCACTTCCTTCTCTAATCCTCTAGTGAGCACAGCTGCTTCATCAAGCTTCTGGGCTAAGGCAGAACAGTAGGCTTGAATGCCCACTTGGCTATTCTCTGATACCTCAAATCTATTTTTCATCTCTTTAACGCCCAGGAGATGGCTGCCAGCAATTCCTTAGATTGTACCATGGCTATTTCACCTTCATCCTTCTCGCGTTGGCCGTGCTCCTCAATAAATCCTGGCTCTTCTACTGCTGTACGAGCCTCAACCCTGTTGCTAGTAACAACCTGGGCTATACTGCACAGGCCTTCATCTGGCCTTCTTTCTGCTTCAGGGGGTATAATTATGCGTACAGTGATGTCTGGGCCAGCAACAGAAGCAACAGTGGAATTCTCCAGTCTCAGGCCCTGCCGGCTCGCATCTTCTCTGTGGTGAAGTTAGAGTGAGAACTTTAAAAAGGATTTAAGCAAGGGAGTTATCTTGACCTGAGGGGCCTGGACCTTTTTGCCCCCACCTCCAGAGCTCTTGCTGGCTAGTGTTGCGGGCTTCCCGATTTCAGGGACAATGGTTTTAACACCTACTACCCTACCAGGCAGTCACGACTGCCCCTTCACTGTAGCCTTCGAGATGGCAGGGGTAGATTTTAACACAGGGCTTACCCTAGCTGCTATTATAGCCCTGGTGTGCACCGTATACCTCGAGGTCTTACCGCCAGCCTTACCAACAGACTGACTGCTCTTATCCATATGAGTAGGGCGCCAAGCTCGCTGATTCTCCTCTGCAGCCTCCCAGTCCCTCCACCTCTACCTACTGCTCCACTGGAGCTGGGAGCTGCAACATGCCTTAGAATACGCCGCTGTGGTTGGTGGGGAACATTTCTGGCTAGCGCTCTGACTTTTGCTGATGCTGCCACTGCAGCCACGAGCCTGCACTCGAGCTGCCCTGCTGCGCTGCAACACCCAGGCATCCTCCTTCCAGCACGGGATCCCTGCACGCTGGCTGCTGCTTAGGGCGGGAACACAGCCGCAACCGTTGCAAATGGCCTCCAGAACAAATCATTGGGATCCAGGTCCAAGGGATGGGCTACATCTGCTTTTCCGCCGGGTACGTGCTTTGGGTCGGAGGCATCAGTGACACTCACCATGCGGCAGGGAGCCTTTCTCTCCTGAAGAGCTTGCAGCTCAGTGCATGGCCGCCATGTTCTCCCGTCCGGCCGCCCACGCAATCTTGAATGACAGGTTGCAAGGCTGAAGTAGGGAGGTGGCAGTGCGGGGTGCACTGCGATTAGGCATTTTTTGGGTATAGTTTAAGTCTCTCCTGGAGAACTCTTTAGACATCTTAATGGCTTCTAGCATCAGGAAGTTTCCACAGGGTGGGATACAGGGGTGGGTGTGGGATTGAGCACAGGGTGGGAGCAGTGTGAAAAATCAAACAAATGTCCTCAATTGCACCAATTAGTCGCTTTTATGTCTTCAGGTCCCAGTCAATGTATTGGGTGAGGGCTCTAAATGAAGTTGAAGATGATGGGGGGTGGTAAGGAGTTATCTTTTTTAACCTGGAATGTTAATGGCCTTTGAATCCAGGGGAGGTAGAGATTGGTGATGCGGTATCTGGAAGAAAGCCTTGCCCACATCCTCATTTTGTAGGCGACTCATTTGACTGCAAATGAGAGTAGAGCTTTTTTTCTCCAAATTTAGATGGGTGGAGAGCAATGTGGCTTCGAAGCAGGCAAAGCATTGTAAGGGCGTTGCGATCCTGGTAAGGATGGGTGCTGGGGTGGAGGTGTCATCTTCAAAGACTGATAATTCTGGTAGTGGGCCCTGGCAGCTATGCGGTCTGCCGGTTTCAAGTTTGTGTATCGGATTTGAAGGTTCAATCTCAGATGATCCTTATTATATTGCGAGTTTGGAGTAGTACTTAGTAGAGGTAATGGCCCTGTTGGTTGTTGGGGGTGATTTTAACACTTTATTGGTCTCTATTTTAGATAGATCGACCCAGAGGAACTGTTGCCATGTTTCTAGAATGAGACAAGCTCTCATAAATAAGCTCCAGGATATTGGACTGGTGGATGTATGAAGACATTTAAAGGGTCCGATGAGAGGCTATACATTCCATAGTACAAAATAGGGACACTATTCTAGGCTGGATTATGTTTTTGTCAATAGAGCTTTAGGCGGCTAAAATAAAAGAGGTCAGCAATTTTCCTGGGCACATTTCGGATCACTCTGCTGTTTCTATGTCTCTCCAGTGCTCTGGAGATAAGTAAAACTCAAGGTGAACACTAAAACAATCTATTTTTCTCCATGCTGGAGTTGTTTCCACCTTGAAAAAAGCTAGCGTAGATTTTTTTCCTTGATAATGCCAGCTCGGCTCCCCTCTGGGAAATATGGGATGCTTTTAAAGCTTTCATCCGAGGGGTTTTGCAAGTCAGGCACATTTCAAGAATAAGGTAAAAAGGGCGGAATTGTGTAGGTTGGAGCAAAAAGAGGGGGTCTTCAAGGTCGCATTACAGGGGCAAAATATGGGGTCTGATACGGAAAGGGTATTAAACAAGCTGGAGGAGGCACAGCTAAACTATAAAATCAAGTTGAATACGAAGTGTAGCGAACAGTGGTTTACCGAATGCATGAGACAGTTTCAGTATGGGGGAAGCGGGTGCACTGCTGGCATGGAAGGGAAGGGTTGAGAGATCCAGGAATATCATCAAGGAGCTGGTTGTTAATCCCCAGGGAGATGTCTTGAATAAGGTCGAGTACATACAGGGGTACCTGGTTTCCTTATTCTCTGAACTGTATACGGAACAGGTTTTCCTGGATCCGGATAGGTTTAGAGAATAGCTGGGTGGCATTGAGCTCCCGGAGCTTACTGGGGAGTATAAAGAGTGCTTGGAGGCACAGGCCACTCAGGAGGAAATGAGGGAGCACCTATCACATATCAAGAATGGAAAGGCGACCAGTCCTGACGCCAGTCCATCAGAGCTGGGTAAGCTTTTAATGGAGGAGATTGTTACAGAGTGGGAGATACAGTTTATTTCAGTATACCAGGGGGATGTGTCTATCCCTGATTCATGGAAGGAAAACACAATCGTTTTGATTTTAAAACCTGCCAAGGATCCCAGGAAGTCTGACTTTTATCGCTCAATCTGCCTATTAACTCCCAACTATAAGGTTTTTACGAGCATTTTGGCAGGGAGATTGGTTAAGCTAGCTCCCCAGTTAATACATCCAGATCAGAAGGGCTTTGTGCCAAAGCGGAAAATTCTGAACATATCAGCAGCTGATTGGATCTAGAGACTTAGCCACTGCTAGTTCGATTACCTTGGCAGTAGTCACAATAGATATAGCCAAGGTGTTCGACCGAGTATGTTGGGCATGCTTGTTTTAGGTTTTGGCAGTATTAGGTTTCAGCCCCTGCTTAATTTCTACGCTCCGGAGGCTAAACAGGAATTAGTTGGCCAGAATTTTGCTTAATGGGCTATTGACCAGGCCTTTTGGTATCCACAGAGGCACTAGGCAAGGTTGCCCCTTGTCTCCTCTCCTATATGACATATATTGAGCCGTTCACCCACCTACTTAGAAGGAATGGTCGGGTAATCCACTACTGCACCTCTCACTTTTGTAATAAGTTTGTGTCATATACGGACGACTTGGTCATCTACAAATCAGACCCTGTCCAGACTGTCCCTAGGATGGAGAGCCAGGCAGAGGACTTTGGGTCTCAATCAGAATATCTAGTGGACAATTCTAAGTCAGAGGTAATGCGTTGGAATGTGGAAGGTTGTACGGGGGACGTATGGGCAGAGATGAAATATCTGGGCATCGTTATTGTTAATCCCCTGGATGCAATACCGTTGCACAACCTGGAGAAGATAGTGAAGGAGATGGATGTATTACACACTAGGTGGAAGAATTTGCCATTAACAATTTATGGGTGCCTAATTTTGATTAAGATGTCGATTCTCCCCAAATTGACCTATCTTTTTAACTATATCCCTCTGACATTTCCAAGATCGACTATTGATAAGATTCAGGGGAAAAAACTAGCTTTATATGGGCTTCAGGCGAGGCAATGCTTGCTTGGAAAAAGTTGAGGTGTAGGCTAGAGAAGGGTGGCCTCGCTCTGCCGGACCTGACTCTGCATTGAATGACTTTTCTGTTTAAAAACTATAGGATGCTGCTGGGTAAGCTGAATATCTCAACTGGGGGTGGGGGGGAGTGCTGCTAGCAGAAGTGATCAGGGAGTTGGGATCCACCCAGTTCCTATAATAAGTTTGGCACCCCCAAATGTTTCCAAAAAGTACGACTGAAGCTCTTAAAGGCAGCACTAAGGGCCTCATGTAGGTGGGCTTGCATTTACCACTTCATAAATACCGAATCATACCGATTCGGTATTTATGAAGTGGTAAATGCAATGTAGGTAATGAGTCGGTAAATAATACCGATTCGGAAAAATTTGGTAATTACCGAATCGGTATTTACCGATTCGGTAATGAGGCATACCTTCCCATTGATGGGAAGGTATGCCGCATTACCGAATCGGTAAATACCGATTCGGTAATGGGGGAGCACATGCAAGGGTGGCAGGGTGTCACATTGACACCCTGTTGCACCCCTGATTCGGCCATGTGTGCACATGTGGCACACATACATGCCCTAAGGGCATGTATGTCTGCCACATTGCACACTTCTAAGCGCTATCAAAATGCTTTTACACATCCATTCATTATTTACCACCAACTATTAGTTGGTGGTAAATACCGACTCCAAACAACACCCACACACTCCCCCTACATCTCATTTCTGTATTCGGAATTTACCGAATCGGTAAAATTACCGATTCGGTAATTTTACCGATTCGGTAATTTACCGAATACAGAAATGAGCCCCCTACATGTCACAAGCCTAAATACCGGTCGGTAACGGTAGAATTACCGAAAATCGGCCGTTACCGACCGGTATTCGGCTACGTACATGAGGCCCCTAAGTCTTTGTTTTACTGCCAGGAAGATCTGACATCCTACCCATCTGAGATTCCCTGGATACCCTGGAGTTGGTTCTGGGCAGTGAGTTTTCTGCACTCCACACTACTCACAGCATGCAGAATTCAGAAAAACTTGTGGAGCGGTGTTTTTTTCTTGCTCGCCAACTTTAAGTTGCCAAGTACGAGCAAGGAAAACCTAACGCTAGACCACCTCCCAGCGAGAATTTCCAACGCGGGCGGATGTGGATGGTCACGACTGATCGCCTTGAGAAACCATGCGTTTGTGTTGAAGAAGCTGCTGCTGGTGCAGAACATCTACTCAAGCGGCAGAAAGAAGCAGCGCCCTCTTGCAATGCACATGGTGTCGTTCGCGATGATTTTTCAGCGCGGGACAAACACCCAGCACTAAAAATCAGCGCGAACGGCATGACGTAACGCACTCTGTCGCTTGCAGAACTCTGCACAGCATTATGGAGTTTTGGAGTCACTTTGTGGATTTCCGCATAGCGAAACTCTGCAAACTCTACCGAGGCCTAGCCCAGAGCGTTTAAAGGGTGGGTTGAGTCTTTCACTAAGGAGAGTTGGGATAACTACCCCGGGGGAGATGATGGCAGGTCAGGGGGTATTACCCTGGGAAGTTTTAAGTGCCAACATTGGGGGCTCCCTATCAAGGTTTAAATATGTGCAGTTGTCTTACTGGCTCCCAAGCAAGTGCTGGTGAGGAGATTGGGACGGCCTGGGAAGTTAAGTCGACACTCCAGGATGTGTAACCTAAAAGTAAGGAGGTTGCCATTTGGTATTCGAAGTTTCAGGATGCTGAGGATAGGAAAATTATGATGTCATATTCAGTATGGGAAGGTATCATTCAGGGGACTGAGTTGCAACTAATATGGCAAACCACCTTGAAGTTATTGTATTCAGTGGTTAACCCAGGTAATCTCAAGCGAAATCACTTTTTCACAGTCAATAGATTATACTGATACCCCCGCAAAAGATTGCAAAGTTTGCACAGGTGATGACCCCCAGATGTAGTAGATGTGGCCTTCTAAGAGCCAATAAAGAACACTTTTTTTCACTTGTCCTGGGATCAAGGTGTTTTAGAGGACATCTTGGGTGTCAATATCACGTTGTCTTGAGTTAATCGGGGTGGATATGGCCTCATGTAGTCTGCTGAATAGAGCGCAGAGGGGCCTCTTGTTTTACCTTATGCTCATTGCCAGGAGGGAGATCTGTAAACACTGGACTGATCCATCTCCTCCATGCGCAAAAGACTGTCTCGAAACAGTACATCAGACTTGCTGTCGGGATACTGAGGGTAAGCCTGGTGGGGCAAACAAGGTATGGGTCGATTTTACCAGGTGGAGCGGAATCTTGGGTATGGAATCGATATAATGAGAGGTCCTATGATAAGACTGAGGCACCGGTCTGGGTGACAGGCCTGTAGGCATGGCTGGTGAGGTTGGGTCCAATATGAATGCAGCAGTCCTAGGGCCGGACAGCAATTGTAAAAAGGCCTGGTTTTGCAGAAGCTATGGTGATATGATGGAAAAAAGGACCTTTTCTACAGTGACCAGCTGACCAGGACCAACTGGTCCTGGACTGGGCTCTCAAGAAGTGAGCACTGGTCCCTTGGTGCTGATCCTGAGGTCCTGGGGGCCTTAGAGGAGGCCCGTAGGAACTGCTCCAAAAAGTCTAAAAAGTTGAGACTTGGAACATTTTGGGATTTCCAAGACCTTTAGTGCTTCAGTGGGACCTCACAGGAAAGGATGCCTGATTTTGAGAGGACTTTGTCTCTGCCTGCCTGGAGCCCCAGTGGGCTAATTAGCATTAATGTGGTAGGTCATTGATAAGGTTGGAGCCTATGGACAAGCGGGCACGTACAAATTCAATTTTCAGGGCAACTCCCTGCCTCCACACTAAGGGGAAAATGGCCAAAGAGTGGTCAGGCTCCCCAGAGACGTTCTGAACCTATAGGCCTCTCCTTGTAGATCCTGTGATGGGGAAACCAGCATTTCCACCACTGAGGTCTGGTTGGCACAAGTATCCCTCAGTGCAGTGACAGAGACCCTATTCACAGTGACCCTCTGAAAGTAATAGCTACCATTACCTTCTGGGTCCACCTCCCAACTAAGGTGCACGATCTATACCCTCCTCTAGGTAGTCCTCCCCTTCCAGTGCTACAATGTCCACCCCTGTAGAGTACCCACTTGTGAGTACCTACTTCTTGGGGGCATGAGGAATCTCCACTCTTGTGCCCTGACTGCGGACAGTTAAAGCACCTGCTCTTCTCAAAGGGCCTAATTTCCCTTGGTTTCCACTGTTACGTTTCCCTGAAAAAGTTCGGGACTCTTTCCCTTGGCAGAGGTTTCATACCACAAGGAGTCTTCTTTCTGGGTCAGCCCTCACAACAATGCTATCCAGTGGTGCTTGCCCATGCTGTGCATTCTTAATGTCCTCACATAAGAAATAAATCAATTGTCAGTCTCATCCCTCACCACAAATCTAGGCACAACATCTTTGGATATTGGAGGGTAACAACTCCTTTGTGGACACCTCATTCATGCTGCCATTATTTTCCTTTGGACTTTATGACAAACTTGACCTCCTCCTCTTCCAGGGCCATTGTATTCTCCTCTACTGCAATCTCTTTCTCCTCTAGTTTGGCCTGGAACTCCCTCTCTGACCGCTTGTCAGGATACTTCATTGGGTGGACTGCCAGCTCTGAGGGGCTCAGACTGTGGACACCCTCACTGCCAGCCTAGGAAGGTGTACACAAGAAGCCTCCTTGATGCAGATTGCTGTCCAGGGTCTGTGCTTTCACGCCGCCTGAAGAATCACATCGCGGTCTCAGTAGTTTATCAAGCTATAACAGGATGTGGTTTTGCCCCTGGCAGTGGGGGGGGGGGGTTCGCGGGACCCTATGTGCACGCTCCACTGAGAAAACGTTTGAGGGCATACCTCGTAGAACCATGCTCTCCTACCATTCCGCGACATTGATTTCCAGCGATAGACCCTCAACTGGCAAGCCAACCAAGCGCATGTTATGACGATGAGACCTACCCTCAGCATCTTCAAGTTTAGTAGTTAACTGTCCCATTCATTTTTCCATTACCAAATCCCTTCGGTTAAGGTATTTCACTTGTGGTAGGGTTATCTCCAAAGTACTTTCGGTTTCCTTGACTCGGTCAGCAGGCTTCCTTTACTCTTCTCGCAAGAACCCCACTTCGCCCGCAGCCACTGCAATCTGTGTTTCCAGGGACCTTTTGTAACCTTTACCGCCTCCAGGATCGTGGCCGTGTGTGCTGCCAGGGACACAAATTCCTCCTCCTTCTCCCGAGGGCCTGCTCCAGTCACCATTTCAGTGGGACCCCCTTTGACCACTCAATACTTGACCATACTTGCTCCTGGGGTCGCTTACAGGTGCAGTCGTACCCACAATTTCACACAGTCCAAGTAGCCCCAGGAGACAGAGAGCGTTTGAGGGAGGCCCGACTCCTTAAGTTGTCAGTGGCATCCCTCCACTTCCGGTACGGCCACCCTGAAGCCACCGTCACCTCAAATCATGGATCCACCACCCCCAGCAGGCGGTTGGCCGATCCCTGGCTCAAATCGATGCTAGTGGCTCTGCAGACGCTTCCCAGTCAGTCCATTGCCCCCTTAACAAAGACCCTTGCCCCCATGAAGTTTCCTGGCAAGCACCAATATGAAAGACATTCACTCCACTGTTTACAAGGAATCCAGGCCTTTAAGGTGGTGGGGGGCATTTCAACATTGATTAAGCTAATGGTCCATCAGGCATTGAGTCGCAGCACCCACAGAGGATTAACTGTCCTGTATGTATAGACTCACTATTGCCATTACTGCCTAAGAAGGGGACCTGCAACCATTTACAGTATGCTCCAAAGGGGAACTCCCCCGATGCTTACTGAGGCCCAATAGAACTCACATAGCGGGAGGGAACAGCTGCACAGCCCAGTGGGTCCACTATTTAGGTAGATGCTACCGCGACAGTTCAAGTGGCTGCCTTCTGCTCATGTCCCTGGCACTCCCCACATAGGCCACCATGCCCTCCACTTGTCTTTGAGGGACATAAACCAGGGTGGATTCAGCTCCTCTGTACCTTCCAGCGTGTCGGCTGTGTATCGGGCTTCTCTCCCAGTGGCTCAGTGCTGCATCCAGTCTGCAGTGCTCGAGGCTACATTGCTTCCACCGCCTCACTTTGCCAGGGATCATAGTGGGGGCAGGGACACCAGTGGGCAGCCACCGATACCCTCGCTTGTCATTATTGCACACCCTCGGGTTTAGGGATCAATGCTCTGATTCAATGATGAGGATGGCGGCTGCATCAACAATGCTGGGCAGTCGGCATTTTAGCTATTCATCGTCATCATCTCTGTGGGCAGATTTACCTGCTGCACACCCTCTACAGGTGATCTTTCAGGAGGCCCTTAGCACCAGCAGTCACTGTGGTTGGGGCCCTGTGGGAGCAGAGGGCTCCATGTAGCTTGCGATTACACGTCCATATCCATTCCCGGTTGAGCCAAAATTGAGGAGGCATATGGAGATATAACTGAATTATTAGTTAAAATATTACTTCCTTTAAATACCTTCATCGGGTGTATTATATCAGGGTCTGGCTCTGGAGGGCAGGCTTGGTGGCTTCCCCGGTGTGTCTCCGTTGCGAACATGAGGAGGGGACCCTGCTGCATAACATATGGCATTGTACTGTATTAGCACGATTCTGCAGGGAAGTTCTGGCCTGTCTTACCGAGGTGCTGGGGTGGGAACTTCCTAGCTCACCGAAGTTAGTTCTCATACATGTGATGGAAGGGATCTGGGGTAATGTTTACAAGCGTCATCCCATGCTCCTAGGTTTCACCTTGGCGAGGAGGGACATAGCTAAAACCTGGAAGGCGGCAGTGGCTCCCTCCGTTTTGGCCTGGAAAAATAGTATGGACTTTTGCATGGGCTTGGAGACCCCTATTTTTGAAGCTAGAGGGTGTCCCCAGAAGCATTACAAGATCTGGAGGCACTGGGCGGATTACCGCGGCTTGGAGATTGAACCGCCACGGGGAGACCGACATCGAGGCCCAGTATGACCCCCCCGAGTCCCTTATTTTGGGTTTCCCCTGTTCTTAGCATTCCTGGGTGGGTTGCCCATAATCCCTCGGTAGGGATGTATGACGTTACAACGCACACTTTTACAACGCATGCACTTACAACGCATTTTTTACAACGCATAATCCATTACAACGCATGACATTACAACGCATGACACTACAACGCATTTTTAAAAAATACCTTTACAACGCATTTCCATTACAACGCATACTACCTTTACAACGCATACCATTACAACGCATAATATTAAATTACATTTAAGGTAAGTATTAGATAGTATAGGGGTAAAAATTACTATTCTAACTCCAGGGGGTGCAACAGTGGGGTAAGTGTTGGATAGTATAGGGGTAAAAATTACTATTCTAACTCCAGGGGGTGCAACAGTAGGGTAAGTGTTGGATAGTATAGGGGTAAAAATTACTATTCTAACTCCAGGGGGTACACCAGTAGGGTAAGTGTTGGATAGTATAGGGGTAAAAATTACTATTCTAACTCCAGGGGGTGCAACAGTAGGGTAAGTGTTGGATAGAATAGGGGTAAAAATTACTATTCTAACTCCAGGGGGTGCAACAGTAGGGTAAGTGTTGGATAGTATAGGGGTAAAAATTACTATTCTAACTCCAGGGGGTGCAACAGTAGGGTAAGTGTTGGATAGTATAGGGGTAAAAATTACTATTCTAACTCCAGGGGGTGCAACAGTAGGGAAAATGTTGGATAGAATAGGGGTAAAAATTACTATTCTAACTCCAGGGGGTGCAACAGTAGGGTAAGTGTTGGATAGTATAGGGGTAAAAATTACTATTCTAACTCCAGGGGGTGCAACAGTAGGGTAAGTGTTGGATAGTATAGGGGTAAAAATTACTATTCTAACTCCAGGGGGTGCAACAGTAGGGTAAGTGTTGGATAGTATAGGGGTAAAAATTACTATTCTAACTCCAGGGGGTGCATCAGTAGGGTAAGTGTTGGATAGTGTAGTGTAATATTATGCGTTGTAATGGTATGCGTTGTAATGGTAGTATGCGTTGTAATGGAATGCGTTGTAAAGGTAGTTTTTAAAAATGCGTTGTAGTGTCATGCGTTGTAATGTCATGCGTTGTAATGGATTATGCGTTGTAAAAAATGCGTTGTAAAGGTAGTGCGTTGTAAAAGTTGCGTTGTAAAGGTTGTTCCCCCCTCGGTAGTATATGGTAATGTGGAAGGTGGGTTCTTGTGTTGACCAATGGCAGTTCGAATTAGTGCTATACTGCTCCGGAATAGGGGGACAGTGCGTTGGGGGGTTGGGAGGGTGGGGAAGGGTGGTGGATTAGAGGGGTTGATTTTATTTGTATTGCCTTTTATATTCGCCTTTCTTTAACATATGTAAAATGGTCAAAGTCAATTTTTGTATCTTTTATGCGGCAGTTGTCTCTGGGGTTCAGAGATCTGCGTCATATGTGTAATTTTGACAAATAAAATCTGTTTAAAAATATATATATATTTTACTTCCTCCTGAATTAATGTTATTTTGATTCGGAGGACTAGTGGGAGTAACTCCAGCCTTATTGGAAGTACCAGGTGGATTAATCAAGTGTTTCGATTTCTACTGAAGAAAAGCACACTCTTTGCAACTGACAACACCATTGTCTTGTATCTTGCTGATCGCTTGTGTCCTAACTTGCAGGAGATATGCCTCAGATTCCAATTGTGTGGGTCTGGTAATCTATCATGATTAATGTTGTGGCTAATCCACTCCAGGAGAAGAGCGGGAGAAGTCGCAGGAGGAGCAGATAGAGGGAGACATTGTTGAAGAGCAGGAGAGGAACAATGTTCACCTGGAGAAGGTAGTGAACGGCGGAGATGAAGGAGCACACGGAGGCGGGACCCAGGGTGAGCACCGGTGCAAAGCCGACATTAAGGAAGAAGGTGAGAAGAGAGAGAGGCATGGACGCAGGAGTGATAAATGCCACTGATGGATGCCTCATTGCCAGGAGGGTTGTAGCCACCCTCCATAATCTTATATTTAATGTGGGGCATATATGTTGTGAGCACTGAGTGGTGAATTTGCATGGGCACATCTATTTATGTGCATATCCAAAGCCTGGTGACAAAGGCCATTTTTTCCTTTTTGTGTGGTTGGCTGTTTTTTTTTCCTTTCGTTCACTATTTTGCTCCTCCTCCTAGCATGATAACAGGCTGAGCACACCTGTGAGGATTAAGGGAAGAAGAGTCAGAAACCCCAATACCTTCTCCAAACCGGGGCACATGGAAATTCTCCTCCTGGAAAAGTTATGAGGATACTTCTCAGGTGAAAAGAGGAATAAGAAACGGAAAGATAGTGGATGTACCCAAGCCTAACATTTTAGTCCAATTACTTACCTGGGTATCTTTCTCTCTCCCTGTGGGCATCAGTGGCATCCACACGGAGATCCTAAGGAGGAAATATGGAAAGGAAGATGTGAATGGATGAAACCATTGGAAGAAGGACAACCAAACGACGGAGACATACATCTGCTTTGTTTTGTACTAAATAATTAAGACATAATTCGGAAAACCTTATCTGACAAGCCTCATCGCATTATTTCCACCCATCCCTCCACAAAGTCACTCACTTGCTCCTGAGGTCCAATGGTGCTCTTAAGTTTCTTTTTGTTGGAAGTTACAGCCTTAGGGTTCCGACTCCCTCTTTCCATCTACCACCTGAGGGGTGACACTCTGATACTGCAAATTTGCATGACAGCTCAGGAATTTTCAGGTGGATATACAGTCCCTCTCGAGGATGTTATACTCAGTCTCTGTCGAGCATGGATCTGCCTGGCTCAGGTCTCCTGTCTCTTGTCTCTGTGACAGTAAAGGCAGCACCTCCAGGACCGAAGTGGCCACGCCAGAGGTAGTCTGTGGGTTATCTCTGGTCACAGAAAGTTACCCATGGCCCTCTGGTTCTCCCACTGTGGGTGACACCTGCCGCCTATCCCTTACTTTCCCTTCCACTTAGGTGTGTGTACGCTGTGCTTGGGGACAATACCCTCAGAGATTTACAGTGGGTCAATCTGGGCGCTCCCACCCACTAGTTCCCTACCTGGCTGTGGTGGCTTACTGACAAGGAAGCACTCTATATGCAAGTGGAGACATGCAACTGCCCTTCACTTTCCTTCTCCACTCCAAGGAGACCAAAGCCACAGGGTCATCCAACTTCTGCCCTTCACCCCATGGACATCCCTTAACCTACAAACCTCTTCTTGCAGATATTGTTCTAGGGAACCCAGCTTTTCCACCAGCGTTTCCACCACTAAGGTAAGGCTTGCACAGGTATCCCTCAGAGCAGTGACAGGGACCTCTTTAACTGTGACCCTCCGAAAGCGATTACTAGCCACGGTCTGGGACCACCACTTTACCGTCTAGTTCCACATCCAAACTAAGGACCACTAGGACATGATTCATGCCATTCTCTGGGTAATCCCCCTCCCCCACTGACCACTCCTACAGAGTATCCACATGTGAATACCTTCTTGTTAGGTCATGAGGAACCTCTTGTTTTGTGCTCTCACTGCAGACAGTCGGTCATGCTTGCCGTGGCCCATAGCAGGCCGCGGCAGGGGAGTATATAACTCCCTCGATCCCACACTAGAACGCTTCACGTTCTAGTGTTGCAGAGACCTCTAGAGCTTCTGGGTTACTCACCTCAGTGTTTCGGTCGGGGCTGTGGCATCTCCGTCTTCGGCGTGGCTTTGGTGCACACAGTCTCGTGGCTTCCTGGGCTCCGGGCATGTCTCTGCGGCGTTCCATCTCCATTACCTGGCTCTGGTTCTCCTTCATTCGGGGCTTCCTGGTCTCCTGGCGTGCCTCGCCTTTATCGTATCGGTGGTTCCTCCCACGGTCTTGCCTCCTGCTCCTGTGGATCTCGGTTGCGGTGTGTGCTACGGTTCCTGAGACTCCAGGGACCTACAAAAAACATAAGAACAATCAGTATTACGGTACAAACGTTCAATGCGCATTGCACTTGTCAATAAGTTTGGCTGTATAAATATATAATACGTTTCTGTGCAATTTCCTCCGTCCTTGGGGATCCGCCTAGTCCTGATTTCGTTTACGGTGTTCCTGTATATGAGAAATATATTTCTGTTATTACTTCCAGATGTAAGGATGCACAAGGCAAAATCAAGGCGCAAACTAGCAGATAGCTAGTGTTCATATTTGTTCTCTTCAGTTCTCTTTTGTTAAAGGCCATTCCTCATATGACTTAGGTGGGTGCTGTTCACTCTTCCTTGATTTTCCTACTGTACCTAATGTTGATATTGAGTGTTATGTCACTGATACTTGCTTTTTCCTTATAGATAAACACAACCATATAACACTCAAACAAATTGGTTACCTAATGGAAGAGGTGAATAATCCAGGTATCTACACCACAGTCACTTCACCATCTGTTTAGCAGTTCAGACCTTATTGCACATATCTTACTTTCTTCCTTGTTGTCCTATGTAGGAACCCTCCTGATTGCCTGGACTTACATTCAACTGGGAGACATTGTGGGACATTTGTTTCTCTAATTTTCCTTTACCCACTTCCCCTGATTTACCATTGTTGCTTTGACATGGTTGGGCATGGTAGGCGAATAGAGGAAGTTGGGACCTTCCCATCTTGCATGTTGTTTCTGCAGAAACTTAGGTAAGAGCCTGACACAGTAAAAGCACCTGCCCTTCTCAAAGGGCTTCTTCTCCCCTGGGTTTCTTTTCTCTTGTTTTCTAGAAGTGGTTAAGGACTGTTTGTCTAGAATGTTGAAATAGAATACTGAGGATGAAGTAGAAGTGGGTGAGGAAGAAGAGAATGTGTGCGTAATTTGTGATAGAGCAGTCGAGATGGAATAATGGAGAGTAGAAATTAATTGCAATGACACTTTGAAGAAACTAATAGCACTGATGGAAAATGAGTTGATATCTAAAATACTGTTGGATGAAGAATCCAAAGGTTATTGGAATGTTAAGGATGAATTGTCAGTAGATTTGGGTGTAGTGGATAGAGGTACAAGATTGGTTCCACTGAAATTTTTATGTGGGAGTTTGGTGAAAATGGTGCATGAGTAAGCCTGGGCAGTAAACTCCTCTCCGCTCGTGGAGTTTGTGGAGTTTTCTGCACTCCATGCTATGCAGAGCTCGCAGAGTTTTTTTCTCACTCGCGCTTGTCAACATCAAGTTGGCGAGTTCAAGCGAGGAAAATCCACCTTTCCTCATTCTTGCTCGTCAACGTCAAGTTGGCGAGTGCGAGCGAGGGAAATCAACCTCCCAGCAAGATTTCTCAACACGAGTGGTCGGATTTCTTGAAGCAAGTGGTCGCGTATGCTTGTGAACGCTCGCATTGAGAAACTGTACATTCGCGTTGAGAAAGCTGCCACTCGAGTAGAAAATCTACTTGAGTGGCAGAAAGGAAGCAGCGCCGGCTTGCGCCCACTTGCACTGTGTATGGTGCCGTTTGCGATAATTTCACAGCACGAACAAACAGTTTTGCACGAACTCCGCTCAGGCTTGTGCATGAGGGACAGCAAGGGATTTCAAGAACTAAGGAGAGAATAAGTTATTGGTGGTCAGGGATGTATGGACAAGCAGAGATAGAAGTAAAAGAATGTATAGAATGCTGTAAAAGTAACAAGGTTCTTAATACAAGAGAGCAGCAAATGATTGTCAGGAACTTACTGGAGAAAGCCTAGGAACAGATTGCCAAGAACATAGTAGGGCCCATTGGTGGAGCAATACAGAAAACATTTATTATGGTGTTGGTGGACATATTTTCCAGATGGCCAGGGGTGAAAACAGTAAATGAAATAAAATCCAACAGTATGATAAAGTTTCTGTCTGAGATATTTGCCAGAGAGCGATTTTTGGCAACACTACTTACAGATAATGGAGTGGAAAATACCTCCAAGGAAATGTGTCAATTTTTGAAGGAAAATGGAATTAAAGTTAAAAGATGTGCATTATATCATCCAGAAATGGGAAGGTAGAAAGACATAATAGGATGCTTAAAGATGCTATTCAGGTTGCAAAATGTGCATGTAAGGATTGGAAGGTGGAAACTAAGAAGTGGTTAGAGACCTACAGAGTTACCGCACATGGGGCCTCATGTAGGTAGCTAAATACCGGTCGGTAATGGCCGAAATTCGGTAAATATGCCGTTACCGACCGGTATTTAGTCAAGCGAGATGTAGGAGGGCAAAAACCAGTTTTCGGTAATTATGAAGCGGTAAATACCGATTCAAATTTACCGAATACATATTTACCGAATTGGTAAATATGAAGTGGTAAATATGAAGTGGTAAATATGAAGTGGTAAATATGAAGTGGTAAAACTGAAAAAGACATGTAGGTAAATTCGGTAATTAAGAAATCCATGAAATTCGGTAATTAGGAGTCGGTAATTAACACTGATTGAAAGCAGGTGGTAAGCATCAACAGTGCATATAAGCAATCCCAAAATGCAACAGCGTGGACAACATGACCGCTCTGTATGTCATTGCAAGGCGCCTACGTCTACAGGCAGCAGGTCTGAGGATATGGAGACGGGAGGAACGCATCTACAGACAGCGCATCACACTCTTCCAACTGACTGACGCAGAGATACATGAAAGGTACAGGCTACACCCACAAACCATCATGGACCTGATAAGGGACCTGCACCCACTCCTGGACCAGCCAACAAGAAGGGCGCATGCCATACCACCACATGTGCAGGTGCTCTGCAGCCTACATCTACTGGCATCTGGCAGTTACCAGGGGGTGATAGCTGCGGTGGGCGGTGTATCCCAGAGTTGCCTGTCCCGTTTCTTCCGGAAGTTCCTGGATGCCATGATGCAGAGAATGCACCACTACATCAGCTTCCCAAACACACAGGCTGAACTGCAGAAAATTAAAACTGACTTTTATCACATGGCACAGTTCCCCCATGTCATTGGCTGTATTGATGGCACACACATCCCAATCTGCCCACCAGCTGCCACTGAGCACATCTACAGGAACAGAAAGTCCACCCACTCCATCAATGTGCAGGTAATCTGTGATGCAGGGAACATCATCACTGATATTGTTGCAAAGTTTCCTGGGAGCACCCACGACTCCTACATCTTCCAGAACAGTGGGATCTACACACGACTGCTTGCCGGAGAATTTGGAGAGGGATACCTGCTAGGTAAGTAACAGTGACGCCCCATGAAACCTGCAAATCATAGTGTATTGAGGCATGTGACTGATGGTTCCCTTTTACTCACCTAGGCGACAGTGCATATGCCTGCCGGTCATTCATCCTCACTCCCTACCTACACCCATCAACCCAGAGTGAGAGACGATATAACGTGGCACATAAATCTACACGCAATGTGGTGGAGCGCACGTTTGGACTACTGAAAAGCAGGTTCCGCTGCCTCCACAAGAGCGGAGGCGCACGCCAGTACACACCCATCATCTGCTGCAAGATCATTGCCACTTGTGCAATGCTGCACAACCTTGCCACGAAGAGAGGTACAGAGGTGGAACTAACAGATTTTGAGGACAATGAGGATGAGTCAGGCCAGCCAGAGGCCAACGCAGCTGGAGTGCCAACTGCAATAGATGGGAGAGAGAGACGGGCAGAGATCACATGCAACTATTTCTGAGTAAGTAAGGAGACACAGCCAGTTGTTGGATGTCATGACGTAGTTTAATAATGCGCCACTACGCCATTACAACAAGATCAAGCCAATCTGGCAACATTGCATATTTACAAGGAGTAAGTCCAGGGTTACGTCACCCATTAGGAATTGGCTACGCAGGGCTGCATCAATGTTTGCGCACACGCGCTGCAGTGTGGGATGGCACGGATTGAGCATCCTCACTACTGCCAACCCCAAGCCGCCTGCTGCTCCTGCGTGTATCTGGGACGGGGGGTGTGATGCTGCTCCTGCTGCTGGAGTCGATGCTCTCCGCAGCATCCCCTGCAGCAGTTGTGGCAGCCTGACTTGTTAATAGCACCTCAAGTGCACTTGTGACCTGCACCATCCCCCAAGACACGTCGCTGCAGCAGTGTGTCAGGCCCTCCTGCATCGACACAGAGCGCCGGCAGAGTAGACAAGTGGCAGTTGCCAGACGGTTGAGTGCCCTGGTGTGACTGTCCCTCCTCTGCCGTTCCCGGCGCCGTGCATCTCTGTCAGCATCTAATTTGCTGCACAACAGCTGGATTGACTGGGACATGTCCCGAATGCCCGCTGCCATTTCACCCATCCCCACTGCCATTGTGCTGATGTTCTTGTCCATGTTGACAAAAGTTGATTTCATGCCCCGTATATGCCTCTGGAATGACATGACTGCCTTTGTTTGCAGGCGCTGTTGCTTTAACATGTTGCCCTCGAGCCCCGAGAAGACCCCATGGCTGTCGATGTTTGCTGGTGGACTCTGCACACGCGACCTGCGGCGCCGTCTTGCACCCGTGTGTTCTACCTGTGAGGTGTAGGGCACAGTGGCATGGCTCCCATCCTGGGGCATCGTATTTTGCTCCGGGCCCCTGCTGTCGTCAGACGAGGTGTCTAAGGCTCGCAGCCTGGCGGCAGCACGCCTCCTCGACCTCACACATGCAGGCGGTGATGTGGCCGGTGACTCAAACATGAGTGGCGATGCTGGCTCTGGGTGAGGTGATGCTGGCTCTGGGTGAGGTGAGGATGGCTCTGGTTGAGGTGAGGCTGCCTGTGGTAGTGGTGAGGCTGCCTGTGGTAGTGGTGCGGCTGCCTGTGGCAATGCTCCCTGGGCTGAACTTGTGCTGGCCAGAGATGATCTGTCTGGCCGGTGTGCCCTCTCTCCTGCAGCATGTCCTGTCCTGCGCGATGTCACATCTGTGGACAGAAATGCAACATCAGCTCAGTGTACCTGAAGGGCTGCATTGCAAGCATCACAATAAATTCATGTAACACTCTCACATTGTCCTCTGCCTGCTTGTGGCTAATGTGTGTACCATGCATTGTTGTCCTGTGCTATTCACTTCATGGTTGGGGGTTCCCTGACTACATCTCCCAGAATGCATTGCCTGTCTGCACTAACACATGGACTGGAGTGGGATACTCATTTCACAATGGGGGATGTGGGATAGGGGTAGGGGGGGCTACATTGCTGTGCATTCGTCTTACCTTGTTGGGTGGCGGCTCTGGCAGACCTGTCGGCATCCCGAAGACCCACGACGCTCTCGTGCTCTATTGTGGCCTCCACAAGCTCCTCCAGTTCGGTGAGGGCAGGTGCCCTGTTGGTTCCACCTCCAGTCTGGCTGGCCTCCTTCTGGATTTCCCCCATCTTCCTCTTGGTTACAATCCTCAGGTCATACCAGCGCTTTTTGAGTACCTCTATGTCCCTGTGGGTCACTCCCACAGCATTGACCTGCGCCTGGATGCCCAGCCATATATTGCGCTTTTCTGACTCCGGCACTTGCAGGGACTGCCTCCCAAACAGCTTCTGGTGCTGCTTCACCACCTCCTCCACCAGCACCTGGAGTTCCTTGGGGCTGAATTTCATCTTCCTCCTCCTTTCCCCTCCATCTCTCAGTGTCCTCTGCGTGGACATGATGATTTTGTGCTGCACAAACAGGCACTGGCTCCCTGCCTCTCCTCTGCACTCCAAGCCTCTCCTGAGTCTGTTAATTGTGTGCACCTGCCTGGGTGTGGCCACTTCCTGGTTGGGTGGGGTGTGGTTGCACTGGATTGGCTGTTTCATCCAGTCATGTGATTTTTTTTCCCGATTCGGTAAATACCGATTCGGTATTTACCGAATCGGAAAATAACACTTCGGTATTTACCGAATCGGTAAATACCACCTCGGTATTTACCGATTCGGTAAATACCGATTCTTGAATACCGAATGTTACCGATTCGGTAAATGTTACCGAATTTTTACCTACATATAACTTACCGATTCTTAAATACCGATTCGGTACGGTTCGGTATTTAAGAATCGGTAAATTTTATTTACCTACATGAGGCCCATGGTGTTACAGGAAGCGTGCCTTTCGAATTTTTTAGAGGAAGATTAGCAAATGCCATGTTACTTCCAGCGTGAATGAATAAAGGAATAGTTTTTGGTGATATGAAAGAGGATGGTGAGGGGAGACGTAAAGAAGAGAAGAAAGTGAATGAAAAGAAAGCGTATGTGATTAGGATAAAAGTGGTTAAGAAACTTGCAATTAAGGGAAGGGATATAGTTATAATAAATGTTCCTGTAAGTCATTGACAGTCTTCTAAATTAAGCAGTCCAATGCGAGTTATAAAAATGTTTAGGAATGCAGTGACAGCTGAAGACTTCCGCATTCAGAACTTGAACAAAACTGTGAAAGTTAGATATGACACCAGTGGAAGAAGAAGGAAAAGTACAAAAAGAAGAAGAAGGGAAAGTACAAAAAAAACTGAATAAGAGAATTGAGGAAGTCCAGTAGAAGCTTTTAAAGACTTTAAGTTGGATGACTGAAGATATGTATAATTGATTCACCTGCGATGCTGAACACATGTATGCTTATTTATGTATTGTGTCTAGAAAGGGAGATTTGTGGTATGGAATTAATATAGGATTCCGGTTCTGGTGATTCTGGTTCTGGCAAGATGTAGAGGGGGACACAATGTGGAATGTATTAAGAAGATGCAGAGGCAAAGCAAAGAAGTCCAGCAAACTTGGTGGCAGGAGCCCCGTAAAGAAAAAAACAATTTCAACTGGATTGATTCGATTAACTCTTTATTTATTGGAGTATAGGAATCCTTTTCACATTTTAGGAACATGCTAACATGAAATTCGTACATGTTTCACTTTTAAATACTTGTCACCCTTCATAGTGAAATACAAGGCCTATATAGAGGTGATATATTTAATATTTAAAAGTCGGATTCCTTTCTATAAAAAGGGTTAATTTGTCAGGTTAACCAGCAGGTTTAAAAGCTGAAGCAGTCATACTACACATGTAAGCCTGAAGTCAGGGTTTTCCTTGTATGCCTAGCGGGTGGCACTCTATGTGCTGCTGTCCACAAGTGACATTTAACTTCCAATGCCTTTTGTGTATTTTCCTGTATCATGTACTGTGGCCTTAATGGAAAGGTAAATTTTATGGCAAGGCACGGAGGCCAATATTATGCATGTTTCTTTAATTGCAACTCACAGCAGCAACACCAAACAATGTAAAGAATTTAGAACATTTGTTTAACATTCCAAAGTCCATATAATCCTGTGACAGCCAGCCATATTCCTTCTTTGTTGCTGCTCACAGATATTGTATGGGGATGTTTTTTATATGTACTTTGTGATTCTAATAATATCAAGTCATCTTGTGGCTTACATATAATTAATTACAAATTGATCAATGACTCATTTCAGGTTTTGTGTGACCCCTCTGTGGGTTAATGTATCTTAGTGAATTTTGGGCAGTGAATGAATTCATAATTTTTTAGCTTAGTTGGGGTGCTCCTTTTCGCATTGTTCTCATCGGTGTTTGCTATTTTATTTCGACGAAATGAGGGACCTTGTTTCATACATATCATGCCCGAGCGTGAGCGAGGCTGTTTGCTCAACTCGCGGTCGCGCTGCATTGGCTTCGATTGCTTGTCACGCACGCATCCCGAATGTGTTTTGAACGGAGAGCCTTTTGAGCCTTGTATTCGAGCTTTCATTCACAAGATTTTGAAAATAATTACTTTAGTTAACATGATCCTGCCGGGAAAGCGCATTCCTCGCCCTTCAAGGTCTTATCTACCTTTTCTCTATTACTCTGTGGCAGCCATCTTTTGAACATGCAAAAGAGTCAGAAGTCATTTATTTAATCCTTGTCAGACCGAGGTTCAGTGCAACTGTCATCTAGACTTCATCTGAGAATACAGTGAGGAAAGAGATCCAATTTATTCTTATTAAGTGGTTTTCTGTCGAATTTTAAAATAATTTCTTCGGAATTGTATTTACATGGTCTTTGGCTTTAACAAATTTGGACCAGTTTTGTTAATATTACTGAAGATGGAAAATAACAATGGAAATGATGATGCCCTGGATTGAAAAGTTAAGGGTTGTGTAGATCAGGCTATGTCTGTTCTAGCTTTACAGCTTGAGAAAAAACTAGATGATTGTGTATATAAAATAGAGGACAGGTTTGCCAAGGCTATTCCTAATGAGGAACAATTTTGGTCTGTGGAGGAAGTTTGCGATGAACCTCATGCAAGTGGTTCGGGCAAAAAAGTGGCCTGCAAAAGAAAACATATGGCCTCAAGAAAGGATAGCTTTAATGAAGGTGCCTTTAACTTGAAAGGCATTAAGGGTAAAACTCAAAGAGTCCATGAAAGAGGCTATAAAGGCCACTATGACTGAGGCTATAAAGGCCAAAAAAGGTGATCACAGGGCAATTGTCTGTGATGAATCCTCGAGCAGCGGGAAATTGTAATTTCCTGTTCTTCAGATTTTGGAACCTCGGATGAGGATGACACCCCTTACAAAAAGGTTAAGAAAGATAAAGAGACAGATTCTCAATGTCAAGTTACTGATCCTTTTGGCGAGCTCATGTTTGACCCTAATACAATCCAGCACCCTCTCTCTCCACAATGTGTGCCGGCTAAACATGTTGCTCAATACGTAGAGTATTGGATTCGTAAAGAAATGCCTAAAGAGATCAGGAGTGGACACGTTTGAGATCAGAGTACCCTAGAACCTCACTAGCCAATAAGGTCGCGTTCACCCCTGAGCTGGACCCTAAGATGCTCACCTTTCTTAATCAGATGGGTAGAGACCCAAGAAGGGGCCTCGATAAAGGCTTAAAGGGGTGCCAAGACCGACTCCTTGATGTGTTTGGCCCCTTGAACAAAATGTTTGATATCTGCGAGGAGGCATACACTCAACAGGGCATAATAGATATAGAGGACTTACATCAATGGCTCCAAAGGGCCATCTGTTTATTGGGAAATGCAAATGCTTCCCTCTGTATCGAGAGGAGAAAGAGTCTTCTAATGAAAATAGACCCGAAATTGGCAGACCTTGCTGGAAAAGAGTCTGGACACTCAGCAAATGGCTTACTCTTTGGTGAAGAGTTTGTAAAAGAAATGGCCAAATATGCAGGGGCTTTTAATTCTATCCAAAAAGTCCAGAAGGACATTAGATGAGATTTTGGCACGGCCGAGGGGATGCGGGGCCGATTCCCCGGCCACGGAATTGGTATTTCAAGAGGCTCCTTCTCAAGAGGTGGCTTTAGGGGTGGAAGTTACCAATCACGCTCAAATTTCCCAGGATTCTACCCTCAGAGACAGAGAGGAGGAAGAGGTCGCTTTAGAGGTGAAAGGAGATCAAGATTCCAAGGTATGTTCTCAAAACAACCATTTATCTACCCTTGTAAAGGTGGGTGGCAGACTTGCTCTGTTCTTAGACAGATGGAAGGAAATTACTTCGGACCCTTGGGTATTACAGACAGTTTCAGGTTACCAAATATATTTTGTCGCAAAACCGATTCAGGTAAGGAGACCTCCTCTTCTAAGATTTGGAAAGGAACAAGAAGAATTGGTAAGTCAGGAGGTGTTAGGATTGGAAAAGAAAGGTGCCATAGAAAAGGCAGAGAATTCTTGTGTTGGCTTTGTAAGCAATCTCTTTTTGGAAGAGAAAAAAGACAAAACTATGAGGCCAGTAATAAATCTGAAGGATGTGAATGAATGGGTAGAATACAACCATTTCAAAATGGAAGATATTCACATGCTGAGAGATGTCTTAAGGAAAGGAGATTGGTTGACTCGCCTGGATCTGAAAGATGCTGATCTGACTATTCCAGTTTGCGTACATCAAAGAGACTTCTTGAAATTCCTTTGGAAAGGGACCATGTGGAGGTTCAAGAGCCTTCCCTTTGGTTTGACTTCTGCCCCTTGGTGCTTCACAAAAGTGATGCGACCCATAGCTGCTTGGTTACGGCCAAAGGGAATAAGACTCATAATTTATCTGGATGACATTCTCATAATGTCGGAAAGCAAGGATCAGGCTCAGGAACACACGATTCTTGCAGTAAGGGTTATAGAAGATCTGGGTTTCATAGTAAATATAAAGAAATCTTGTCTAGTACCCAGTCAGGAGACTGTATTTCTTGGTTTTCAGATCTCGACCTTGGATTGTGTCTTGAAATTACCGATGGAGAAAGTCAGGAAGATTCGCAGAGAGGTGCGAAAATTACTAGCATGTGTTTGGGTTCCCCTGAGACAAGTTGCAAGAGTTATAGGGCTTCTTAAGGCCTTTATTCAGGCGATCTTCCCATCTCCCCTTCACTACCGTGAACTACAGAGAATGAGGACCTTGTACCTGAACAGTGGGGTGAGCTATTCTCAGAAAATCAAAATAGATTCAGAGGCCAAAGAGGAACTAGCTTAGTGGTTAGAGAATCTTATGGCTTCGAACGGGAGGGCAATCTTCGGCCCGAGCCCAGATATGATCATAGAATCAGACGCCAGCCTTCAGGGCTGGGGAGCCAGCTGCGGATCATTGTCTACGGGGGGGAAATGGACAGGGAAAGAGAGCCAAATGCATATCAACTACCTGGAACTGCTGGCAGGCTCATTTGCAGTAAAGAGTTTTGAAAAGGGCAAAGTCAAATGTTGCGTTCTTTTAAAGATGGACAACATTTCTGCAGTAAGATATGTGAACACACTAGTGGGTCCTTGTTCGAAGGCTTTAGCAGATTTGTCGAAAGAATTTTGGCATTTCTGCCTAAGCAAAAACATTATGGTCCTAGCTCAGTATTTGCCGGGGAAGAGCAATTCCATTGCGGATTGGAATTCACGGCAACTAAAGGACTTCAGCGATTGGAGACTAAACAGACAAATATTCTTATCCTTGAATCAAAAGTGGGGTCCTTTCCATCTAGATCTTTTTGCAAATCAAATCAATGCACAGGTTCAGAGGTTTTACAGTTGGAGACCGGACCCAACTGCGGAGGCGGTGGACGCCCTGACCCAAGTTTGGAACGAGTCTCCTTGTTACGCGTTTCCCCCTTTTGCTCTCATTCAGAGAGTCCTATTAAAAGTAAAGACAGAACGGAGATAGTTCTAATAGCCCCTTTTTGGACGTCTCAAGTCTGGTACCCAGATGTTATGGAGATGTTGATTGCAGACCCGGTACTTCGGCCGAATGTTCCGGATCTGCTAACCAACGCAGTAGGAGATTTTGACGAGTTAGTTCTTCAGGGACATTTAAAGCTAATGGCTTGGTTGATTTCGGGAGAGCCTGGCAAATGTCGGGCATATCTCCAGAAGTTTCAAAACTCATTAAAGACTCATGGGCTCCAGGGACCTCTAAGGCCTACAGGTTGGCTTGGGGGAGATGGATTCGTTGGTGTTCTTCGAGGAATTTGGATCCAGTATCAGCTCCTTTAGTTGAAGTTGTTAACTACTTATCAGAGGTTTTTCTTAAAAGAAAATCTTATAGCACCGTTAATATTGGAAGGTCAGCAATTTCAGCTGGTCACAAACTGGTAGATAGCGTCCCTATCGGACATTATGATGTAGTTAGGAGACTCTTGAGAAGCGTGAGAATTAAAGCCTGTCCTGGAGCAAAATATTCGTCTCTTTGGGATGTTGACATCGTCTTGAAGGAGTTGGCGAGCTGGTACAAGAATGAATTTCTAAGTCTCAGAGATCTTTCCTTGAAACTGGTTATGTTGCTGTGTTTAGTTTCCTTCAGGAGAGTTTCAGACGTGAAAGCTTTGGAGATCACAGGACGTTGGTTTGTCCCTGAAGGCGTTTATTTCTCTATCTCTAAAAGAACCAAGACTATGTCTCGATCAATTTTCTACCCGAGTTTTGATGATTGTTGAAGGCTGTGTGTTGTGAAATGTATACGTGAGTATGAAAGGAGGACTGAATCTCTTAGGAACTTTGCTGAAACAGAGTTAATAATTTCTTTCAGGTTTCCACATAAGGCTATATCTACCCCTACCTTGTCTCGTTGGGTCAAAGAGGTCATGAATAGAGCTGGGATCGATTTAAATAAATTTGGCCCACATTCTGCAAGAGAGGCAATGGCCTCTAAGGCCTTCATCTTGGGTGGTGGTTTATCAGCCATTTTAGCCGCGGCGGACTGGTCTTCTGACTCTGTGTTTAAGAAGTTTTATTTTAAGCCTGTGGATTGTCCTGTAGGGACTATTATGGCAAGGCTTTAAACATGCATAATATTGGCCTTCGTGCCTTGCCATAACATTCAGATTTTCCACAGCATGGGTGGGTAGAAAATCATGATTTTATTAAAGACACGGAGGCTGATATTATCCCTCCCTGTGTTCCCTCCCATTAATATTTTTTGTTCTTGAATTTCAGGTGGTGGCGTGAAGAAGTATTCTACGGAAGAGATTCTTTTTGTTCTCTGGATTTTTTCACTTACGTTATAAATTTTGGAAATGGAGTACATTTTTTGACTTGTTCGCAGCTATAAGAAGGAATATGGCTGGCTGTCACTATATGGAATGTTAAACAAATGTTCTAAATTCTTTACATTGTTTGATGTTGCTGCTGTGAGTTGCAATTAAAGAAACATGCATAATATCAGCCTCCGTGTCTCTAATAAAATCATGATTTTATACCCACCCATGCTGTGGAAAATCTGAATTTGTCAATTGAACATTAGCCAATTTCACAATGTTTTAGGTGTCAGTTCACATGCACTGGGGGCTGGATAGCAGTAATCCAGTGGCCAGAGTTAAAAAACCAGCAATATTAGACAGTAAAAAGTGGGATGATCAAAGAAAAAAAGAGAGTTTCTCACATAAATGATCACTAATAAATACCAGAAACAGAACAAATCTTCGCTGAAAAAACACAAACACACCAGACCACCGTGACTCTTGTCAATGAGACATCTCAGAACCATGTGGTAAAAGCACCCAAAATCTCAAAGCACTTCAAGACCATGCAAATGATAGAGGTCTGCCGTACTTCTGGCAAAATTACTAATAAATAGATCCATCTCACATCCCCTCTCCCCTCTCCCCTCTCCCATCTTTCATATCTATTCAACTTTTCAACTGTCTGGTTTCCAAAGCTTCCTTCGAAACTTGTATTGCCATCCCACTAATTAAAATTGAGTTGGTTTTGCCTACAACCCTTACAAATACCACTGATCTCTCTTCTGCCCTTAATCTTTAAAATTCCAAACAGACTTATGCTCAATGAATGGAGGATTCTTCTTCTTCTATAGCACACGAAAGAGTGTCCCAGCGGCCCTCAATCACCACTAAAGTCTGAAAAGGAGTGTTTTCAGTTCTTTCTTGAATATAACATCATTCAGTATGAATCTCAGGTATTCAGGCAGCTCGTTCCAACGATCTGCTGCTCTAACAGTGAAAGAAGTACCTCCCATCCGCTGTCTCCGAGAACAGGGAATTACAATAAGTCCAGCAGTGCTACAATGCAAGTTCCTACCTGGTCTGTGATCCTTAATGCGTTAATTAAGGTACTAATGTCCCCATTTATGGAGGGTTTGGTGCGTTAGGGTGCCTTATATCATTATGCGCTGTTGAAATGGCAGCCAATAAAGTCTTTCCCGAAATAGTGATACTGAGGTACATTTTGGAATTTTATACAGTAAACTGACTGCCATGTTCTACATAACTTGTACGCGCTGGGTCAGGTATTCCGGGAGACCTAGGGACAGGAAATTGGCATAATACAACCTAGTTACGATCATCAGTGTCCTGACCGCTGTAACATGGGCCTCATGAAAAAAGCAAGTGAAGAAACTTCTTCAGCAGGTGAAGAATCCAGAAACAGGCTTTCACCAGAGCTGACACCTGTGCCCCAAACGAGAGCTGGGCGCCAAACAGCACACCCAGATTTCTAGCCATCACCGTTGGAGAGGGTGGTGGGGGAACACTGTTGGGCCAGACACCTACCCAGCCTGGAAGGAGATCCTGTCCAAAAAGTGAGATTTGAGTCCTGTCTGGGGTGCACTGCAATCTATTGGCGTTCAGCCAATCGTGCAGTGCCAACATACAGTGGGCGAATGGAACCCTTGCCTTTGTAGGATCCCCATCATACGTGAGCAGGAGTTGAGTATCATCTGCATATGTGACAATCTTGATGTTAAAGGATTAACCAAATATGCCAAAGGAGACACATAAAGGTTGAAGAGTGTGGTACTCAGGGAGAAACCTTGCGGCACTCCCCACTTCAACTTTTTTGCTCCTGAGGCATACGTCTTCATCCAAACCACCTGCTCATGTCCCTCAAGGAAGGAGCCCAGCCAGCTTAACACAGTGTTTTATTCCCATATGTTCTTACCTGTGCAGCAGGATGTTATAGTGAACAGTAGCAAATGCTGCTGACAAGTTCAACAGCACCAGAACCACATTAAGGCCAGAATCCACGCTTAGCTTAATGGACTCAACAACCTCTAATGATGTGGTCTCAGTGTTGTAGCGGGCCTGTTTGAAAGGGGTGCAGTAGGTTGCTCTCAGTTAGAAAGGTGGTGGTCTACTAGTCTAAAATAAGCTAACGATTCAGCATCAGCAACAAACTTTCTACCTCTTCACCATTAACATACAATTTACTTCAATCAGACTGCAAATGAGTGCACTTATCCCAGACTACCGCTACCCACATCTTTTAGTTTCTGATCTCTAGTTATCATAAACATCTCTTCCCCATTCTCATCCTTTGCAACTTTATCAATCTTTGTTGTCATTGATCACATCATACTCTTGACAACGTTGTTGTTTAGGTTTCATAAACATGTTTCTTGGGTTGTTTCCCAATCATGCTGACTGATTCCTCTACGTAGCTTTCACCTCTTTTGGATAAGAGCCAACTTCATAACCACTTGGTGCCAGTCATCTTTCAGCTGTTCCTATTGTCCCTTTAAACCGCCTCTGTATCTGATGCAGGTTCTAACATCATTCATTCAATTACAACTCTCAAATCATTTCTCCTTCCGTTTTCTAACCAGCTGCCTTCCTTTTTATAACATTTCTCTTGCCCATCTGCTCTCAACGTCGCATTGAGATGTTTATTTGAACAAGCAGAACTCACAGAGGCTCAGTCAAAGGGTGAGTGTCATCGGAACATCTATTGAGCCCTGGGCAATGATACAAGGATCTGGAAAGGCAGATAGACAAATCTATTTGAAAGATTTGAATTCAGTCCAAGAGGTAGATGGTAAATCACTTTATGACCATATTGGTGATGTCTAGCCATGAAGAGAGAATCTTTAGTAGGTCCTAGTGGGTGGTCCATAGTGTTGAAAGTCGGTGACCAGGATAAATAGAACAAGGAGAGAGGAGTTGCTGGCTGTCAGATCCTTTAGGAGACATCCCTACATGAGAAAATGGCCAACAAAATGAATCACCATGCAAACCAAACATTTCACCCAAGACAACCACTGAAAAGATATCGAGAGGTATTGGAATCTAAATGTGTGTTTCAATTTTTCTGAATCTGAAAAACTGGAGGTCGCTACCTGACTTTGCCTTGGACTTACCCTAAAATAACGTGCTAGTAGCAGTTTAATAAAATAGTCCTGGAAAGGCTTTGTTGTTCTTTAACCAAAGTATAATGCCCAAAAGTTGCAGTTTGGGCTTTCCATGTGCACTTGATTACCAAAGTAGAATGCAGTAGAATGTCGCTATTCAGAGCATGTTCAAGGTGAGGCAGGCCCAAGAACCAGATAAGACAGAATTTTATTGTATGGTAAGGCTTCCACATGAAAGTCAACTTTATAAATCCCCACAGCTCATACAGAAATAACATACAGAACACTATTATGCATGTAAGCATGCCCAAAGAGTTCAGATTCACACAGCACATTCTGTGGATCCCCGCGTGCCTCTACAGACATGATACGATTAGTCTAAATAGATTCATGGTAATTGTATTTCTGCCATTTATTTATTATGTGGTAAGGATGCTACAATTGAACCACCAGCCATTGCTGCTAGTGATTCACTGTAACTTTGGGGGTAGCTTGGTACAAATAGTCACTAATTATTTCCCATTCCATTTTCCAATACATTCAGATTTACACGCACTCCTACTACTGAACAGCATTGGACAAAAAATGACTGCTTCTTCAAAGCGCAAGAACCATAGCGTTACCTTCAACGGTAGCGTGTCAGCGTTACATTCAATGATGACATATTGAGGTGCCTTTATTGATGACATGTCTCTCAGCTTGTTAGTAGGCGCAGTCTTTGGTGGATTCTACAACCAAATAGATACACATAGACTAATTCTGCAACTGCTATCCTCCATCTATAAAACACTGGTAGTTGAAGCTGAAAACAATTCCTCATTGGACTATTGCTACGGCATGTGTGCTGGCTTACCAAGCACCCAGATCACAGGCCACCAGAGAGCCCAAACTGCTCCAGTGAGACCACGGTAAAAGAGACCACATCTCACATGGCAGGAAATAACTTTATTGGCTCCCAGTGATTATAGATTTCTGTTCAAAAGATGTTGCTGGATGTACACATGCATCAGTAACTTATCACCCTTGTACCTGAGCAGACACCTTGCGCTTTATGAATCAGCTCGCGAGGCTTGAAGACCATACTACAACTTGCTCTGCATTCCTTAAGTCAATCTTAATCTCAGAGAGACAGAAACTTGCCTTACCAGCCTACCTTGCACCCAGCAGGTAGCCCAAACCTTCTCATGCATGTAGGTTGCTCGAAGGTGGGCACAGCTAGAACTATGGATGTCATTCTTACCTATTGTGTCACAGGCTATTCGTGATACAGAATAGCCCATGGCACAATCAACCCTATCAGAGTACTCTTAGGTTTGTGACCATGATATGCCTTCGTTTAGAACTGCTTGACACAAGTAATGGTATGTAATAATGATTGGCATCAATATTAAGCTAAAACAGAGAACTATCTGAAGACAGAAGGTAACAGAGAGGGTTTCCGTAACATCTAACTGCCATTGTTTTACCTCCTCTAGGCAAAATATGATTTATCAGTGACCAATATGCTAAGTGGTTTTGTCTTAGCAAAATTGACATGTTCACACTGATTAAGCTGGATTCTTATCTTATCTGATCTTACCATCCCTAAGAATCCTCAGGTCGACTGGACCTTTTTACCTGCTGAATAGTGTGAAGGGAAGAAAATCCAATTTCTCAATATAGCCAATTCAACTTCAACTTATACTCCTAAAATCACTAACTCCGAGTTTCAAGTTTTTGGGATTTATTACAAAGCCAAAAATAATTGCACATACAAGCACCTCATCACGAGGTTAAGGAAATAAATGGGCACTAATACAAAGAATATCCTACGCAGGAGTCTCATCCGACTCAGAATGGGAAGAATAGTTAGCTCCAGAAGCATTAGGCAACCAATAACTGCTCCAATCTCTATGTTAGAAGTCATTAACCTAAAAAGAAAAGCAATTAGTCTATCCCTACACTATCTCTAAGATGACATCTCTACTTAGCATTATTTCCCCAGGCAAGAGAATAAAAAGGTGTCAGTAGTGAAGACTTCCTTAGAAGTGCACTCACTTTGCTTAAATCATTAGCCCAGGCTACAGAGCTCGTTCTAAGATGCTCCTACTAGCTTCCCATCTAATCCTCAACTGCTCAACCCTCGGGGTACTGTTCCTAATACAAAATCACAAAATAGTAGAACACGCCCTCCTCACACCTCTTCAGCCAGGTCTTCCTTCTGTATTTTTCCACCGAAACTCGTACTTCATCCAAAGACGGTTGGAGTGACCTTGGATCCCAGGCACCTTCTCCGCTGAAAGTATCATATCTGCATTCCAGTGTACTCCCATGGTTGCTTCTCCTACTGTCCTAACTCCTAAAACAAAGGTTTAGTCTTCCTAACGAGCTAGGTGTCCTTGCACCTGGAACAGAAACGTGGGAACAAGAAACTTTCCACTGTCTGAGATTTGCTGACTTTTCTAAAACCCCGAGCCTTTCCAAGGGAAACAATTTTCGGCCTACAAGATTCAGCTAACATAAGAACGAATAGGCCTTCTCATAGACGTATATGCAGTCTGGCCTTTGCATTTAAACACGCATTTCTAAAATCACATTAAAAAGCATTGATTTCATTATACTTCATACATGAATGAGCAAAACTACATGTGCAGACATTAATATGGTGCACGTTTAAACCTAATGCATCACATTACACGTGAACTAATTCATTATGCATCATCTAAAATACACCTTCAATTAAACACTACATTGGGCTTCATAATTGACATGATTATATTTCTATTCGCACTATTATATGCTACTTTTAGTACTACATTTCTAAACCACACGTTAATATTTTCCCCCTAAATATATGGGTGCGGACTACTTGTGATTATGATGCACCCCTACAATTTCAGAACAACATGGCCCTCTATCAGTTCCCCCCTTTGATGACTAGTGTCATCACACCTTTACCCAACTTCCTTGGAGAAAGAACCGACCTAAACAGAACTCGCTGCCATTCTCCCCCGTCGGAGTCTCTCCATATTCTTAAGGTTCTGATATTGACTGTCTTGCAGTCTGGCCATTCTCATCTCATTCTCCCTAAGAGCTCTCTCAACTCTGTTTCCTTTATACCACTTACAGGCTCTGACAAATCCCCACAAGCAAACCACACAAACCACAATGATGATGAGAGGTCTCAATACATAGCCAAGAAACCCTCTCCCCAAATTTGCAAACCAACTTCCCACCTGACTGAATCCTTTACCAACCTTTTCCCAAATTCCTTCTTCAGTCAAATCCTCTATCTCATGATGAATTGTAGTGATGTTACTTATATATTTCTCCAGATCTTTGTTATTGTCTGGTATATAAGTACAGCACTCTTGAACTTTCAATAATTTACAGACCCCGCCCTCTTTTGCTCATAAAACGTCTAAAGCATGGCGCTTCTGCAAAACCATTGTCCTTATTGACAACATCTCTCCATCCACAAGTAGCAGCGACTTTGCTGTATTCATCGACAACTCATCAACCATAGTCGCCAATCTTCTAATCTTCACATCATTCAGAATTACTCCCAAACTTGGTATGATTGCTCCAAAAACATCTCCAATCACTGCTCCTGCACTCTCAGCTCTTTTCACTCTCAAATGCTTTCCAGTCTCTAAAAGCTCCAGATCCTCTGCATGATAAATCTTTGGAAAAATAATCCCCAAATAACATGTACCATACCAATTCGCAGACAACCTAACATAAGCATTCTTTCCACACACATAATACAAAGTTGGTATCACTTGTACAGAACCTTGCAGAAAGTTCTTAGCAGAATCTTCCATAGTGAAAATGTGATCACACATACTTTGCCCCACTGGGACCTTCTCGTAATAGGTCTGATATTGTCTCACACACAACTTCCCTTTCTGCTCCTTGTCCAATGCTATAGGACCATAACTCCCTTTTGCTCCGTGAGACCTTTCTTCTTCAGTCCAATCTACTGGACTGTCTCCTGTATCTCGTGTCTGACTTAGTTTCCTCTATCTATCTTCTACTTGATCCACAAACTTTTTCTCTACGTCTAATAATGAGCATGTTAAATTATGTCTATGAGCGTATGCTGTATCTAGCTCCAAAGACGGTATGAAATACTTCCTAAGCCTATCTTCTTGTTTATAGTAATTGTACTTATTCAAATGCCTGTAAACTGGAACTCAGGAAGCACTGCATCGTAATTAGAAAATAAATACTCAAACCTCTTTCATAAAATATACTGAGCAACAAACTACATGAAATCCCATAAGTCAGTGGAAGGTGGTGATCCTAATAAGACTACTTCAACAACAACAAACTATTCTGAATTGTTTAAAGGAGTCCTCTTAAAGAGGATAGAATCCCATCACCCACCGAGGTGGCATGCTTCATCATCTGGGATCTCCTCTTAGTTGCAAACCCTAGTGCAACTAAGGGCTCCAACCTTCTCAACGGTAGAAGGAAGCTCACGGATGTTTTGAGGAGTAATATAAGATGGAATCTACAATGCTCCCAAGATGTGGAGCCTCAATTATTGCTTAAAGGTGATGTTTGCAGTGTATGTGACGATTGTGTGTGCGAAAAGTGATTTAAAATTGGCTACCAGGACACAAAACAACTTTAATAGGTGCTATCCTGGTGTCAAGAATAAAACAGTGCGTGTACAGTTTCCAACAAATAACTGCAAAAAGTCCACAAGGATGACAGGTCTACATGTTTCAGCCTATGGATCCTCTCTGATCCAGGCTTTCATCAGGACCTTAGAAATAGAATTGCTACTGCAAATAATGTGCTTTGTGTACAAAACAGGTAGGGTCTCAATCAAAGTGGTTGGTTCGAAACAACCTACATTCACCTCTGAGTCCAAGATTTGGTCAACTGTCACAGGAGTATTGGACACAATCCTGAAAAAGAAAGATATATCTTACAAAATAATCCTAAAAACATTCACTAGACTGTTGTTGTCAAAGATACTTAATATAGGGCATGCCATAGTAATATCTGATACTTGCCAATGTATCATATACCTAAACGTGTCAAGAATTTTTTAAAAAATTGTTGAGCTTACCCGTGTTTATGCGGGTGTACTCCTCACCTCAAAACACACAAGATGATGGACGGAATGTTGCACATTGGCAAAACATTCACCCCCAGTCACGGATCTGGGTTTAATCCATCGTTATTTTGCTCACCACGCCACCCAAGTTCAAAAATGCCATATGCAAATCAGTCTTGACCCTGTGCCTCAGGCGTGAGTCCCGTGCTCTCCATGCCACTGGCATAAAGGTTATCCTGGCTGAAGAGGGGTGAAACCCCGAAACCGGTCCTAGGATGCTTGTTTCCAGTCCAGGGAGGACCTGTCCTGGCAGTTCTGGCTGGACTGTTCCCATTGGGCACAGGGTCAAGACTGATTTGCATATGGCTGGGTCCAAACTGGAATGGCATGGTGAGCAAAAAAACAATGGATTTAGGCCCAGATCTCTGTACTGGGGTGAATGTATGACATTGTTCTGCATTCTGTCCATCAATAGTTCTTTTTGCATTTGTCACCCCGAGTGGGACGGGTATGCTCAGACGTGAGTCCCGTGCTCCCCATGCCACTGGAATAAAGCTATCCTGGCTGAAGAGGGGTGAAACCTCGAAACCGGTCCTAGGATGCTTGTTTCCAGTCCAGGGAGGACCTGGCCTGGCAGTTCGGGCTGGACTGTTCCCATAGGACACAGGGTCAAGACTGATTTGCATATGGCTGGGTCCAAACTGGAATGGCATGGTGAGCAAAAAAACGATGGATTTAGGCCCAGATCTCTGTACTGGGGTGAATGTATGACATTGTTCTGCATTCTGTCCATCAATAGTTCTTTTTGTACTCCTCACCTCACCTGGCATCCGTTTAGGAAGTGAGGCACTGCTCTGTATTGAAGGTAAAAACATAAGAACCACTTTCAAAGTCAAAATACTCTGAAGATGGCTACCTATCATTTTTTAAATTGCCATGAACTCCAGTGACCGCTGCCGAACCACAGGGGCACCCGTATAATGTAAAAAGATTTGTACGCCACTAAGGCGCTCAGAAAGACTGATAATTGTTTCTAATCAATGTTTCATATGAGCAGACTTGATACAATCCGGTGTTTATTGACAACCAAATTACGAAAAAATGGCCAAAAAGAATGTACTCTAAAAGTATACATGCGTATCAAGACGCCTATCATGGAAATATACATCTTTCTATACTCCCATTGATGCATCGCTAGATCGGTGTTAACTTCGGAGGACTATGCATGAATACTAATAACTTTACTATCATGCCTATGCCCAGTTGATTGCTCTAAGCAAGGATCAAAACACCAAACTCGAATTAAAAAGACGAGTTCAGGAAGGACCCACAGACGAATTAGGCAGTCAAGTTGTTAAGACAAACCGTTAGTTAAGACAAACCCCACAGTTACCGCCCAAACGAGCCCAAACTTGCCGTGCTCGTATAAAGAACTCCAATGAAAAACTCCAATGAATCATGTCTTACCTGTCTGTCGGTACCCCTGGCCGGACATGAGCTGGAAGGGGAGGTAACCCGCGGACAGACATCTGGGTTTAAATAGAAAGCGGCCATTAACCGCCTCCGTTGTTTGACGTGTACGTGTCATCACAGGAAAACTTCATCTACGTGTGCACGCAGCGCAGGGGAAATTAATCATCACGCAGGCTGCACACGCTCCTGCAGATGCTGGGAATTGTAGTTGTCATCTACCCCCCATATTATTAGTGGTTGTCAGAGACTCATTCTGTCTACTTTAAAAACAGTGGTGAGTTCCTCCTTATATTTAATCCAAAAAATGGAACCGGTATGACTCTATAGACATACCTGTTGGATGTTTATTGATTGTGAAACATATTGCTAGACAACAGCAGCGGCTCTCAGATCGAAATAAGACCCTCATGCATAGGCCACCATGCTGATGTTTGTTCTGCTTTTTTACAAGCTATTGGGCTAATGTCATAAGGGTTTCTGGCATATAATCAGTATGGTGTTGTACGATCTAGAGGTATTTCATGTAATATGCAATTGATTTATAAGTGACTCACGATATCATGACGCTCTGTGCCACTAGAAATAATTCTTATCAGAATTTACCTGCAGTAGAGAAACAAGCCCTACGCATGCTACCAAACGAGACTTCGATTACAATCAAACCCGCAGACAAAGGCGGTGCAATCGTGGTCTTAGATACAGATGTGTACCGTACAGAATGTCTTAGACAGCTTAATGATAGAAGGGACTACCGTCCTCTTGCGACAGACCCTACTCCCAGACTGACTACGGAAATTGGGGCCCTCGTAGAAGAAGAAAAAACAGAAGGATGGATAACATCACAAGAAGCAGGTTTACTGATCACAAGCCATCCAATAATGCCTTATTTCAACGTGTTGCCCAAAATTCACAAGACCCAAAGGCCACCTCCTGGGCGTCCCATCATTTCAGGGATAGGGTCTTTGTTGGAACCTTTATCAACCTTTGTCGATCATTTCTTACGATCGCTGGTTAAAGAAATGCCTACTTATCTCCAGGACACCAAGGATGTTCTGAGACCTACTTCTTGGTCTCTTTCGATGTCGAATCGCTATATACCTGTATTCCACAGGAAGAGACCCTGGAAGCGATAAGAGGTTTACTGGATGCTAAGGATCTGGATACCATCACGCCGGTGCACTTCATTATGGAGCACGCCAGATTGGCCATGACTGAATATGTTTTTAGATTTGAGGATACTATTTATCTTCAAATCTCTGGAACATCGATGGGCAGCATTTTTGCACCCAGTCTGGCCAATCTATATGTCCACCTCTTTGAGCAAGAATGTGTACTTGAACACAGTAATCCATTCCGGGACCGGATTTTATTGTGGAAAAGATACATAGACGACATTTTTATTGTCTGGCGAGGTACAGCGGCCATGATTTTAGAGTTTCATGCATGGCTTAACACACAAAACAGTTTCTTGAAGTTCACTGTGGAGTACAAAAAATAAGTCTGCCATTCCTCGATATCTTGATCCGCCCATCACAGGGCAGAGTAGGCAGTGAACTGTACAGAAAACCGATGGCAAAAAACTCGTTGTTGACTTTTGATAGTCATCACCCGAAGGATCTTCGTGAAAACTTGCCAGTAGGACAGTTCTTACGCATACGTAGGAACTGTTCAGACAAGGATATCTTTCAACATCATGCTAAGGCGCTGTCAGAACAACTGCAAGACTGGCAGTACCCAACGTGGTTGGTAAAGCAAGCCTGGAAAAGAGCCTCCAACAATGATCGTGATGCCCTTCCGGAACCATCGGTAGAGAAGCCACCTTTGACAAGATTAACTTTTGTCAACACGTTTAGCACACTCTCGAATGGTGTACAAAGAAGTGTGCGTAAACACTGGCGACTCCTCAGTGTAGGAAATGAAACTATTCCAGCTCCACTTTTTTCATTTAAGAGGGGAACTAGCCTTCGGGATAGTCTAGTCCACACCAGGCCAAAGAGTAAACCACCGGGCACCGTGAGTACCCTATGGGATATGCCCGCTGTGCAAGGGCATTTTCCCAGCGGGTCCTGCACTGCTTGTCCACAAATACAACAGACTACGACAGTCGGCACCGGGACTGGTAGACTGTGAATTGCAACACAGAAAAAGTCATCTACTTAATCACGTGTCCTTGCTCACTCCGATATGTAGGAATGACTACACGCAAAGTCAAACTGCACATAAAAATGAACATAAAAGCACCATTAGGTGCAATAAACAGGCCACTAGACTAACGAACCACTTCCTTATATACAAACATAAGGCAGAGGAATTAAGATGGACGGTTCTAGAAGAACCATTTATCCCACCCCATGTCAGTGACATTGCTAGGTTCCTGTTTGTCAAGGAACAACAAGCATTGGCATAGCCAAAAGGTCTCGCTTTTGGGACCTTATAAGTATTTAGTTATGCAGCACAATATCCTTGGTGCAACAACATTAACTGTTGCATGGTTAAACACTTATAAGGTCCCAAAGGTGAGACCTATTGGCTATGCCAATGCTTGTTTTTTTTTTAAAGGACAAGCAGTGCTATCAGGCTCCGGCTGCCACTTAGAGGTAGAGAGAGAGAAGTGTAGGGAGAGAGAGAGAGAGGGGTGTAGAGAGAGAGAGAGAGAGAGATGTGTAGAGAGAGAGAAAGAGGGGTGTACAGAGAGGTGTGTAGAGAGAGGGGGTAGAGAGAGTGGTGTAGAGAGAGGGGTGTAGAGAGGTAGAGAGAGGTAGAGAGGTAGAGAGAGAGGTAGAGAGGTAGAGAGAGGTAGAGAGGTAGAGAGAGAGCGGTAGAGAGAGAGGTAGAGAGAGAGGTAGAGATAGAGGTAGAGAGCCAATAGGTCTTGCCTTTGGGACCTTATCAGTATTTTGTTATGCAGCACAATATCCTTACTGCAACAACATTAACTGTTGCATGGCTAAACACTTATAAGGTCCCAAAGGCGAGACCTATTGGCTATGCCAATGCTTGTTTATAATGTGGTGGCACCTTATAAGCGAGATCCAATAAGAGTGGTTGTTCAATGCAACGCCTCCGACACGAACTCCGGTCAATTCTGTGATGACTGTTGGAAGATGAGCCACGGCAACAACCAATCGAGCCACCTGCAGCACCCAGTGCTCGACATGGACGTCATTTAGGGGCCACTAGGGATCGCTACTGCACCCTTACCATTCCCCTTGTGACCCCTTGCACTGTCTTTGCGACCCCTAGCATCAACAGTGGCAAAATCAGTGGCAGGAACAGAAGCAGCTCGTCCTTATGGATGTGAGTGGGAGCTTCCCTCACCTCATTTTTTTTGTCAATTGCTTATTATATTAGTAGTGAATAACATTACATTATTTGCAAATAGCTGAAGATGACTTTCCCTGGCAGCTGAGGTAAGTAAAAAAAAAATGCTTTTAAATGTATGTATGTTGTGTGCGTGCTTGCCGTTTGAGTGTGTTTATGTAAGACAGAGTGTGTGTATGTGTGTGCATGTGTAGGCAGAGTGTGTGTGTATGTGTGAGTGTATGTACAAGCATATGTATGTGTGAGTGAAAGTGAAGGTCAAGGGGCATGTGAAGTACCTTCCGCTACCTCTGGCATTATGGTGAATTGACATCCAACGTGGTGAATGCCTGCCGATGACAGGAAGGGCATCATGGTACCCCAAATTTTGGGGGTCACTTCCCTTTGGATTGATGGCAGCTTGTAATCTTTACACACACCTGGCTGATTCCTTCACTCTGGAGCTCCAACAGATTGCAAAACATGGGCTTCCCTTTTCCGATTGTCAATGGATTTAGTTTGCTGTTCTATCTTAACCATGTCAACAACTGCACAGGGCAAATATGGTTTTATCTGACAAGACAAATTTCTCTCAGAGATGTTCAGCGTTCAGCCATGTTTGCTTTGTGACCCATTTGGAGCTTGTTAGTGTGATAGGTTGCAAGCTGCGATGATGTCATAGCTGGTGAGCTGGTACAATCAAAACCAGGCTACTCAATGGCAAAATACAGAGCTTCCTGCCAGTGTATCTTTAAAATGTTCGATGGAAACGTGTTATTGCCCACTTCTGGACAATCTTTGAATTCAAGAATTTTCCCAGTCCTCCACAACCTGGCCACGTGTTTGAGCCCAACTAGACAGCAGAAACATACCGGCAGAAACATTAACTCTATCAATGCTCCACTAATGGAGCAAGCTGGCAGCAACTTTAGCCCTGAAACCCTCCTTTTCAACAAGGGTGGCAGAACATAAACATGCCACGCCGATCTTGGGACCAAAACCCTCAAATAACAAGTGTCATCCTAAAGCCCACCGCATTGGCAGCATGCACATCAATAGAAGGCTTCTATCTAATGCGGACCAAGCAGATAGACCACCCTCCACAGTGCCCCTGCATCTGCCAACACTGAGACGTGGTCCGACCAAACATTGGTGAAGACACTATTTCCACCTGCACTCAGTCCGATGACCTATGTAGTGCTGTGAAGTGGCATTTTCTGGCACCAGGCTACAATTGAATAAATACTGATAAAGCACCAATGCACAAAATCAGTGATGCAGAGATCTTAAGAAAATTTACTCAGTAACCCGAAGTGTACTGCTGGAGGTCAAAAAATCAGGTTTGGCTAAATGACTCTAGGTGGCAATGTGCCAAAAACGTGAACAACTGTGTACCTACCTTCTATCCATGTCGCTGTCGGCCTCCATGAGAAAACAACGTCTTCAACAAAGAAGAGAAAAACTCACCCAACTGGATAAAGTGAGTGGGCTCAGACAGTAAATCAGAGTGCAAATTGTGTGGTGGGCGCCTTTTATCATTGCACATGTAAATAACGTTTTACCCAAAGTGCTCTCCGTCCATTAATGGAATCTTTCACACCTAATTGCATGCATGAAAGAGGCGCAGATGAGCAGCAGTTTACAAGGAGTGGGCGGGCAGGTGCGTTTTAGGAGGAGTTATGAACTGAGAAAAATATGAAAGACTGATGTGGAGAGGAAGACAAAAGGGTTTCTGAAGGCAGGAGGAGGGAAAGGAAAATATTCACAAGCAGCACAGGCAAGAGTTGGCAGGAGAAGTGGTGACAGAAGTCCAGGAGATGAGTGGGTTGTTGAAGAGAGAAAGTAATATTTTTATAGAGCACCTTGGACTGCAACACAAAAAATACAGGGGGATAGTAGAGGGAAAGGCGGAGAAACAGAAGTGTGGGGAGAAAAAGGAGAGACAACAGTGAGAGACAAACAGAAGGGGGGGCAGAAACAGCAAGCGGGAGAGCAACGGAAATTAGAGAGAAAAACGAGATGGACAGATGCACCTATTACCTTAGTGAGGTAATAGCGGGGAAGAGTAACAGTATAGGACGAGAGAAAACAGCAGTGAAAGAGACGCAAGGTGAGAGGGAGAAGCAGTAGGTGAAGAGAAGTAAGGGGAATGGTAGGAAAGAGAAAACAAGAGCTGATGCTAAAGCCAGAATTAAAGGAAGAACAGTGGGGGAAGAAACGCAAGAGAAGCCCGGGAGTTGTGTGCGAAAGTGAAAGTGATCGCGATGCACTTAATGAGGCCAGCAGAGTGATGAGATATGTGGTAGGGGAGGGGGAGGGAATTGAAGCGCAGAGAGAGGCACGCAAAGCGCGCGCCCGCGCACATGCACTCAAGGTCTAGGCCGGTCATGGCAGCATCCGGTAGCACTATTTTTTTAACCCTTTACTAAAAGTCGAGCAAGCAGCGCATGCGCTGCTCTAGGCTCGACCTAAAAATAGATTTTTAAGCTTAAGAGCGACAGCCAAGGGCTGAATGACAAAATACCATGGGTGACACTATAGAGATTGATTTGGCATGGTATACCCTTTATACAGTGATGTGTTCGATCAATGACCTACCATGTATTTTTGGTATGTTTGTTGTATGAATCCATGATTCCTCCCTCAATGACAATGAGGGAAAACATCTGAGGGAGCACAATACCATGACATTGGGACACTGGTATCTCAAATATATAGGATCCAGTACCATTATTAAGTGGAATATCCTGAGTAATATTTGTTTTTCTAGACATATAAATCAATTGCATATTACAGAAAATACCTCTAGATCGTACAACACCATATTGATTATATGCAAGAAACCCTTATGACATTAGCCCAATAGCTTGTAAAAATAGCAGTACAAACATCAGCATGGTGACCTATGCATGAGGGTCTAATTTCTGAGAGCCGCTGCTGTTGTCTAGCAATATGTTTCACAATAAATAAACATCCAACAGGTATGTCTATAGAGTCATACAGGTTCCATTTTTTAGATTAAACATAAGGAGGAACTCGCCACTCTTTTTAAAGTAGACAGAATGAGTCTCTGACAACCACTTATAATATCGGGGATAGATGACAACTACAATTCCCAGCATCCGCAGGACCGTGTGCAGCACGCGTGATGATTCATTTCCTCTGCACTGCGCGCACACGTAGATGACGTTTTCCTGTGATGACGCGTACACGTCAAACAACGGAGGCGGTTAGTGGCCGCTTTCTATTTAAACCCAGGTAAGGCATGATTCATAGTAGTTTTTCATAGGAGTTATTTATACGAGCACGGCAAGTTTGGGCTCGTTTGGGCAGTAACTGTGGGGTTTGTGTTAACTAACGGTTTGTCTTAACAACTTGACTGCCTAATTCGTATGTGGGTCCTTCCTGAACTCGTCTTTTTAATTCGAGTTTGGTGTTTTGATCCTTGCGTAGAGCAATCAACTGGGCATAGGTTTAGTAAAGTGATTAGTATTCATGCATAGTCCTCCGAAGTTAACACCGATCTAGCGATGTATCAATCGGAGTCTAGAAAGATGTATATTTCCATTAAAGATGTCTTGATAAGCATGTATGTTTTTAGAGTACATTCTTTTTGGCCATTTTTTCGTAATTTGGTTGTCAAGAAACACTGGATTGTATCAAGTCTGCTCATATGAAACATTGATTAGAAACAACAATCAGTCTTTCTGAGCACCTTAGTGGCGTACAAATCTTTTTACATTATATATGGGTGTCCCTGTGGTTCGGCAGTGGTCACTGGAGTGCATGGCAATTTAAAAAAAGATAGGTAGCCATCTTCAGAGTATTTTGACTTTGAAAGTGGTTCTTATGTTTTTACCTTCAATATAGAGCGGTGCCTCACTTCCTGAGCGGATGCCAGGTGAGGTGAGGAGTACACCCGCAGAAAGACGGGTAAGCGCAACAATTTCTAAAAGTTTTCCTGACTATATACACATTTAGGTATATGATACATTGGCAAGTATCAGATATTACTTTGGCATGGCCTATATTAAGTATCTTTGACAACAACAGTCTAGTGAATGTTTTTAGGATTATTTTGTAAGATATATCTTTCTTTTTCAGGATTGTGTCCAATACTCCTGTGACAGTTGACCAAATCTTGGACTCAGAGGTGAATGTAGGTTGTATCGAACCAACCACTTTGATTGAGACCCTACATGTTTTGTACACAAAGCACATTATTTGCAGTAGCGATTCTATTTCTAAGGTCCTGGTGAAAGCCTGGATCAGAGAGGATCAATAGGCTGAAACATGTATATCTTTCATCCTTCTGGACTTTTTGGTTATTTGTTGGAAACTGTACACGCACTGTTTTATTCTTGACACCAGGATAGCTTCTATTAAAGTTGTTTTGTGTCCTGGTAGCCAATTTTAAATCACTTTTCGCACACACAATCCTCACATGCACTGCAACCATCACCGTTAAGCAATAACTGAGGCTCCACATCTTGGGATCATAGTAGATTCCATCTTATATTACTCCTCAAAACATCTGTTAGTTCCCTTCTACCGTTGAGAAGGTTGCAGCCCTTAAATGCACTACCACAACTAAGAGGAGATCCCAGATGATGAAGTATGCCACCTCGGTGGGTGATGGGATTCTATCCTCTTTAAGAGGACTCCTTTAATCAATTCAGAATAGTTTGTTGTTGTTAAAGTAGTTTTATCAGACCAACGGTTTTTCTTGTGTTACTTAAGGTTTAGATTGGGAATAAAATTCAGTTTGGTCTTTAAATATATTCCCTAGGACCACGTGTTCGAATAATTTTGTGATATATAGGTGATACCTAATAACCTCATCCATTGAAGCAGGTAACTACATACACACATAGCAGTCTTTCGCATCTATCGCATCCACATATTCATATAGCAGCCTGGCGTACGCATTAAGCTTAAAATCACCTCTAGACAAATCTATGTGAAATGTACGACTCTCTTCGATTAGTAGGGCTCTTTCAGCTCCTATGGTGACCTCCTTTTGGCTAGGAGTGGTGGATGTAGAGGTCCCTTGCACCTCCACTACCTGCTCATGTGGGACAATATGCAAAACCACAACTACTATGATTATGGAAACTGTCACTCCACCTACTAATGTACCTACTACTAATTTGGATCTATGGGGTTTATCTCCAGCCTCCATGATTTCAGAAAAGTTCTCAAATGTTCTTGGTTTTAGCAGCAACCACTCAAGAGTCTCTTTTCTCTTCCACTCGTCGCTTGCTAACCAGTTTGAACAACGCTCCGAAAAGCTGATAATGCCCTTTTGAAATTTCAGTTCCTTATTTACACAGTCCAGAAAAAGACTTCCCTAGCTCTCTTTCATTGTCTCTGCGGAAAGTCCCTAAGTTTATTATTCTTCCACTCGGGCCTAGGTTATCTTCTTGTAGACTCTTATTTACAACAAAGTTCACGCTCAGTCCAAAATAAGATCAGCTCCAAGAATCTCTAAAACATGCTGCAAAAGTTCAAGATGAAGAATTATCGTTTCATGAGTCGGCGGCTCAAAACCAAACGTCGGAAAGGTCAATCTGTGCAATATCAAATGGTAAACTCTACTCAGAAGTGGGGGATTCGGAACCGTTGGAGTCTGCACTCCAATTTCAGGTCCTGGAACCACCAATCCCATGTCGATTTTCACGTTAGGAATCTTGCTGACCACAGTCACGAGCCTCAGTCTCCCTGAGCTCACCACTCCTGGCATCAGTCACAACGTACGTCCACTCCGGGGTGGCAAACCTCTGACACGGCACTCTTGTTCTCCTCGACCTTCTCGGACCTCCTTGATCCTGTTCTCCATCACTTATTTCGGATTCAGACGTCTCAGACACTGGAGCAAGGTCTCTTTCAGGTGCCAACCGCAGATTCAATCGCCTCTGTCTCGCGGGCCAAACTTCTTCTGCTCTGATCGTACTTCTGCTCTCTCCCTGAAAACCCAGTGCACCACTTCCTCCTTCTGCTGAATTTGACTCCACTCCACCCACAGCAACACCTCCTTCATAAGGGTCAAAATCGGGGTTCTGATTGTCACAACCCCCTTCAGCTTGTTTCGGTGCAAAACCAGCTGCTTCAGCGAGCCACACAGCTTGACTTGCCCTCTCGTGTGGCCCTGCCACATCAGCTGGATTTCCATTCATGAGAGGGGCTGTTTCTTCCAAGGGTGCTGGAACTCTGCTGGTATTATGGGAGGCATGCACCAAGTTTGGCAATCCTCCGCACTTCACAGCTGTGTTCATTACCAGTATCACCTGGTAAGGGCCTCGCCACCGAACATCCAGGCAACTCTTCCTCACGTGCTTACGAACAAGCACCCAGTCCCCGGGACACAGGTTGTGGCATAGGTCACTTGAGGCTGGAACAGTTGCTGCTTGCACCTGCTGAGACACAGAACGGACCACATCAGCTAGTCCTTTGCAGTAATCAAGAATCAAAACATCAGTGATGTTAATCAAAGCTGTAGCTGGTACTGCTGGCAATCGCATAGCCCTCCCCATCAGAATCTCAAGCGGGGACAAGGGGCAAGGCTTCAGGCCACTTCAAAGACGTCGATGTGCACACTTTTTCCATCCGGGCTTTCAAAGTCCCATTAACCTGCTCCACAATCCCAGAAGCCTCTGGTCGATAGCTGCAATATAACCTCTGGTCCACATTCAATGCGGCACAAAGCAACTTCATGATTTCACTGTGGAAATGTGTCCCCCTGTCTGATTCCAAAGAGGTCAGGAAACTGAACCTCGGGATAATCTCCCTCAATAACAGCTTAGCTACAGTAAGAGTGTCACACCTACGTGTTGGATAAGCCTCCACCCATCATGAAAAAACACACACTACCACCAGAATGTACCTCAACCCATTACACTTAGGCATTTCAAAGAAATCCAACTGCATCCAAATGAAAGGTCCTCCCGACCTTCCAATGTGACTCAAAGTAACCACAGTTTTCTGTCCAGCATTCATCTGTTGGCAAGTAACACACCTCTAACACACTGCTTCAGCAACCGCACAAAATTTTGGGTTGTACCATATCTGTCTAAACACTTGCACCATCGCATCTCTGCCAAGATGTACTGCACCATGTATCAATCTTGCCAATCTTGCCATCAGGCTCAACAAATTTTCTGGTAACACTGCTCGACCATCACTTGAAACCCAAACGTCAACATCTCCTTTCTCACACCCTGATCAGATCCATCCATCACGTTCCTTTTCCATAACCTCATCCTGCAGCCGTTTTACTTCCTCCCAAGTGTCTGCCATGGCTAACATCATGCTGAGCTTGGTTCTTTCTTGGCTCTCTCCTGTGTAATTTCCTGTAAATATATATCCTTGCTCTGCACAGAAACGGGCAACTTCATCTGCATAATTATTGCCCAAAGAGACAAAATCAGTCCCCTTCCCATGTGCTGCACACTTTACAACAGCAACTTCCTTTGGACATTGCAATGCTTCTAGGAGCTGTCTCACATATTCCCCATTCCTAATGGGTGAACCAGATGATGTCATTAATCCCCTCTGGGACCATAACTGTACGAAGTCATGAACCACACCGAAACCATACTGGCTGTCTGTGTAGATCGTTATTCGAATCTGATCAGCCGCCAAGCAGGCACGAGTCAAGGCAATGAATTCAGCTACCTGTGCAGAGTGTACTCCATCCAGACAAGCAGCCTCAACAACTCCTGTGATGATACATATAGCAAATGCTGCTCTCAACTGACCAGCATTGTCTCTTAAACATGAACCATCTACAAAGAAAATTTCATCAGGGTCAGGGAGTGGTTCATCGACAATGTCAGGTCTCAGCTTGGTGCATAGTTCAGTCACATCGAGACAATCATGGTCCTCACAATCTTCACCATCTGTATTCGGCATAGGCATCAATGTAGCAGGATTCAAGACCAAACACCTTTTCAGAGTCACATTCTCTGCGGCAAGTATGACTTGCTCGTAGCGTGTTAATCTGTTGTTCGTTAGGTGCTGTGTCTTGGTCCTTGTCATTAACAATTCAACAGAATGTGGTATGTACACAGTCAAGGGATGCCCCATCACAATGCTCTCACATCTTTCAATGCTGACACCTGTTGCAGCAACAGACTTCAGACATCCAGGCAATGCAGAAGCTACTAGATCTAGAGTAGCTGAGAAGTAGGCAACTGGTCTACGGACACCTCAATGACTTTGAGTCAAGACTGATAATGCGCAACCTTCTCTCTCACAACAGAACAGCGAGAAAGCTTTGTTGTAATCAGGCATTCCCAAAGCCGGGGCACGACACATGGCCTCTCTCAGCCTTAAGAACGACATCAAACAGTCGTTGTCCCATGGTACCGGATCGCTCACATCTTTGTGCGTCAGCCTCTGTAAGGGCTTCCCCTCAAAAGAGAAGTTGGAAATCCATTGACGACAGTAGCCAACCATCCCCAAGAACATTCTGACCTCCCGCTGAGTGGTAGGCACAGCCATATTCATAATTGCCTCAACTCGGTCTGGTGATTCCTTCCTCTTGCCTTTTTCAATTCAGTACCTAAGTACTGAACTTCGCTCAGACAGTACTGCAATTTGTTCAGAGACACTTTGTGTCCATTCTATGCCAAATGGTTCAGTAGGACTATAGTATCAATCCTGCAAGCGTCTTCTGTTTCCGAGGCAATGAGCAGGTCATCTATATATTGCACGAGAACTGAGTTCTGCGGCAACACGAGACTCTCAAGATTCTTTTCAAGATCTGATTAAACATCGATGGACTCTCCGTATACCCTTGAGGGATACGACACCACGTGAACACACGATTTTCCAGCCGGAAAGCAAAAATAAATTGGCTTTCCTCATGGAGTGGTATCGAGAAGAATGCTTAGCATAAGTCAATCACTGTAAACCACTCAGCTTCCATGGGATCTGAAACAATATCACTTATGGATTCTGTACCACCGGACAACATGGAACAACTATCGTGTTGACCTTTCGCAGGTCTTGCACGGTCCTGAATTTCCCCCTCGGTTTCTGTAGTCCCATGATAGGTGAATTACATGGGCTACCCATTATCTCCTTCAGAATCCCCTGCTTGATCATAGACTCGATTACAGGTTGTTGTGTTTCGATTTAGATACCCGTATATTGGTTTCCCTGAATCATGCCCTTTTATAAGCCCAATTCACATTGCCCTTATTTAGGCATAGAATCCCAGTCCTTATTTAGGCATTAGCCATGCTAACCAAATACAGGCATGGTCACCTACATCCGTCCATCCCACGTCAAAACAAGTTCTTAGAAACCAGACCCTTAAGCCGAACGGGACTTTCCCTAGCTAGGATTATTGATTTCTCCAAGAACTCATATATTATGCATGAACTACTATTCCTTAGGGGTTCATCAACGATGTCTTCCTCTGCCCGAATTTACCAGAAAGTAGTGGCAATAACAACCACGACCTACTTCTGGGGCAGGAACTCACTCGATGGCTCCCTTGGTCAAGAAAGCCGTAACTTCCTGGTGGAGAAGGGCCAAGTGAGCCTCTGATATGTGATGGAGACATCTAGCCACAGATTCCTTACCTCTGAACACATACCCAAGCAACACCATTCCCGGAGAAACTGTGGAACGGCTTAAACCAGAAAATCCTGCAAAACAGAGCGACCGAACAGGCCTCCTCTGCGAACCTGGAAATCCAGGCAGTAGCGCCTGGGAAACGTGTTCAGATTTGCCCACGTGGCAGCTTGGCAGATATCGGAAACGGGAACCCCACGCTGAAGAGCCGTGGTGGCCGCTTTTGCCCTGGTGGAATGGGCCCTAAGCCTTCAGGAGGCTCTTTGCTAAGGCGTAACAGTTTTTATACAGAGGATAAACCATCGGGATATAGTCCTCTTCTGGACAGCACAGCCCTTCTATGCACCCACATATCCTATAAAGAATTGGTGATCCACCCGGAACTCTGGTGCGATCGAGGTAGAACGCCAACGCTCTTTTTGGGTCCAGACAATGGAGTCGCTCCTCTTCCTTGGAAGGATGCGGGGGTGCATAGAAGGTGGGCAGGGTAACAGACTGTCCCAGATGTAATGTAATGTAAATTGTTATGTGTAAAGCGCTGACTGTCACTCCGTAAGGAGTATCCTGGTGCTGGTTGGAGGTGAGAGGGGGCCCTAGCAGTGCTAAATGAGTGCAAGCCAAAATGCATCTGGGGTGCCATATATCCATGTCTTCAAGGCCTTCCTGAATTGAGTTTCTGTATTTAGAAATCTCAGATTAGTTGGTAGTGCGTTCCAGGTTTTGGTCCCCAGAGCGGCCACGGTTTTTCCTCCTTTTGTTATACATCTGAAAATGGGTGGTTTCAAGAGGTTGGCTGAGGAGGACCCGAGAGTCCTGGTTGTGATGTAGGGGGAGAACCGTGCGGAGAGGTACTTAGGTCCTGATTTAAGCGTGGCTCTGTAGGTGGAAGGGTTTTACCACCTTAGGCAGAAAAGATGCCCTAGTCTTGAGTACCACTTTTGTTCGGGAAGACAGTCAGGTAAGGACGCTGTGAAGATAGTGCCTGCAGTTCACTTACTCTCCTGGCAGAGTTTATTGCCACCAAAAAAGCTGTCTTGATGGTGAGCAACCACAGAAGGCAGTAATGCAGTGGCTCAAACGGTGCACACATCAGAAAGATGAGAACCGAATTAAGTCCTCCTACCCCCTCAGGCACCGTCATGCCAACGGGTCTGGGCTGTACTCATCATATCCTTCAAAAAGAGGCATCTGCTGATAGGTCTGAGTTCTTTGTGGGACCCTCAGTGGCTGGGGAAATTTTACCTGCAGACTGAACATCCCCCCTTTCATCAATCTAGGCTTTGTCACTGTATTGACCAATTCAGGTGCAGGTACCTGAACTCTGAACTACCTCTACCTCCTGTTGCACCTGGTTTGCTGGGTTCAAGGGACACTCGCGTTTCCAATGTCCAATCTGGTGACAAAGATTACACGCAGTGGTCTTCTTCAATGTCGCCACATCCGTTCCCGTTTTAGGGTCTACAGGTTTTCCTCTTCCCTGACCTTGCACATTCTGATTCCCTTGATTATTTCCCTGTCTTCTTCCCAGTGTCCCTCCACTAGGTTGGACCTGAGCCGTTTGCATCTGGACTAGCATGAGTTTGTCTTTCAACTTCCGGTGCTTCGAGTCTACTTCGTCACTACAGTACCTTGCATACCACAAAATTTCATCTACCGGCTTGTTCTGCCAACAAATCAAATGTTGCTGTATCATGAGACTAACCTCTGGTCTCAATCCCAAAACAAACTTTGAAATGAACTGTCCCATATCTTTGGGGTCTAAGGTGTCTAGCCCACTATACTGTTTGAAAGCTTGCAAAAGACGTTCGTAGTACTCATGCACCGTCTCTTTTGGTTCCTGAACAGTTCGGTCTATCTTAACCCAATCAATATCTTGAGGTGAGTTCTTCAACTTCAACCATGTCATCACTTGTTCAAACTTTTTCATAATTATAGGTGACGGACCATTCGTGACAGAATCCCTGTCTGGTTGAGAAGTCGGCCATTAAACAGCAACTTTACAAGGTGACCATAGATCACCTGATACTACGATGTCAAACAATGTGTTCAAATCAATCCACAATACTTTCGAGATTTTGACAAAGCGGTCAACCTGTTTGTACCATTCTACAGGCTTTTCCCTCAGCCGAGGAAAATCGTTTGTAAATGCAGCCAAATCCCCCCTACTCCAAGCACATGCACATATCCTCCATTCTGTACTTCCCGCAAAGGGTAATTCTCTAGCCCTAACATCCCTCCACCCGGAGGCGGCGTCTCTCCTACAGTATTTTTGGAGCTCTTCTTCTTAGACCACCTTTCCTCCCATTTATCAAGCATGGTCCATGCACGCATCCCTACAATCAAATCTTTGATGTGTGTCCTCAATCCTATGACCCTGTTTTCTTCCAATTCTTGATCACTATACTGCAACTAATGGCTTTCCTGCAACGCCTCTGTTTTGGACAACTCCACCTTATACCTTTTTGCCAAATCTGTCAGCTTCTCATGCGCAGTCCTCACCTTGCGAGTCACATCCTTTGCTACAAAAAGCAGCTCATATTGTTCATACATTTCTATCCTATCCAACTCCTAAAACAAAGGATTAGTCTTCCTAACGAGCTAGGTGTCCTTGCACCTGCAACAGAAACATGGGAACGAGAAACTTTCCACTATCTGAGATTTGCTGACTTTTCTAAAACCCCGAGCCTTTCCAAGGGAAACAATTTTCGGCCTACAAGATTCAGCTAACATAAGAACGAATAGGCCTTTTCTTAGACGTATATGCAGTCAGGCCTTTTCATTTAAACACGCATTTCTAAAATCACATTAAAAGCATTGATTTCATTATACTTCATACATGAATGAGCAAAACTTCACGTGCAGATTTTAATATGGTGCACGTTTAATCCTAATGCATCACATTTCACGTGAACTAATTCATTATGCATCATCTAAAATACACCTTCAATTAAACACTACACTGGTCTTCATAACTGACATGATTATAGTTCTATTCGCACTATTATATGCCACTTGTAGTACTACATTTCTAACCCACACGTTAATATTTCCCCCCTAAATATATGGGTGCAGACTACTTGTGATTATAATGCACCCCTACAATTTCAGAACAACATGACGCTCTATCAACACCGTACATACTTTCAACATATGCGCTGTCTGCATGCTATTTCTACTGCGTACTGGAAGCTCAGACATCTGCCCCGGGTCTACACTCTAGCCGTGGCTTCTGTGGCTCCTCTCTCCTTGTTACTTCCTTTGCCTTACACCATTGAGCTAGCGCTTGGTGTAAGGTACACAACTAGCAATTGCGGTTGTTTCAATTTACGAATGGATATAAAAACAAGAGTGTAAGAATCAATGAGGCAAAAATAAGGGTGATCTAAAGTATTAAAAACAATTATATAAAAATTCCAGAAGTGAAAATCCCAAGAGTATAAAAAACAAGGCTGTTAAAACTCAAGGATGTAAGAAACACAATGGGTGTTGATAAACATGAGTGTAAAAAAAACTATGATGGAAAAATCCAAGGATTTATAAAAACCAAGGGGCATATTATCAAGACAGGCGCTAAAATTATCGCCGCTTTAGCGACAGAAAACTGCCGCTAAAATGGGAATAATGGGCTTGATAATATGCTCTATGGAATTCCAATTGAAGCCCATGTTAGATGTGAAGGGCATCTAACCTGAGCTTCAATTGGAATTCCACAGAGCATACTATCAAGCCCATTATAGCCGCTTCAGCGGCGGTTTACTGCCGCTGACGCGGCAATAATTTTAACGCCATGCTTGATAACATGCCCCCAAAGAAGTAAAAGAACCTGTAATATAAACACTCACACATTTTATATCAAGTATGTGAAATTTCAAGGATGTAAAAAAGTAAAAAGTAAAGGAGGTAAAAAAACAGGCATTTAAAGCGCAAAGCGCAAATTATGCAAAAACCTGAGTATGTAAAACACACACACACCCTCCCCCCAAAAGAAGACAGGCAAACATGTTTAGAAATAGTCAATAAAACAAAAAACAAGTCCAGTAAACAAATTGCTCCTTTACTGGGCAGTATCAAAGGCCCTCAGACCAGCTTTCAACAGTCCTGTCAGCATAATAACTGGATATCGAAGGGGATGAAATAGGTACCAGTGATTGGACAAGAGCTGGAGGACCTGAGTAGCCATCTTCCTTGTGGATAGGACCATTGAGCAGGAGGCGATGCAACAGTATTGTTGTAAGATTTAAAAGATGTCTCTGGTAAAGATCAGTGTTTCCCAAACTGTGGCTTGCAACTAGGCCTGGGCCAAAATTCCGTTCCGTTCGCGGAAATTGCGATATTTTGGCATTTTCGCGTTCCACGGAAAGCGCGAAAATGTCAACATTTCCGCATTCCGCAGCTTAGCGATAATTTGTTTCTTGCTCGCGCTGTAAAAAAATACATTCTCGCGTTCGCGCGATCGCCTTACCTGAATCCCCGCGTTTGCCGACAAGTTTTCTCGACCCGGTCGCGTTCTCCACGAGATGTTGGATTGTTGGTAGCCATTTTGCGCTGTCTCGCGACAGTTCGCGGGCGCATTAACGTCATTTGTCGCGCGATCACGTCTTTCTTCTCGCGATCATGCACCGCGCAAGTATGAGAAGATTGAGATCTCGAAAACGTCATTCTACATCGCGAGCCAGAGGATGAGGACGCGGGCACGTCTAATCAAACGCGAACAGGAGAAAGAGACCCCGAACACGTCATATCCAACGCGACAGGGACAAAGAGAACGCGATCATGTCATTTTCGACACGCCGGCGGAAGTAATGTGAAGCTCGAGAACTCAACATGTAAAATTTTCAATTTGGAGAGGAATATCAGCTCTAGCAGCATGAAACCTTCTGCAAATGCTGATTTTGGATGAAAACAACTCCTTACATTGACATTTGGCTGTCTTTTTTTGTGCAAGGAGTCCTTTTTTAGGTCTCGCCTGACCCAGCGCATGCGCTGGTCTGGCGAGACTTATTGAGAGGGCTCCAAAAAGTGCTACCAGGCCAGCCTAGAGGTACAGTGCATGTGCGCGGGAGCGCGCGCCGCGCTTTACCGCTATTACTTTCACTTTCGCGGCCGTAGGGCCGCTTTGATGTTTGATCGTGATCGCGATTGCGATCACTTTCATTTTCGCGGCCGCATGACCGCTTTGCATAGCCAATAGGTCTCGCTTTTGGGACCTTATAAGTATTTAGTTATGCAACTGTTGCATAACTAAACACTTATAAGGTCCCAAAGGCGAGACCTATTGGCTATGCCAATGCTTGTTTAAAAGGAGAGAGGGAGGAAGTGACACAGAATCTCCAACTTCCTGTTCCTGTCCAGCAGGCTCCTCCCAGTGCTTTGTCCATCTCCTGCTCATTCTGCCTTTGGATTTGGAGCTGGAAAGATCACTCTTTTTGTCTGCTGCATCATTGCAATTGGATTTGAGGATTTTTGGAATAGGATATTTTACAAGTGTGTGGTTGTTGTGTTTGTTTGATTGTGGGCATTGCAGTTGTTGTAACTACAATTTATTTTTGATAATTAATTATCATCATTCCTTTTTTATTTTTTTTATTTTGTGGGTAGTAGTAGTAGTATGCCCGAGCTAGCCATGGGCATGGCCTCATGGGTGTGTGTGTGTGCATGATGAAGCAATTGTTCCTTTTGCTGTTTTTTGAATGTATTTCATTTTCAAGCACATTTAGGGCATGGATGGCATTGGATTGAGTTGGGGAAGTGTGTTTTTTGGGGTGGCCTTTGTGATGTTGTTGGGCCTGGCCATGTGGCTGGTGGCTATTTTGAAGCCTAGGCCTGCAAGCTTGCCTGGCCTTGTCTGCCAACAGGCCTGCTTTTTCATCCACTAGGATCAGAGCAGGTAGCCACAGCTTTATTAATCAAGTGTTTTCTGTGTGATCTGTTGAATTTAGACATCATTTAGGGCATGGATGGCATTGGATTGAGTTGGGGAAGTGTGTTTTTTGGGGTGGCCTTTGTGATGTTGTTGGGCCTGGCCATGTGGCTGGTGGCCATTTTGAAGCCTAGGCCTGCAAGCTTGCCTGGCCTTGTCTGCCAACAGGCCTGCTTTTTCATCCACTAGGATCAGAGCAGGTAGCCACAGCTTTATTAATCAAGTGTTTTCTGTGTGATCTGTTGAATTTAGACATCATTTAGGGCATGGATGGCATTGGATTGAGTTGGGGAAGTGTGTTTTTTGGGGTGGCCTTTGTGATGTTGTTGGGCCTGGCCATGTGGCTGGTGGCCATTTTGAAGCCTAGGCCTGCAAGCTTGCCTGGCCTTGTCTGCCAACAGGCCTGCTTTTTCATCCACTAGGATCAGAGCAGGTAGCCTCATGGGTGTGTGTGTGCATGATGAAGCAATTGTTCCTTTTGCTGTTTTTTGAATGTATTTCATTTTCAAGCACATTTAGGGCATGGATGGCATTGGATTGAGTTGGGGAAGTGTGTTTTTTGGGGTGGCCTTTGTGATGTTGTTGGGCCTGGCCATGTGGCTGGTGGCTATTATGAAGCCTAGGCCTGCAAGCTTGCCTGGCCTTGTCTGCCAACAGGCCTGCTTTTTCATCCACTAGGATCAGAGCAGGTAGCCACAGCTTTATTAATCAAGTGTTTTCTGTGTGATCTGTTGAATTTAGACATCATTTAGGGCATGGATGGCATTGGATTGAGTTGGGGAAGTGTGTTTTTTGGGGTGGCCTTTGTGATGTTGTTGGGCCTGGCCATGTGGCTGGTGGCCATTTTGAAGCCTAGGCCTGCAAGCTTGCCTGGCCTTGTCTGCCAACAGGCCTGCTTTTTCATCCACTAGGATCAGAGCAGGTAGCCACAGCTTTATTAATCAAGTGTTTTCTGTGTGATCTGTTGAATTTAGACATCATTTAGGGCATGGATGGCATTGGATTGAGTTGGGGAAGTGTGTTTTTTGGGGTGGCCTTTGTGATGTTGTTGGGCCTGGCCATGTGGCTGGTGGCCATTTTGAAGCCTAGGCCTGCAAGCTTGCCTGGCCTTGTCTGCCAACAGGCCTGCTTTTTCATCCACTAGGATCAGAGCAGGTAGCCACAGCTTTATTAATCAAGTGTTTTCTGTGTGATCTGTTGAATTTAGACATCATTTAGGGCATGGATGGCATTGGATTGAGTTGGGGAAGTGTGTTTTTTGGGGTGGCCTTTGTGATGTTGTTGGGCCTGGCCATGTGGCTGGTGGCCATTTTGAAGCCTAGGCCTGCAAGCTTGCCTGGCCTTGATGCCAACAGGCCTGCTTTTTCATCCACTAGGATCAGAGCAGGTAGCCACAGCTTTATTAATCAAGTGCTTTCTGTGTGGTCTGTTGAATTTAGACATCATTTAGGGCATGGATGGCATTGGATTGAGTTGGGGAAGTGTGTTTTTTGGGGTGGCCTTTGTGATGTTGTTGGGCCTGGCCATGTGGCTGGTGGCCATTTTGAAGCCTAGGCCTGCAAGCTTGCCTGGCCTTGTCTGCCAACAGGCCTGCTTTTTCATCCACTAGGATCAGAGCAGGTAGCCACAGCTTTATTAATCAAGTGTTTTCTGTGTGGTCTGTTGAATTTAGACATCATTTAGGGCAGTGGTTTCCAAACTTTTCATGTTGGTGACACACTTTTTAGACCTGCATCGTTTCGCGACACGGTGCCATGACGACCCAAAGGATAAAAATTCAGATAATGGATGACTGCAGTAATATTTGCTGTAAGAGTGCAACAGCCACATCAAAGGCTGTCTTCATAGCACAAAATAATTCGAATGGCATCAAGTAGAAGACAATCAAACAGAAATTAAACTGGTCCATTTCTTTCTGTGTTGTCACAAGGCACTCGTAAATGAACAGCAGTGGGCCTTTGAATTAGGTACTTTTTTATCTCAAATTTTGTCAGTATTATCCAACAATGCACACTTGCAAGCACTGTGAACATTAACACGGTCAGTCAATTGTGGGGTACATTATTAAAAGGTTATTGCAGGGTGTGGTACAAAAGCATAGTGATGTTTATTCGGCCCACTTCATTTCTTTGCTCAGTTGATGAACTCCCTTGTATTAAAATGTTCCTTAGCAGAACGTTAATATATATACATGTGTACATATTTGTGGGTAGTAGACCAACTGTCTCCTTGTCCAGCGGCTCTATAATCTATTCTCTATTAGGGGTTATTAAGCCATATTCTTATGCATCACACGTAGATACTGTTCATGCAATCCCTTTGAGTTAGTTGGTGTATTTCAGAGTAAACTTTGATACAATCCGAAGATAGCTGCTAGCATCCCACATGGTCCAGCCAGATTGCTCTCTGTCTCAAGTGAAGCACCTACCATTCAATATCCAGTGTCTTCACTTGTCAGGTATGTCCTCAATGTGCCCTAAACATATTTAAACTGGGCGGTGGGAGCCAAGGCATGGGCGTGTATGTCTGCTTTACCATTACAGCTAATCAAAGGTTGATCGCACCCACCACCCATACACCACGAGGCGCTGTGCCATTTCGGGGAACGGGCCTAGACCCTGGCTGTGCCCGTGGCGTATCCGGACCACTGAATGGGCCAGGACCCCTGTCTGTGTCTGTAATGGCCCAATAGAGGGCGGAAGCCAGCAGCTCCATCTCCCGACATTCACGCCGCAGTATCTTAATCACCGCCGGGCCTGCGGGAGAATGGCAGCACGATGCTCTTCCTTTCCGCCTTCCACAGAAACAGGTACTGTGTCACTAACATGCGTCCTGCATGATGAGTAGACCTCTTGTCATCGAGTGACACAACCACACATGGCAGGTGACACAGTAATGTGCCGCGACACTGAGTTAGGAAAGCACTGATTTAGGGCATGGATGGCATTGGATTGAGTTGGGGAAGTGTGTTTTTTGGGGTGGCCTTTGTGATGTTGTTGGGCCTGGCCATGTGGCTGGTGGCCATTTTGAAGCCTAGGCCTGCAAGCTTGCCTGGCCTTGTCTGCCAACAGGCCTGCTTTTTCATCCACTAGGATCAGAGCAGGTAGCCACAGCTTTATTAATCAAGTGTTTTCTGTGTGGTCTGTTGAATTTAGGCATCATTTAGGGCATGGATGGCATTGGATTGAGTTGGGGAAGTGTGTTTTTGGGGTGGCCTTTGTGATGTTGTTGGGCCTGGCCATGTGGCTGGTGGCCATTTTGAAGCCTAGGCCTGCAAGCTTGCCTGGCCTTGTCTGCCAACAGGCCTGCTTTTTCATCCACTAGGATCAGAGCAGGTAGCCACAGCTTTATTAATCAAGTGTTTTCTGTGTGGTCTGTTGAATTTAGGCATCATTTAGGGCATGGATGGCATTGAATTGAGTTGGGGAAGTGTGTTTTTTGGGGTGGCCTTTCTGATGTTGGTTGTCTTAAAGACATGCTTTTGTTGTATGTGTCTGGTGTGTTGGTGTGCAATGCATGCACCCTGCAGACCTTTTTGGGGCCTGTGAATGTTCGTATTTCCATTTTGTTGCATTAAAAAGGCAGAGCAGTGTGCTTTAGCATGCATCCTTTACCTGGCTTTTATAGGCCTTTTGTCAGCTCCTGGTGTTTCCCAGGCCCCCGGCTTGTTTGTGATTTGTGAGTGTCCATGTGGGTGGTGGCCTTTTTTGGTGTTTTGACTGTGAGTTATTAGTGTCCTGCTTTTGCCATAGGCCTGCATGGTTTTCCTATTGGCTATTTGGCTTACTGCTTCCATCCACCCACCCCCTTTGCCAGCAGCAGCTCCATGGATGCTGAGATGCTCAAATAATTTAATGGTCCACCCCACGTTCATTACATTTTTATTTTGGTGGTTATTATTAACTTTCCTATCCTTCCTGAGAGTGTAGTGTGTGGCTGTACACAGTAGTATAACATAGCTCTAGTTAAAAAAAAAGTCATAAATGGCTAGACTATCTTTTGTTTGCACTAGTACAGTACTAAGTAACTGAACCACAACAACAAATGCAACATTTCACTGATGTTCTTCTCCTGTCTTATTTGCTTTTAGGTGCACAAAAGACAGAGTAGGAGGTGTCATCAGCATCAACCGGCTACCCGTTGTACTGCCAGCCAGACAGAAGTCCTGCTGCGCATCACGTCCACGTGTGACCAGAACTTGTTGTGCATCTGCATCCTGCCTGACATCTGAAGAAGATGGCACCAAAGAAAGGTACCAGGTCCAGTACCAAGAAAGTTGCCGGTGAGAAGAAGGAACAGAAAAAGGAAGTGCCATTAACCACGACTGGTGGTGTGCCGGCCAATGTTTTTTTTGGCACCAAAGCGTTGTCCGGGAACCAAGCTGGGAGCAGCACAGCGGTCCAACCCCACCAACCTAGGCCCAAGGGCTTTAGTGTCGCAGAGGTAGCCAGTCTACTAACAAGCAGCGATGTTGAAGAAATGTCATTACCGCAAAGTAGTACACAATCAAGTTCAACGCAGGCGCAAACTCAGCAGATCAGTGTGCAGCCGCCGCAACACGAACAGCAGCAGCCGCCGCAACAAGAACAGCAGCAGCCGCCACAACAAGAACAGCAGCACCCGCTGCAACAAGAACAGCAGCACCCGCCACAACAAGAACAGCAGCACCCGCCGCAACAAGAACAGCAGCACCCGCTGCAACAAGAACAGCAGCAGCCGCCGCAACAAGAACAGCAGCAGCTGCCGCTACAGCCCACCATAGTAGTTGTTGCTCCTGACGTAGGGGCATTTCAGGAAATCGAGCTTCCTGCAGACAAAGTGGAGCAAAGTCAAACCACTGTTTCAGAAGATCTATTGTCTTCCAGACCACCAGCAAGGAAAAGGAGGCTTAGTCCATCATCTTCTTCTTCAATCCCCGCTTCTGATGATCGTGATGACACTTGGGTCCCACCAGCTCGGTCTGAGAGTGATATACGCCACAAGACAATGCTCTGAAAAGGAAGGTCCCAGAAAAACTTAGAGTTATGGAGGTAGATGTAGAAGAGGGGGGTTGATGATGTTGATGAAGACGAGCCAGTCATCACGCACATTACTCCCGCCCCAAAGGGATTGGAGACCAACATTCTCACCCTATCCAGAAAGGCTGCTACTGAGCGGGATGTAGCACAGATCTCACTAACACAGGTTACACCACCACTACCTCCAGCTGCCATATTTTCCAAGGCCCGGCAGGGACCTACATCCAGCTCAACCATCTCAGTAGGTAGTGGTAGTAAAAGTCACAGTGTAGGTGCACAGGGGCACACATTTTCAAACACCCCCTCTAGTTCATCTGGTGTTGAAAGTGGCACATCCAGCAGTGCCAGAAAGTTCTCCTCCCCAGTTTGGGACTTCTTTTCTGTTAGCGCCAAGAAGGAGAACGTTGCTATATGCTCAATTTGTCGGCAAGGTGTTCGGCGTGGTAAGCTTGGTACAAACTATGGTACCGGAGGACAAGCAAGTCATCTAAAAATACACCACACTATCGTGTGGGAGGATCACCTACTTAAGTTAAAAGAAAGTAGAAAAACTCAACCCATTAAAGTTGGTCGGGATGAATCAGAGAGCGATATTATTGTGGTGGCAGGTGAAGAAGAGGGAGGCATTTCTAGCCCTGTGCCCAGTAGTGCAGTAACGCCCACATCCTCCTCAGTAACATCAGAGTGGCACCGCAGTAAGAGCCATACTCAGAGTCTGGGTGAGACACCAAGGTGACCGGAGAGTACCTCAATGAGACAATCTGTGTCGTTGAGCCGTAGTGGGTTAATAAAAACAGCACCACTAAGGAAAGTAAGCCAGCCTACCATTGAGAGCATGTTTAGGTTTGAGGGGCAGTTCCAACGCAACCACCCAACGGCACGATTGTACAATGCGAAGCTGGCTAAAATGTTAGCGCTGGACCTTCTTCCTTTTTCATTTGTGGAAGGGGTGGGTTTCCTTGAATTTGTGTCTACCATCTGCCCGAAATGGAAAGTTCCCAGCCGGTCCTATTTCGCAAGAATTGCTGTTCCGGCACTACATCATGATGTGCTGGAATTGGTTGGACACGCTTTGCAGAAGAGTGCTGTGCACAATATCCACCTGACAACAGACATGTGGAGCAGTTGCCAAGCCACAGATTACATGTGCATCACTGCACACTGGATCTCTTTTGTGGGGGTTAAAGATAAACTATCTGCATGAGGTGTTGTTGACACAGCTGCGATTTCTGAAGGTACTCGGAAACATGCAACTGTAGCCATGTTCGCCATGGAGAAATCTCATACGGCTCAAAACATTTTACACGAGCTTCGCACCAAGGTTTTGGAATGGCTGCGGCCCAGAGGGCTTCGTATTGGTTTTGTTGCCACAGACAATGGCAGTAATGTACTTAAGGCCAGGGAACTTGGTTCCTATTTCAGGGTTCAGTGTTTGTCGCACTGCATAAACATTATAGTTCAAGACTTTCTGAAAAAAGAACCCATAGTCAGCAATTTACTGGCCATCTGCCGAAGAATATGCACTCATTTCAGCCATTCTTTTAAAGCTCGGAAGCAGCTGAGGATCATCCAACGTGAACTTAGGATGCCAGTCAAGGCACTCATCCAGGAGGTGGCAACACGTTGGAACTCAACGTATTACATGCTTGATCGTCTGTACGAACAGCACATGTCACTCCATGAATATGTCTGGAAAAGAAGAGGAGATGCTAGTGCTACTGTTAAAGGCATGATCCTTGACATGGAGCAATGGAGCCTAATTAAATGCCTGACTGAGATGCTTTCTCCTTTTGAGGTCTTCACACGTGAAGTCAGCAAGGAGGACTGTACAATGGGCCAAGCTATCCCATTATTGCAAATGCTAGAGTATGAGCTGAATAATGTGTCTGAATCATACAAAGGTGTAGAGGACAGAAGGCAAACCCATGACTTGGTGGAGAGCTTATCCCGGCGCTTAACTGAAAATGTAAGGTTACAAAATAAAATTTTGTCACAAGAACATTACATTTGTGCCACAATTCTGGATCCAAGTGCAAAATTGGAACTACTGAAGACATTCCTTGCTTTTTCCGACAATGATGTTGCCCGCTACAAACGTTGTATAGCTGAAGCAGCCAGTAAGTTGGAAAACGAATGGCTGCTAATTAAAAGCCCGCAAGATCAACCCACAAGAAGTACTGATACTGAAGCAGGCCATGCAGAATCAAGTGCAACTTCGTCGGCTGAGGGCAGTGCGGTTGGCTCACAATCACAACACTCACCATCACTATCGACTACAGAAACAATAACTGGATCATTAGGCCGAGTACAATCATTATCATTACAGGATTGGTATGTAAAGATGGGCCTTTGTAAGCACAGTGCTGATGCACAGAAAAAACAGCACAAAAGCTTACCAGCAGCAACCCTGAACATTGAGCGGATGGTCCAGGCCTATCTGGACGACCCAACAGAGGTGTACGCTGATCAAATGCAGTATTGGTATAGGAAAAGGTCTGAATGGCCACAGCTCAGCAGGCTGGCGATAAGCTATCTGGCTTGCCCTGTCACAAGTGTCTCTTCCGAACGTGTTTTCAGTGCTGCTGATTCCATTGTAACATTGAGAAGGACCAGTCTATCTCCAAAAAACGTGGAGAGGTTAACAATGATCAAAATGAATCAGCACTTCATACCACCGAATTACACAATACATGAATCAACGGAGGAAGATGAGGACAGCGGCTCAGGTGACGGAAGTATTGTGTCAGATGATTACTTACTACTGGCTGAACCCCCAGAGTTTGAGGACGAGCTATACTTCCCTGACAATTAGGCTTGCACTTACTGTCTTCCTCCCTTTTTTCCCCCTTTGTTTATGTGTCTGTTGTTCCGGTTATAAACTTATGAATCACAACCAATCCATTACCACCGTCTTCTACTCTTCTAATTTAATATACAAGTTTCAGGTGTCTGCTATTTGACAGTACAGTCCTCCGAATCCAGCTCCTCCGCTCCATCATACTGAATCTCCTGCTCAATTCCATTTCCCTCATGAATGATGATTGGATGATGGTAACAACAAATTCAAACTTTCCTAGTCCTTCCAAAAGAAGTGGACCATGAATCAGATGACTACTATAGCTATCCTCCTTTCAGAGCCGAGAGAGACTGGCCATTAACTGAAAATAAGATGGAACAGGTAATGATTGATGCCATGCATTGGACGCAGACTGAATGATTTAGATTTTGTTATGTTTGTTGTGCATGAATTTATGTAATTGTGCACTGCCACTAATCAACTTTCTACAGAACACACTAATTTCTCCCTTCTTGCAAATAAGAAATTGGTACTTCTCCTGCAGCTTGGTGACCCATTGCTTTTAATTCAATACAGGAAGGGGACTCACTCAATCTGCGCAATGAGTATGATTGACACAACAGCACCGTCCATCATGATGATGGCGAAATAGACGGCCCGTTAACTTAAGATGAGAAGGAACAGGTAATGATTGATTCCATGCATTGGACGCAGAGTCGCAGACTGAATGATTTAGATTTTGTTGTGTTTGTTGTGCATGAATTTATGTAATTGTGCACTGCCACTAATCAACTTTCTACAGAACACACTAATTTCCCCCTTCTTGCAAATAAGAAATTGGTACTTCTCCTGCAGCTTGGTGACCCATTGCTTTTAATTCAATACAGGAAGGGGACTCACTCAATCTGCGCAATGAGTATGATTGACACAACAGCACCGTCCATCATGATGATGGCGAAATAGACGGCCTGTTAACTTAAGATGAGAAGGAACAGGTAATGATGACAATTAGTGGCATGCATTGGACACCTGACTCTAAGCTATTGGTCTTTGTGTTTGCGTTGTTTGTTTGTTGTGCACAAAGTGATGTCAAAGTGTACTAGTAATCTATCTTTCTGTACACAATAAAGAATGACTCAAGTCAGTAATATTTATATTTCTACTCTTGTTGTGTCATAAAATTTTTACTTATACTGCAGGCCGATCTTCACAGTCAGTCAGTAAAAGTATCAGAGATGATGATGATTAAGTCAGGACTCAGGAGGACGTTTCATGAGTGGCATGAACGGAAAAGCCAAAAGGTAAACACGTCAACAACAACAACCACAGCAGACCCAAATGTCTGTGTAGAAGTTGAATAGAGTGTAGCGGTGGGATGACTGCAGTGCATTGATTTTACTAACTTAAACTGTAAAATGCTATGTTTGGAATGGATAATGTGCTTTGCGTTTGTCCAACTCTTTGAGAGAAAAAAAAAGAATTTTAAGTGTTAACGTAGGATGTGCTAAATGCTAAGCACTGTGGGCCTGCTCTCTCCTGTTACTGTTGAAGGTCAATGCTGGAAACAGACTAGAGTAGAGATGATGCATAGATGCCACCTCGGAAAGTGTTCTTGTTGCACTACACCATCACTTGTGCATTTGTTTTAACTTTCTTTCTCAATATCCCCTTTGGTTTTCAATCTACAATTACAGGCCAGGCCTTGCCCGAAACTTTGTAAAACATTACAATGCATATTAATTACCTTACCAATCAATCACCTTTTTTTTTCCAGCCGGGCAGTGGCGAGTGGCGAGGCGACACACCCAAGATTGATGGACGAGAGGAGCAAGAGGAATGCCGAGATGCAAAAATCCAGTCCACATTTTTGACCAGGATAAGACAGTAACAGTATCCACTTTTATCTTCTTTTAAATAATTTGATTAATATCTTGTATACAATCTTTACAACAGTGTGTTCTTGGAGTTGTTATTATCAATCATCATTAGGTTTGCTCTGTGTAATTACGATTCTTCCCTACCAATATTTAAAATTTCTATTTGCTATCTGTTAAAGTATTAAGGCCGGCACAACAGAACAAGAACTAGAAGTGTATGTAATACGGGTCTCTCATCATCATGCATGCATTGCCTTTTTCTCCCTTAACATATGGATATGGTAGTCTTCAATGATTGTCGTTTGTCTGTCTATGTATGCATACTGTTTTTCTATGTCAAACCTTTCCCAAAAACCCCCTTCCCATCCATTCAACAAACCCTAACCCTCTTCCCCCGGGCTGTGTGACTTATTGTCGAGGTGTAACTAAATTAAATGTACACCAATACTTAATCACACACTTGCTGGGGCGGATGTGGTGAAAGCAACACTACTTCAATTTCAAGGCAGAGCGATGATCTTCTTCTGCTTGGCCACCCATGAGTAGGATATTTCAGAGGTTATTTTTTTTAACAAAGGAACATATACCTCAGCATGAATTGCCGCCATTGATTGGATTTGTTTCTTGTCATTCCTCATATACAGCACTAACTGTTAGGCTGTAGGCCTAGTCAAGTGACTCGACACAACTATAGTTTGTAACTCTGTCTAGTAGGCTATCTTCCTAACCACCATTCTGTTTTTTTGTAAAATATTTGAGCATATTATTGTTGCTCGGTAAGTTCTGTACTGTACTTCATTCAACTACTCCTAACAGTCTCTCAAAGGCGATTGACTGTCTCCTTCTCTTTTTTTGCAAATGCTGCCGCCCTACCAGTGTCTACTACTACTACTATGCTGCTACCACCACCACCACCACCCCAATCATGGCATGTATGAAAAAGGAAACCATCTTCACCATGCAGTCAGTGCTGTGCCACAGTTGGACATAAACATCAAGCACCGGTAAGAGAGAAGTTTGGGGGAGGCAGAATTAATAATGGACATGTTGTCAATGATTTACACCACTCCAAAGAATGCATAGACTACAGGACAGACTGAAAGTACTAGAAGGACCAGTCAATGAGTGAGGTGTGTCGCATCTATCTGTTTGAGTCTTATACAGTCAGCCAATTACTGAAATCAAACACAGGCGATGGGCGGCCATGCACCAGCAAGGAAACAGTGTGATGTAAAACAGTTACCCCACCTACAAAACATTAACAACATTGCATGTAACATAAAAAAATATATTTAATTTACCCTAACAAAAATAAACTAAACCCACAAAAGCTGACCCACCCCCCTCCCTAACCCCAACCAATGTCCATAGAAGTCCGTAACACCCAAACAAGTTCCAACCCACCCACCCAAACAAGAATTAAAAAAGGGGCAGAACAGGATGACAGGGACTAAGTGGTGGGGCGGGACTGAAGGCGGACACGCATCTGGCGCATCTCGTCCTCTAAACGGGCGACGCAGGGTCTAAGGCCGCGGCAGTTGCAGCCACAGTGGGGGGGGGCACCGGAGATGGCACGGTGGCGGCGGGCAGCCACCAGACGGTGGCGCCGTACCGCTGGAGGGCGGTGGCTGGGGCCCGGGGCACTGGAGAAGGCTTGAACAATTGCTGCCGCAGTCTCCTCCTCCTCCACGGCTAGGACCACCAGCCACCGGTATTCCCGCTGGATTGCCTCCAGCTTCCGGCGCCGTGCCTTGGCGGCCAACTCCTTCCGGTTGAGTTTCGGAGTAGCTGTGTATCAAAAAGAAAAAAAAAAAGACAATTGTAAAATATACTCTTAGAAAAACAGTAGGACAAGGTAATTATTTATACACATAGTGGCATGGTAGAGTAGCACTATAAAATAAAGCACAGTAGTACATAACATTTTAAATGTCGCCCGTCCTTCTTCCTTCCACCCGTCTTTCACTTTTTAGTTGAACAGTGCACCAGGTGCTCTTCGCCATAAAACTTTCAAAGCGGAGTTGAAATCAGATAGATGAGGCCATTGGTTACTCAATACTCCGGCTCCTAGTCCTATGCCAATTAAAGGGAATTCTAGTCTTCTAGTTCACTCTTCAAACGTCCCCAACAACTCATACTTACTTACGACATCGGATAGCGGGCGGACTTTGTCCGCCCGCCATCCTCATGCTAAAAAGGGTGGGGGTCCCGTGGGGACAATTAATTAGGATGATGCGCCCGGCACAGTGGCGGGCGCATCCTGTTTTTTTTTTACATTCTGGTTGGCTTTGCTGAAAGCAATGCTAAAATGTTGTGCTGCTTTTCCAAGCACAACATGACGGGCCCCGCACGGAGCCTGTCACGTTTTGCTTTGAAAGGCGGGGGGGTACCATAGCATAGGTAGGTACCCTCCATGGGGGCCCCCAAGCATACTCTGCAATGTCTGCATGCCTTTCTGTGGCGGATGGCAATGCCGCCACGCAAAGGCATTCCACAATGCAGATTATATGGCTGGCGGTGTGTTCAGAGAGACACCACCACCATATTGAACCCTTTTCCGCCTGGTCGACATGTGGGGGGGTCTGAATATTTTCTACAGGGATAGCGGGAGGTTTGCCCCTGCGGTGTCGGCAGTGAATTCCAGCCGGCCCGGCGGGGGCAATACGCCCACCATCCTAATGGGGCACTAAGTCACAACTGTACAGTATACATGTACATACAGTACACCCTTGCAGTGAGTGTACTGTCAAGTTCAACAATAGTTAAGGATTATGAATCTAACTTACCACCGCCTGCCACTGGTGCTGCCACTCCCCCTACCGCTCCATCGTCGGTATCGGCAGCAACTGCCGCATCCTCGCCCTTCGCATCGCCTTGTTCGCTGGCCCCGGCAATGGTGGTCGGTAGTGCGCCTAGAAAACATTACACATTTATTAGGCGTCATATACACCTCCCCCCTATTGATCAGTAGCAAGGTTGAAAAATGAGTTAATACTAACATACATCACTAGTACAAATCAGGTAGTAGTAGAGTAGACACTAATAGTTATATATGATCATTGTAGCCTTTGCTTAATTAGCCCTAGCCATGCTACCATTTTACCTTTGTGTCTTTTATTTTTGCACATGTGACGTTACCTTGCAGCTTCTTGTATAAGACACCTTTGAGCCCACATGATCTGCCTCACACTGCTACTGTCTAGTCTACGCGCTGCGTACAAGCGGTCAACAAACATTAACAAGCCACTTTTTTAGGAAGTACTGGTGTACTACTGTTACTGCTAGTCCATATTGCTTATCCATAAATGCTACACTTTTTGGCACGGCTGAGAAATGCTTGCAGGTTGCAATATACTGACGCACACCATTCCATTTTTCGCATTACAGACGCGAGATTCCCTTCTACGAACCAGAGCTTCTGAATGATGCAACAACTACCAGTACTAGGTTCTTCTAAGGTGAGGGGTCCCTTCACTCACATCTTCATTTATTAATTTATACACACTAATTGCTATGGGATGGTGGTGCTGCCTTCCACCACTGTTCAGTTATCATGATTTAATTCCCAACTGTATAAGTGTAACAATGTATATTGTTTTAATGTTATTGATTTTCCGGTTGGTGCTGCATTTATAAGAAAACAGTGTACAGACCTTCTCAAATTGAAATAAACATTTTGAACTTACATAGACTTGGTGGTATTTGGTGTGGACTAACTTACACGAGTGAGTAAATTAAAGTAAGGGTGTGCATGTGAATTGCTTCCACGACTGAGAGGTTGGGTGTGTTATGTTCTGGGTTGTCTACTTGTTGGGTATCTTGGGGGGAGGGTTCCGAGACCTAATAGTTATGACAAGACAGTACTATAGTCAAGCAGTGGAATTGTGGTGGGTGCGGAATTTCTGATTGAGGTGTGCAAGGAAGGTCCAACCTACCATCACCAACATCCTATTTTCTGGTGCAAATGTCTGTGTATGTGCAAGATCCCTACAACAGTAGTATGTCCTATAGGGTATCATATCAAAATAGGAATAAATCTGGTAGGGCTGTTGCTGTGAATTTTCAAAGCCTCAAGATCTATAAGAGTAAAAGTAGTACAAGACAACGACCCAACGGATTGGATTCAATGGCTCGAGCTACTGGTGAATATGAGTTTTATATTACAACCTTTCACAAAGAGTGGCACTGGCCAACTGTGCAAGACTAGCTACTACAGTACAGACAGACTGATCGTATGTAGTAGTACTCAGAGTCATCATAGCGGAGGCAGGGATAAGATTTTTGAAACCGTACAGATCGAAGGATAATTGGTGGTAAAAAAATAGCATTTGGAAACAAACAATAGTTCGGGAAAAATATGGGGCAGTACAAGTTATGGAATAAGAAATATTATTAAAAACAAGAAGACTTACTGGGGCCAGCAGAGGAGCCCTCAGCGGTGTCCTCCTGGTGGTGTTCTTCTGTGTGTCCCGCCGACTGCCCAGTCCCTGTCGGTCTGCCCCTGGGTGCTGATGAACAGGAAAGATATAAGAAAGAGACAAACATTGATGGATGGTGTCAAACAAATAAAATATTTTTCAACAACGCTCAAAAAACACTTATGTAAACAACAATTGCAATAACTAAATTGACCAATCTCATCTGGTCAACAAGTAATATCGGGGGATTCGCAGTTCGACTACTTAAGTTACTATTTATCAACAGTAATCCAGTCTTCCATTCTGATTCCAGAATACCAAGTTACAACTAAGCCTAAGTACAACGTACCACCCAACCTAGCCCACCTATTCCAGGCATGCCAATTGTACATTAAGTATGCATTTCCACTGTATTCCTCAACAATGCATATGGTCAAATCATGGAGGACACATGAACGTGATTACATGTTTTGTATACACCAAATTTGGGTTTGATTGATGCTGATCTGCTAGTGCTAAGTAACTGCTAAGCCTACCACCACTCATTGAACAAACTAGAAAAGGTTCTAATGAAGACAGGCGTACTACCAGCACGTCACATAACTGAGTGAGGGGGCATCACGCATACCACTAACAAATTAGAAGCTCATACAAAGTACCTAAACCGAAGTATCAATCCGCCCCTATCTATTAGTGACAGGACAAAGTAAGGAGTGGACTAGAGTCACTGTAGCATTACATAACTTAATTTCTCTAAAATAAACTCGTAAAGAATCACGCTAAGCAAGCGCAAACGCAAAGCTGCAAACAAGTAAGATTAGCGCAGAAGAGCACCTGTGACAAAAAAATCACAGACTTTTAAACGTAATTAACCTGGAATGTAAGCAGCAACATTCTAGCTGGTTGGAAGAAAAAAAAGATATTCGCAATATATAACACAGAGCAGAAGAACAGACACAAAGTAGTAATAATTAAATAGGTACTCACCAAGCCCCGGGACCTCCACTCCCAGCAGGTCCTGCTCCCGGTCCAAGATGTCGGACCACCGGTGCGTCAGCTGCGCCTGGGTGCGCCGAACACCAGAGAAGCGTGACACTGCCCGGCGCACCTTCCCCCACCGCTGCCGACGCTCCCGGAGGCCGTACCCGGACCCAGGCCTGCCACCTGCTGTCAGGGTTGAGGGGAGGTGGCGCTGCACAAAGAAAATTAGTGCAGCCAACTCCACCTCCCCAAATAAGGCCCGTGCCTGCACCCCTTTTGGGCGCCGCCTTCCGCAAGGAAGGCGGTCGCGGCTCTGGCTGCGCCGGCGAACAGCACTACCCTTGGACATGGTTCTGGGGACGGGGCGGGAAAGAAAAGGTAAAATAAATAAAGGAGTAAAGGAAATAAATAGCAGGCAATAGAAAGAGAAAAAGTAGCTAAAAAACAAAAAAAAAGTAGACAAAAACAAAAAATATAGAGGCAGGAAAATAGTTAGAGAAATAATAAGTAATAAAGATCCAAAAAAGTGGCTATAAACAAAGGATTGAAAAGATTTTGGGAGGATTCAAATTCGGGCCCCAGAACCATGCAATAGAGTGAAAAACAAGATGGCCGCACCCATTGAGACCATGTGCGCAAGTTTGCGCGATATTTTATCCCGAGCAAGCAAAAAGCAACGCGATCAAGTAAAAGCGGTCACAAACAGGAAATATCGACCGCGAACTGGGTGCAAACATGCATTGCGCGACCCGGAACAGGAAGTAAGCATCGCGAGAGGGCGGGACAAGTGAAAACAAGATGGCCCGTGAGCAACCGCATGGGTAAGTTGGCGACCCGCGATCTCGCAAAAATACCGCGAACAACCGGGAAAAAAACATCCGATTTCCACACATTATCATTCCTGTGCCGTATAGTTTTTTCAGTAAAACTGTATCCCTGTGAAAATCTAGTGGACATTTCAATGGAAAATATGCTGTCTGTAAATTACAGTGCGCTACCACATGATGCTTTGGTTACATAAAAAATCGGCCACCTCATCTCCAGTAATGCTAGGTGGGTCGCAAAAGTTTGCCACGTTAAAAAGTTGGTTGTTGTCCTAAAAATGTTGGGAAGCATTGGTATACACGACAAAAAAGGTGTCACTGTTTGTTCATTGAAAGACCAGGAACACTTGTTAAACAGGTTCCTGTGCAGCCGCTTTGCTGTTGAGGCACAGCAGGTGACCTTACAACCAACAATGCCAGGCAAGTGTAGGGTCTCACAAACAGCATGGTTCTCTCCTTGCGGGATGGTGAGCCTGGCTTGGTGGGGGCTCGCAACCCATTAATTTAGGAGAAAAGTGAAAGCCAAGAAGTTTATGATGACACTGATGAAATGTATAGGCTGCGGCTGCAACTTTCGAAAGGAGAATGGGAAGTTCAGGAGGACACCCTACACTAGCCTTAACAAAGTGGGCGACCACTGAGTTTCCCGCACTGTCGCACAGATGGATACAATGGTGTCATCTTCAAAGAAGCAGACCAACTGCACCACAGCGGCCTTATGAACAACAGATGTCAGTCCTGAAAGACATTTGAACTTTTTGTTCCAAATATTTACAAAAAACCTCAACAGACTGCAAAAACATTGGTTAGAACAAAACCAATGGTTTTCGAGAGCTTTGAGAGTCAATCGAGACCAAATACTAAATTCCAGACATCAACATGAAAGAAACAAAGAATTTGGGGCCAGATGTACGACCCTAAATTGCATGCGTTAACGGTTTTGCGACCCGTTTGCGCATAATGGCCCAGGGCAATGTACAATTCCTAAATAGTGAGTCGCAATTCATTTGCGACACGCTATTTAGGAACTGCGAGTCGCTATTAGGAAGGGGCGTTCCTTTCCTAATTACGTCTGCTGCAAGAGCGCAGCAGCCCCTCAGAAACATTATAAAAAACACAGTAAGTCTCCTGGGTCATTGAATGCATGACCCCAGGAGAGCTTACCATAATGAGTTAAAGCACTGAGAGCTAGAGCTGTATGCTCTTTAGCCAGAGGGCAGGGCTTTCTTGTGGCTGGTGTGTTTAATGTTTTAATAAAAATAATTTGAGACAATCACTATTATTAAACAATACAATGTGTGAAACTATGAATTATACATCTGATTGTAGTTATTGGTGACTTTTGACTGAGCCAATAGGCATGCTTTATATATGATGCTGTGCTGACTGCTTCATAACACCCATAGGTCCAGTCACTTTTATATTTTGGCATTTTGAGCCTTTGACAAAGCAAGTAGGTCTGCCTTACTTAAAATGACACCAGTTATATTGTTACATGACATAGCCAGCCATGCGTGATGGCCGGGAGGGGTTGGGCACAGGGCCTGGCTGCAGGCCGATGGCAGTGCGCAGTGGGGGTGGGAGGGGTTACATGCAGAGCCAGGGTTAGGTACTAAGCACAACCCCCAGCTGCGAACGGCCAATAACTCTGCACCTAAAACTAAAACTACCTAGGGTTCCCTGGTTCGTTTTTGCATGATTTATGTAGCACTCTAAGCTTGAAAGGGCCTTGCTTTGAATTATGCTGGTTGCTTCCTTGTGTCTGGTCAAAGCTTTTCCTCTCTGATGAGTTCTAATGAGAGCAAAACACATGGGTCGGGAGGTGCTTTTATTCACTCCAGGTTGGCTTGAATGGTACATTACCAATTCAAAGCTGTAATACTGTGCGTGGAACGGAAAAAGGCTTTTTCATTTTTCAGCTTGGTGGGGGTGGCATTTGCTAACCCAATGCTTAAAGACTTTGCAGTAAAAATGGTGAAAGACTTTGTCACTTTCTAGCTCAGCATGGATGGCACTGCACTAATCCTACGCATAAAACTCTACTAGAAAAATAGACATTTGAGGTGAGCAGATTTAGAGTACCTGTGGTGTTATAGAGCGTGCCATGTAAAGGAACTGCTCTCCACCTAAAACTTGGGAACTGTCCAGGGTTTCCAGATTGCTTTTTTTGAATAACGTATGCGGCACTGTAAGGCTGTAAGGGCATTCCTTTTTACTTATACTTGTTGCTCCCTTGTGTCTGAACAAGCTCTACCTCTAAACATAGCTTGCAAAGCATAAAGCCAGAGAGGATGAATATATCTTTTGATGTGTTTAAGGGCTGGCCAAATGAAGTTGTGCATGTTCAGCTGGGTAGTCAGTTATACCTGGTACGCAAGAAACTGTTGAACATAACAGCTTAGTGATACGATTGGTCTGCATGACACTGAGCTGGTAAGTTGGCAACGGGTATGACATGCTATAGTGGATTGGCCACATTGAGGAGCTTCACCTCCACAATGGATACCTAGCATTTCTTCTTTGATGATGTCAGAAGGTTACCACCTTTGTGTGCTTTGGTTAGTGATTAATTGTAGTGATGTTCAGTATGCAGTACTAAATAGGTGTCTATCGTGTATCATCTCATGAGCCCAGTCGCTTACCTTAGGTATCGAACCAGTGCTCTCTTTTACTGTAGGGTTTGGTGGTTTGAGAAAGTTCTGTGAGTTCATCAAGAGTTCTCTGGTCTCAGTCAGGTGATGAGACTGATCGTGGGTCTTTGGCACAGACTCAGGGGCCCCAGGGAGGTCAAGCATGCCAATTAGAATTTGTTAGGGGATCTTATCGTGGAGCACATTCTGAAATGTATGATGAGATATTTTTTATAGAGCGTGCATTACCCGAGGGTGTCTTAGCGCTGAGCAGATCTAGAACCGAACGAGTTACAACAAGTTGAGGGGAAACCTAGGGGACTTTTGTTTAAAGAGGAAATAACCGGGTCTTTAGCTGCTCTCTGAAGAGCTTCAAGGTCGGTTATGAACGGAGTGCAAAAGGAAGGGCATTCCATAGCTTTCCCCAGGTAAGCAAGCGTTTTACCGCCTCAATTGACTCTTTTAATTCTTGGGACCCTTACCAAGTGCCCAGAGCTGGATCTAAGGTTTCTGCTAGGCGTGTACCAAGTGAACCTTTCTTGGAAATAAGATGGGCCGGTCCTGTGAAGAGCCTTATGTATTAGGCACAGAGCCTTGAAGGAGATCCTCTTTTCCACCCGCAACCAGTGAAGGACGTGCAATAAGTGTGAGACTGGTTTAAACTTGGGAATCTTCAGGAGCATTCTAGCTACAGTATTCTGTAAGGGCTGCAACTTTTTTTATCAGATATTTGGAGGTGCCTAGGTATAGGGCATTGCAGTAGTCCATCTTGGAAGCGATGAGGGCCAACATTACCATCTTCTGTAAGTCAAACGAAATGAACCGGAGGATTAATTTGAGAACCCACAGCAAAATAAAGCCACCAGAGGTCACCGCGTTAATTTGTGCCAAGAAACACAGTTTGGTGTCGAAGATGATTCCCAAATTTTTTGCCTTCTGCACTGACTTGGGAAAATTGCCCAGCTCTGTAGGCCACCAGGATGCATTCCAAAAGGAGGTCTCTTTCCTACAGAGCAACACCTCTGTTTTGTCCGAGTTCTGCTTAAGACAATTACTCTGCATCCATCTCGCGAATTGTTTGCATTTTTCTCTACCTGTGATGAGATGGATACCACTATCTGTGTATCGTCTGAGTAGGACAGTCCAGTCAGTCCAAAACTATGGATGTGCTTTGCTACGGGGGTGACATGCACGTTAAAAAGGGTGGGGCTGAGCGCAGAGCCTTGTGGCACCCCGGAAAGGGCTGGGCTTTGCGATTGCCATTGCGTTCTGTGTGTTTGTTATATATAGGTGTAATGTTAGCTGTATCACCGTCATTGCTACATATTAACAGGAGCATGTTTAGTGCATTTAGTATATTAGAGTGCATGACAGTAGTTTAAGGACTGTTAAACATTAATGTGGAGTTTCAGAATGTCACAGTCCTCTCAGCTTTAAAATGCTGTGTCTTCATTTGTGAGTATTTTCAATCTTTCACATGAAGAAGCCAAATAAGGGTTTTTTCCACTCTCTGCAATAGGTAACTCATGGAGGGGGCTCAGCAACTATGCATGACCTTAGTCAATTCTGCATCGGAGGAACTGACAAGATACAGTATTGGTAACCTCTGTGTATCTCATCTGAACAAATGTATTCATTGTTTAGTACAACCAAAACAGCAGCTGAATATGAGCAGACCTCTCCTGAATATGGTCAGACCAAGGCAGATGGACCACTTTTTGGAGGGATGCTGACAGCTGAAACATTGACTTCAATCTGTATGGCATAAGGTATGAGGGGTGGTACCTGTCTCTGTATAAATATTCTAATACAAAGTATGCTGTAATTCGACTAGTTATGCCATAGGCAGGGATGAGATAGAGTTGTATGAAGAAATATGAATAGAGTGCATTTAGGTTAACTCTTTCATGCATTTTCTTTATCAATGAAAGTGGCAATAATTCTTACTCATGTTATATGTAGGAGAATAGTCATACTATATATTAGACTTTTATAAAAAATACCAATATGGGTGTGTGTGTGTGTGCGCGTGCTTGTGTGTCTTGATTTCAGGGTTGCAGGTTGGACTGACTCCTAACACCCCTCTACCCACAAGCCTAAATTAGTGGAAGGGATGAGAGACACCTGCCAATTTCCTTTTTTTTAGATGTGACCCCAATAATTTTATGGAACACAACAGCTCTTTGGCAAATTTGTTATTGATCATTGAACTATGCATATGTTGTGACAGCAAGTTGATACAATACTCTACCTGTGCTGACAGGGCTTACATTAACAGCTTGTTCATTCTCGCACACATTCTGTTTGTTTGTGGCTGAAATGGATGAAGGGAATGTAAACACCCTTCCCTCCTACTTCGACTAAGCAATCAACAAGTGCTTTTGCCACAAATGCCAGTCGAGGGGTTTACAGAGGGAGTTGCAAGAGCTAAAGTGAACAAGCATTGGCATAGCCAATAGGTCTTGTTTTTGGGACCTTATTAGTATTTAAGTATGCAGCACAATATCCTTGGTGCAACAACATCAACTGTTGCATAGCTAAACACTTATATTGTCCCAAAGGCGAGACCTATTGGCTATGCCAATGCTTGTTAATCTTTCCTATGCTGCAACCCAACATAAACTAGTCGCGTATTCACTCTTCCAACAAGCCTTCAAACTTGCAAGTAACACCCAACTTACACAAGGTTGTGACATAAGACTCAATGGATTCCTGTGCCCTTTGCATACGTCTACCGAAATGGTAGTGCTCCAAGATCGGAATCACTTTTGGTAGATAGTCCCTAAACCAATTTAGCCAATCATATCTCAAACTCATTAAGATTGTCAGTATCACTTCCACTTAGGTCAGGTAAATGTTCGCGGACCTCTTGACCTTCAGGTCCATAGCAGTGCAGCAACAAAGAAGTCTTTCTCCCAGCACTTAGTGAGACACTACACACAAATGCGTAATTCATAAAGACCATTTTACACATAGACCACCTAATGGGTGGTTTTCCTGGATTAGACAAAAAGAAGGCTGGAGGCATAACATTCTGCATCTTTAAGAGGAATACAGTAAATAGATACCAGAAGCAAAACCCAGGGCCTAAATATCAGAACGCCAATGTGTGACTTTCACACCTTAGACAATAAACATACCCATCACCTCAGAGTGTAGTTCACACCCGAAAATGACCTAAACAATTTCTGCTTACTGTCCCAATACTAAGAGACAAAAGTACATGCTTATTAACTAGGTATTCTTGAAGCTAAGCAATTATGAAAAATTAGCCACTCAAACATTAAGCGATTAAAAATGTTTTAAAAGAAATGGTGCGCGCATCACCATTGTAAATCCTCCAGCAGGCACACAGTAAGAAAGATCACGTAATATCACCATTTACCATAGTTCATAAAAAAAGACCAAAATGATCTGCAGTAATGCGCCTTGAAGACTCTGTTTACATTTCCCTGCATTCAGTCTGAGTACAGAGATGGCAGGGGGAAGAGGATAGACACCTAGCAAGATCGAAGGAAGAGACAGTGGGAGGGGAAGAGGAGGTGCCGTGCAGAGAGAGGAAGAGGAGGTGCAAGAAGAGGCAACGATAGGCAGAGGTAGGCGCCGAAGTCGAGAACATGGACTAAGTAAGCAAGAGATATGTAGGAAGAGGGAAGTAGTAGCAGAAGGGGAACAGTCAGGTGACGGAGGGATGCAGGGAGAGAGTAGTGGTGAATTTAAGGTGGGGACAGGGTGGTAGAGAGCAAGAAACGGGAATGAAGCACAGATGAGAACACAGGAGAGGGCAGAAAGAAGGCAGGCAAGTTAAGGCTCAGAAACGGAAAGGGGTGTCAGTGGATGAGCCAGGAGGAGGTTGCGAGATGGGACAGAGGGGGAGACAAGACAGGGAGAGTGAAGGAGAGAGGCAGAGAGTGACTTGGTGCTCACAAAGCTCAGAAAGACACTGATCCGCTCCTACCTGTACAAGACGCGCAGCCGCCAGACGCGCTCTGTGGTGGGGGAGGAGGAGGAACGTTGAAGGTGAGGAAGACAGAGAGGCGGAGGCGGAGCGAGGCGCGCATGCTTGTGCGCATAACCGCACGCTCTATGCCTCACTAAAAGCTGTGGTCGGGCTTTTTGAAGCCCACTAACTGAAAGTCTCGCCAGTCAGCGCATGCGCTGGCTCAGGCGAGACCTAAAAATGGATACCCTCAGCATTACTGCACTTCAACTCAAGCCATCAAAGTATTTTACCTCACCACAAGCAAGAGATGCAGGCACATCAACAGGCCAAGAGCAATTCGCGTTTAGAGGAGGTAGCAAGACCACAGGCTGCAGGTCAAGTTCTGCTTCAAGCGTAGCTAGGATTCTCTACCTGAAGAAGTACCCGAACCCAAGAATCTGCTGCGTGAAGTCACATGCCTGTTACTCAGCTTAACCACAAGGAAATAACCAAGAAGTCCAAATTGGGAGCACCCTGGACCTTTCAACCCCAAGACTCCACAGCCTAGAGCCTACAGCCTAGGTCTGAACTGCACTGACCCTGAACTTGGTTTAGACAAGGAGCACAGGGACTACATTGAATATTTAGAAGATCTGGTATCGACTTGCATTGAGAGCATTGTTTCAATAGTAGTTAAGTTTGCCTTCTATCTTTGATGGCAGACTTGTCATGTGGGAAAATCAATCAAAAGATTTAAATGGGAAAATCACCTGCTACTCTTACTTCACCAGGTCGCCCCACATAATCCAGAATGTGCAAATAAGTATACACATGTTTCCCTTCACTAAATAAATGTATTTGGTGTTTTGACCAGCTGCAACCAGACCACTGGAATTAAGTGTTTCTGTTCCTCTGAGTTTTCTGCTGGAGTGTGGATTTCCCTCTGCTGTATTATTTGCAGATTTCAAACAAACTATGTCCATAAAAATAACATTTTACTAAGAACTCTACATCTGGAATTTGATGCAGCTCTTGACACTTTGCAGGACTCAGCTGGTTGCCTTTCAGCTGTTGATTTAGGTATTCAGACACACAACAGGTGACCATTTGGCTCAGATGATGTTACTATAAATAGCGGATGTATTGAGGGAATGGTACTGTTCACAGTGGAAAACAAACACTTTAAATATTTAAACATATATCAGATGGGCGAGATGAAATGCATGACAATATTTTATTTTGTAGATGATTGCAAATTCGTTTACATCACAGAGATTCTAAAATAGCAGTTCTTTATTTTGGTACATAGAGTTTAATAGAGGCCTAAACATTTTGTATCAATTAAAAAGGGCTGAGTTCTTAAATAATAAAAATGCCTGCTAGTAACACACTATAATGATTATCACAACTGTCCCATGGGAATCTCTTTCTGATGGTACCTGCACGAAATCAATTAGAGCTGCCTTGACTGAAACAATCTAATTAATCATAGTAATCAATACAATATACATACCTCCATATTATAAGCTCAATTCTTTTTTTATATATTTATTGACATCACTAAGGCAAACAAAACATACATGAATAGTGCAATATGACAAGGTGCAGACGACGCTGTGAAGGTGAGGTGCACAAGTGATTATATACAGTTAAAACAGCAGCATTGAGCACATGATCCCTGGTCATCTTTATATATGAGTATAGTTCTGTTTACAATCACATTCGTTTAGACACCAAACTCATCAGTTTATGACCAGGAGACCTAATGTCGATGTTTCGACCCTCAGGTTATTTGAAGGGTCTCATTAGGATCAGTCGTCTAGGGAACGTGTAGCCTGCGGAAGAACACATGAGGTCCAGTCAGAGTGATGTGTATGCTGCGCCGTAGACACGTACGTGATTCACCAATGCACTCACCACATGAAATGCCTTCAGATAGGACCAGTTGAGTGAATCCTGAGTCCAACTGTGTTCAAAGCTACAGAGAAAAGTGCAATAGGAACATTCATCACTCGACATATATGAGGTCAGGATAAACCAACTCCCATGATGTACATAGGTCACACCGTATAGAATCATATAATGCCGTGTTTCATGCTGCAATCAATGTTTGGATAATGTAAAAGTCTAGCTGTGAGTTCTCACTCACCCTATCCACAAAGAATACTATCTAACGTCTCAGTGGAAGTAATTGGAGTGGACCCAAACCAAGTGGCCATGCCCCCACTTTAGTAGATCAGGTTATATCCACCTTAAAGCAGAGCTAAACAGTTGTAAATCTACCCTTAAGTCAAAACAAAAATAGCCTTAAAATGTAGTCCTACGTGTGACACCAATTCGCCAAGTCAGGCAATGAATTCATCCTCAAAGTCCACATGCCCCGAGGATCAACCAGTGGAACAGACCATGTTTGATTAACCTATTGAACCCTAAAGGTGCAAGTATCACCCTTACCAACAAAGCCGCGATTGCGTCTGGACCGAATCAAGATAAATAATGTATTTGCTCTTATTTGACCTTGACATTGTAATAATAAGGTGCTTGTCCCAGACTGATGTTGCATCGGGTGTTTTATATATGTCATTGTATGAATGGCTTTCACAGTTCTTGGAAAGATACGGTCAGATGACATCTGTAACAATGGCAGACATGACAATAATTCTGCAGAAATAGAGAAGATGGATACTCGGTTTGACTAAAATAGAGTTGGGCCTACCCAAGGTGAAGTCGGGCGCTATGGACTTTATGTCAGTTTAATCTCTCTAGGTAAATTTTTTCTCTATGTTTGTAAGTTACACAGGTTTGTAATATGTTTGCAGGTTTCAGTCTCTTCTTGGTCATTTGAACGATGTTTGGGCCACAAATGAGTCTCTGTCTCCTGATTCCTGAGATGGGGACAGGGCCATACAACCTTAGACCCAAACTTCAAACACCAGTGTGAGATAAACCACACCTTAGTTGGACAGCTCTGCAATGTATATAATTGAACAATCTTCAAAGCATAAAAATCTTCAGCCAAAATATGGAAATAATCATCCGCACCTTAGAAATACCCTTGTTACATAGAATTTGTAGATACCTCTGTATTACAGCTATTTAACATTACAGGTGGCCAGATATTCCTGGTGGTTCATTTATTGTCAACAGCAGTCTTAGCCTTTCTCGGAGATGATTTGGAAGAGGTTTTGGCTTTAGGTCACAACCTACCATTAATCATAACTGGGAATCAAAGAGAAGAGAGGGGGATGGCATGTAGCACTTGTGCCCTGCCACTGTGCCTTTTCATAGTTCCTCAGTGCTCCCCATGCAGCAGCTGGACCATCAGCTTTTATCATTTCTGTTACCCCCAGAGAGGACTGTGTCAGCGATTTCCAAGGGCTGATAAAGACGGCTGTGACGTTCAGCAGACAGGGGATCTATGCAGAGCTTCCTGCCTGCAGCCATGAGGGCTCAGAGCCGTGGACTCTTCAGCGCCGCTCGTCAAAGGGCCAGCGTTGGTGCTTCTCAGAGCGGCATCAAGGAGCCTCTTGTCACTGGGAGAGAGAGGACAAAAGTTGGACTTGCACTTCAAAATCAGTGCTCTCTTTTTGTCACAGGGTGGACCCGGGACGCATTCTCTGCTAACCCAGTTGGCCTAAATTTCAGTGGAGGAAACCCTTGTCTGTGTCCGTGAACAAGAGGACGTTCACACAGTGTGAGTGCTTCATTGACAACACCCATTGATTGATGTGCTTTTAGTGTGTCTGTTTCCATGAACTATAGCTACCGTGCTTGCATCTAAATTTGTGTACTTCACAGCAAAAGTAATCAACAGGAGGTCAGCTATTTTATTTGTATTTAAGTGGGCAAATCTATGGACTGTGTAGATCAGTGAGAAGTATTTCACACATATGCCACGGGAACATGCATTGGGGCATATTTACAACGAAATGTCAGAGCGCGGAGCTGCGCCGAATCTGGCAGCACCGCGCTCCGACATTTCTAAAACGCAGGGTTTCCCTAGCACTGCTGCTAAAATTAGCTGCATAGCGCAAACGAAGACCCCCTTACACCATAGTGCAAGGGGGCCTACATAACAGAGAATAATTGTTTGTGTGCAGGAAGGTGCCCCTTCCTGCACATAAACAATCCATAATGGCGATTTGTTACTCCTATGTGTGCTAGTAGTAAATCATCATTATTTAATGATTGTTTATGTGCAGGAAGGGGCACCTTGTTGCAGTTAAGGCGGTCCGGTCCGGTATTGGTCGTGCAGTGGGTGGGACTCGTGTGTGGTGGCATGCGAAGGTGCAGCTGCAGTTTTGAGAGGGAAAAGGGTCCTGCGTGTCATTCAGCGATGCCTGGCGGAAGGTGGTATGGCGTCCTTTGTTGAGGGTGAAGAGGGAGCTGGTGTTATAGTGGTGGATAGTCCGAGAGCCAGGATCCATGGCACTGGGCATGGTCCAGGCGCAGACGGGCTTGCCTTTGGTGCACCAGCAGTAGTGTGAGGGGGGCTGGACAGCTGGGAGGCGGGAAAGTGGGATACAGCGCTGGAGTCGGCAGGGCTACAGGGGATGAGCAACAGCAGGGACAAGGAGGGGAAAAAGTGCAAAAAGTAGAAAGAGGCAACAGAGAAGAAAAAGTGAGAAAGTAAAAAAAAAAGAGAAAAAAGCTAAGAAAAATGAAAGGAAGGAAAAAGTGAGGCAGAAGGAAGAGAGACAGAGGGCAGAGCAGAGACGCTCCCCAGTGGACCACCAGGACCACCAGGGATGAGGAGCAGGCAGATGCCTGCCAGTGGAGGAGGGCCTCAAACCAGCAAGGGGCAGGGGCAGCAGCTACCAGGCGGAGCTGTGCGGGAAGGGAAGCAGTTCACTGACACGGTGAACTACAATTCACCACAAAGCATGAGGTGAGCCCTGTTGTAGTACAGCAACTAGTGTTTATGGAGCTTTTCAACAAGACCACAACTTCAGCAAGGCACAGCAGGAAACTCAAAGAGGATGTGAGAAGCCAGCCGTTCCTTGGGTTCCCCCAGCAGATTTACACCTTTCTTAAAGGTAGGTTTTGCCCCCTTGTGTGCTCTCACACCAATTAATCAAAGCCCCCTGGGTGCTGCAGTTCAGGGGTTGGTCTGATCATAATGGGTGTTTTTTGCATTTCATTTCCCCTATGTTGGTCTTTCTGAAGTTGGAGGATGGATGTAGGTGGGGAGTGAAAGGAGGACAAGGATAGGTTGGAATGTGAATTCTGCACTTGTCCCCTGCCCATTCACACCTATCCAAAGGTGAGAGCACTGCAGTGACAGGACACACAGCAGCAAGGGAAGTGGACTCCACACTTCACCTTCCTCTTATCTGCTGATGTCTCTCTCCATGTAGCACTGAGCGGGTGCTACTCCCAGATGCCCCCCTTCCATGCGCCTGCTCCTGACTCCATAAAGCATGAGTGAAAGACGGGAATGAAAGGCATTTGAGAGGAAGAAGGAGATGAACATTTCTGTCATTTCTTTGATTTCCAATATGTTTTTTCGGGATTCGCGTGGTGATTGTTTGCTGGCTTGGCTCGTTCTCTGGCTTTGACAGCCAAACCAGACTTGTGGCTCAGCTCTGCTCTTCCCATGAATTCTCTGGCTAGCCCAGCTCTAGTGACACAGTAACCTGCCTTGCTAATACAGAGCTCGCTGCTATTTTTATGAGGAGGTGGTATGTGCAGAGTTGCTCGGATTGATAACTAGTACTGGAACATGAAGATTGTATCACTTTATCTATTTATTTATTCATTTACTATTCTAATATGCTTAGTGCACATTCACTCAATGAGTTTCCTGCTGCTGTGGTAGACTGACAATTAGGGCAGAGAGTTAGAGGATAGAATTTTATAAAAATATTACTTAATGATAGTTTACCATTTTTAGGTCTGACCTAATAGACAGCACAGGCCCTGTCTGCTGTGAGATATATTGTTAGCTTACCGTGGGCTTAGAGTCCGCCCATTACTTACCACTGGGTGGCTTTGTTGTCACTCCCATTTGTTTACTTCTTATTTATCAGCTTGAGTGGGCTTTCCTTTTCTTCTGTTAGTCTCATCCCTAGACAATGGATGCATTAAATGTGAGCTTCCACTGCTCACTTTCCAAGCACTACTTTTTAGCTCTTGCCTAGGCAGTGCATGTGCGGACTCTTCGAAACCTTTTGTTTTCTAACAGAGGGCTTAGAGGCTGCCCATTGCTTACCAGTGCTTGGCTTCATTGTCACCGTAATTGTCATCTTTTAGCTTTCGTAGGGTTTTTTCCTTTTCATGTATTTGTTCCTCCCCTGGAACATGGATGCACTACTTGTCCTTCCAATGCAAATTGTTTTGGTACCATTTTGTATTTGTATTTAAGCAGTGTGCATCTTTTTCAGCATGCTCCCTCTAATACTTCTCCTCCTTCTGTGTTCCTCCCTCCCACATGTGTGTTGTATGCTCCACCAACCAGCCCTGCCTCTCACTCTCCCTCATACATGTTGCTTACCACCACTCGCCCTCCCATTTCTGTGTTGCTTGCCCTATCCTCCCTTTCTCCCTCCGTTGTTGTCTGTGTTGTTGCTTGCCTTCCCTGGCCCTCCTTTCTTCCATTGTTGCTTGCCTCAAGCCCTGCTACACTCCTTCCATTGTTGCTTGTCCCCAGCTCACCCACTCTCCTTCCATTGTTGCTTGCCCCAGCCCTCCCACTCTCCATTATCTGTCAGCTTAAATCACTCTCCCACTCTCTGTTGTTCGTGTCCCTGCTCACAGCCCCTCACTCCCATCCCCGTTGTCCCTGTTGCCTGCCGACTGGCCCTTCCTCTCTCCGTGTTGCCTCCTGCTCCATTCCCTCAGTGTTGTCTCTTCCCGTTGCCTCCTCCCTGTCCTCCCTCTGTGTTGCCTCCAACCTCCCACCCTACAATAAACAGAAAAGCGGCTATGATGCGGCCAACACTGGTGGTGTCATAACACTTATTCCCCACACTCTCCGTTGTCTGTGTTGCTCCCCCCACACAGCCTCCCTCCCTCCAGGTCGCCTCCCATCCTGCAAATAGGTTTTTTTTAAACGCTATAATGCTGCCAGCACTGGCCTCCTCTTTTTTTTTCAACCATGTTGCAGAACAGCTGCGCTGCTGTATAACATGGCTAAAAGAGATTGACAAAGCCATTCGCTTTTTTGTGCTGGATTCTTTTTATTTGAGACATAATAAGGAATAATTTGTAGTTAAACCTTCCCTTGCAACAAGGCCTGGTTTCCAGCTGGATTGTTTGAGGACTGAACAAATTGCCCTCCTATTGCTTGGCTAAGGACATTTTCATCAAAAACAATTGCGCTGGGGACATGTCCTGCATCGAAAGAACATGGCTGCCCCGTGAGCCCGAGCCCCTATTCTTGACTATCAGCTACAGAATCCGTCAATAATGATGAGCAATAGTGCCAATATCGGCAACAGTAGTCAGTTATCATGCAGCAAAATACATCAATAAACCACACGACACCTTGTTAGTGGAGAAAATTGCTGCAGGTTTATTTGCATAACAAATATGCCAACATGGTGGGTTATCTTACGGGCGATCCCAGGGCAGGCCAACCCTTATGCCGCCTGCCCGTCTGATGAGCCAATTACACCGTGGCCATCGCCAATCGGTGTTTACCATTTCTTGGGAGGCGCCACCCCTCCCATCAGTGGACCACCAGTCCACTCCCTTACTCACGGGTATCCTTGGCTTAGCACCATTACTGTGCTGCTGCATGTAGTACCCTTCTGTACCTTGCAGACTCTGGATCGCCCTGTAACTCCTCCACAGCTCTGGGGGTGGCCACCGTCACAACCAGGCCCCCCCACCGAGGTAGGCCTCTTTACTTACAACATGCTGATTACTGGGCCTCTCCCAGGTCCAGCCAAACAAGTCTTAGCCCATACAGGACCGGAGGCCAGCATGCCCTTTCTGGACAGGTGCCCCCATCCTTTCTAAACTCCCTGTGAATTTTTGACTGATATGACCTAAAACCAATAATTAGGTGTTAGTTCAATGTTGACTTTGCCTGGCTGAAGAGCAATACCTTTAACATGCCACTCCTGCCAGGAAGTGCCAATGCGGGTGGAGGTAAGAGTTGACAAGCCCGCCTTACTTCCTCTTTCACTCAGTTATCTGAGTCTAGCACTAGTCGGAGTATGTCCATCGCATTCCGTCTGTCACCACCCTATGTGAAGCCTTGCACTCCCTAAACTTCTGCTAGTATCCCAGGGAGCAGACAGGACAGAGTGAGCCAGAGGGGAACCAAAGTAAAAATACCTCTCTTTTAAGAATACTGGGAATGCCAAGTGTTCTTCTAATACTTTGTAGCCCAATTGTGTTTAACCCAGGGGTTTCCCCCAATCATATGGACCATATCGCCCTAGTTGGATGACAGCTTCCACAACCTGCATAGCTGCCAGCCAAGGCTATAGGGTGGGAGAAATTGCACATGTTCTTGTTACTCGACTCAATGGTACTTGTTTCAACGACCTCAAAAAGCTGAACTGCTAGGTGGACTGACCAGGATCTGAACTTGTAACCAGCGGTCGAACCCAAGCCCCTTTCCGACTGACGCTCCACTTGCCTGTGAACTTGCATCACAGGGCCGACTTTAGGCACCATAACCCATACCTGGACATGCCGGAGTTAGAGCACACATCTAAACGGCCTGCCAACCGGCTAACCCCTAACGTTGCAGTCAGACTGTTCGCTGACAACTCCCAAGGTGACTTAGCTTAACTGAAGCAACTGGTAACATGCCAGCAATATAATCAACATAACCTAACTATGACTGCAAATTGTGCTCTGGTAGATGTCCGTATAAGTGCTCCATCCCCTCCATATCAGCACTAACAAGGCAACCCGCACTCTCTTGGGAATAGCGCACACCCGCACCAGCTGACAGAAAGTGCCTATTCCCGTGTCGCCCACGGCCTTACGTTTATAACTGACAGTATACCAAGATTATGTTGAAACTTAGCTGGTTCTACAGCTTATTGCCCGTCGCAACATCACCGGTACGTCTTGGCCTAATCAGTTTCTGGCTGCAAAGCTTTATGACATTGCCAGCTCCCATCCCAGGCGAAATAAAAGAAGCTTTACTGCTACCGCTGTGAGCCGCTGCAGGTGCTAATGATGGTACAACTAGCACCGCTAAACTAGACAGGGAGTGATCCTGAGAAAAGAGGTTGGACCACCACCACCACCATACCCCGCCTGTGAATCAGTAAGGTTTACTTTGCCATCTGCAGTAGTGCAGACACAATTTGCGGCATCTATCCTGTGCAGTATCCTGTTCTGTGCAGTCCCCCACATGCTTCCACTGGGCATCTCTGCCTGATGTAAGTGACCTAGGTACAATGTCTCCCTGCCTGGCGGCCTGCTAGTGAAAAATACATCACATACCCCATAAGTACCCTACCTGCCTTTGCGCGTTTGCTAAATTCTTGCCTGGCCTTCCTACCTGCCCAGATATACCCAGCAAAATTGGCTGTACTCGGTCGATTGACCCGACCAAACATCAAACCCACCAGTTTGGGCCAGTTTGGGCCAGATAACCTGCCCCCAAACTCAGCGGAAACACCGAATAAGCAGTATACGACATAAAGGTAGGGGGATCCCTGGTTGTACTTTAAAATTACATACTGCCCAACCAGATGTGTCCCTCAGAAAGGTACCACAATCGCTTTGGATTTGAGCCTCACTCAGCACAACCTTTCATCCTGGACCTACCTCCAACATGACGTGTAATTGAGCACGCTGTAACCTTAGGGGTCTGCTGGCTCTGACAGAGAAGTGACAAGATGATGCATGCTAACCTGCCCCCAAACTCCCAGAACACCCATGTGTGCGAGCTAACCACCAATGTCTGCAAAAGTTTGCCAACCGATATAATGTTTACTTCCCCTTGATCGAGATGGGGCAGTCCTGTTCAAGGAGCATGTATTGAACCAAATGCGTCCTGTAAGTACCTATGAATAGAGTACAACTGAATAATTCATAGTACCTGGTGATTTTAATAACTAATAGCAGGTCTAACAGCATCAACAGGCATCCTCAGCTTACATTAGGAGTGTTGGATAAGGGGATCCAGTGAAAAGGAAGATGTGACAGCATCCCATCTAACCAACCGTGGTGGGAACCACTTCTGTTTATTCTAGTACAAATCGTCCCTGTTAACCTGGCACTGCCTGATGTGTGTGACCTAGGTACATGGTCCCCTTGCATGGCGGCCTGCCAGTGAGACAAACATCAAATACACGATAAGTACCACTACCTGCCTTCGCTAGAATCTTGCCTGGCATTCCTTCATGCCCAGATATACCAAGCGATAATGGCTCTCCTCAGTCACTTGACCCGACCACACTTCAACCCCACAGAGACAAGATGCGGCCTGTAACCTGCCCCAAACTCTACGGAATCAACATATGAGCAGGATCATGTGCGAGCTTGCCACCAACGTCTGTAAAAGCCTGCCAACCTATCAAGTATTTACTATCCTTTGATCAAAAGGGGGGGGGGGGCAGGGAGGGGCCGTCCTGTCTGGAGATGTGTGTATTGGAGGAGATTTGTCCTGGAGTACCTATTATTTGAGTACAAATGTCACTACCTCAAGTACCTGGTGTGTTTAATACTAATAACAGGTCTAACAAATCAATCAGAAAACTATATGCCGTCCATTTGCCTCACAGCACAGGGCTTGTTGACACCCCCCGCATTAAAACCATGTGTGACAAACAGGGAGATTAAAGTCAGGCTAACCCCAATCTAACGAAGAAAGACCCACCACACGGCTGTGCCCAAATAACAACCATCCCGCATCAAGCAGACACGATGGAAAGACAACAGGAACCTCACACTCTACACCCGCGGATAACACCGCAAGTAACTAATCGTTTAACGATTGAATAAATAACCACGGACATCCTTTCAGCATCTGAAACCAAAGCCGTTTCAGAAGTGAACTGGGACCCCAAGGCCTTTAGCATCGGTGCAGACCTCGGCACCTATGGTGTGTGTGATCTTTGCCCACTTTAGTGTGAGCCAGGCCCCGCGATGCATGCTTTCTTCATAGTCGATAAAGCATACGTTTTCCACCCTGTCTGCTCCTTGCCCCTGGGTCATCCTACCCTATGGAGCCCTTCTGAAAGACCCGGGAACATTAAATCACCCTCAACACTTAAGCTTAAATCTTTGCTTAGCATAGGTGCTGAAGGCGATGTGTACACCTTCCCCCTGATCCCGGGCACAGCGGTGAAGAGTCCCAGGAGGACCCGGCTAATATAAAAGACACCAACAGAGCCGAGGGAGCCCTGCGCAAGCTTCAAGGATTGTTTAAGAGTAAAAAATAATCTGCAGGGCTACCCAGCTAGCTCAGGCAATGACTATGGCATGCCGACCGGCCACCAGCACACCGCGCATTTACTAGGTGTCCCGCTCACTGAAAAGCCTGACTGATCACCATTCATAGGGTTAATCTAACGCTCATTGAGAAATACATCTCAATTATACAAATGTAAATGTATGTGAACGCAAAGGTGTTGAAACGTTAAACATGAGCTCCAGTTACATGACATACTGAGCACATGTCATTGCATCCCTATATTTACTACAAAAGGAGCACTACCTACAACAAGCCCATCTATTGGCTAATCAGTGCTTCTATTTGCATATGGTGAAATAAGTCCCCATTATAGCTCAGTTGCATGGCCAACCGAGAGCTAGCCGCCCCCACCAATAGCTCTTGGGCTCCTCCCAGAGACAAAAACCACCAAAAAAGAACAAGCCAAGGCCCTGCAACCAAGGCCCCAACACCAGATCCAGTCCCCCGCTGCGGCATGAAATACCATCAATCGACCTCTCCGACTGAGGCCCGGCAACCCACGAGTCGGGGCTGCAGATGAACTGGTCCCGGGGACCCACCTTGGCTGCCTAAAGCACAAAATTGCAGGTAAAAAAGTTCTATCAGCATTTGCGGCTATCAATATCCCATACAATGGCCTCAGGACCGCACCAGGCGAATAAATGGTCCCCTACGGGCCTGAAGAATGTGTGATTCCTCCTATCAGTCAAGTCACTTGGGCTCCCCGGGATGCCTGTGCTCCTTGGCAATGCACCCCTGGGTCAAACTGTTCTGGCGAGTCTCAGCTCCGTAGTTCACCAGGGGGGGGGGGGGGGGTTCTGGGGGAGACCGATCAGTCAGCTATACACGTCCACAACCCATATGTGGACTAGAATGAACAGCACCTATCTGATAGATGCATAGAACAACAGGAACCAGTCAACATATACAGCCAAGATATAAGCTTTACTCCATCTGTCTTCTATACTTAAAGTAAGATGAACTACCGATAATCCTATTCGGTTCTGGAGTAGTGTGCTACTCCCTGAAAAGCGCATTGACGTCTCACCTGAGGTAGTAAATGCTAAAACACTGCAATTACAATACATACATCTCTATAGTAGCCCGCTCCAATACCCATTACCTTTTGTGCAGCAGGTGCAGTGGCACCTGAGCCCAGCGCCCTGCAGTGTCCCTTGCCCCCTAGTGAATGCTGTAGTATACTACCCTAACAGCTGATACAGGGGCCATATTCCTTGTTTGCACCAGGGCCCATAACTTCCGTGCTATGCTAATACCTGAAGTGCTTGATCATTTTTTTTTTTTTTTTGTAGTTTCATATTGCTTGATATCGGCCCATGTGCATGGGAGCGCTTACATGTGCATAAGTTACATAACACAGGTCAGATAGATTCATTCTATAGACACAGGGAGCTTAAGCGCATTGCCTATAATCAAAAGTGTGTCAAGCCAACGCTGGGACTCACGGCTGGTTTCCCAGAACTAGTCAACAGTTCCGATTTGACTTTAAGACCCAGAAGATGTTTCCAAATCCATGCTGTAGCCGCATTATTCTGCTGGGAATAATACCGAAGTCCCGCCGGTAAAAACTTCTCCCTCTCTCTAATGCATCTTAAAACGTGTAAGTATTGTATTGGGAATCACCCCTGTGCCCAAGAGGGTACATAACCATCATGCCAGACGCACATGACCGCACAGCTTTAAAACTACCAATCACTCCTGCATTTTACAGTGCAATCCAGCCTCAACCGTCGGTGCCTTAACACACAGAGCTACTACACGGAGCCTCAAAACTGCGACAACCGTACAAATGGAGACTCGCCATGTGAGCAATTTCCCCAATGAATGTACCCCCTTGGAACACTTGTTTTCCACTGTATTTTCTAGCATACAAACCGGTATCTCAGACCACACGCGCTACGGCGACAGGTGTTATCAGCAACAAGGTGCAATCTCACTTAGATATAAAACTGTGACCATAATTGATCTCACATGATTGCAGTAAGGCTTTCATGTGTCCGCTTTCGTGAAGTGCAATCTGACCTTGGACCTGGCAAATGCCTGAGACTCCTTGGACCTCCTCTCATCTGCCAGCTCACGGTCGTGGGGCAACAATGACCGTGCCTCATGGAATGCCAGAAATCTAGAACCCCGTCGATAATACCCAATAGTGCCATTCTGGAGTCGGAAAAGTGACAGAGAGCCCTGACGCATCTAGCATGATACCGGAGGACCCGGCGTGCGCGCAGGAAATGCCTCTAAAGTCCGGTAAATGTCCCCCAGATGCTAGCGAGGCCACGAAGGGATAGTTTGTCGCACACGTACGGGTGGCGTGGAGCCCTGCCTGTCGGCTGAGTGGGCGTGCTGAGGACCACACTGCGCGTTGGCTCGAAATGAACTGGATCATATGTTTTTTTTTTTTTTTGCATCTGTTATATAGCGCGAACTCGACCCGAAGGATAGGAGCGCTGTACATGAGCACCGTATGTACATTACATATTCAGTCACGGGGATATTAAGTGATTTGCCCAGAATCACAGGATGTGGCCGCAGCCTCGAGGCTCGATCCCTGGTTTCCTGCACCAAAGCCAGCAGTTTGAGCCTCGGAGCACTGCGCATCCCAGGCGCTCCACACTCCCCACTGCCGTGCATTGCACCTCCAACCCGGGAGGCCTGGCGACCATGGGAAGCCGAGGTAAGCGCCGCCCCGCAGCCCACAGCAATGCGGACCTCTCGGCGCCCGGCATCCCTACTGTAAAGATTACTTTTACAGTGACTCCACAGTCGCATGGAGCGGGCACGGTGGCGTTATATAGCGCGAACTCGACCTGAAGGATAGGAGCGCTGTACATGAGCACCGTATTTACATTACACATTCAGGCACGGGGATATTAAGTGATTTGCCCAGAATCACAGGATGTGGACGCGACCACGAGGCTTGAGCCCTGGTTTCCTGCACCAAAGTCAGCAGTTTGAGCCTCGGAGCACTGCACAAACCAGGCGCTCCACACCCCTCACTGCCGTGCATAGCACCTCCACCCCGGGAGGCCAGGAGACCATGGGAAGCCGAGGCAAGTGCCGCCCCGCAGCCCACAGCAATGCGGACCTCTCGGCGCCCGGCATCCCTACTGAAAAGATTACTTTTTCAATGACTCCACAGTCGCAGGGAGCGGGCAACGTGGCGTACGCCACTGCCCGCCCCCCCCCAAACTACTCCTGCCAGCCAGCGTTAGTTGGACCCTCCAGGAGTTCATTGCCCCCCCGACCGTGGGCTGGAAACTGCCCCGCCGAGGAGCAGCAAAGGTGGGGCACCTTGCAACACCTGCAGGAAGCCGAGACCACCTCGCGGCATGGGGGCGTGGAGGAACCCTAGCCCCTAAGGGTTTGCCGCGGTGAGGAGGCGGTCATTAGTCATCTAAACATGCGCTCCCTTAAATGCCGTCGCAACGCACTGCCCGTACGAGCCTAGTGCTGTACCCTGCTACCTCACCCCTCCCCCAGAGAGGCCCGCCACATAGACGCCAGTAAAGGCATACCATAGGGCTAAATTAAACGCTTTGAATAAATAAAACGCTACCTTACGGGCCTCAAAGCGCCGTGGCACGAGATCTAGACGCTTAAAATTAAATAAGACGCTACCTTATGGGCCTCAAAGCGCCCTGGCACGAGATCTGAAAGCGAGGCCACGACCTTGTCACTAGACAAGAGACAGCTGCTGCCTGAGGGACCCCGCCCTTCCAGCCCCGACCCCCGTCCCGCTCCCCTACCTCCGAGCATCCACGACCAACAGAGCTCGTTAAGTTGCAAAGGCCGTGGCAGGAGCTGGGACGGTGCCCCCCCACGGGCAATGGCTGCGTGAAGAGACCCCTAATTCGGTCGGGGAGGAGAGGGGAGTAAACGGGTCCCTCAATGACTAACCTCGTGGTCAAGCGACCTCGATGTAGAAGCAGCAGCAGTCGGCGTCAGAAAGGCGAGATGGGCAGCGGACAAGAGACTGCCCAGTGGGCGGGGGACAGTATATGTACCCCTGACCCCCTCCCACTACCGGAAGAGGCCGGCTGGGAGTCCCCCTGGTACCACGCCCAGGGAGCCTAGGAGGCCGACTCCAGTGCCTTCCTGTGGCACTAAGGCGGCCGCCCTGTTGAGGGGCCACTACGTGGCCCCCCGGGCAGCTTTGACAATATACTCACTGACGTCCGGCAGCGATATCTCCCTTCGGCGCCGAAAATCGAGTACTCCAGTGATGGCGGTGGGGCTCGGCTTCGGGCGGCCTTCACGCCATGGGTGTAGGGACCCACAGTGAGGATCCAGCTGAGCTGCAAGAACGGTGGGCGTAGCACACAGCAACGGTGACCAGGGTCCTGTGGGAGTGCTCTCGGTGGCAGCTGCGGGATGGTCCAACCACGCTGGGGCCGCTATAAGTGAAGCGTTGTGTCCGCAGTCCCCATACAAATGGCACAGATTGGTCTGCAGGCCCGGTAGTGGTGATGCGGCTCGCGCTCCTGGACGTGGTGCAGGAGCGAGACATCGTGGCGGAGTTAAGAGCAGTGAAGCGACTCGGCTGTCACCACGGGAGACGCTGCATTCCTAAGGAAAGCAAATAGGCAGCTGCAGAGCCCTTTTGAGCTAGGGGTAAGAGGAACATTATGAGGTTGACAGCCAGGTGGGAGAGCTGCAACACCCGCCCATTGATGGTCCAACAAGTGCAGGATACTCAGCTTGCTCATTAGAGTGCAGTGCCACTAACTTTGAAGGTAATTTCCCTTATAAGAGAATAAGCACTTCCTGGCTGGGCGGTTCATACACAGTTGGGGGAGACCGGCTGATAGAGCACACTGTCCAACATAACTCTACAGGAACGCGCAGGCCTCCTACCAACTGGACCCACCGTATACTTCACCGATATGCACTGCTTTGCAGATTGGGCAGTAACAAAGGGAGGCGGTACTCCCACCTGGGGTAAACCGACAGGCCGCATGGTAACTACCTGGGCAGGTGGCGACGACTACCCGGGGGAGCGACCCCTAGCCCAAACGGCCCACAAGTAAGCAAGAATATCATGAGCGGTATGTCGAGCAACAAAGAAGGGCGAGGCACACACCAAACTAAGTTAGATAAATTTACCCTACAAAAAGAGCAAGAAGACGGTGGTGGCACGGCGGAGCCGGTATTAGAGAAAGGCAAACCAACTCTGAGAGACATCATGGCTGCCATCAACAAAGTTCTTAACTCACTAGAAACACGCATAGACTCATTAGCTACCGAAGTGTCCTTGGTTATGGCAGACCTACGCAAGCTAAGCGACCATGTTTTGTCGGTAGAAGAATTAACCCAAAACCTGACGGTGGATTCCTCGGCCCTCCAACAACAAGTGACAGTTCTGACTAATTCTATAAAAATGCTCTAAGCTATGCTGGACGAAGGTAGATCCCGAAGGAATAACATACGCATAGTTGGCGTGCGCACGTGTGCCGAGGGACTGGCTTCTGATCTCTTCGTGGAAGATCTCATACTGAAACACCTGCAACCCAGGGGCTTGTCAAACTAGTTTTCTGTCGAGAGAGCGCACCGAGTTCCAGGTGGGAGGCTCAAACCAGGACCCCCCCCTCAGACCTATCTTAGCCCATATTTTCAACTTTCCGGGACGCTATACTGCAGAAAGCATGCACGGCCCTTCTGGTCCGCCTCGATAACAGTGCTGTTTCGTTCTTTCCCGACTTCACCTTAAACTTGCAGAGACAGAGGCACAACTCCTCGAGGTTAAAAAAAAAACACTTAGAGAGAAGGAAATCAAATACTCAATGCTGTATCCTGCAAAGATGAGGGTAGAAGCTGAAGGAAAGACCTGGTTCTTCTCTAGCCCTGACGAGACTTGGGAGTGGCTGGACGGATGGCGCACCGTGGGACACTCAAGCCTGAATGGTAACCGAACAAGTCGCCATGGGAAAATGCAAGCAAGCTCTCAAATGAACGCAGGCGGGAATCTACGTACAAGCAAGAGTGACTAATACGACCCAATAGCCATTGTACTTTCCACTAAACGAAGTGGGGTTGCCCAATGAACCTCAACAAGCAAGCCCTGTGGAGCTGTCGGACACTACAAAGTGGAATACCACTGCTTATGTACCCGAACACTATGGTAACGTGAAGAATGGAGGGGGTGGGGTGGGTTTGGCCACTGAGTCCTAGTTCCCCCTAGTTACTGTTTGGGGCAACGACAGGCGTTCTGTTGGGTTGGCGGGTAGTTACTAAACCGTCAAGCAGGGTGGCAGGCGGGGGTTATTGCACGTACCAGAAATTAATCCTGCACCATGTATGATTCTTTGGGATGGTTTTGCGTTATTTCTAGTTTAGCCCATTCGGTAACACTCCACATAGTCACACTCAGACAAACCACCTAGTAAGCTGAATACAGCCACGACAAAAACCCCTGTCATCTCCAACCTGCGGCAACGGCCCGCCTTATGAACCTCTCATTCCCAGGGAAAATAACACTCACAATTCGAAACCTAGTGACATCTGATACCATGCCTCCCTCCCTTAGAGTGCTGTCCTGGAACATAAACGGCCAGGGGGATAAGCTCCAGAGAGGCATAGTCCTACAATTCTTTAAATGACATACACAAGACGTGGTATTGCTACAAAAGACACATCTAATGGGTAATAAATGCAAGGTGTTAAATAGATGGGGATACACTCTCGTCGCCCACGCGGGCTTCACAACCGGATCCAGAGGGTCAGGGATTCTCATACGCAAGAATATTCCCTTTATTCCGGGACGATCCTACTTAGATCCGTTGGGTAGAATCGCGGTCATCACTGGCATATGGGAGGGTAAGCCACTCAATCTCTTGTCAATGTACATCCCACCAACAATACAGAAGACTACTCTCCAGAAATTAAGCAAAGTAATACTAGATTTTTCAAAATGAGACTTGATACAAGGGGGGGGACCTAAACATGGTGTTATGTAGTAAAAAAGATCGCAATCCCCCGCGACACAAACCTGGCAGCAGTTCAACCCTAGCAGAATATTTGGTGGCAATGGGTCTGGCAGATATCTGGAGGACTCACAATCCGGAGAAGCTACACTTCACATTTCATTCAGGTGCACATAACTGGCAGTCACGAATCGACTATATCCTAACCTGGCTGGACCAGTTGCCCTCCTTTAGGGATGTCCAACACTTGGTCGAGGAATATCAGACCATGCTCCTTTTTTGGCCCGCTTCACATGCGAGGCACCAACGCACCACAAAACTATCACCCTCCATCCCAGATATCTCAAAATCCCACAACTCCGTGAAGATCTAATACGCACAACAGAATACTATTTTAAAGAAAATGAAGGCTCCGTACAATCCCCACAAACATTATGGGAAGCATACAAAACAGTTGTTAATGGGCAAACACTATCCCTGACATCCGGACACAATAAGGATAAACAGGGAGCAATTACACAATTAGAAAAAGAGATTCTGGATAAAGAAACACAACAAATTGACCCCGTTATGGAAGAGTGAAAAACACTCACTAGATCTTAAGTGACAAGAATATAAACATTTAGTGACAGAAGAGGCAAAGAGCAGCCGACTAGCAACATAATACAGGATATACGAGACAGGTGACAAAGCGGTGAAACCACTGGCTTGGTTAGACAAGTGTGAAAAAGTAGACAGATGGGTGACAAGTTTCCAAACTGAGAAGGATGAGATTGTGAGAGACCCACAATATATAGCTGATGTATTTGCACCATTTTACACTAGATTATACACGCCCTCATCCACTACTACCATCAATGACTCCAAAGAGTTACTGTCAGACATGCACCTGCCATCACTATCACCAGAGGAAACCGACACACTGGACAGTGACATCACTAACAAAGAAATCATTGAAGCAATCAACAGTATTCAATCAGGAAAGCAATGGGCCCTAGTGGCCTACCAATAGTAATATTCAAACTCACGGCATCAACAGTTGTACCCCATTTACGCCGAATGTACCTAGACAGTAGACAACAGGGGACCCTCCCGAGGGACCAGAGACTGGCCACTATCGTGGTCATCCACAAACAAGGTAAAACTGACGAATCATGCAGCTCATATCGCCCCATATCTCTGCTCAATGCTGAGATAAAGATTCTGGCCAAATTACTAGCTAATAGACTATTACCACTCCTCATGAAATTAGTACAAGCAGATCAATCTGGCTGTATGCCGGACGAAATACAGCCTTAAACCTCCGATGGCTACATGGTGTCCTGGGCAGAAGTGAATTCATAAGGGAAGATGCAGTGATACCATCATTGGATGCACAGATGGCGTTCAACACCATCGAATGGCCCTATCTCTATGCAGTACTGGAACGGCTGGGTTTTGGTCCAGAATACACTCGTGGATTAAACTGCTTTACGCTAATCCACTGGCACAGGTGGTGGTGAACAGATACACCTCCCACACATTCCCCCTCAAAAAAGGAACAAAACAGGGATTCTCCTTGTCACCATTGATCTTTGCACTGATGCTTGGATAAGAGGTGATCCTCTGATCCGTGGACTGAAATGGACCATGAAGTTGGAGGATAGAATCTTGTAATACGCAAATGATATATTGCTCTACATGGCATCGCCTAGCGCTTCCATCAACAGGGTCCTCCAAATTTCATCAATTTCCGTAATTATTCAGGATAGACCATAAACTGGTCCAAATGGGTACTTTACATCCTTTATGGTCCCAAAACTAAACTACCGCTTGGATGTAAATTAACAATGGCAGAAGATATCTTCCGCTATCTAGGACTCAGTGCCACTCATGATCCTGCTCTGTGTTATATGTTGAACTTGCTAGGCCACCAGAAACTATTACAGATAGAAACCCAACACTGGAGGACGTTACCACTGTCCCTCATAGGCCGTGCAGCCCTCTTTAAAATGAAGCTATCGCTAAATAGATGAAAAACAGCTGCCTACAACTAAACACCAACAAAACAGAAGTACTCATCATGGGCCCAAACCTCGATGCCTGGAGCGACACCTGGTGGACCACCGCCCTCAGAAACCCGCAAACCCCCACGGACCACACACGCAACCTGGGAATCATCCTGGACTCCGAGCTCAAAATGGTCCGCCAGATCAACTCCGTCTCGTCTTCTTGCTTCACACCCTTCACACAAAACTGAAAGACCGTCACTCATGCCCTGGTCACCAGCAGACTCGACTACGGCAACGCACTCTACGCCGAAATAAACAAAAACCTCACCCGCAAGCTACAGAACACCCAGAACACCGCAGCAAGACTGGTCCTCAACCTGCCAAAACACGGCCACTTCTCCCACCACCTGCGCACACTCCACTGGCTCCCCGTCAAGGCGAGAAATTCCGAGAATCACCTTCAAGATGCTCACCCACACACACAAGGCCCTCCACGGCACCGGACCAGCATACCTGAAAGCCGACTCAAATTCCACGCACCCAAAGGACCCTACGATCAGCCCAGCTCTCCTACGCCGTGGTCCCCCGCACCAGAAAGACCAGATCGGGAGGCTACTCCTTCTCCTTCCTCGTGGCCCCTCCGCTCCACCTCAGACAGACAACATCGCTCCCCATCTTCGCAAGAAACCTCAAAACCTGGCTCTTTGACAGACCCCCTCCGTGATGGAATGGAACCTGCACCCCCACCCCACCCCTAGCGCCTTGAGATCCTTATGGGTGAGTAGTCACACTTTAACAAACCCCTGATTGAGTGACTGATTGGTTGGCATTGCCTAGATTCCTGTTTGTCTTACAAAATACTCCTTGCCCAGGTTCAAACACCTACTTTGCCAAGCTCGAAACTGAGATCTGCACACTACTGTGGGGCGAGAAGCCCCTGCGAATAGCTATCCACAAATTGGTAAGGGGGTGTTATGACGGCGATATAGCACTCCCAGATATCCATAAGTATTACTGGACCAGTCAACTGGCAGTGATCAATCAATTGATATACGGCTCACAATCTGATCCCGCATACCAAATGGATAAAATACCATGGGCACTAGAGGCTACCTACAACCAGGCGCTACACATGAACCCACTGAAACAAACACTCACCGGCCATACACTCCAAACAGTGACTCTTTGGCACAAAGTCACAAGAAAGCTAGGGTGGCAGAATAAAGTGACTCAATCCATGCCACCATGGGATGAGGAGAGCCTTGGTTGACTGAGCCGATGTCCCGGGTTCGATAAATGGGATATGATCAGCATGGTCGAGGGTGGTAGATCTGTGGGTAAGGGGCAATATGAAACCATTTGCTGAACTTCAAAAGGAACTCGAGATGAGAAACTCAAAGACATACAGATATCTCCAGATCAGCCAGGCTCTTTGAGCAGTTATCCCACAGGGTACAGAGCTACCAGAGTCAACACCGCTTGAGGACAGACTGCTAAATGACTGCATAGAAAACAAAGGGATCTCTGTGGTGTATAGGAAACTACTTAATTACATGTCAGACCACCTTCAGACTTTACGTGAGAAATGACAAAACAGCATAGGAATGCTAGATGACGAATACTGGCAGGCAGCGGTGGCTTCTCCACGGTAGGTGGCCATAACCACACAACTCAGACTAATCCAACTTAAAATTCTCCATAGGTCATATTTCTCCTGTGTTACACTGGCCAAAATCAAAAGACAAGCAGACTCCAGGTGTAACAGCCATTGCACGTGAGAGGGAACATTTTAACACATAATATGGGATTGCCCCGTTATCCAGGAATATTGGCGAGCAGTGGCTGGGCAGCAGCGGTGGGTCTGCGGGAAAGATCTACAACACACACCGCAATTATGTCTTCTGAATATATGGGGGCAATCAGACCTTAATAGGAAGCAACAATTATGGTTGACGTTGGGTTTTTCCATAGCAAAACGAAATGTAGCACGAAAATGGGGAGTAGGAGGTCCACCTACCTTTTCGGAAGGGGAGAAAGATATGGATTGGTCGATGATAGATGAAAAAACCATCTATGAGAATAGAGACTGCCCTCAACAATGGACACGCATCTGGAATATTGTGAATACACACAGGGGCCAGATCTGCACACCGTCGATATCCAGGCACAAACATTCAAAGGGGAGGACTAGGGAGGGGGGGTAGAGAGAAAGGGAGTAAGCATGTCTCCGATCCCTGCTGTGGAGTCTGAGCCGTGACTGTAAAGTAAATTAACAAATAGTAATGTCATGATGTTTACACTGTTACTGGATTGTTACAAATGTATACTAATAAAAAGAGATTAAAAAATAAATAATAAACGATTGCGTTTTTGCTAGTATGCTTATATTCTTTTAATCTCTATCACGTCTCTCAGTCTTTTTGGTCTAGCTGTATTTGTGGCAGCGGCGGCTGCTCCGTTTGGGAAGAGGAGCGTCCCTCCCCTTGCAGTGGGCACAGCAAAAGTGAAAAATAAAATGATAATAAAGTGGCTTTAATACCATTTTATTTTTTGCTCTGCCAGCCGCCGGAGCTGAGATTGAGGTCATTGTGCGGCTGGGCAGCGGCGTAACACAGGCCCCCGCATCCCCCGCAGAGCGGGGTGTGGGGCCCCCTCAGCACTGCACTTCGGCCAGAGAGCTCTTAATAGAGTCCGGAGGGGGCCCCTCCATATACCTTGCAGGGGGCCCCCTCAGTTATCATTAAACCACTGCGGCTGGGCCACTGCTGCAGTGTACACTGCGAGCAGGAGTGCCTAGCTACACCAGTTTAAACTGTGCATGTCACTTTGGCCTTCCGTCTTGCAACGGCCAGCCTGACATGTGCAGTTTAAAGTTCCCCAACCTGAGCTGTATGGAGAGCACAGGCCCCTGGTACTAGTTTGAGCGCTGAGGCAGCTTGCTCCCACCAATCATAGCGCTGCTCGCATGCGCTTAACAGCATGAGAGCAGCATCGGGACTGCTAAGTAAGGGAGTTGACTCTTGGGACATCCCCTGGGCCATGCATGGTGGTCCAACTTGCAGAATCACTGACTATCGGGAAAGCAGCAGGAGAGAGGGCGGTCTGGCGCTGTGGGCGTATGAGCCCCAATGTGCACTTTTAAATGAAAGGAGACAGGTGGCGCCAGGCGCGCAAAACCCATTGGACTCAAAGGGTTCAGCCGCCCCTGTCGTGTGTGGCAGCCCGGGATGAGACAGCTTCCCGGGAACACACACACACAGCCGCACCCGAGCACTTCACAGGTCTTTAAAAGACCATTTGCATGTTAATGAGGCCTCGCTGTTGTTTCACCCCTTCTAAGAGCCCCTGCAGCTCCACTCTACCTATTGCTTAAAGATTCAGCCCCCCCCCCCAAATCAGCTCCACTCTGCCTATTGCTTAAAGATTCAGCCCCCCCGAAATCAGCTCCACTCTGCCTATTGCTTAAAGATTCAGCCCCCCCCCCCGAAATTTTTTCTTAGCCCCTCCCTCCTCATCCCCCCTCCTCCCCCCCCCCGAAATTTGGCTCTGGTTGCGCCTCTGGGTGGCGCCCCCAGAGCTTCCCCGAGTGAAGAGAGGCATGACTTCCTTGAGCCCACTTGGTGATCTGCCGGTGATCCACAGGCAAGTCTCAGTCGTTGTCTGTACAGCCTGGTTGCTGCACCATCACTTTAAAATGTTGCCCGTCGATACTGGTTTGTGGTCTATACAATGTTTTCTTTTTGCTCCTTAAATGCATCTGCTTTTTAAGGCAACATGGCTTCTATTAGTGAAGTGAGTGTCATGTGTTTCCTCGTTTCACTGGGTCTCAAAGGTACGAGCCTGTTCGGTACTGGGCCTTGAGAGAAGCTAAGGGATTGGAGAGCCCGAGGCATACGTCACACTCAGACAACTAAAACTAACGGCCGCAAACAGCAGCATCAAGTATAGACATCCCTCAGACAGCAGGAAAGTGGTTCTTTGCTGAGGCTGCTGCCCTAGAGGGATTGCTCAGGAGCATGGAGACATTATGCAGTGAAACCCCCAGCACCAGCAGCTTGTCAGTCACTGCCATCATGCTCTGCCCATCAGATTACATCCACCGCAGCTAGGCCTTTTCCTTTTTAATGGTTTCTCAACAGCCCCTTCGCTCTAAGAGGCCGTAACCTGGGTGTGGCCCGGAAGCAAAACTCTCTCCAGTAGTTCCGGAGGAAGGGGCCCCGCGTGCTCTCAATGTGGAGTCTAATCATGGGGGCCCAATATGATTTCACTTAGCTAGCCGGCAGTGAATATTTTAATCGTAAAGGGTAGTAATGAATGCATGGAACAGAATCCTACACAAACACAAAGAGACAATACATTCTGAACTGAAAAAAGCCAGAAACAGAAAAGAGGGTGGGTAACAATAGTACTCACTCTGGCCCAGTGCTTTGAAATGGAAAAATAAAAGTGCAGATACTCTGTACCAGAGTACCTGCTTGTCTCTGAGAAGGGCCTGTACTCTCCAATTAAAAGTATTGCATTTCTCTTGAGAAGTGCCGGTACTCTCCATCTCAAAATAAAAAAGTGCCGGTACTCCGTACCGGGCAGTACTGGCCCATTTAAAGCACTGCTCGGGCCTCATTACCACTGATCAACAAATCTCGATTCAGGCACAGGTGCAAGCTCATTGCACACCCTTAGTTGTGAGTGGGTCGGAATACGCGCTACTACCTTGGTTGTTTTGTTGTCGTGGTTATTGATCTTTCAGAACTTTATGAACTTTAATGGCGTGCTCCTGGGCCGGCGTTTTCATTCAAAAGCGTTGTTCATACAATTGGTTGCTGCACTTCGTTCATAGATGTGTCCCCCTGGGCACAGCGTGAATCAAATCAATGTTTTGAAATATTTGAGGCGACTCGTGGTTAGTTCGATTGCAATTCATGTATTTATTCATACATTATGCTCTTCCGCAAAGGATTAATCTTTGTTATTATTTTGTGTGCACTTTCTTTATCCAATGCATTTCGGGTATAAGTACTCTTCGTCAGGGATTAGTCCTGTGATAAGAATATAAGTGTCATGAACCACTGTGCACAATCGTGTTTTTGTATATTATTCTATTGGTTCTTATTATATCGAACAAGTGTGCGTTGGTGATCGGTTTTAATCAAAAATATAAACAAAAATATAACATCATATATCAGTTGCATTGAAGGTTATTGAAACGTGTCATCGAGGTCGTCAACTACAGCAAGTTAGAGTGGAACGCGTGTTGGTGCTTAGTGTTATTAGTATTTTGTATAGATTGTGTTGAAAAAAAGTGCGAAATCCTCCTGTTTCTTTAATTACTACAAATGAACATATAAACTATTAAGTGCCAAAAGCAATTCATTTTGCACTGTGGGTGATATTATCATTATTACATAGATCTATATGCCTACAGAGCACAGCATAGACCTGCATGCCTTCACATGTTCAGAGATTTCAAAAGTATAACACTTTCATTAATCAATTTATCTCTTAGCCACTCTGTGAAATGGCATGCAGACTACGCCACAAATGTGATGGATATCCCATCCACCTTAATACAAGTGCATAGTATCCAACGGCACTTGTAATACGGTGGACGGGCTATCCTTCATGTTTGTGACGAAGTAACCCATCCGCCAAACTCTAAATCAGGCCATGTTTTTTTATTTCCCTTGATAGGCTGCTGAGTCAGACAGCCAGCGGTGGCTCCTCCGAGATGGCCTAGAGTGAAAAATAAAATGATCATAATTTTTTTTTTAATTATCATTTTATTTTTCACTGGCAGCCAATGCTGCCGGGTCTAGGGCAGGGTCAGGCAATCCTCTTTTCGCAGCGCTGGCACTGGAGGGTGGAGTGGAGGGCACTTGAATGTGTGCATGTCTGTTTGGCCGGCCATCTTAGACATGCCCACTTAGAATTTCTCCACCCAGCCTTTTTGTACCGTTGGTTTGAGAAATGGCACAGTCTACCAGTCCCTTCTGAGTGCCTAACTAGGCTGCTCACACCAATCCAGGCGCTGCTTTCACAGCATGAGAGCAGCGTCTGGATTGGGTGGAGAGTCTGGGAGTCTATGCTGGCCCAGGGACTTCCGGAAGAGGGGAGCACCAAAGCGGGTGGTAGACAGAGCGGCAGCAGGAAAAGCAGGTAAGTGCATTGTGTTGTATTATTTGCCCGCGCTGCCCCACCATTTTATTTAGGGAGCTGCCACTGCTGCAGATGGCACAGTGCAACTGACTTCACATGTACCTAACCAGGACACAACTGGGACAAAAGCACGTGCTGCTCAGCATACCACAGCCATTGTACCAAAATGCATTCAGGATGATACACCAAGTCCAAACAAGGTTCCAGTCTAAGAATAGCAGTCAAAGTCAGAATTGAGCCGATACTGTATGCCAGCACTGGACCCAATCTTTATTATAGCTTCTTCTGATATTGTTGGAGATACTCCTATAGGTGAGTGAAGATAGTTTGGTATCTATAAAATAAAGGAGACTTTCTTAACTGGAGGGGCTGAATACATTGCATTCTTTCACCACTCGTGATGAGACATTTTCCCACTTCCCTTCTTCCACGGGTGAAAACCAGACAGAGCATGATTGGTTACTCCTATGAAATTCTGGAGATCAAAATAATAGATTTATTTGTTCCCACCACTTACTTCAAATTATTCTCAGCCTTGATTCTCCCGCTAGCAGCATAGATTTCCATTGGATTGAATTGGTGTCCTCTAATTTGGGTTGTAGTTGATGAGGTGGTAATAGGTTACGGCCAAAAACACAGCTGGCATTGCGCTCGCCCAGCTAGGTGTACCAGCTCCTAATTTAGAGCATGGGGGAAGGTAGCGTTCCTTCCAGCTCCACCATCGGGATATCCTCTCAATGGTCCAGACACCGATGGGAATGGTGTGGCAAGTAGCCATCCAATTTAGGATGAACCAGCCAATGTCAATTCTGCCAGCAGACCATCTGTTCACAGTGGCCATTAAATCCACTGCAGTCTCAGAAAAGCCTTCAAATGTCCCCCACACACAAGAAAAAACTCCCAATATGAGGAGGGGCAATAGTTAGGTGTGTTCTGGTGGTTTATCCCCCACAGCACACATACAATGGCAACCAAGTCGCTTTGGAATGGTGGAACTTCCGGCATGTTTTCTATCCTCTGAAGTGGCTCCTGCTCACATGTGGAAGCCATTCTGGAGAAAACCTTCAGCAAAAATGGTGGAGAACCCTACATTTTGTTGTCAGGCTGCTATGGATATGGTGGAGGTGATGTGTCAATAAAACAGCAATTGGATGCGAGTCACCAAAAACTGTAAATGAGGCACTCTGTATCCTGTGTTGCTTTCAGTATCAGAGAAGACCTTTAAGAGCTGCCAACAGAAGACCTCATACCTGGCAGTCTCCAGGATAAAGCTAGAGAAGTCTGCATGTGCTAGAGAACCCCCTCCCCCCAACAAAAAAAGCTTAAGCCAAGTCATCAATTCTGTTGCAAAAGGGGCAAAACTACAACTCAAACTTCTTCAGGAATGAATCCCTTACTTTCTGACAAAACATTCAAACGGGTTGGCCAATCCCTAGTTCTATCCAAATTTGACCCCAATAACTCCTTGCTTACAGGCATACCAGAACTCCACCTTGCCCCACTGAAGGCTGCTCTCCGTTCAGCTGCAAGACCAGTCAATGCCATCAGAAAACGTGATCATAACACTCCTGCCCTCATATCCTTAAACTGGCGCCCAATCTAAGTATGAAGTACTTTGAAATTGGCTTGCATTATTAACAAATCTCTCCACTCTAAGGGGACTACTCACAAAACAAGCAAATAGCAAATAGCATGGGAATAGATACGTATTTGTGTGGAACCAAAGAACTGTGGAATAATATGGGTGTAGGTCAGGTGATAGTTATATTGACAATCCAGACCTAAAATCCCATGCAGGTTAATGACTGCCCTCTCTCATCTGTGCTTCTGCCAGAGAAAAATAACATAAATGATCTAGTTATCTACGACACTTTAATCGCATTCCAGTGTCATATATGTGCCCTTGAAAGTTCAAGCTGAGGCAGCTGGATAAATAAAATGGTAACAGCTGCATCGAGGGCAAGCACTTTTTTTGTGGAAGCGTTCAACTTATGCCATGCACTCCTGGTTCCAAACAAGTGGGTGGGGCCAAAGACCCTTTCTAGTGATGCTCACTTAATTGTCTGGTGACAGCTGCACAGTAAAGCCAGCCCATAAATAGGAAATATACACTCTGATATTTATAGTTAAATCCAAGTGTTGAGTTCGTACGTTTTTGAATTTACAAATTCCTCCAGCTATCTGCATGGAAAGCTATGTCTGGAGTAGGTTTCTGTGTGGAATCCTCATAAAAGCATCTTGTTTTCTTGCTGGGAATGCATTCCCTCTGTAGGAAGTTCTTTTGGGCAGAGAACTTCGCATAGGGAGACCACCCCATGCAAATGCACATTTCTTTTTCATTCTTTTTCTCCATGGGAAAAATATTTTTCCCTGTGGAAAAACCTCATCCCAATTGGGAGCAGGGCCGGATTGGGAACCAGAGGCGGCCCTGGTAAAGTGCTCGGCTGGTCCCCCGGTGGGTTCGGGGGTGCGGCCGAGCAATTTGCCAGGGCCGGTTTCGAACGATTTTGTTACAGGGGCCGATATTCCAGCTATGCTGTAAAAACGGCCCTGTAACAAAAACGGCCCTCCAGGGGCCCAAAACCGGCCCCCACCCATGCGGCCCACCGGGAAAATGCCTGGTGCCCGCTACGGCCAGTCCAGCCCTGATTAGGGGATTATCAATTTTTACACTACCACTGAACATTTCAGGGATAATATACAAAGGCACGTCAGAGCAGCTGCGTGCATGGGCCGCGGCTGCGTAAGAGTACATAAAAGAGTATTCCTGTAGTACTTCCTGTACTCATGAATGCTTTTTATCCATCGGCTTTGGATACCATAGGAAAGATAGGATGATTATTTTAAAATTCATGCAAGAGCTCTAGGAAGTAGACCTCACCCAGCATTCCACTTTAAGGATCACCTATCTTTCAAAGTTCTTTAATGCCAACTGGTCAGGAGTGCGATCGCTCAGGTAAGCGTGCCAAATGCGCTGCGTTGATCAAAAGTCTTATTTGTAGTTGATGTGTTTCACTGCTCTTTAAAGACTTTCAAAGTTTTTACTTACATAATTTAGCAAATGTGCCATTGAATATTTACAATTCTCATCTCAGATATAAATTTAGGTTAAGGATGCACAGAGCAGCTCAGCTGGATTGCATTGAAAGTTGGTTGTTTCTGCACACCGTGAGGGGGAATGAAAAATAAGTGCATCTTTAACAGAAAATGGATTGTGATTGGAGACGTTTTGCTTACGGAAACCATTCTCTGTCTCGTTAATAATCGGCAATAACTTGATGCCATGAGTCAGAGGGCCAGGGTATAAAACCAAGACACAACTTCTCCATCACCAATGAAACCTCGGCTGTTAATGGAAACCATCCAGAACTTACCAAGCATTGCTGTGCCTCGAATCTTAAGCACTTAATATTGGGCCTTATTGGAGTACGTGGAGTTCCGTTATGCAGAACTCCACGGAGTGACCCAAAAACTCCACTACACTATGCAGAGTTCTGCAAGCGGTAGAGTGTGTTAGGTCATGCCGTTTGTGCTGATTTATAGCGCCGGGTGTTTGTCCCAAGCTGGAAAATCAGTATGAACGGCACCATGCGCAGTCCAAGAGGCTCTGCTTCTTTCTTGAGCGGCAGCTTCCTCAACGCCAACAGATGGTTTTTCAACGCGAGGGGTCGCACCCATCCGCAACCACCCGTGTTGTGAAATCTCGCTGCGAGGTGGCATAGCGTTTTCCTTGCTCGCCAACTTAATGCTGGGGAGCACGAGCAAGCAAAAAAAACTCCTGAGTTCATCACCCAGGCCTACTCAATATGGGTGGACCAGTGAGGGAGACCTGTTATGGTACCTGTTAGAATACAATGCTCCCATGATCAGAATTGAACAGGTGTGATAATTAGCTGCTATTCTGAATTCATCCATGTACAATTGGACAGGACACGACACTTAGGAGCGTATCGCGCCAACATCTTCAGACAGGCATTTTTGACATGTTAAATTTCAGCATGTGTAACCAGCCGAATTCTACCTCTTGGGGATTGACTTTATCACACCCAATAATTACAGGGTGTAGTAAACTCTGACAAACTTAGAACTGGGACCACTGTCACACAGGTGTTTGCACAGGGGCCACAATCTACTGGGACACTCGTAATGAGGGCCTAAGATGATACTGTAAAACTTACACAGAGTCCAAGTAAAGCTTTTAAATAAAATGGATTAAAGGACTTTTCCCCCTCCAACAAAGCTGTGAATGAGGGTAGCCTTCCTCTGAGACCCAAGGCTGGCAGACATTGGTTCGTTCAAGTTGACTTGTGCAGTGCTGTGCTCTCTTTCTTTCATGTTCCTGTGAGTCATTGTAAATACATGCGCATATAGTGCCACAATTAGCTTTGTTTTTCATTCCCGGCGATTAATACATACACAATCTTTATTATTGCTAGTTTGAAGGTTGTTATTCCAGTCATACAAGTTGGAGTACAAACCATGACATGAGTTAGATCTGTTATCACTGCTGTGTTCGGTCATTATCCAAAAGGGCCCATGTAGGAGTGGGTGCAAGAGGAACCTTTCTTTATTCCCATCTCTGTTTCAGGGCGCAGCTCGGGCCCCCAACCTCCTGGACATTCCATTTGCCGCAGGATTGGTGGGAGCGTTTCCCATGTTTGTGCTATAACACTAAACAGCAACGCGCCAATGCCACATGTGTTCACCTTTCTCAAGCTGAAGGCGCTACCCCAAGAATACTCTCCTCCTCTCACCAACACGCATCTTGCAGCCATAGAGGGAAAAGTAGCTTCAAAAAGCGCCCCTCGCAATATCACAGCTATGCATATGGCTAGTGATGCCTGTCAGAAAAAAAATGAAAAGTCCTTCAGCACACTAATCCTTATGCATAACACACTACAAAGATTTTTATCTGGAACCAACTCATTTTACTCTAAAATTAACTGACACAAGCCATTAGTGAACTAAAAACTATTAACAAACAATTCTCTACTAAGAAAATACAACCATACAAAACGTATTGATGGAAAATCCCAGAACCATAAGAAAAGGGCCTAGATAAAGTACTCGAGTGCCATGCAAATGAAAAAGGCGATATATAAAAGCTGGTAACTTCACAACATAACATAAACATCTGAAATGCTTCTCTTGTTTTGTTTTCTTGAAGTAGGTTACCTGGCTAGTGAGGTAGAAAGACTAAGTAAGGACCCCTTAGTGCGTCAGAGCGTGACCGCATAACTCGGAAGTTGTCAAAATGAGGATTTGTGAGTGAAAGTATTGGAGAAAGTCTACTTTAATTTCGACCTAAAACAAGGCTGCACCTGTAATATGTCTTTCTAATGGCGCTGCTCCGGTTACGGGAGCCAGTGCCTCTCTCTCTCCCACCTCCCAGGGATGACAGCATTTCCGCCTCGCGAAGCTCTTCAGCTGCAGCCTCACACTGAGCAGCGAGTCAAGGTCGGGTTCTCTGCATGTGCGCATCGCCAACAATGTGCATTCATCGCTATGGTTACCACGCGAGCTTTCTTGCTATCACTATGACGATAGGTGCAGAGCTCTCATCTCTCTCTGTCACTCTTTTGACTGGTACCTAATGGGCTGGAGGCGGCACTGTTACCAAGATCTGCCTTCCAACAGCACCGGCCTTCGATGCTTTCGGACAGTGGGTTAGTGGTGCAGTGTCCTGAGGACATGTCATAGAATTTCCCCCCCACGAAGACTGTCCCCTACATTTACCCATGCCCATCCTTCCCATCATCACTAGTCAGGTGGCTCTGCTAGTACAAGCATTGGCATTGCCAATTGGTCCCGCCCGCCTATGCAAGAACGTTAGGCACTGACAATGTGTTTTGGCCATGTTGTACACCAGCGAAGCTGCTGTTCAGCATGGCTAAAAGTTAGTGGTGTAGAAGAGAGTATCATGGAGTGAAGTGTCGTAGAGTGGAGAGTTGTGGAGTGGCGTAGAGTGGAGTGGACTGCTGTGGAGTGTCGTAGAGTTTAGTGTCATACAGTAGAGTGTTGTGGAGCAGAGCGGAGTGTCTTGGAGTTTCGTGGAGTTGAGTGGAGTGTCGTGGAGAACAGTGGAGTATTGTACAGTGGAGTGGAATGTTGTGGAGTAGAGTGTAGTTGAGTGGAGTGGTGTAGAGAGGAGTTGTGTAGAGTAGCATAGAGTGGAGGGGAATAGAGTTGAGTAGGGTGTCATAGAGTTGAGTTACAGAATGTCGTATAGCAGGGTGGAGTAGAGTGGAGTACTGTGTCATAGAGCAGATTGGAGTAAAGTGCCATGCAGTGGCATAGAGGGAGTGTCGTAGAGTGTAGAGTGTCCTGGAGTGAAGTGACATACAGTTGAGTAGAGTGGCGTGGAGAGCAGTGTTGTATAGTAGAGTGTCATAGAGTGGAGAGTCGTAGAGCAAAGTGTTGTAGAGTGGGTTGGACGGCCGTAGACTGGAGGGCCATAGAGTGGAGGGTCAAATAGTGTTATGGAGTGGAGTGGGGTAGTGTGGGGTGGCGTATAGTGGAGTGATGTACAGTAGAGTAGAATGATATTGAGTGGAGTAGATTAGGGTGGCGTGGAGTAGAGTGGATTGGAGTAAAGTGGCATAGTGTGGAGTAGAGCAGGGTAGGGTGAAGTAGAGTGGCATAGAGTGGAGTAGAGTAGAATAGAGTGGCATATAGTGGAGTAGAGTGGAGTAGAGTGGAGTAGAATGGAATGTCGTAGAGTGGAGGGGCATAGAGTGTTGTAGAGTGCCACAGAGTATAGTGTATTCAAGTGTTTTGTTGAGTGGAATCGAGTAGAGTGTTGTAGAGTGGAGCGCCATACAATGGACTGGAGTGTCGTAGAGTAGAATGGTGTAGAGTGGAGTGAGATGGAGTGGGATAGAGTGGAGTGTCTTGGAGTGCGATAGAGTAGAATGTTGAAGAGTTGAGTGGTGTAGAGTGGAGTGAAGTGTCGCAGAGTGGAATAGAGTAAACTGCGTAGAGTGTGGTAAAGTGGAGAGGCTTAGAGTGTGGTAGAGTGAAGTAGTGTAGAGTGGTGTCGAATGGAGTAGCGTAGAGTGATGTAGTGTTATAGACTGACATGGAGGGGCGTAGGGTGAAGGGGCATAAAGTGGAGGGCTGTGAATGGGGTATAGCAGAGTGAAGTATAGTGTTGTGGAGTGGAAGGGAGTAAAGTGGAGTATTGTAGAGTGGAGTGGAATATCTTAGAGTGGAGTGGGATGGAGTGGGATAGAGTGGAGAGGAGTAAAGTGTCGTAGAGTGTAGCATCATAAATTGAAGAGGTATAGAGTAGAGTGTAGTAGAGTAGAGTGGAGTAGAGTACAGTGGAGTGGCATAGCGTAGAGTGGAGTAAAGGAACATAATCGGTGTAGTTGGGCCCTCAAATAACTCCCACGTTGAGGAAAAGAAAGAAAATTTTATTTTTTGTTGCCATCTTTTTACATTTTTCAAACATCTGGGTCAAAGGGGAAATCAACCTCTGCTCACTCGGTGCCGCTTTACATTTTTCACTTTTTAATGCGGATAGTGATTGAAATGTTTCTTTTACATTCTGGCCACCAGAGGAGTAGTCGGCCTGACCCACCCAGATCTCATGTTCCTTTAACTGATAAAATATCATGGGACTTACTAGCAGTTGTTAGGCTTGTTAGTCTTTCAAATTAGTTTTGAATGTATTACGAATTAGTTGTTAATATACATTTCTGTTCACTGGGTGAGCACTCTTGTGGCCAAATTGAATCACCAGAATTAAGGGAAGGCCACGAGACCAGTATTAAAGCAATGAGGATAAGAAAGACAAGCAGACTTGCCTAGACTTACTCAGAGAGTTCAGAGAGACAGTTAATGAAATTAAATTATTGTAATGTAATGTAACTGAGGAGGACGAGGCAGGATATATACACCTGTGACTCTACCAGCTCCACTGGTCTGGTTCCTACTCTGTTTACCTAGAATAAACGAGACAGAGAAAGGATTAATGACAAAAGACGGACTAACCAAGGGAGACGAGAAAAGAAACATGGAAAGAGACGAAGGACTTCCTCTCACTCCACAGGGGGACAAATAGGAAGAGGACATAAAGCGAGGATGGAGGTTATGCGAAAGGGAAAGAAAGAATGAAGAGGGATACGACAAGTGGTGGAGCCCCAGACGCAAGAGAGAGGATACGGTGGGCTGCTTACAGTGGGAGAACGCCGAAAAGGAATCTGGCAATACCCACAAGGAAAGCGAGCCTCACTGGAGGCAAGCTATCAAGCTGCCATGCCTCCCAGAAAACAGCGGGATTGGAGATGCACTTGGCTCCCGCAATGCTTACTAGGGAGTCATGAAGAAGAACTGTTAGGTCAGTACAGCTGCTCTGAGGATTCTTTCAATGCAGTTAAAGACTACATTGAATGTTCAGTGTTAACTACTTTTTTTGAAAATGTTGCATGATGAGATTTAACAAGAGGAGGCAATAGCAGCCAAGATTGCGAAAGATAGCTCACAAGTCAATATGTGTGAATTGTCCACCTGTGTGGGAGTGCATTCAGATTGCGCTGTAAACAACACTGAATAGGACACCCTATTTAACCCCTTCGCCGCGGCAGGAATTCCGCCGCGGCGCTGGGTGGGGTTTGGGGGCAGCGCGGTGGCGCTGTGCTCATGACGGAGCCACTCCGTCATGAGCCACGGTTGAGCTGTGCTCATGACGGAGTGGTTCCGTCATGACTCCGCCCACTGCGCTAATCGCCCGCACAGGCGGGGAATCAGCGCAGCGTGGGAGGAGCGGCGGCCAACGGCCGCAGCATGACGGAACCACTCCGTCATGAGCACACGGCACCCGTGGCTCATGACGGAGTGGTTCCTTCATGAGCGCTGAAGGGGTTAAGTAGATACATTATTTTTATGTGTTTACAGAGGAACACAAACAGCAGAGTAATTTCTTGATGGCCATGAAGAAGAAGGGTTTCCAACGAAACGTGTGTTGGCTGCTTATTTTGACACTGGCTGCTAACAGCACTGTTATTTTCAACACTGGATGCCAATATTGAACTGGCTTAGCTTTGAATGTGATGCCACTCACTATTTAGTTGATGTTATGTCTTTTGTTCATGCTTAATTATGTGTATGCAACCTGCTTCCTTCATATTAGTCGTATGGAATGATGATTCATAGGACAATGAATTATGTTTTTATGATACACTGTATCTCGAGGCTATTTTGATATCCAATGCATTGAAGTGATAATTGAATCCTCCCTGAAACCTTTTCAAATGAGTTAAATTGCGACCACTGGGTTATTTCTGGTCTTTGTCAGGTAGCGGATAGCACGGCCTATACAGCTGATTAAAATGCCAATTATGTACTGTATGTACAGAACTTATTCATGTAACATTAAACATGGTATTATTTTTTCTAATTCTCACATTATTATATATGTATTTTCAGTGCACTAAAGATCCTTTTTTCACATCAACTACAGAAAACAGAGAGGTGCTACAGAAATGTCTTACCTTACATTTTAGAAACGTATGAGTAAAAAAATATGGTTAATTTTACATTTTTATTAGTTTTAAACTGTCAATATCACAAGAAAAGTTTAAAGAAGAAGAAGAGGAAAGCAAGTTAAAAGTGGTTGAAGAGCTAGTGATATCATCATCATAATGAAATACTGTTTGCTTTTCAATATTATTTAATAATTGTGTTTTTGCCATAGCCCTTTATCTGTACATACTGAAATTAGAGTCAGTGGTAAGTATTTACTATAAACATTGACTACCATCTTTAAAGTGCTTGCACAAGTAGTCAGCCATCGAGAGACACAAACACATGAGCACATATGTACTCATACATATTCACATACACAGCTACAGACAAGGACATCCAACACTTAAGAACAGATACTGCGACAGTCTCACAAGAGAACCATATACACCCAGATATATTTACATTTAGCTTTCGAAAAATCACATATAAAACATAAATATACAGAAACATACTTACAAAACTACACTTACACACACAGTCAGTAACACACATATACATACAAATCTACACCCACACACAAACCCCCAGAGCCCCATGCAGTCACATACACACACACACCTGAGCACACATTACATCACATACAGACACATACACAACTACATCCACTCTGTCAGACACTCAGTGGCCCATATACATACACCCACCCACATGCATTGACAGCCACACCTGCTTTCACATCTATAGACATTTTTGGGCAGACACACACACACACACACACACTCCTAGACCCACACACACAGCCTTGACACACTCAGTCACATATATACACAACCACACACTTTGTCACACACATACACACACTCAGACATTCATATACTTGCATGTCCACAGACATTCACTCGCACACATGCACAGCCAGACCCACACACACACACACCACTTACACACTAAGTTGCACAAGTACAATCACATACTCTGTCACGCACATCCAGCCATGGATTACTCACACATCCACATTCACTCACATACACACACAACACTAGACCCACACACACATACCCTCACTCAGTCAGACACATACACACTTACCCGCACACACTCAGTCTCACATATACAGAACTACAGTCTCACACACACAGACATGCACATACTTACATGTCCACATTCACTTGTACTCACACACGCCCACACATATACCTTCAAACACTAAGTCAGACACATACACATACCTCCATACACTCAGTCACACTTATACACTTTCCTCTCGTATAAACATACACACTTAATGTCTCACACTCAGGCACAGAAATCCAATTACATCCACATACACATTCTCACACATTCAATCAGACATATACACCCTCACCCCCAAACTTTCAATCACACATATATACATACCCCACACCTTTAGTCAGACATGTACACACCCACACTGTCAATGATACACATAAACAGCAATACACACTGTCACACAGACACACTGACTCAGACATCCACAGATGTTTCCTTCCACACAGACACACACACACAGTCAGTCAGAAGCATGAACGCACATACACCCACATGCACACACACACAAATACACACACACACACACACACACACACACACACATACAAATACAGTGGATTTTTTTTTAAACACAAACATAAACATTAATATACACGGGGCATATTCTCAAGGAGCTATTGCCGAGTTAACGGCACTTTAGCGCAGCCAAAGTCGCAATAAATGTATCTCCCCATTCACAAGCTGGTGCTAACAGCCCATAGCACCAGTTTACCTGCGATAGCAGCCGCAAAAAACATCGCAGCAGATGACCCCGGCAACTATCGCTAATGAGGTGCAGAGTAGGCGTTCCCTTGCCAAAAGCCGCGACAACACCACTCTGCAACATTCTCGATGTCCAGCCACATCGGCGATAAGTCCACAAAACATGCAAAATGGCACGTTAGGAGCAGGAAACTAACACCAGCCCTGCCCTGGTGCAAAGTCGGACGGCAGCCGGCACCAAAAAAGGGAGCCCAGCCCACAGCCACACCTGAAGGACAACAGATGCCATGGAGCTACTCATCATGCAGCTTGGAGCCCCAACAGGCCCACAACACCCACCGCCACCACCCCCAGGCCCGCCACCAGCCCCCGTATCCCCCCACACCACCCTCCTAGACCACCACAGAGGCAGCGCAGACACAGACCGCGGACCTTCAGGAAACACACCAGCCTCACAGACATGACACCAGAGTATGTCATTGCCCACTACAGGCTCAAAAGGACAACCATCCTCCGCATCCTGAACATCATTGCCCACAGGCTGACTGTACCAACCCAGCAGACAACCAACATCCCTCCGCAGACAAAGAGCCTGGCTGTGCTGCACCTGTTGGCCTCTGGGACATTCCAACCAACAACCGCCAGAGTCGGAGAAGTCTCACAGCCAGCCCTGTCAAAGTTCTTCATACCTATCTTGGATGCCATCATCAGCTTGGTACCCCAGTACCTATAATTTCCCCACACTGCGCAGGAACAGCTGGAGACCAAGCAAGGCTTCTACGCCATAGCTGGATTCCCGGCCGTGTTGGGGGCAATAGACTGCACACATGTCGTACTTGTGCCCCCTTCCAACACTGCACACAATTACCGCAAAAGAAAGCACACGCATTCCATCAATGTGCAGGCAATAGTGGACAACCGGGGACTATTCACCAATGTCGTCGCTAACTACCCAGGCAGTGTGCATGATTCATACATCTTCCGACAATCCATCATCTACCGGCACTTCCAGGATGGCACCTATGGAAATGCAGTGCTCGTTGGTAATTACCAAATGCACACATCACACACCTCAACTCCACAATCATACAACTCACAACTCTGGGAAAGCACACGTTACAAACCCACATACAACATGCCAAACAACATGACACCCACCAGACACAACAGCATAACTTCCCGTGGGAACCTGGCCTAGCCATGTACATGAGCCATCAACGGTATGGCACCTCAGCCACACATTAGCAGAATGTGGGAAGAGGAGGGAACCAGGCATGTGAGAAGGAGGCGATGTGACCGATGAATGAGACTGCACACAATGGCAAGTGTGGCATGGATGTGTTGGACAGACTGCAGTATGCATATCACACACATATCCATGTCGACATACACCGCTGGTGTTTGGTGTAGTGGACAGTGAATGCAACCATGTCAACCCAGCCAATGGGGGAGAACAAGGAAATGTAGCTTGTTACGTCCCCCACTGTAAGCGTGAGAGGAGTGCGCTGGCCCGGGGTACACCAGGCCAGCGTAGGGGTGTGAATAAAAAGCACATAGCTCTGGGTGTGGTTCTCTTCTGGAATTCCCAATGTCCCTGCCAGGGCAGCGCCTAACATCCCGCCACGAGGCCTACGCCATGAGCGGTGTTGCCTGGGATTCTGTGCGCCTGCTGCACCCCGGGCCGCTGGTCCCCGAAGCCGTCCTGGCCGTGCCTGCACATCCAGGCATCACTGCTCACCTGCCGACACCGGCGTGTGTCAAAGAGGGCCCACCACATGCCAGTGCAAGCTCCAAGTCCGAGGCCCCCGACCTAGGCAGACTCCTCGGACCATTACGGCCTCCACGACACAGGCCCGTGGAACTCCTTTCTGGTTGAAGTACTCCACCGGCATACCCAGCGGACAAGTAGGACACACATTTGTAACTGAGTCTTGGTTACACCATGGCAGTGTTCATGTCACAGTACGCAAGGAGAGGAGTAAGAGGAGAAAAGGCTCACCTATCCGGAAGTGATGGGACACTACCAACAACTGCATTGGTGCCACTGACTCTTGTGCAGTGCATGCCTACCACACGTGGCTGTGGGTCCCTGCTGACTGCTATCTCCGGCACAAACTGCGGTGGAGTATGTCACACGATTTGAACTGAGCCTTGCTCTCCACATAGCAGAGTCCATGTCATTGTACAGGCCTCATCGCAGACTGCATCCCCTTCCAGCTCTGGTGCCACTGAGTGTGTGCCCTGAAATCCATGGGCAATCGCTGTTTGGACGTCGGTGGCATCTGAGCCAATGGGCTGGAGGCTGTCTTCATCTACATGTAGCTGATACTGACAAGCGGAAAAGTGGGGTCTGTAGCATTCAACTCTGCCATCTGCCTGTTTCTGCTTTCTTCTGCCCTCTGCATCATGCCCTGGAAGGATACCTTCCACTGTCTTCCGCAACCCTCCGCGAAATTCCCCTTGGACATCGACGAGTACACGCTCAGCTGGCGTGGGACTACCTCAGTGCACTGCAAGTCACCGTCCCGTGGCAATGTGCCTGTGCCGGCCGCTGTGCATCCAGGGCCACAAACTCTGTGCTGCTCAAATCAGGGACCCATGATGTACGTACCTTGTACTGCTGATTGTCTGCTCACTGTTGTGGTCTTTGCCTACACCAACCAACCCCTGATGGTAGCTTACACTACCCAACACCAATGTTCCCTCTAATTTTTTTCCTCTGTGTGCGGTAGTGTAAGGTCTCTGTGCACTGCAGCCCAGGCTATTGTTGAAAATTGAAATAACGATGTGAGTAAGCATTCACTAAAGACATGAATTCCCCTTTTATGACCGAGTTTCTCCCGTTATGTTGACTAAAGTCTGGACTCCATTTTGTATTGTCATGCCTCCACATGCGTAGCACGAGAAGAGTCCTATCTTCGTGTTAGTTGCTCTTGTAATCTGCCTAGTAACAGTCTATAAATAGTCCCTTTGTCCGTCTGGCGCATGCCCAGACTTGACCACATCTGTTATCAGTTAGTCCTTGCTTGACCATGTTTTCGCGGGCTCAGGAAATTAGTTACTCCGCCCACATATTGATTCTGTATCGAAAATGACCATAAAAGGTAATACTCTTTGCCTCATGTTGTATCCACCCACTTATGAGCCCCTCTGTTGTGTATAAAAGGGGACCGTGTACGCAAGTTCTTTGTGCTACCCTATGCAATACTGAAGAGTGTTGTATGGGTTGTAGGACCACCCTTAAGGGTTAATAAACTTTGTCTTTGTACTTTGCAGTTTCCGTGCCAACTTCCTTGTAGATTCCATTTGCAGGAGAGCGAACCCTTGTGTCCTGCTGGCCTAGCTGGGGCCTATACTCATCAATAGGCGCCCGTCACGTGGGGCTCATCGGCGACTCGGATGCTCGAAGGACTGGTCGTGACGAAGGTGAGGAATTTGGCCGGGGATGTGATCACTGCCAGAGGCACTTTAGTCCTGGCATCCCGAGGTTTTCTTCCTCCCCTTCCGAGCTGACCATCTGGGTGGCGCCGGTCCTCGACTGAGACCTCTTCTGTCGGTCCTGCCGCGACAGCCGTTTGGGTGAATTTTGGAGCTTGGCAGTTGGAATCTGGACACTCTTGATTGGTAAGAACCGCTGTACGGTACTTGCTCCGAGTTTTTGAAGCCGGGTTTGGCTATTTGAGTTTGATTTGTGATGACCGGTCATATCTTGTATTGCTTATTGTGAGAATATATGCGTTGCAACACATATAGGCAGGTAATGTGGAGATATTTCTCCGAAGTTGTGTAAATTTGAACGGCACAACGTTTAAGTGCCATTTTTTTTTGATAATACTGCATATTTTGCATTATTTTTGAGCATGCCTGCTTTTAGCGCACTCCGTAAGTGGTGCTGCTGCTTTGGAAACCGGTTAAACCTCGAGGAATCTGCTCCAGCTCCCCCAGAGGGGACTCCTAATAGGGATACGTATGTGAAGCATGGTCTTTCCTCTATAATGTACAGCACAGTATGGAGAAAATACACCAAGAAGGATCCTGAGTTACGATGGCCTTTGTATGGATCATTTGATATGCGTAAGATTGAGTATGTGGAACAGTGTATGTGTAAACGGCGTGCTCGGCAAGACATGTTTGAATGTGTGCGATTATGGGTGAAGGAAGTGCGTGAGCGAGAGAAACGTGAGAAAGCGCTGTTTGATAAAGAGCAACGGAAGAATGATCATGTGCGAGCACAGGAAGCGAAGCGTCGGGAGGAAAGAGAACAGACGGAGAGACAAGAGAAAGAGCGTAGGCTGCAAGTCTCGGGTCAATATGCTGTCCGTCAGCCACTTTATCCTGTCCTTACTAATCTTGACGATGATTTTTATTTACTAGATCGCTCTCCGCCCCCTTATGTTGGCGCGTCTGCCCCGAGGCCACAGGATTCTGGATCGGCTTCGGGTAAGGTAGACACGCGGTCCATGTTATCGGTTGACCGAATGGGTGAGCTTCGGCAAGTTTCCTTTCGTGCACTTAAGGGCAAGTTATCCCTCGCTGAATTGTTGGACTCTTGGGAAAAGTGGCAGGATAGAGAGAAGTTGTATTTTTTGGGACACTTTTCTGATGAAGTGATTTCTGTTTTTCGGAAATATTCGGCAGTTTTTGAGCCTGATGATGTAGTAGTAGATGCTAAAGCATTGCGTAACGGTGTTTTTTCTCCCTCTAAGGCGCCTGATGCGGCTCGACGGCTGTTTGCATTGCGGGACGCGGCGAGTGACCTTAAAGAGAGAGCGCGCCTAAAAGCAGAGGAGGAAAAGCAGTCGGATTTACGTGTCAGTGATGACCAATCATCTACCTCCCACTCAGATAAGAGCGACCTAGTGCATGCTAAACCAATGCGAGAGGCGGCACCTTTGTATGTTCCTCCTAAAGGAGCGGGAACTAGTGCGGATATTACCTCCGCCGATGCTAAGGGATATTTTGTGTACAATTGGGTTTATACTCCCTGGCATAGGGCTGATGTTATGGCATTAAAGAACGCATTGCCTGATCCCCGCAAGAATCCAGCGGCCTTTTACGAAGAAGTCGAGGGGGCCTTGAATTCTTGTACTATGACCTTAGCAGATATAGATCTGTTCTTTGGGCTTATTTTACCACCGGATATGTGGCGATCCGTACGGAAGGTGGACGATGTTGCCGCTTTTAAGGCTCGGTGGTCTGAGCTTGAGGATGAGGATAGGGAGAGGAAGCCCGCGCAGAAACCACCTCAGATTATCCTAGATCTCCCCGCTGCTATTTTGACCAAGTTAAAAACAATCATTCCCCCTAAAAAGATTGACTGGAATATGTTAGCTTCGTGTAAACAGAAAGTTGATGAATCAGTTGCAGATTTCTTTACGCGCTTTGAGGAGACATTTCATGATTTTAGTGGTCAGTCACTTATGGATGATACGGGTCGACACCTCTTTGCTGATAAATATGTGGCGAATTTATTACCGGCAATAGCCGCCCGCCTAAAAGCGAGTGAAAGTTCTTGGTCCACCGCGTCTCCGACAGCCCTCCTGACTATAGCTCAGTATTATGAGCGTCAGGAGCAAGAAGCGAAGGGGCAGGAGGAGAAGAAGTCGAAAGATTTAAAAACGAAGGTGATGTTAGCGCAAGTGTACGGTCCGCCTCGTCGGGGTGTCCATAGAGGTAGGGGAGGATCTTATGGTCCTCCTTTGGGCCGATCTGATTTGAATAGGAATCAATGTGCGTATTGTAAACAATCGGGACACTGGGCCAGAGATTGCCCGGCGTTGTATGCATCGCGTCAGGGGCATAATCAGGGTGGACCGAGAGGTGGAGGGGGTTTTTCGAATTTTAGAGGGAATTCTAATGATCACGCTCGTTTTGAACCTACCGGGCAGCAACGAGATAGACCTAATGTCTTTGATCGACAGAACCAGTACCAAGTGTCAGGGACTGACCGTTCTGGGTACCATGATTCACAGCATGCATAGGAATGCGTTGGATGGGGGTTAGAATCAGTTGAGGTGCCGGTTGATCAGAAGGGTCCTTATGTATCAGCAAAGGTTTTGGGTTCTACTGATCAGTTCCTAGTGGATACAGGAGCGACTCGTAGCGCGCTGTCTAAACAATTGGTTCCGAGGGCTCCCCCATCTGGCTTAATGGTTACATCGGTAGGGTTTGACGGTACGCTCTCCCGAAGCCCTCTTTCTCGACCCCTCCCATTCCAGGTTGATTCCTTTTCTGCACCCTGTCCGTTTCTGCTTGCCCCGAACACGCCGGACAACATTATGGGTCTTGATATGCTCAAGCACTTCAGAGCTACGATCCGCTGCTCCCCCGCTGGTGTGCGTGTGATATTAAATGATAATCACCCTCTGTCTGAACGGATGTGTGTGGTTGCAGAGGATACCGTGTTAGCAACTCTCCCCCGTACTTTGTGGGCCATTTCGGATTCCGATGTGGGACAGATGGTGATTCCGCCTGTCCATATTAGTGTCCAGGAGGGGGCGGTGTTACCACGCCTCCCGCAGTATCGTATTTCCCAGGAGGGGGAGGAGGCCCTTATACAGATTGTGCAGGATTTGATTAAGGTGGGAGTAGTGGAGGAAGTTCCCTACAACGTCTGTAACAGCCCGATTTTACCCATCTTGAAGAAGGATACGGATGCCAAAGTTTATCGGTTTATAATTGATTTGAGGGAGGTGAACAAGATCGTGATACCTCAGTATCCAGTGGTTTCTGATATCACGACGTTGCTCACTTTGGTCCCGCCAACGGCGACCATGTTTTCGGTTATTGATTTGAAAAATGCTTTCTTTTCGATTCCTATTCATCCCGATAGCCGATACCTTTTTGGTTTCACTCTGAATAACAGGTCTTATCGCTTTTGTAGAGTTCCTCAGGGCTACACAGAAAGCCCTAGCATTTACAGTCAAGCCTTGAAAAGACAATTGGACTCCTTTGTTTTGCCCGAGGGAGTCGCCCTCATACAATATGTCGATGACATCTTGTTGGCGGCTGACACTCCGGAGCTGTGTGAGAAAAGCACGTTATCCTTGCTTTCCTTTTTGGCATCTCACAATCACAAAGTGTCGAGGAAAAAATTGCAGTTCTGTAGACCAAAGGTGACTTATCTGGGTCACCTTTTGTCTAAGGAGGGGCGTGCACTCACACCAGATCGTATTCAAGTAATTTTGGACACGCCAGTGCCTTCCACGCAGAAGGACGTGCGTGCATTTTTGGGTCTTGTTTCTTTTTGTAGGCAATGGATATTAGGGTTTTCACACATAGCCAAGCCATTGTTAGCCCTTTTGACAAAAGACACACCTATTCCGCTTCCTTGGTCAAATGAGTGTGACACTGCCTTCCAGCAATTGCGACAGGCACTTTGTTCAGCACCAGTGTTAGGGACCCCTGATTATACAAAACCCTTTTCGCTGTATGTGCATGAGAAAGATGGATGTGCATTGTCAGTTTTAGTACAGATGCATGGCGACAAGCAGCGCCCTTGTGCGTATTTTTCAGCTGTACTTGATCCTGTTGCCCGAGCATTGCCTGGTTGTTTTCGCTCGGTTGCGGCGACAGCTGTGTCAATACGCCAAAGCGAGGGAATTGTGTTATCTCATAAGCTGTTGGTATTAGTCCCCCATGCTGTTGATGCCCTGCTTAATCAGACAAAGACGCAGCATTTGACCAGTGCCCGTTTAACGGGATATGAGCTGACGCTTTTGGCTCCTCATATTACGTTAAAGAGGTGTGTAACGTTAAATCCGGCTACATTGTTGCCGTTCCCGGAAGCTCAGTCTGAGGCACGGAAAGCACATGATTGTATTCTTGTGACTGAGGAACAGACAAAGGGTCGTATTGATCTCCAAGATACGCCCTTTCCAGATGTAGATGGAGAATTGTGGGTGGATGGATCATGCCTGAAGCTACCAGATGGTACGACCTCAGCAGCGTATGCAATTACCACACTGCAAACAATAGTGGAGACAGCACGCATACCACAGAAATCAGCTCAAGCAGCGGAACTGATAGCATTAACACGAGCATGTGAGCTCAGTACAGGATTGTGTGTGAATGTTTATACAGATAGCCGCTATGCTTTCGGAGTAGCGCACGATTTCGGCCTACTCTGGAAGGAGAGAGGGTTTCTAATGTCGCATGGAGTTCAAATAATGCATGGAGAGTTAGTTCACAACCTTTTGACTGCATTGACATATCCGAGGAAAATTGCTATCATTAAATGTAGTGCCCATAAGAAAGTGGTTGATAAAGTCGGAGAAGGGAATGCTTTGGCAGACCGGGTGGCACGGGAGACTGCGATGCAGCCCGATGCTACTGCCATGTATGTAGTAAAGTCGCAGGTAGAAAGATGGTACGATGCGAAAAGAGAGGTGCTGGAAATACAGAGGACCGCTTCTGACAAAGAACGGGAGCAATGGTCTAATGATGGAGAATTGGATGATGAGGGCTGTTGGAGAAATAAGCAGATGGATAGATGGAAGTTACCCACAGCTTTTGTACAACCTATGGTTCAGATGGCACATGGGCTAGCACATGTTGGAGCTTCCGCAATTGTAAAATTGCTTACTCAAGTCTGGGAGCATCCAGAGATTGCTAGCACGGCAAAGAGGGTAGTGCAGACCTGCATGATTTGCCTAAGGTACAACCCAGGAAAGGGTACTCAAACTACAGCAGGAGGATTTGCGACACCTACTGCACCCTTTGAGGTTTTGCAGATGGATTACATCCAGCTTGAGCGCTGTAACAATTTGAAGTATGTTCTAGTAGTGGTATGTGCCTTTAGCAAATGGGTCGAGGCATACCCTACGAAAGATAATACTGCAATGACTACCGCCAAGATGCTATTGAAGGAGTTCTTCCCTCGATATGGCGTTTGTAGACTGCTGTGGAGTGATAACGGACCCCACTTTATAGCGGATGTTATAAAGTATGTTCTGAAGGGTCTGGGCATCACCCAGAAGTTCCACGCAGTGTTTCACCCTCAGTCTGCAGGACTGGTCGAGAAGTATAATGGTACACTGAAGCTCAAGATCGCTAAGATCCAAGCTTCGACTTCTTTGACTTGGCCAGATGCTTTACCGCTGGCATTATTGTCAATTAGATCGATACCGCACTCTCGAACTGGTCTTACACCGTACGAGATTGTTTTTGGACGCCCAATGAATATTTGGGGTCCACCACGACCTAAGGCTGTGTATGATGTACCTTGTGTAATGATGAATGATTATCTGGCACAGTTAACGGATAACTTGGTTTCTATTCATCAACAGGTCCGGGAGGCGCTCCCTGATCGGTCCACCGGCGAAGGTCACAGTCTCCGACCTGGAGACTATGTTATGGTGAAGATTTTTGAAAGGACGAACAGCTTGGAGCCGAGATGGGTTGGTCCTGAGCAAGTCCTGCTTGCAACGAGGACGGCTGTGCGGGTTTCCAACCGAAAGAATTGGATCCATTCCCTGCACTGTCGCAAAGTGCCGCCCGGATTGGTGGAGCCTGCTGTATTGACCGACCATCGAGAAATTTTGACTGCAGAGAAAGGCCGTGCTGTGGAACCGAACAACACTGAGGAGCTCTTTCCGGACCACGTGATTCCTGGAGGAAGGCGATATCATCTCAGACCAAGGTAGTGAATTCTTCAGTTTCAGGACACGTTGTCAGAACGGCCCTTGGGTTAGTGAAACGGAGAGCCAATGAGGCAAGGGGGGGGGATCAGCCCTGCATTAGTGTAGTGACACCCGTCTTGGCCCGCTGGTGAAGAAATCAACCGCTGCCTAAGAGGAAGAGTTCTGACAACCTTTTAGTTTCAGGAAGATATTGATTTTTCATTCTGACATGGAGAAAAAGAAAATCCTTTGTGCAACAGGTTTTATGTTCACAGTAGCTATTGTTGGGATAACCACCTGGTTTGTGGAGGATGTGACTCCTGCTCGAAAGTTACTTGTTTTGACTACTCCAGTGCCTGAGGAGCACTACTTTTATACACTACCGTATCAAGAGTTGAAGCATCGTCAGTCTTATTTGAAGAACACTTTCATCCAGATGTTGCATCATACCCATGTAGCCACCAATGCTACGAACTGTTGGATATGTGGCATGATGCCAGCTCACCAGAAGAAAGGAGGAACTCCGTTTATACCCCTTCCTTTCTCTCATAATGGCTCCTGTAGAGCATGGTACACTTTACTTTTTGCCACCCGGAAACCTACAGTGGGACGATTACTCTTCAGACTTAATAGGGAATGTCATCAAGATAAAGATGGATATCCGCAAGCGAATAGGACAATTTGGGAATGGGAAGAGTATCGACCGGACAATTAATCGATTCCCTATATTTTCACGAACACCAGAGACACTGTGGGGAAAGACCGATTTGTGATTCAAGTGGCACAAGCTCAAGCGGACCTGTGTGTCCAGAGTGTGGGTTATATTCCTGTTGGTGTTAGTGATTGCATCACTATCTTAAATATCGACGGGTTGAATAATAGTACCTTCTTAGCATCCCATAATACATACTTCGTGTGTGGAAATAAAGGTTATTACCGTTTGCCAGCCGGTTGGTCTGGAGTATGTTATGTAGCATTTCTATTACCTCCTGTATTCTTGGCACCTGCCTCTTATCATAAAGATTTGAAGTTGTTGAATAATGTGACTGTAAATAGGTATAAACGTACTCTATCGATTGATGACGTGGACCAGACTGACACTAGTCTGCAGCAGTATATTGATTTTAATTTAGGATTGTTTTTCTTTGTTGGAGCTGCCCTAAATAGTAGGAAAGTTCGACGGTTAACAAGAGTTGTAGAGGCTGTGACAAATCAAACCGCTGCTCTTGGGAATCTTACGGAAGAATTACAAATTACTAGAATTGTTGCATTGCAGAATCGTATGGTGTTAGATGTTATGTTAGCTGACCGAGGTGGAGCTTGTAAAATTATCGGAAGTAGTTGTTGCGTGTTTATTCCTGACCACACGCCATCAGTTTATAATGCTATCAATAAACTGCATAAAATTGCAGCTGAAATCCATACAGAAAATGGCGCTTGGACCTTTTCTGGATGGTTTTGGGCATTGATTACCACATGGGGATGGAAGGTTCTAAATGGTCTCTGTATCATTGTAGCAATTCTGTTTTCTTGTTGCATTTGTATCCAATGTGGTCCTTTACTCTGTTCCCTATGTGTGTCACTCTGCATTCCTGATAAGAAAGCTATTGCCAATGTCACTTACCAGAAACATCTGACTAAAGAAATAGAAGAAATGATGAAGATTGATATATACGATGATTATTCTAATAAACCGGATGTCTTCAGTAAATGCTGAAAGGGTCGTCTGTTGAAAATTGAAATAACGATGTGAGTAAGCATTCACTAAAGACATGAATTCCCCTTTTATGACCGAGTTTCTCCCGTTATGTTGACTAAAGTCTGGACTCCATTTTGTATTGTCATGCCTCCACGTGCGTAGCACGAGAAGAGTCCTATCTTCGTGTTAGTTGCTCTTGTAATCTGCCTAGTAACAGTCTATAAATAGTCCCTTTGTCCGTCTGGCGCATGCCCAGACTTGACCACATCTGTTATCAGTTAGTCCTTGCTTGACCATGTTTTCGCAGGCTCAGGAAATTAGTTACTCCGCCCACATATTGATTCTGTATCGAAAATGACCATAAAAGGTAATACTCTTTGCCTCATGTTGTATCCACCCACTTATGAGCCCCTCTGTTGTGTATAAAAGGGGATTGTGTACGCAAGTTCTTTGTGCTACCCTATGCAATACTGAAGAGTGTTGTATGGGTTGTAGGACCACCCTTAAGGGTTAATAAACTTTGTCTTTGTACTTTACAGTTTCCGTGCCAACTTCCTTGTAGATTCCATTTGCAGGAGAGCGAACCCTTGTGTCCTGCTGGCCTAGCTGGGGCCTATACTCATCACTATGTGCGGCGGGAACCAGACCACGCGTGTGGGTGCAGTGCCAAATATCACTCCAAATTTATTTTTGCTTAAAATAGTGAAAGGACAGTGCATTTCTACACCTGTAGCACCACATGAAACGTCTAAAGGCAGTTGTTCAATTTAGATACACACGCCATGACATGAATTAAAATGGAAAAGGTTGAAAGAGTGGCGGATTTCAGAAAGGAAAAAGTCTATTTGTGATTTAATGTAGTTCTCTGTTCATATTAGTTTGTTTTGCTTAATTTTGATTCTTTTTGAATCTGTACATTTGTGAGCGATAAAAGGTTCACACCTTTTAATTGCTGCCTTGTACCAGTGATCACTCATGTTCAAGTGTTAGTAGTTGAACAGTGGGTATTGAAGGTAGATGTGAAGATGTCTTTTTCAAAGAAAATCCTGCAACACCTTGTATTGCAAAGGAATTGGTCACTATTCGGTATGCTTGAAGTGTTATGTAGATGCCTTTTTTTAATTTCAGAACAATTTTATATGTAAAAAGGAAACATCATGAAATGCAATACAAGATTTGTAAAGTATACAAAGGTAACACAAACAAAAATCAGATGTGAAATCACAAGTTCTACAGTTAAGGTGCAGTGCTAAAAGGGATTACAGACTATGTTACTTAATTCACTGTTATATTGGTTATTGATCAAAAGGTTGTTGGGAAGCAAAATATTGAGCCGCATTGGACTTAAGAATAGAAATTTTCACACAAAAAACTGGAAAATATGAAAATGTCACATAAGGAAATGAAACTTGCCAGCTATCTTTTGCTGGAAAGAAAGCGTCACTCATAGTTGTTGAAATGTCACTAATAATTACACTGAAATCATGAAAAGGTCACACAGAGCAATGTGAAACCTTGACAGCTATGCATGTAATTTCTATATATGTTTCCCTCCTCTTTATGGCTTGATTTTGCTGGCGAGAAAGTGTTTCTCACAGTCCTGCCAAGTACCACGCATCAGGTGTTAGACTAACACATTTCAGTGTGGTGGTCCGCACTGAAATGCAAATTCACGCACAATAGGCATAGCACATGTCTCGGCTGTCAAGCCATAACGCTAGTATACTAAAACTGGAGTGGCAGCACTCCTGTGCAAGACCGCTGCTCCTGGTAGGCTTTGCGGCTGTCTGGCTACATTGTATTAGTTATAAAAGGAAGTAATCCTCATGGCTGCGTGCGGCATTACACAGGATGTGGCAATGCCGAGGCAGTGCTTACACCGCAGCATGGTAATTTAAACATAATCATGAATGATCCCTGTCACCGCAGAAACCCAACCCCACGGACCAGCGGCGGCCGCTGGAGTCCAGAGCATGCACTGTGCAGCTGCTGAGTCTGAATGCAGCCCGGGTGGCACGTTTTCCGAGGGAGTCATTCGTTGTGGCAAGGAGGACTCTGGTTTCTATGATCTGAAAGAGGGCAAAGCTCTGGTAAAATAGGCGTGTCGGTGCTTGTTGGAAAGTGTGCTAGCTTTTAAGATGCTTGCTTTTAATAAATATGCATACTTAAGCTCGTGGTATTTAGAGGAAAACATGCCTTGGAGTTGAAAACATTCCTGACTTCAGCCTAATCTATATCTAATCACGAGTGTATGATTTTTATTGATCCAGCTAGCTCTTTAGTGGGGCGATCAGTCCCCCAGTTGTAAGCCGGCAGAGCCAGAGGACAGGGCCGCCAGTCACTGACTCTGTGCCCCCTGCCGTGGAGAGCGAACAAAGACTTTAACATGTGAGGGGTGCTCCCTTTGACCTTTTGCAGTAACATTCCTATACCTGAAGCGGAGCCAACATTTAACAGTATTTGACATTATTCCTGCACTGGTGAGTATTATATTGTCCTTCTATAGCTCAAATCCTGCTCCCCACAGCCCACTTTCTCCACCAGTGGCACCAGCAGAACCCCTCCAGGCACCCTCTCCTGTTATGCTACCGTCTGGCTGTGTTCGGCTGCCTCCCATGCCGCCTCATTGCAAACACGTCCCCCTGCTGGCAACTACCAGAACCCCTCGGGGTGATCCAGGCAGGCCCGTGTGTTATGCCCGATCGCCTGTCTTGACCACAGCGTAGCCGGTTCTTGCCAGGGGCTCTTCAGCCCCCCCAGGGCACCCCTACAAAAAGACATCGCCCTCCACTGGCTCAGCCGTCCTTCACACAGCCTCCACTTCGGATTCTTCTCCTCAGGGGCCTCCGCACCAGTGCCTTGCTGCAGACCTCACACAACATTGTTTCTGCCGTTAGCCCCCTCTTTCGGCTCTCTGTCCTAACCCAGGTGGCGGGGACTGCAGGATTCAACGTTGGACCTAAAAATTACAGTTTTGTGTCCAGGATAAAGCACATCTCGTCGACATCTTGACGCCCATGCCTCCCAATATGTGGGCATTTTAATGCCAAAATGAGTGTTTCTACTTATGCCTTGTGCACACGAATGCATCAATAATGTTGCCTTGCACCTAATATGTGTTTGAACTCCAAGGGGAAATGAAGGGGAACTCAGTCAAGACCTATGATTTAGTGATTTTGTAAATGTCATGAAAAAGAGTCCACCTCACAGATTCTAGTGGTCGATAGTTTTCACGAACCGTGCAACGTACTTGCAATAATACAGCACCCTTGCTCTCTCCGCTGCCACCCAGCTATGTGTGCCCCTCAGCCTCTCTTGCACCCCAATTAATGCCCCTTAGCTGTTTGTTGTGGCGGTTGATAAACTGTGAATTTTAGTGTGTTGATTTTGCTTGTGAGAAAATGTCGCTCATTTTACTCTGAAACATATGAAAATGTCCCACATGGCAATCTGAAACCTTGGCAGCTATGAAGCACACGTCCTACTTTATATTTGCTACATTCCTTTTGCTAATAGTAGGCAGCTGCAGGGCTGAATGTGGGCCTTTGAGATAATAATCATGTTAATTGCAGCACCCGTGTGCACTGCAATTAACAAGAATACTATCTCAAAGGCCACACACTTTTAACAAAAGAAATGCAGGGTCAAATGCGATGTGATTCTGAAAGCACACTTTGTGTATGACTCTGCATTTGTTTTGCTAATAGTGCGTGGCTGAATGTGGGCCTTTGAGATAGTATTCTTGTTAATTGCAGTGCAAAGAAGCGCTGCAATTAACAAGAATACTATCTCAAAGGCCCACATTCAACCCTGCAGCTGCCTGCTATTAGCTAAAGTACTGCAGGGTCAAAAACGACGTGTGCTTTCAGATGATTCTGAAAGCACACGTTGTGTATGACTCTGCATTCCTTTTGCTGATAGTGCGGGGCTGAATGTGGGCCTTTGCGATAGTATTCTTGTTAATTGCAGTGCCCGTGTGCACTGCAATTAGCATGAAAACTATTTCAAAGGCCCACATTCAGCCCCGCAGATGCCCACTATTAGCAAAGGAATGCAGAGTCAAACACGTGTTCTTTCAGAATCATCTGAAAGAATATGTCGCACTTTAGATTGCCACATTCCTTTTCTTAATAGTGCACGGCTGCGTGGTAGATTGTGGGCATTTGTAAAAGTATTCATGTTAATCGCAGCGCATGACGGGGCTGCGATTAACATGAATATTTTCACAAAGGCCCACAATCTGCCACGCAGTGCACTATTAAGAAACAAATGCAGCAAGTGCAGGCGCCACTTCTCGTAAACCCCAGCCCTCCCTAACCATGCAGGACATAAGAGAGACACTTTCCTGATGCTCGGCTGTGTTCTCTTCACCGTCGTCTCCAGCTCTGCCTCCTACAACCAGGAAATTACAGTTTTTCGTGCCGCTGCTGTTTTAAAAGCGGCGGCGCGAATGGTCTTACGAGCGTAGTGTGTGCACGCTACAATTGGGACACTGCGTGCTTGGGGGGACTTCAGTGCATACACACGCTGAGCACAATAGTGAATGTGCTCGGGGGAGGTGCAGCAGTGAGGCTACGCAATACACAGTGATGCCGCTCATTAGCAACACGCAGTACATGTCATACAGGAATCACTAACTCACACATATCACACACCAATCAATCAGTGAGCCTGCCAACACATCATGCAGTATGTAGTCTTGACTCATGTCTCTCTGCACTGTCACAGGTGACCAAGGATATGCACTCTGTGCTTGGATGATGACACCCCTCCAAGCCGCGAACACACAGCCCCAGAGGCAGTACAATTTGGCCCACAAACACACCAGGGGCATCGTGGATCGCACATTTGTCATGTTTCAGGTGCCTGTATGTCACAGGGGGAACGCTCCTGTACAGGTGAGGCCTTGTGTGCAAGATGATCGTTGCATGTTGCGTGTTGCACAACATATGTGTACGCAGCAAAGCCCCATGGATACGAGTGCCAGATGCACCGGACGATGATGATGAAGATGAGGCAGGTGGACCATACCCCACTGCAGCCGCAGCAGGAATTGCCCGTAGGGACTACATCATTGACAATTTCTTCCCTAGTTGACGTCACATTGTGAGGGTCCTTAGCAGTAATGGCACAGTACGTTGACTGACCACAGGCACAGCATGTGCTAATAAATGCATTCCGATATTGATTCCCTGCGTGCATGTCACGCATCTGTACAGGCACTTCACTCAGACAAGTGTGGGTGCGACATGTTGTCCTGACAATTTAGGAATTTGTTAATGGATGGTGGGTGTGTCATATCTGTGCAGTGGAGCTGTTTAGGGTGTCACTTATTGGAACTGCCAGTTCTGTGTGTCACAGTAGGTACGGTATCCCACTCTTCGGCGTTTCACATGTTTCCCAATTCATTCCATTTTGGCTGACATATGTGGCTGACAAGTGATAAGAGGGCTTCTTTTGGGCTCTGATATGTGCCGGCAAGATACAGGGATGCACCCTGTGACTCAAGTCCCGTGACATGGGCGACAGGTGCGGGGGGGAGTCACTGCCCCTACATTGGTCCATGCTTTCATTATTTTGTGGTCATGGACATGGCACGTCGGTGTGCAGGGGTTGTTGTTTGTCTCTCTGCAATGTGAAGAGGAGATGCGGTTTCACAGTGTGTTCCATGTTTGTTTCCGCATTGGCGCACGTTACATACTGAATGCATGTCAATGTACATTGTGGCTGTTTGTGGGGGACTGCCTATCCGATTTGGGCAACGGTTATTTGTTCTGCATCACAGCTGTGGGGTTGTGCCTGTACGTTGTCATCTCGCCGTTTGTTTGGTCTGCTTTTATGGTGCATTTCCCTGCTAGACATGTGGGATTTGCAGGCCTGCCGCTGGTTTTCTCTGCTTTTTGTATTGCGATTGGCCTCATCACAGCTTTTTTGGCGTTCGTGTTTCGCACTTTTGCGGCGTTGCGTTGATTTTAACACAGCCATTTGACGTGTTATCTGGTGACTATCGAATGGTACCACCGTGTTGTGAATACTTGGTTAACACGGCGTAAGTTTCCCGTGATAGACTGCGATGTTGGAGGTTGCGTTAAGTATCTTTTGCGATGGTCATCACGCGTTCTTGAGAATATCCCCCAGAGAGTATAACACACTAACAAATAGCATGTCATTTTTCTATCTTTGAACCAAAATAGGTGGTTCTAAAAAGAACCTTTTGTTTTCGGTAGCATTTTTTTAATTTTTCATTTTTTGGGGTGGTTTTATTACTTGAACAACAAAACGGTTTAATGATGAATCAGAGACTTTAACCTTGGGTGTACTGAACTGCAACCCAATAAAAAAATCACACTTATGATCTGCCATAGCTTTCATGAATGCAGGCATGTACTCCTCCCCAAGGCTCACATTTTGTCGCACAGTGACCAGCATGTTGTCACTTTCTGGAGCTGGGGAAAGGTGGATGGTAAATTTGTAGTGGTGTTGCTTGGTACAAGGTCTCCTGCAGCTACAAGTGGTGGAGCCAACAATGCTGATCCCTGCACAGCATCTTGCTGGATCTATGCTCTTGCAAACTGCATGGGATGAATTGTCAAAAGGTTGTTTAATCATACTTGAGTTGCCATGGGATTACTTTTTCCCTAAACCTCATGAGAAAGAGAGAAAGTTATTTTTTCCACCATCCTTGTTGGAGAGTAAATAACTTCTGAACTATAGATTGTTTTTAGTAGTTGGTTCCTCCTCCTGTTCCTCCTCCTGGTGCTTCTCCTGAAGTCATTGGAGATTGCTGTTCTAGTGCAAAATTAAAAACACTAGAAAAATATGGTACATAGCTTTACAAAAAACCTCTGAAACTCTATTAAAAAAACTCAGCGGAAGTTCAGTCATGGTTCCAAATTAAAGCCACAAAATCAATTTAATTTACCAATTATAGTTAGCTTCACTCAGTGGCCAGGCAAACTATAACTAAGCTTAACTAGCAAACTTCAAGAATTGTAAGGTATAGTTTCATAACAACCACAACACTTTAACTGCGATTTTATTGGAATTTCCCTAAGTTTTAAAAAAAAAACACGGTCGCAATAAGGACTTACCTGAATTTCGATGCCAAAAGCGTTGTTTTCTCTCGGGTCAAGATGCTGCTGTGAAGGGGGGACATGGGGGAAGGGATCCCTGTGGGACACTGAAGGGAAGAGAAGGAAATGGGTGAGTATGCATCCCAAATTCTTCGTTTGCGCCAACTCAAAGCAGGCGGTCCCACCACCATTGTCGGCTTGTTGGAAAGCCAACATGTAATTTGGTCGGCGGTGAAAATTCTCTTTACCGCCCTCTGACAGCTTCTTTTCCCCGACTGCCGTCGAGGCAGTCTGAAAATCGCTGTTGGTGTCGGCAGTGCTCCGGTGGTCTTTCATTCTGAAAATTGGTGAATCTGACGCCGGCGCAACGGGATCGCCAAACTCGTAGTCAGGTCCTAAGTTTCTTATGGGAGTTAAAATGGTAAAACACAAATTGTTTGACTGCCCCTTTATTTTTGCTCCCAGACTAACCTGCATGAAATTTAACATGCTAAAATGTAGTCTCTAACTCTATCCAAATGGATAGTTTTGTACAGATTTGCTAAACAGAGCTAAAGGTGTTACCAAAACAAAAATTGCCTAACAAGAGCTAACTTTATCTACATAGTCTCTAACACCAACTGTGCAATGGATGTGTATGTATAATACGTGTTTGAGTGCTGTTACTGCACAAGAAGCTGTAATTTAAAAAAAAATACAGTATTTAAATCCCATATTTCACAAGCGTACGGTGGTATTTCACTGATATGACCTAATTCCTGTGAAACACAGATTCCATCCAGTAGGAGACCTAAATTCAGTCTGAAGTCCTTCGCCAAACACGTATTTAATGTCTAATCTCAACAGTGCATTTACTGAATGACAGCCCTAAACCACTATATAGAGCACCATCATTTCCCACATTTAACCTGTAATTCCTTCATTAAAGCTAAGAAAATCCTCAATATTCCAATTGCAATTAGGGCCTATTACTAAATGAGCGTTGCAAATGCAACTTCAAAAATCATGAAATTTGGGCTCATTGTTCGCAGTACCTTGTTGGTACAGGCTCCACAAATTACTGATTATATGGACAGAAACAAAGCAAAGATGGATTTTCTTAATCCCAATATTTTTAACTACATCATGAAATACTTTTCTCTGAATTTTACAGGAATCAATCAAACAATATAGTGAAGTGCACTTCACTTATCACTTAGACTAAGAATTTCCCTGTTAGAAAAATATAATTTTCATGCTAGCTGTACCAAAATACAAATGTAGTATACAAATACATAATAGGTAACATGTAAAATTCCTTTATGTGCGCCAACCTGCCCACTCTTGTCTGTGTTTCTTGCCCCCACTAATCCTCCCTCCGTTTTTATCGGTGTGTTTGCTTGGCCCCACAGGTCCTCCCTCCTTCCATTGTTGTCTATGTTGTTGCTTGTGCCTAGCTGGCCTCACTCTTTTTGTAGTAATCAGTGATGTGGCCCCAGCCCCTCGCATCATCCATTGTCTATCACTTTTCCCCCCACACTCTTTTGGCAGTTTGCTTGCTCCCAGCCTCTCCCTCTCACACCCCATCGTCTGTGTTGCCCGAGACTCTTGCTCCCTCCATAATGCCTCTTGCTCGCTCCCTACATGTTGCCTCCCGCAAAAGTCACCCACAAAGCCAATAGCTCTCTCATAGGGGAGGCCTATTGGCTTTGCCCGAGCTTGTTTATGAAGTAAGTTTTGTATTTTTTGAAAGGTATTCAACATGCTACTGAACTACTTTTGCAGTATTGTTGAGGTTTTATGGAAAAGTGGGTTCACAATTACACTTATTTGGTTTTGTGGTTAAAGATTAGTCAAGAGTCACTTGGAGATGGGTTTTATGCTGGCTATGGCCAGGTCGTTTGGGATAGAATTTGCGTTTTTTTTTATAGATGGGAGTGTTAATATGTGTTTTTAATTTATGGTTTTTGTTAGAAGGCGACCTCAGAGGAGCCCGGAGGGGGCCCTGACTATCCTGAGACCAACCCTCGAGGTATCATAGCTGGGCACTGGCAGGGGACTCCTCAGGGGAGGAATCTCGTATCTAGGATCGTACACTCGGCACCACACGACAAAGAGACACCACACCGGGAGTTCTTAAGAACAAATCTTTATCAGAGCGGAGTCGTAGGATCTTTATGATCAGCACGGCAAGTATATACAAGTAGAGCACGGGCTCACAGAGTCTCGGGGGGTAGGAGGTAGCGGGACAGTCTTTGGGGATATGGATCAAATGCAGGGGCGTACCCGGCGCGCAGCTCACAATCCTCGAGCTGGGGGATACGCTTGTCGTCATCGGGGTCCGGCGGGACCAGGAGCGTCTGTGGGAGCCGCGAGTCACTCAGCAGGGCTCAAGCACAAGTTCGGAGGACTTACGATCTTTCGGGGAGCCGCGAGTCACTCAGCAGGGCTCAAGCACAAGTTCGGAGGTCTTACGATCTTTCGGGGAGCCACGAGTCACTCAGCAGGGCTCAAGCACAAGTTCGGAGGTCTTACGATCTTCAGGGAGCCGCGAGTCACTCAGCAGGGCTCAAGTGTTTCCAAAGGCGAATCTGCCGGATAGTCTCAGAGCACCCCTAGTTATAGGTCGACCCCTCTTTGATGTCCGGGGTCTGTGCAAGCAGGGGTCTTGTCACCTGGGGGTCGCTTGTCGGGGTTTCCTGCCATTGTCTTTTGATCCTTTCAGGGCCGGGTCGGGAGGAGTCCCAGACACCCAGCAGGCGTGGAGCCAGCCCTCGGGGAGGCCGGAGGGCCGATCGAAACCCACCTTCCCAGGGGAGCTCAGAGGTGCGATGGAAACTGCTCCTCCCTCTCTCATCCCAATGGGAGCGCGATGTCCTCCAGCCGGAGTGGCGCCTCTAGGCCAGGGTCGCGCTGGGGCCGGGCGGCCATCATGGTGCATGAAGTGGGCACGCGGGCCCGGTGTGGCCGAAAGGAGGAAGGCCACGGACGGGGGAGTCCGGTCGGGTGTGTGTGTGGTCTGGTGGGAAGGATCGGCTAGGCCGTGTGCTCGGGGGCTGCATGAGGTGCGTGGGTCAGGTTATGTGGTGCGGGGACAGGGATGGCCATGCCACGAGGCCGGGTCTAACAGTTTCCATATTATGTTGTTGAGGTGATGAACTGTTGAGTTTCTTGGGAGTCATTGTTCAGTAAATGGCATCTTCATGTAATTTATTTTGGAATAAAAAACTTTGATATTACAGCCTCTAACAAACAAAACACAATAAAAAGAAATAACTATACATAGGGCCCGATTCACAGAACTAACTTAAGACAAAATCCTAAACTTACTACCATTTTCGTATTCACAGAAGGTACTTACTCATTTTGGTATTCACAGAAGACACTTACTCATTTCGGTATTCACAGAAGTTAGGAGTCCTAAGTTTAGGACTCCTAATGCCTTCTGTGAATACCGAAAGTCTTAAAATTAGGATTTTTCTCAGTTTAGGAGTCCTAAACTTAGGAGTCCTAACTATACTACTACTAAACTGAGAAAAATCCAAATTTTAAGGCTTTCGGTATTCACAGAAGGCATTTAGGAGTCCTAAAGTTAGGAGTCCTAACTTTACTACTACTAAATTGAGAAAAATCCTTATTTTAAGACTTTCGGTATTCACAGAAGGCATTTAGGAGTCCTAAAGTTAGGAGTCCTAACTATACTACTACTAAACTGAGAAAAATCCTAATTTTAAGACTTTCGATATTCACAGGAGGCATTTAGGAGTCCTAAAGTTAGGACTCCTAACTTCTGTGAATACCGAAATGAGTAAGTGCCTTCTGTGAATACCGAAATGAGTAAGTGCCTTCTGTGAATACCAAAATGGTAGTAAGTTTAGGATTTTGTCGTAAGTTAGTTCTGTGAATCGGGCCCCTAGTGTGTAATAACAATCTGCTCTCAGGCTCGAGTTACATAATCGAATTTGACCTTTAATAATACAAAACTAAGAAATGTTGGTAGAGTTCTGTTACATCATGTGCTGTAGTTTTCAATATTGACTACAGTGATAACCTGCTAGTATTGCAATATAAAAAGCAGCCTTATAGTAAGTCTATACCAGCAATGGTACAAAATTGGCAAATATTTTATTTTCACTTCTGCCTGATAAACTGTTTCAGAAATCTGGTGTAGATTATCAGACATATCGTGTGCAAAATGCATTTCCTGGAATCCCCGACCTTTTTTCAGAATCTACAGGCAGTTACAAAGAGGTGAATAACTTGTATCTATAGTTGAGGGAAAGGAACTGTCCCGATCGGTTGTAATGTTCATCTACATATATATGGGAGGCAAATTCATTGCAGCTGTTACAGTTGTTGTAAAATAGTTTTTATTTTACAGTAATTGCCTCTGAAAATCAGCAAAAAAACCACCCATGTGTTGATGGGTATAAGTATCTAACGGTGTGAATTATTGGTAGCTCGAAATTAATTCTAGTTTGTTTGTAGCACATTTTTCCATTTTTTTCCAGCCACTAAAATTTTAAATGATATGCAGGTATGGATATACATGTCTGGCTGCAAATAATTACCTAAAGACATGTTATTATCATGTAGTTTGTCATTTTAATGTATATCAGAGTGAAAGGACGAGTTCAAAATGCAATACATCATGCGAAAATGATTCTGTCAAAGTGTTTTTATAGTGGTACAAATTAGTAAGCATTTTGAGGTTGCTGTTTATCAAAGAGTCTAAATTTTCACTTGAAACCTGTAAAACTATTTTTATTTCTTTAACCCCTTCGGTGCTCATGACGGAACGGTTCCGTCATGAGCCACGGTTGAGCTGTGCTCATGACGGAACCGTTCCGTCATGACCATGCCCGCGCAAGAAACCGTCAGCACAGCGGCGGAATTTGCGCAGCATGGAAGGGGTTAACCAGCTGAGTTGTTGTTTTCCTATTTTTGTTGATTTCTTTTCATGTAACTTTTTCCCATACCTTATGTTTTTTCGAGGAGGTGAATCAATTATTATTTGGATTTTCTTTTGCTTACCTGATAAATGTTTTCCTTTTCCTTTTGACTTCGATTTATGAGTATTCTTTTCCAAAACAAATAGCTGTGTAACCAGTACACCTTTTAGTATTTTGTTTTAAAATATATTTGTTATCAAATAATATACAGACTCTGAGTTTTTATTTGGGGTTTATTTATTTTAGGAAATAAATCTTATCTCCTTCTTATGCTCTTGTGAGTGAAGCCATATCAGGTGTTTGGCTTCCATGGGTGTGAGATTGTGTCATGGAAAGCTGTTTATATTGTTTTATCAAAAACATAATTTTCGGTTTCAAAAATATCGTTTTTCATATTTTTCACAGCAGTATAATTTTTACTGAATTAAGTATTTTAGTGGTTGTCCCCTTCAACTTCCAGATTACAACTATTTTGTCACACCATCGTAGTTTTTTGATAAACAAAAATATATTGGGACCTATTCATAACATAAAGGGGCCGATTCCAATCCTGTAAAAAGGCCCTACGAATACTCGTACGGACCATTTTCTCCGTACGACTCGTACCAGGTAAACTCATTTCACAACCTAGGAATTACGATTCGTACAGAAAGCCTTTTTCTGTACTAATCGTACAAAAGAACGTACAGCCCAAAAATACCCACGATTCCGGTCCGGAAATGCTTGTACGCGACGTCCGTACGTATTTCACCAGCGTTTTCCGGCCCAGCAAGTACGATTCGTACCGACGTCACTCCGTACGGCTCTTTGTTTACGGGAGCCAAACACAGCCGAAAAAGCAGAGTCCGACGCGAACGGCAACGCCACGGAGCCCCGGTACGCGACGTACAGTCATGAACCCCATTGTACGTGTCATCCCGGTCCTCTTGGCATACGACCTGGTGCACCGCACCCGACGCACACGCCGCAGAAGGTGAGAACAACATGCGTGGGTAAGGTGCGTACCACACGTACCCCTACGGCACCATGACAACAGTGGTACGGACCGTACCCACGCATGAATGCGTGGGTACGGTGCGTACCACACGTACCCCTACGGCACCATGCCAACAGTGGTACGGACCGTACCCACGCATGACTACGTGGGTACGGTGCGTATCCCTACGGCCCCATGAGTACTCAGGTACGGACCGTACCCACGCATGAATGCGTGGGTACGGTGCGTACCCCTACGGCCCCATGAGTACTCAGGTACGGACCGTACCCACGCATGAATGCGTGTGTACGGTGTGTACCCCTATGGCCCCATAATTAAGCAGGTACGGACCGTACCCACGCATGAATACGTGGGTACGGTGCGTACCCCTACGGCCCCATGAGTCCTCAGGTACGGACTGTACCCACGCATGAATGCGTGGGTACGGTGCGTACCCCTATGGCCCCATGAGTGCTCAGGTACAGACCGTACCCACGCATGAATGCGTGTGTACGGTGAGTACCCCTACGGCCCCATAATTAATCAGGTACGGACCGTACCCACGCATGAATGCGTGGGTACGGTGCGTATCCCTACGGCCCCATGAGTACTCAGGTACGGACAGTACCCACGCATGAATGCGTGGGTACGGTGCGTATCCCTATGGCCCCATGATTAACCAGGTACGGACCGTACCCACGCATACATTCGTGGGTACGGTCAATACCACACGTACCCCGTTACGGCAGCCGGAAAATTTGGATACGAGGCGCCAGGAATGTGGGCATAGAGGACTGGCCCAACATGTTACCTACAAAATTGGTGTGTGCGTAAGTCCTGGCCAGCAGTGTACAGCTCCAAGGGGGTGCGTGGGTGGGTGCAGAGGCCTCCCAGCAGTGCCCAGACATATGAGGGGTGGGTGCATATCACTACCAGCAGTGCCCAGACATATGAGGGGTGGGTGCATATCACTACCAGCAGTGCCCAGACATATGAGGGGTGGGTGCAGAGGACTACCAGCAGTGCCCAGACACATGAGGGGTGGGTGCCTATCACTATCAGCAGTGCCCAGACATATGAGGGGTGGGTGCAGAGGACTCCCAGCAGTGCCCAGACATATGAGGGGTGGGTGCATATTACTCCCAGCAGTGCCCAGACATATGAGGGGTGGGTGCAGAGGACAACCAGCAGTGCCCAGACACATGAGGGGTGGGTGCAGAGGACTCCCAGAAGTGCCCAGACACATGAGAGGTGGGTGCAGAGGACTCCCAGCAGTGCCCAGACATATGAGGGGTGGGTGCATATCACTCCCAGCAGTGCCCAGACATATGAGGGGTGGGTGCATATCACTACCAGCAGTGCCCAGACATATGAGGGGTGGGTGCAGAGGCCCCCCAGCAGTGCCCAGACATATGAGGGGTGGGTGCATATCACTCCCAGAAGTGCCCAGACATATGAGGGGTAGGTGCATATCACTACCAGCAGTGCCCAGACATATGAGGGGTGGGTGCAGAGGACTACCAGCAGTGCCCAGACACATGAGGGGTGGGTGCATATCACTATCAGCAGTGCCCAGACACATGAGGGGTGGGTGCAGAGGACTCCCAGCAGTGCCCAGACATATGAGGGGTGGGTGCAGAGGACTTCCAGCAGTGCCCAGACATATGAGGGGTGGGTGCATATCACTACCAGCAGTGCCCAGACATATGAGGAGTGGGTGCAGTGGACTACCAGCAGTGCCCAGACACATGAGGGGTGGGTGCATATCACTATCAGCAGTGCCCAGATATATGAGGGGTGGGTGCAGTGCCCAGACATATGAGGGGTGGGTGCATATCACTCCCAGCAGTGCCCAGACATATGAGGGGTGGGTGCAGAGGACAACCAGCAGTGCCCAGACACATGAGGGGTGGGTGCAGAGGACTCCCAGCAGTGCCCAGACATATGAGGGGTGGGTGCATATCACTCCCAGCAGTGCCCAGACATTTGAGGGGTGGGTGCATATCACTACCAGTAGTGCACAGACATATGAGGGGTGGGTGCATATCACTACCAGCAGTGCCCAGACATATGAGGGGTGGGTGCATATCACTACCAGTAGTGCACAGACATATGAGGGGTGGGTGCCTATCACTATCAGCAGTGCCCAGACATATTAGGGGTGGGTGCAGAGGACTCCCAGCAGTGCCCAGACATATGAGGGGTGGGTGCATATCACTCCCAGCAGTGCCCAGACATATGAGGGGTGGGTGCAGAGGACAACCAGCAGTGCCCAGACACATGAGGGGTGGGTGCAGAGGACTCCCAGAAGTGCCCAGACACATGAGGGGTGGGTGCAGAGGACTCCCAGCAGTGCCCAGACATATGAGGGGTGGGTGCATATCACTCCCAGCAGTGCCCAGACATATGAGGGGTGGGTGCATATCACTCCCAGCAGTGCCCAGACATATGAGGGGTGGGTGCAGAGGACAACCAGCAGTGCCCAGACACATGAGGGGTGGGTGCAGAGGACTCCCAGAAGTGCCCAGACACATGAGGGGTGGGTGCAGAGGACTCCCAGCAGTGCCCAGACATATGAGGGGTGGGTGCATATCACTCCCAGCAGTGCCCAGACATATGAGGGGTGGGTGCATATCACTACCAGCAGTGCCCAGACATATGAGGGGTGGGTGCAGAGGCCCCCCAGCAGTGCCCAGACATATGAGGGGTGGGTGCATATCACTCCCAGAAGTGCCCAGACATATGAGGGGTAGGTGCATATCACTACCAGCAGTGCCCAGACATATGAGGGGTGGGTGCAGAGGACTACCAGCAGTGCCCAGACACATGAGGGGTGGGTGCATATCACTATCAGCAGTGCCCAGACACATGAGGGGTGGGTGCAGAGGACTCCCAGCAGTGCCCAGACATATGAGGGGTGGGTGCAGAGGACTTCCAGCAGTGCCCAGACATATGAGGGGTGGGTGCATATCACTACCAGCAGTGCCCAGACATATGAGGAGTGGGTGCAGTGGACTACCAGCAGTGCCCAGACACATGAGGGGTGGGTGCATATCACTATCAGCAGTGCCCAGATATATGAGGGGTGGGTGCAGTGCCCAGACATATGAGGGGTGGGTGCATATCACTCCCAGCAGTGCCCAGACATATGAGGGGTGGGTGCAGAGGACAACCAGCAGTGCCCAGACACATGAGGGGTGGGTGCAGAGGACTCCCAGCAGTGCCCAGACATATGAGGGGTGGGTGCATATCACTCCCAGCAGTGCCCAGACATTTGAGGGGTGGGTGCATATCACTACCAGCAGTGCCCAGACATATGAGGAGTGGGTGCAGAGGACTACCAGCAGTGCCCAGACACATGAGGGGTGGGTGCATATCACTATCAGCAGTGCCCAGACATATGAGGGGTGGGTGCAGAGGACTCCAAGCAGTGCCCAGACATATGAGGGGTGGGTGCAGCGGACTACCAGCAGTCCCCAGACATATGAGGGGTGGGTGCAGAGGACTCACAGCAGTGCCCAGACATATGAGGAGTGGGTGCAGAGGACTCCCAGCAGTGCCCAGACATATGAGGGGTGGGTGCAGAGGACTACCAGCAGTGGCCAGACACATGAAGGGTGGGTGCAGAGGACTCCCAGCAGTGCCCAGACATATGAGGGGTGGGTGCAGAGGACTACCAGCAGTGCCCAGACATATGAGGGGTGGGTGCATATCACTCCCATCAGTGCCCAGACATCTGAGGGGTGGTTGCAGAGGACTACCAGCAGTGCCCAGACATATGAGGGGTGGGTGCAGAGGACTACTAGCAGTGCCCAGACACATGAGGGGTGGGTGCATATCATTATCAGCAGTGCCCAGACATATGAGGGGTGGGTGCAGAGGACTCTCAGCAGTGCCCAGAAATATGAGGGGTGGGTGCAGAGGACTCCCAGCAGTGCCCAGACATATGAGGGGTGGGTGCAGAGGACTCACAGCAGTGCCCAGACATATGAGGGGTGGGTGCAGAGGACTACCAGCAGTGCCCAGACATATAAGGGGTGTGTGCAGAGGACTACCAGCAGTGCCCAGACATATGAGGGGTGGGTGCAGAGGACTACCAGCAGTGCCCAGACACGAGGGGTGGGTGCAGAGGACTCCCAGCAGTGCCCAGACATATGAGGGGTGGGTGCAGAGGACTACCAGCAGTGTCCAGACATATGAGGGGTGGGTGCATATCACTCCCAGCAGTGCCCAGACATATGAGGGGTGGGTGCATCATCCTCAGATGACCCCCCGGGGCTTCGGGGTGCCACCGAGCTCTTTGCGAGGGCCGGTTTTCGGCCGATTTTGTTACAGGGCCGATTTTGCAGCTATGCTGCAAAAACGGCCCTGTAACAAAAACGGCCCCAACCCGTGCGGCGCACCGGGGGATTGCCCGGTGCCCGCTACGGCCAGTCCGGGCCTGGGCACCGCAGGGACAGGAGTGGGTTGGGTAGGTGTGGTGGGTGCAGGGCTGGACGTATCCACCACAGGGGGTGGTGCAGCGCCAAAGGTGGTGGTGAGCAGCTCGCTGCACACTGCAGCCAGGGCATCCAGAGGAACCCCTGCACCGGAACGAACACCAGAGCCAACGGAGGAGGGGGTGTCCGAGGGATGGGGTGCAGCACTCTAGGGGGAGGTGGTGGACATGGGGGAGGACTCAACTCCCCTGGCCGGAGACTTCCTCAACCGCTTGCGGGGTGGGGTCACAGTGGGGCTGAGGGACTGACTAGCCCTGCCGGTCACTTTGGGTGATGTCTTGGCAGGGGAGCTAAGGGGAGTGGATTTGGAAGAAGTTGGTCGTGAGGACTGCGTACTCTGACTGTGGCTGCGTGTCTGCCGGTTGATCCCAGACCCAGTGGGTGTGACTACATCCCCCTGAGTGTGCGTGCCAGGAGGTGTGCGCTGTGCCTTAGTTGGGGGTGTGCTGGATCTGTCTGTTGTGGTGTGTGCCTGTGACTGTCTATGTGTGCTTTGAACAGGCATGGGAGAGGGCAGTGTGGATGGGTCCGGGGTAGGGGGGGGACGGAGCGCCGCAGGTGAGACACTGCTTCCTTCAGTGAAGAGTCCATGGCCCTCAGAAACCTGCATTGCTCAGTCATCATTGATGACATGCCCTCCACGAACGACACCAACTGTGTGAGCAGTCTAGTGTGTTCATGGATGACATGCAGCATCGATGCCTGACCAACCTGCAACTGGTGCAGTGTGTCCACAGACTCTTCACTGAGGGCAGCAGGGGTGACGGGGGCAGGGGCTGCGGTGCATGGTCTGAAGGAGACACGGTGGGACCGTCCACGGACAGTAGGGACGGGAGCAACTGGGAGGGCGGAGATGGCAATGGAGGAGGCGGGTACAGATGGTGGGATGCTGCCAGATGTTGTTGCATCCTCCGCCTCCTCAAGGATGTCAGCCTGGGACCCGTCGGTGTCGTACATGCTCTCGCCTCCGGACAGGTCCTCCGACTGACTCCCCTCGCCCTCCGTGCCACTGTCTCCTGCTGACTCCACAGCACTGGTGGCACTGTCGCTGGGTCCCTCCTTAAGGTCCATGCCGGTGTCTCCCTCGCATGTGGATGATGATGCTGTGGGCAAGGAGAAGAAACCAGAAAGCATCAGTCACCTGTGTACATCTGACAAATGAGCACAAGAACAATAGGTCACAGTGCATATCAGGCAATGCATCATGAGTAACAGCTGGATTGCTCCGCACATATGTAAGCCCTGTACTGCCCAGTTGGTAGACCCACCATGCCACTTTGACACCAGAAAACTCAATACACAAAAGACCACTACTTGAATGAGCAATACGCTGAGAAGCTAGTGTCTGTGAACCGGTGAGCACAGCAATACAATGAAGTCATGACACCTCTTGTTTACCCTGAAATAAACAGGAGTGGCGCACTCAAGGTAAACTAACACACCTCAATACTCAAGGTGTCACCACACTCACAGACCTGTAAGTCCCTTTGGAACACAAAACGAACAAATGTTGATACCTTGGGACTCACACAACTTCAACCAATCTACATGTTTGGGATGTGCCAATTCTCCATTTTGCTAAAAGAACACTGATGTGCCTGCATGCAAGATGTTGCACAAGGCAGTGCATACAAAAGTACATTGACACTGTCATTGAAGAAGCTGGCACCTTTTCGGAGGAGCCACTGTCAGAAATAGATTGTGTTGCAGAAAGTACATATACATGGGCCCACGGAGGTCTGGACGTCTTGACACTCGTTAGTTTGTATCACCGACAGCTAATGAGTCTCACAAGATCAAGACCACCGTGGGCACATGTATATGGAGAATCTGTGACAACATTTATTTAAAACTGTGGCTTCATAGAAAATGTGCCAGCTCATTCCATGACAGTGTCAATGTACTTTTGTGTGCACTGCCTTGTGCGACATATTGCATGCAGGCACATTAGTGTTCTTAACACAAATCAACGAATTTCCACATGTGAAACATAAACAACTGATGACAAGTGCTGTGAGTGCCAAGGTACAAATCATGAAGAGTAACAACTAGAATCATGTCAGTTGTCACCAGGCCATCCGTCACCTGATTACACAGTTGGCTACACATATGACCTACTGCCTGTCATCTGGAGTGGCACCCATGTCCACACCCAGGACAATGCATAAGCCAATGGGACTGCAATTGGGTGTTAAAAAAGGCCAGCTGTACTGTGGGGACACCCTCATGGCAAGCCTGAATGTGCACACAGATGTCAGCACACACAGTCCAAACTGTGTTGCATCAGAACCACACACTTGCCAAAAATGTATGAGCAGGATTCTTGTTGGTAAAAAAAAAGACACAGGCTGCAAAGCACATACATTAAGCACTGGCCAGCATCACAGGGGCACTGCCCAGTGTATTTTAGTCCAGGCAATTCTCCCACACAAGTCAGACCTGCCACTTAAAAATCTGAGTTGCACATGTATGCCTCTCCCGCACCCCCCTCCCCCAATACCTGAGTCTATGTGATGTATACAGATCAAGAAGTGACACCTCTTATTCAGGATTACAACAACTGTGCTTGAAAAATTGCTTCATTGACACCACATCACCTCGTGGGGCTGACAACACATATTTGTGACAAACAACCTTCAACAGATTGTTGTGAATAGCCACACATGCACTGCCCAGTGTGAATATGCACAAGCAAAATGTTGTATCCCTGTCCAGTGGACACATTTAGCACACATTAACCAAATCAAAGTAGGGCAGGGAACAATGCCACAGAGGCAGACCTATGCAGCACACACAGAGAATGTTCACAGTGTTGGATGACACACATGATTAGGAGGCCAGGGTGTCTCAGGGGACTGTAGTGGGCACACTGCTCCATGGTCCTGGACTGAGCTGACTCTACCATGTACAACCGTCATGGCACAATGCATATCTCACACTCATGCACATCATGTCTGAGACCACAACATTGCACATGCATGCTGCAAGGGTGTCCAGTTGAAGGCTCACACTCCTATGTTGAGAATCAGCATCAGTGACAACAACTATGGACCCCCTACATAGTGAACAGGTCATGTCACAGGCAAGGTACCGACACAAGTCATAGACCACCCTCCCACATGATGCAGAAAGCAATGTGCACTTAGATGTACTGGCACCATAGATGACCATGTGCAAATGTGATTGCACACACACCAGGGGACACATGTAAAGGAGAGGAAGGGATGAAAAAGATGCCCAGGTGACATTTAGAAAGAGAAAATGCACTGCACATATGAACTCTGGGAGTGTATTCATGCAAAATAGCACTTCCTAAAGCTGACGACACATAACACAACAAAAAGCCATGTACCTACCCCCTCCTTGCTGCAGTCCCTCCTCTAACTGCCTATCGAGGTCAGGGAATGTCACCGCCACCGCCACCGCCAGGACACGTTTCATGTGGAGGGTCAGGTGTCGGCGCCCGCCGTGGCGGCGAGGTGGAGAGAGCTTCAGCTGGACCCGGGCGATCCACCGGGTCCAGCACTGGATGTCCTGCCACCTCTTGTGGACCTGGGCCAGCTGCCGATCACGCCCCCCGCAGTCCTCACGGCCCTGACGACGTTGGTTCAGATGACCCCCTTCTCGTAGGCAGTTACCTGTCAGGATGACAAAGTGATACAACATGTCCCAGAAACACACATCAGAACATCTTTGAAATGTAGAACAGGGTATAGGATTCTGACAGGAATAGCCTCATTCACAACATGCAAGTGGCCTGTGTGCCAATGCAGTACATGGCATTGAAAGTCTACAGGTGGCATGAGGGGTGCAAAACACTCAATGAACATGCCACACACTGTGCAGCACATGCAACAGCAGGCTGATGGGCAGCACGTGCCATGCAGTCACATGTCCCACTCCACTGACGCACCCTCAGCAGACTAGACAGACACACCCAGCCACTGAGCACTGGCCTGTCATTGACTACAGCGGATACAACCCTCACTCTGCACATGTGCCATTTGCCAGGGGGGAGCCACAGGGCAGCTCTGCAAGTCAGACACAAAGCACGGCTCACTTGTCACATCAGATGGTTAGATCAGTAGCCTTCAACATGTAGCTGTGTTGCAACACTTCACATAGACACTCACCCACATGACAAGGAACATTCACACACGTCAATGTCCATGAGGTCGTACACGTCATTTGGACACTCTCACCACAGGTCTACCCAACTCATACACATCTGTGGGTACAGTCACCTGTCACACCGGGGGGAACACTGAATCACCTCAGGACAACATGAAGAAAAGCCCCCAAGGATTAGCCAGGCTGAATGACTCATGCACTATGCAGTGAAAGTCACTGTAAGCACCATGCAAGTGAGGAGTGCACACAGGAACTACATAAGCATGCCCCCCCCAGGACACACTCTGAACAACATTGCATGTCAGTCCCACCTGGACACAATATTGACTGTCACACAACAGGTGCATAGGCAATGGTAGTGGACTCAGAACTCACCTGCGGGGAGCAGGTGAGTTCTGTTCTCCCATACAGGCTGGTGTACTGTGGGAGGAGGACGTCCATCAGGGCCTGATTCTCCTCTAGGGTGAATGGCTGGGCCCTCTCCACAGCACGAGACATGGTCCAGGGAAGCAGAGACAGCTGCAATGTTGTCGACAGGAAAGTTGTGCAGGCAAGTGTGCTCTCATGGCTTCTGGCTGCCTTATATCTGTCTTGCTGAGGGCCATTCATTTTGAGGAGTACATAGTGATTGGTCTGAATCATTCGCATCTTATGTTTACTTCAATCCCTTTAAACATACACCAGTGACAGCATTTGCATCGTTCAAATTTAGAGCATCATGTCAAGTCAACAACCACTTTGCAACATTGTATATTGTGGCCAACTGACTTTTCCAGGACACCTGCTGGAAAAATTTGAAGACAAAACTCGGTATCCATGGCAACCTGCATGCATTTAGGGCCTAATACCTGCACCTTATGTGTCCCCTATGTAAATTTGAAAGCCACACACAGGTACGGTGCGTTTCACACGTACCCCTACGGCACCAGTTGCGCAGTGCGTTTGACACGTACGTGTAGGCACTGTTAGTACACGTACGTGTAGGCACTGTTAGTACACGTACGTATACAACTGGTGCGTACACGTACGTGTACAACTGGTGCGTATATATACGTGTACAAGTACGTGTATGCACCAGTTGTACACGTACGTGTACGCACCAGTTGTGCACGTACGTGTACTACCAGTGCCTACGCATACGTGTACTACCAGAGTGCCTACACGTATGTGTACACGTCCGTGTACGCACCAGTTGTACACGTACGTGTACTACCAGTGTCTACACGTACTTGTACACGTACGTGTAGGCACTGGTAGTACACGTACATGTACAACTGGTGCGTACACGGACGTGTACAAATACGTGTAGGCACTGGTAGTACACGTACGTGTACGCACCAGTTGTACACGTACGTGTACTACCAGTGCCTACACGTACGTGTACTACCAGTGCCTACACGTACGTGTACACGTCCGTGTATGCAACAGTTGTACACGTACGTGTACTACCAGTGCCTACACATACTTGTACATGTACGTGTAGGCACTGGTAGTACACGTACGTGTACAACTGGTGCGTACACGTATGTGTAGGCACTGGTAGTACACAAACGTGTACAACTGGTGCATACACGTATGTGTACAACTGGTGCGTACACGGACATGTACACGTATGTGTAGGCACTGGTAGTGCACGTACGTGTACAACTGGTGCGTACACAGACGTGTACAACTGGTGCGTACACGGACGTGTACACGTACATATAGGCACTGGTAGTACACGTACGTGTAGGCACTGGTAGTACACGTACATGTACAACTGGTGCGTACACGTACGTGTACAAGTACGTGTAGGCACTGGTAGCACACGTACATGTACGCACCAGTTGTACACGTCCGTGTACGCACCAGTTGTACACGTACGTGTACTACCAGTGCCTACACGTACTTGTACACATACGTGTATGCACCAGTTGTACACGTCTGTGTACGCACCAGTTGTACACGTACGTGTACTACCAGTGCCTACACATACTTGTACACGTACGTGTATGCACCAGTTGTACACGTCTGTGTACGCACCAGTTGTACATGTACGTGTACTACCAGTGCCTACACGTACTAGTACACGTGACTACCAGTGCCTACACATACGTGTACTACCAGTGCCTACACGTACGTGTACACGTCCGTGTACGCACCAGTTGTACACATACGTGTACTACCAGTGCCTACACGTACTTGTACACATCCGTGTATGCACCAGTTGTACACGTACGTGGATTTCTATGCCCTGGGTGGGATGCCCCATGTAATTGGGTCCATTGATGGTACACATGTGGCTTTTGTACCACCACAGGCACAGGAACAAGCCTATCGCAACCGCAAACATTATCACTCGATAAATGCCCTTGTGGTGTGTCTTGCTAACATGCTGATTTCCCATATCTGTGCACGTTTTCCAGGATCAGCACACGATGCCTACATCATGAGGCATAGCAGGGTGCCACAAATGATGCTGCATCTGCACAACGAACAAGCATGTCTTGTTGGTGGGTATAGTCTTTTTGTCCTATGTGTTGCAGTATCTTTGTCTCTTACGGCATCTCGTGACCAACTTATTTACATGGTGTTTCCATGTAGGGGACTCTGGCTATCTCAACATGCCATGGCTGCTGACACCTCTCCGCAACCCAAGAACAGCTTCAGATCACCGGTACAACGATGCACACGGCCAGGCCAGGCGAGTGATTGAGAGGGCGTTTGGACTCCTGAAAAGCCGATTCCGGTGCCTGGACAAGACAGGCGGGTCCCTCCCTTATGCCCCGGAGAAGGTCTGCAAAATCTTCATTGTGTGCTGCCTGCTGCACAACATGGCAGTTGAGAAGGCAGTGCCACTCATCCTGGATCCAGATGAGCAGGAGCATCCACCCGTGGAGGATCAAGGGCTTGGTCACGAGGCTAGTGATGATGAGGAGGAGGGGGATGATATCCGGAGTCAGCTCATACGCAACTTCTTCTCATAATGGTGAGTCACTGGCTATGAGTGTGCAAGCTTGTAGCGTTGAGTGGCATGTGTTGCAATGTGTGTGTCCAGCTGACTGAATGCACAGTGACTTGGATGTGTGTTCTGATGTGTCACTCGAGTGATGATGTCATGCAACACAGTTTTGCAGAGAGACTTGATTGGCAATTTACATGTGTCCAACATTGTTGCTGTTTTGTACACTTCCATGTGTGCGTTGAGAATCTTTTTTTGGTGACTTCTCGTGTGTCTTCCCAGGTATTTGGCACCTGTTGTCTGGTTGTGTCATCGTTGTCCTCCTGCTATTCCTCGTGTGGATTGCAACGTGTGCTGAATCAGCGTTCCATGCACGGACATGTGGAAATGTCAGTTTGGGTAAGTATTGCAGCAAGGCTTTTTTGTGGTGATACAGGTTGTGAATGTGTGGTGACTCCTTCTGTGCATGTTGTGGTACCATGCATACATGTCTTCTCACAATGGAGCATATGACATGTAGCATCAGTCCCATGACATGATAGTCAGCCTTCTTGACAGTCATCTGTAGTGGAATATGGCGTCTGATGAAGACATCAATGTGGGTGTACCTTGGCTCTGAAACATTGCAAAGGCTACGGGTGGACATAGTGGGGGACATCACAACAACATGTTCTATGGGGAATTGCAGCCTCTCAGTGTGCAGCAGGATGTGTTCTGCTCATCCCCTTACCTTGTGTGCCAGTTCATTGGGATTGACATCATCCGTGTTGTGAAGGGGGTGTCCAGCGTATGTCCCACATGTCCTGTCAACTGACCTGTGAGTCTGTTAATATGGAGGAATATCCCTTTGTGTGTGTATGTGGAATAAAGGTGTTCAGCACAATCCAAAGTGCCTCATCTCGGTCAATGCAGATCTCTTACCAGTTTGCATGCGTCATCTATGGCAGAATTGACAAAGATTGAGCATATGAGTGTATGTGTACTTTGGCAACATGCATGCAGTGCTTCATGGCTAATGATCTCTATTGTGCATGACGTGCCTGGTTGTATATGTATTTGTGCAGGTTGCTGCCCACAACAGGACGTGAATACCTGCTGATGGTGTGTCTCCTTTGCGCATCTCCGCATTTTGTTGCCTGACACAGTGGCTGTCATTTATGGTGATTGATCATACACTTTCTGGGAGTGACCCATGAGTGAGCTGACACTCCTTCCTTGACATACACCTGTTGCACTGTGCCTTGCAGACCTCCTTGTCTTTGTGTGTTGATTTTTGCATGATTTCTAACCCCTTCCGCCTGCAGCTGCCTCACCTGCGGCCCCGCCACTCCGAGTGCCCTGATTCTGCAACCCCCACGCCTCAGAAATGCTCAGCCCTTCCCCCTCCACCCATTTGTAATGCAGCCAGCAGCTTTTCTGTGCCACTGTAGCCCCCGCGCCGTGCAAAAGGCCGGACCGTCTGCGCCTGCAACATGCACAGTGCACGACCCTCTAGCCTTTGCATGACCCACATCACACAACAGGCTCATGCTGCAGCCACTCTCCAAGCAATGTCCTTGTGACAATCATCCTCCTGCCATCAGGCAACCCCTAAGCACACACACGACACCTTCGCATGCTGAGTGTGCTACTCCAACTGCCTACACAGCGCTGCCCAGCCTCCCAGACCCTGTCAGTACAACCAGGTTAGATGCCTCCTACTCCACACCCGCTCCATCCACCAGCACGCCATTGGACTCTGTTACCTCCTCAACACTACAGCCCCACAAATCACCTTCATTACAGTAACCTGGACAAAAGCATCCTCAGCACATGACGTCTTCATTGCCATCTCAGACGGATACAAGATCACCCGCAGGGACGCCAACACCACTCCTGGGGGCTGAATAGGTCATTATTGACAAGTACACCCTCAGAGTCACAAGTCTGGGTTCGCAGCAACTCCCTAGCAACACTCATCTACAGATCTGCAGGCCTACATCCACAATTCCGCTAAGCCATCAACACGTACATCTGCACGCAGGCCCTCACCTCCACAGGCTACATGTGGCTGGGGGCCAGTAACTTCTTGCTGGAGGGGACACACACCACCATCCAACAAGCAACACAGTGCCACTCACCCCGCTACCGATCCCTCACAGATGCCAGATGTAAGTCACCACAGACAAGCTGTGTGGGACACTCAAAACAACACCACCGCCACACCCTGCAAACTCACACACTGGATCAGCAATTGATCCATCAATCTAGCCACATTGACGGACTTTCCTGTGAAGCACAACAACAGTTAAGGCACCTGGGACAAGGCAGACCTACTGGACTCCTACAGACCTAGCCGGACTCTTGTGCGAACCTTGCAACACAAAGAGCCATCATTTTCCTTACAGCCCTGGAAAACACCACACACAGCCATCACCACATCTTCAGCAAGGACAAGTGGAGATCCTTCAGATAGTGCCGAGACACCCAAACACACGACATCAAGGAGCTCTTCAGCATTGTGAGTGAACTGACAGCAGATCTCCATCCAAGACACCCCACCCTTGCAAGGCAGATCCCATCCCTTGTTACTTTGTACCACTGCAAGCTCATGGCCATGGACAACAGCCTTGGCACACAGAGGCAGACAGCACTATTTTCCGCTGGACAAACCCCCCTCAGGTCATGGACTCCCATCAGCAGCAAGTACACAACCGGGATCATGTGCACCATCCACTCTGGCTCTCCATCAGGCCCCTTCCCACACAACTTCTCAACCACATCATTCGCCATCCTTGAAGCCCACGTCCTGCGCGTTATGAATGTCTCCTTTGAGTTAGCCACATTCCATGGCTGCAGGAGGCATGCAGAGCCCCTGGCCCTTCTTAAACAACAGACGGCAGTACCACAGGATCTCCTGGTACATCAGCCTACTTAACATAATGATAGAAAAACTACAGGTCTAGAAAAGAGATTAGGAAAAAATGGTTAAACTACAACAAACTGTCAAACTGAATTCTTTACAAGAGTCTTCCGATGGGGATAGAATCCCATCACCCACTTCCGTGGCAATGCTTCATCATTTGGAATCCCACTGGGTAATAACCCCAGTGTGTCTATATTCTACAACCTTCCAAAGTATTGAAGGGAGCAAACAGATAAAGCACAAATAGTTGATAACAATAAACCCAAGATGAGTTGTCTCAAATTTATGTCATGGGTGAGGGTTGCAGTGCAAAAGGAGTGTTGGTGAAAAAAGTGGTGTTTTAAAATTGACTCCTAAGATAATAAAAGTGTTTATTAGGTGCTATCCTAGTGTCAAAAGATAAAAACAGTGCGTGAACAGTTTGTAACAAATAACTGTTTTAAGGCCATATATAATGGCAGGACTTTATTCTGCTTGGTCTTTAAAAATATTTTCCCTTGGACCCTTTCTTTAAATGAATGGTGTAGCACATCAGCCTACTTCCCTATCCAGCAAATGTCACCAGGAAGACACTCAACTAGCAACTGTCCAATTTCCTACATGCAACCAGCTCCAGCCAACTGGCACCCGACCGTTTTACACAGTAATCACACCACTGCAACCGTCATCATTGCCAACACCAACAACTACTTTGCCCTGCTCACCAATGGTGAGCCCACCACCCTTGTCCTCTCAACGCCATTCTACACCATGTGCTACCACACTGTCAGCTCACACATCTCCAACAGTGGTATCCAGAGGAGGGCCCAGGATTCACTCAGGAAGTAGCTCACCAGCAAGGCCCAGGGAGTCTGCATCCACCCTGCAACATGTAGTACACTGGGGGCATCTGGCCCATGCCACAGGGCTCTTCTCTCAGCGTGACGATCTTCAATGTCTCCATGACCCCCCTCTCCACCATCACATGCACACACAACCTCATCATCATCTGGTATGCCATTGCCACCCAGATGCTCCTCAAACTCACCAAAGAGCCAGCCATTGACAGATCCAAACTTCACGAAGGCATGAGATCCGTTGATGAATGGCTGAACATCAGCCATCTGAGGCTGGACTTGGACGTGACAGAGGTCATCATCTGAGGATTGTCCCCTTACGGCTGGGTGAACTCCTTGCATCCCACTGGTCTGTGCACCGCACCAGCACCCAGTGGCCACGCAGGCAAGCTGGTGTTCGTCATGGACCCATCGCTCACAATTAACATGCAACTCACCAACATCTATACCTCATGCTGCAACACCCTCCACATGCTACTGATGGCCCCGGATAGATCCACTCCAAGGCAAGACAGACCGTCCCCCTGGTCCAGGACGCCAGCCGGCTCAAATACAGCACCGGCCTCTACAGAGGACAACAGCAAACATGCAGGAGAACTTATCCACATCCAGGGTGCATCCGCACACCTCATCTGCAACATCCCCTGCCCCAGCCACATCACCGTCCACCTGAGATAGGTACAATGGCTCACTGTGTGCTGCAGGATCACCTTCAGACTCCTCAACCACCCTCAGGAGGCAGTCCACAACCCCTGACCCAAACCGACCTTGGACGTGTGTCATCCAACACCCCGTTGGCCCTACTCCATGCAGCCCACCTTGCCCTGGCCACCATTCATCACATCCACATAACCTCTGCATGCAGGAGATAGTTCTCCAACCTCGCAAAACAGACCTGGTACTCCCTCCCCGGGCACATCAACATGACCCATGACCTCTACACCTTCATGTAACTCTACCAAATTTGTCTGTCAGAGCAATATAGCAAGCCCCCCCTCAGCAGCTTGAGGCCATCACGGGTGAGTGTTAGGCTCCATGTCTGCATTTTGTGATACATTGTGAGCCATGTGTGTCCTCGACCGGACTCAGATCCAAGTGTATGGATGGCTGGAGTTAGTTCCACACACAGGCATACTTTAACATATCCCCACACGTAGGTTGTGGACTCATGCTAAATGACTGCAACATGAAATTTCAATAATTAAATTTTTAATTTCGAACTCTGGGGTGTGATTTGTGCACAGAAAAAGGGGAAATGCAGGGACCATAGAATCCAAAGTTCACAGGGGGAGATGGGATCCTTGGCATTTGAAGTCATCAGAGTCCAGCCCACAGTGTTTGGCATCATTGGTCAGACTGTGACCAGCAAGTCCATGTGGCAGATGATGTCAGTCAATGGGGTGATGCGGTCGCACATGAAGGCCAGGTGACCTGGGAGATGTGGATGGCCCGCTGCCTCTCACGGTCTTTTCCGTGGACGACCAACTTTCCTCCGGGGACCCTCAGATGCAGGCCTTGACAAAGTTTGGGACGCTCCGTCAGACGAATCCTCCTCCCTCCCTGTGGCTGGTGCTGGTCTGCACCTGGTGTCACAGGGAGGGTTGCCCATGTTGTCGGCGATCCGACAGAGTGAATGGCTTATGTCCCTTTGTACCGCCAGGAGCTCAGCCAGTCTTGCCTCCATCCGTCCTTGGTGTTGTTGTTGACTGGCGTGTTGCTCGTCCTGCTGGTTTTTGATCTCTGTGAGGGTCCCCACTACCTGGCTGATCTCCCTGGTGTCACGCCGGTATGCCTCCATGATGTTGCAGATGTGTGACATACCGGTCCCTTCAGCTGGCTGGTCAGGTTCTCGCCTCAGCCTGCCTCCACTCCAGCCACCCCTGCCCACACGAGCCGGGCCTGCCGTTGTGGGCACATCGGGTCGACTGGACCCCTGAGGGATGGCAGTGGCGGTGTTGTCTGCCTCCTCCTGGGTGCCCGCCGCACCTTGTCCCTCCTGGTCAGACTGGCTCTGTTCACTGCGGGCAGGGCTCCTGGGTGTCTCCTGTGATGTAGCAGGAATGGGGGTGGTGGTTGGCACAGATGTTCCTGAACCAGGTGCTGCAGGGGCTTGGACACCAGAGGGTCCAGGTCGGTCGGGGTCATTCGCGGAGTGTTGAGAGGCGTCGCTGCTGGTGGGATCTGGTTCCTCCTGAGCCTGTGACTGTGATTCTTGAGAGGATGTTCATCACGTTGCCCTGTGTGTGAGAGAGAGACAATGTTAAAGCTGTTTAATGCAACATGCATGTTTCATACACATTCAAGTTGGCACAGTTCCTCCAGGTAGTTGTATGTGCCTAGCATTGTCCTCAATGTTCACTTGTGTATGGGTATGTTGCGGGGGACAGATTGATATGTTCGCCTGAGTCTTTGACATGTCCATTTGTGGCTTGGATGCTTCTTCTGCTAGGTATTGGTGTTGTTGTGTTACATGTCCATTGTGGCAGTGGGTAAATCCATTGCCTGTCCTGGTGGTGTGTGCTTGTGTAAGGGGTGTGTGTGACAGGGCCTGCTGGTGGGTGTAGTGTGATTTGGCCCTGGGGCTCCCAGGTGATGTAGCTGTCCCCCCATGGAGCATGCTGCCATGACAGAGAGTGTGAGTTCCTATCGTAGATATCTGACCTTGTTGTGTTGGTGTTTGTGTTTGCACTGGTCACAGGAGGGCCTTGTGCTGCATACACCAGGGCCAAGTGTGTGCTATCTTGTCAATACTTTCCCAACCCCTGTGCATTGCGCATGGTGCATGGGTATGTAGCTGGGCCATATGGGATGAGGGCAATTGTGTCTGATTTGGAATTCAAACATGCGTTTTGGTGCACCCACCCTCCCAGCATACGGGACATCCATTCTTGAGTTGGTGCTTCGTGTAGCATGGGACATGGCATGGACTTGCTTTCTCAATGGGGCATACAAATGTTATTGGCATTCGCGTTGTTTGTGACTGTGGTTCTGGCGGGTGAGGGCTTGGGGGTAGTTGCGTGCATTAGGTGTAGTTGGGGTGTGGATGCCATTACCCCCATGTTGCCTAAGTGGTTTGTGTACTCACCAGGCTCGGGAGGTCCTTGGAGTCCATGTACTCCCACCGGCGGAGCCATGTCCATCACCTTCTCCTCCCAGGGATGGTAATGTACTGGTCTGCGGGGGGCGCCGCCTCCAGTGATGTTGGTCTAGGCGTGCTCTTCATTAATTTTCTCTTGACCGCCCTCCGCAGATCGTACCACCTGGCTTGGCATTGATTCCTGGTCCTTCTGATGGGTACGACAGCATTCACCCTCTCGACGATCCTCTGCCACAGGCGTGATTTTTCAGCTATGTTGGTCTGTCTGACCAATGTTCCAAAGAGCTGTGGCTCGACTCTGATGACTTCATTGACAAGGATGTCCAGCTCCTCCCTTGTGAACTTTGGATTCTTGTCGGTGGGCATGGTGTGGGGTGAGGGTGTAGATGGTTGTGGGTGTGTGGGTCTGAATGTGACGGTGTGTGTGTGAATGTGGAGAGGGGGTATGTGTGAAGGGGTGTGTGTGTAGGTGTATAGTTTTAGGTGGATGGGTGCAGTGGTTTGTGTTTGCTCTGTAGCAGTGTTGAATCTGTTGCAAAGGCTCATGGTTTGTGTGTGTGGTCCCTTTTTATTGGTCCATTTGTGGGTGGGGCTCAGTTTGAATTTTTGGTGGGTGTGTTATAAGGGGTGGTTGTGAGGTTGCCCCTCTGTTTGCCTGTTTGAATGTGTCCAGGTCAGTCCTTTTCATTTTTTGTGCAGTGTAGACGTGTTTTGTGGTGTTGTGCGAGTCGACTAGGCCCTCCTTGTGCTGTTTTACAGTGTCCGTGGTTCAGTACGGTACAGGGGTACGAATCGTACAGCCACACACCCCCATGCGTTGTGTATGTACGGCGCGTACACGGACATTGCTATGTATGGTGCGTACACCCCATTGCTTCTGTACGGTGTGGGTGCGTAGACCGCCAGCGCGTATGTACGGTGTGTACCCCAGCGCGTATGTACGCACCGTACCCCCATAGAGAATGTACGGTGCATACACGCAACATCACGTACCCGCATCATCCATCGTACATACGCGATGTTGGGGGTACGCACCGTACATTCGCTATGGGGGTACGGTGCGTACCAACGCGCTGGGGGTACGGTGTGTACCTACGCGCTGGGGGTACGCACCGTACATTCGCGCTGGGGGTACAGTGCGTACCTACGCGCTGGTCGTACACACCGTACATTCGCACTGGGGGTACGGTGCATACCTACGTGCTGGGGATGCGCACCGTACATTCGCACTGGGGGTACGGTGCGTGCCTATGCGCTGGGGGCACACACTGTACATTCGCGCTGGTGGTACGGTGCATACCTATGCGCTGGGGGTACGCACCATACATTCGCGCTGGGGGTACGGTGCGTACAAACTCCGCTTCATAGCGGCCAAAGTCATTCCCCGTGTACGGGACGTTTTCCGTACGAATCGTTAATTGTAACGCCGGTCCGGATCGTACTCGTACGGTCGGACTTCATTTTTACGATTTGTACGGAGAAGTGTCCGGGTCCGTCTCGTACTAATTTTCCCGCTACGATTCGTACGGATTGGGCCGATCCGTATGTACTCGGACGTGACTTGCACGATTCGTACGGAAAAAAATACAGATACGAGTCGTACGGGAAAAAAAAAGAAAGGATCGGAATCGGCCCCTTAATTTTAAAGACTATTAAATATTTTAATGTTTTAATTTATAATATAATTTTTTTATGAGATTTTATGTTATAAATGTATGTAAAAATATATATATTTATTGGTAAATTTTTATATATTTATAAAATTATAAAATAAATTAAAATTACCAGTTTATTAATTGTTTTAAAGGAAATATATATATATATATATATATTACCTACTGGCGGTCGCCAGTAGGTAGTTATAGTTAGATCCTATTTTCATAGGAAATCCGCAACAGTCTATTCCCAATAAGTCTGGCGCCGGTTGATGAATCTTCGCAAAATTTTCCAGACTTTTGGCCAGCTCCGGTCCGTTCCTATCCTGAAAGTTTCGTGGTGATTCGTCAAGCGGCGCCCGAGAAAAAAGGGGAGTCCCAAAACACGTTTTTCGCATGCAATTTCCCATAGGACCTGTTGACACAGCTACAGCCCGAACTGCTGAATGGAATTACACCAAATTTGGCAAAGAGGTAGTCCTCAGTTCAGACTCATGCCTTTTGCATAAATGGTGTAAATCCTTTCAGTAGTTCCTGAGAAAATCAGAGTTAAAAAGATAGATATATCTATGACCTCGGAGGATCTGCGCACCCTATGCGCACCCTGAGTGAACCGAGCGGGCACCCTTCCGATCACACGCTGAATGCTAATTGGCTGTCAAGTGTCTGTCTACATTCGAAACCAGGAGCTGTTGGCAGCCATTTTGTGCCTCGGTAGAAGCGAGGCTGATTAAGTAAGGGAAATAAGTGTGTGAAAGATGTAAAGGGGGCAGGGTAGAAATACTCTGACCCTCTAGTGTTGCTTAGGGGGTCCCAGAAGGACCCCCTGGGGCCCCTTTTTGTTTTGTTTAAACGGCAAAATGCGCACAGGGTGCGCGGATCCGGACGGAAAAAAAAACCCGAAGCGCGGGTTACCGCGCTTCCTTAATAATTAGCCCCCGGGGGGGCCAAATCCCAGGGGGTAAAATCTGTAAAAATTAATGGGGGGCCCAGGGGATCCCCCAGCCCCGGCGACCGCTACCCCCTGGGGCTAGAAAATAGACAGGGTGGGGGGCTGAACAGCCCCCCCAAGCCCCGGGGACCACAACCCCCCGGGGCTTTATTTTTTGAGGGAGGGGGCTGCGTGGCCCCCCTCCGGGAGCCCTTGATGGCCCTGGGGACCGCCACCCCCCAGGGACGGCTCCTACAGTGTCCTGGGGTGCCCACCCCCAGGACACTGTTGTTTGCTATGAGAGGGCAGGAGTCTCCTGCCCTCCCATAGCAAACTTTGTTTGGATTTTGAAAGAGAGAGCAGGGAAACCTGCTCTCTCTTTCAAAAGCCAAACGATATTACTTTTCCACACGGGGAGCTGCATGTCAGCAGCTGCCCATGTGGAAAAGCAATGCCGGCTCCCGAAGGATGCGGGGAGCCGGCTGGGACCGTGGGGGCTTTGGGGCTCCCCCCACGGTCCCCAGCGTTTTTTAATAAACCCCGGGGGATGGTGTCCCCGGGTATAATAAAAATTAGTGATAGGAGCTATTTTTTTTTTTACGGTAAAATTAGGAGTCGCGCATCCTAACTCGTTGGGTGCACGATTTCTCTCGTGTGGAGTGTGCGGTTCCTAGCACGTTGGGTGCGCGGAACAAGGAAAAAAAACTGCAATTTTTGGAAGATAAACATTAAGCTTAAGTGTTTCGTTCTTGAGTGGCTCTAAAAAGAGCCGTTGTGTTCATTGAGAGTTTTTGGTACTTATAAGTAAGTACCTATACAGAGTCTAAAGTTGTTGACGAAGACTCTGTTTCCTTCATCAATAAAGTGTACTCCATCTCTCCTATACATCTCTTGCATATGAAAGCGCAGATTGTTATTGTAAATGGACCCATTCTATAGTCTCGGAGAAAAGCAGAAATAGATTTATTCACATGTTTCCTAGCTTTCTCAATCTGTGGACAAAAATGATTGGACCAGTTCCATTTCTGCCTTTGACATATGTTAGAATACACAAAGGCAGTTTGGGGAAAAAGTGAAATAAATTCTGCAAAGGTGTCCTTCATAAGCATTTCCAGACCTACCCCAGTCAAAGTGCCTAGGTCATTGCCACCACAGTGCACTATTATGAGGTCAAGGTGTTGGAGATGCATAAAGGATTTTACCAATGGCATCAATTGGTGCCACTTTAACCCTCTCTGTCCAATCCATTTAATTTCTACATTTGGGAAACCTAGGTCTTTGTGAATGCCTTTGTTTTCTGCATACCTTTGGCTCCAGAAAATATAGCTGTGTCCCACAATCCACACTCTGAGCATCTTGAAGGGAGGTCTGGATGCACTCAGATGGTCTCTGTAAATGAAATGGCAGTTTGAAAAGTAAGATTTTTCTAAAATGGTGGCTAAGATGCAGTTTTGAAAAAAGACAAGAAATCATTGGTTGTTTGGCAACCTTCTACACTGAAAACTACGGTGCATGTTTCTGTTTTTTAAACGCATGATTCTTATTGGTTAACAAAAACTGATTGAAAGGACCATTATATATGATAAGCTGATATGTTGAAAAGTCAAGCACACTTGCTGTTTTGATTAGCAACATTGTGTGCTGAACTTGTGACCTGTGTGCTCAGTTCAGTGTTCCATGACCTGTTTCTATGGTAACAGGCAGAAGGCAGATTGGGGGTAGGGTTCAAATGTATGTCATTTGGAAAGGGTTGAAAGGTTTAACCAATAGAAATGTGTGTTAGCTTTTGAATTAATGTGGGAAGGAATGTGATTTGATGTTTACATGTATATGTGTAGAAAATGAGAGGGAAACTTTGCCATTCTTTGGTTTTGCTGACAGGTGCACAGTGCAGAGATGCTGTATAAGAAAATCTGGTGTGTGACTGATATACTTCTTAATCTACAAAACAACTTGAAAGGTGAGTTATTTAATTGTGAGGGGATGTATGTGGTCTATTTTGATTTTAATCAAACTAATGTATTTCTCCTGCTAAATTGCAGGGTGTACTTTTTTTTGTCTGCAATCTTATTGACAGAGTGTGTGCATGTAGAAAACATTCTGTGATAAGCATTTGTGTTTTTCATGTGTTTGCAGGCAGATAACTGTGCTGTTTTTATATTTTGGTACAATTAGAAACCAGTCATTGTTTATGAATTTGCAAAATGAGACATGTTTCTACACTAAAATGTAGTACTCGTAGATTAAGAAATGTGTTTTGGTATAGTGCAAGGGATAGTGTTGTTTGTCTAGAATCACACAGTGAGTCTGTGTGCATTTAGGAATCATTTGAGAGAAACATTTTGGTACTAATGTGTAGTTGAACATTTTCTGTAATGTGTACAGTCACCTTAGATCTTGTAGACTAGTAAATGTATTGTGTACAAGGGATAGTTGGCTGTCTACAATCACACTGTGAGTCTGCGTGTATTTGGGTAAGCATTGTGAGAGAAGCATTTGGTAACATCATGTATTTGCTTGCAGATAACTGTTTTAAAACCTGTAATGTTGTCAAGTTTTAGTAGCATTAGAAGCCAGTCTTTGCTTATGCATTGATAAAATGAGTCAGGCATTGACAGTAAAGTATAGTACTGAAATATGTAGATTGTGTGCAGTACCCTTACCCCTTCCAGAGTAGTGAATGAGTTTTGGTAAAGTTCCAGGGATAGTGTTGCTTGTCTAGAATCATACTGTGAGTCTGTGTGCATTTGGCAAACCATTGTGAGAGAAGCATTTGGTAACATTGTGTATTTGCTGACAGATAACTGTTTTAAAACCTGTCATATTATCAAGTTTTAGTAGCATTAGAAGCCAGTCACTGCTTATGTATTCATAAAATTAGTCAGGCTTTGACACTAAAGTGCAGTACTGAAATATGTAGATTGTATGCAGTCCCCTTACCCCTTCCAGATTAATGAATGAGTTTTGGTAAACTCCTAGGGATAGTGTTGCTTGTCTAGAATCACACTGTGAGTCTGTGTGCATTTGGGTAAGGATTGTGAGAGAAGAATTTGGTAACATCGTGTATTTGCTGACAGATAACTGTTTTAAAACCTGTCATGTTGTCAGGTTTTAGTAGCATTAGAAGACAGTCTTTGTTTATGCATTGATAAAATGAGTCAGGCTTTGACACTAAAGTGCAGTACTGAAATATGTAGATTGTGTGCAGTCCGCTTACCCCTTCCACAGTACTGAATGAGTTTTGGTAAACTCCTAGGGATAGTGTTGCTTGTCTAGAATCACACTGTGAGTCTGTGTGCATTTGGGTAAGGATTGTGAGAGAAGAATTTGGTAACATCGTGTATTTGCTGACAGATAACTGTTTTAAAACCTGTCATGTTGTCAGGTTTTAGTAGCATTAGAAGACAGTCTTTGTTTATGCATTGATAAAATGAGTCAGGCTTTGACACTAAAGTGCAGTACTGAAATATGTAGATTGTGTGCAGTCCGCTTACCCCTTCCACAGTAGTGAATGAGTTTTGGTAAACTCCTAGGGATAGTGTTGCTTGTCTAGAATCACACTGTGAGTCTGTGTGCATTTGGGAACCACTGTGAGAGAAGCATTTGGGTACTTCATATCTTTGCATACACATAACTGCTTAAAAACCTTTCCTGTTCTCAAGTTTTGGTAGAATTAGAAGGCAGTCATTGCTTATGTATTCACCCAGGAACTGTCCTTGCAATACTGTAAATATTCAATTAATATCCAAGTAGTAACGGAGTGAGGCAGGCCTTAGCACATGCATTGATTCAAACGCCTATCCACTATGCATGCAGTCCTCTAACCATCTACACAGTTCTCTTTCACACCTTCAATTCCCCAGTCAGTATCCATACACTTCGAGCAAACACCCTATCACTCCCCTTGCACTCCTCTAGTGACCCATTGAGCACCATGTACTAATTCATTCACTGCGCCAAAACCCAACCACCTATAAATTCACCCAGGCACTTTCCTTGCAGTACTCTAATCATTTAGTCAGTACCCAAGTACTCATGCAGTGAGCCAGGCCTTAGCACATGGACTGCTTTAAACCCCTATCCACTATGCATGCAGTCCTACTTGTCTTTCACATCTTAAAATCCCCGGTCAGTATCCATACACTTTCAGCAAACACCCTGTCACTCCCCTTGCACTCCTCTGGTGACCCATTCAGCACCATGTTCTAATACATTCACTGTGCCAAAACCCAACCACTTATAAATTCACAAAGGCACACTCCTTGCAGTACTCTAATCATTCAGTCAGTACCCAAGTATTCATGCAGTGAGCCAGGCCTTAGCACATGGACTGCTTCAAATGCCTAACCACTATGCATACAGTCTTTTAACCACCTACACACTTGTCTTTCACACCTTCAATACCCCAGTCACTATTCATACAGTTCCCGCAAACACCCTGTCACTCCACTTACACTCCTCTAGTGACCCATTCAGCACCATGTACTAATCCATTCACTGTGCCAAAACCCAAACACTTATAAATTCATCGAGGCAGTGTTCTTGCAGTACTCTAATCATTCAGTCAGTACCCAAGTACTCATGCACTGAGCCAGGCCTAAGCACATAGACTGCTTCAAACGCCTATCCACTATGCATGTAGTCCTCTAACCACACTTGTCTTTCACACCTTCAATCCCCCAGTCAATATCCATACACTTCCAGGAAACACCCTGTCACTGCCTTTGTACTACTCTACTGATCTATTCAGCACCATAGACTAATCCTTTCACTGCGCCAAAACCCAAACACTTATAAATTCACCCAGGCAGTGTCCTTGCAGTACTCTAATCATTCAGTCAGTACCCAAGTGCTCATTCAGTGACCAGGCCTTAGCACATGGACTGCTTCAAACCCCTATCCACTATGCACGTAGTCCTCTAACCATTTACACACTTGTCTTTCATACCTGCGATTCCCCAGTCATTATCCAAACACTTCCAGCAAACATCCTGTCACTCCCCTTGCACTCCTCTAGTGACTCATTCAGCACTATGTACTAATCCATTGACTTCACCAAAACCCAACCATTTATAAATTCACCGAGGCACTCTCCTTGTAGTACTCTAAAGATTCAGTTAGTACCCAGATACTTATGTAGTGAACCCAGACTTAGCACATGGACTACTTCAAACGTCTATCCACTATGCATGCTTGCCTCAAATCACCTATACAGTTGTCTTTCACACCTTCAATTGCCCAGTCAGTATCTATGTACTCTAATAAACATCCTGTCACTCCCCTTGCACACCTCCAGTGATTCATCCAGCACCATGTACTAATCTATTCACTGCGCCAAAACCCAAAAACTTAAAAGATTCATGCAGGCACTCTCCTTGCAGTACTCTATTGATTCAGTCAGTACTCAGGTACTCATGCAGTGACCCAGGCCTTAGATAATGGACTGCTTCAAATGTCTGTCTAGTATGCATGCCACCTAACACACTTGTCTTTCACGCCTTCAATATCCCAGACAGTATTTATACAGTTTCCACAAACACCCTGTCACTCCCCTTACACTTCTCCAGTGACCCATTCAGCACCATGTACTAATCCATTTACTGCGCCAAAAGCCAAACACTTATAAATTCACTGAGGCACTCTCATTGTACTTCTCTAATGATTCAGTCAGCACCCAGGTACTTATACAGTGAACCCGGTTTAAGCACATGGACTACTTCAAATGACTATCCACTATGCATGCAGGCCACTAACCACCTACACAATTGTCTTTCTCACCTTCATTTACCCAGTCAATAAACACCCTGTCACTCCCCTTGCACACCTCCAGTGACTCATTCAGCAGCATGTACTAATCTATTCACTGCGCCAAAACCCAAAAACTTAAAAGATTTATCCAGGCACTCTCCTTGCAGTACTCTAATGATTCAGTCAGTACCCAGGTACTCATACAGTGACCCACGCCTTAGCCCATGGAGTGCTTCAAACGTCTGTCCAGTATGCATGCAGGCCTCTAGCCTACACATTTGTCTTTCACTTTTTCAATTAACTAGTCAGTATCTATAAACTCCAGTAAACACTCTTTCAGTCCACTTCTACACCTCTATTGACTCATCTGGCACTATGTTGTAATCTATTCACTGCAGCAAAATACAAATACTTAAAAAGATTAACCCAGGCACTCTCCTTGCAGTAGTGTAGTGATTCAGTCAGTACCCAGGTAATAATGCAGTGTCTGAGGTCTTAGCTCATAGACTGTTTAAATGTCTATCCACTTTGCATTCAGGCCTCTAGTCACCTACACACTTGTCTTTGACTTCTTTAATTAACTAGTCAGTATCTATACACTTCAATAAACACCCTGTCACTCATCTTGCACTCCTCCAGTGACTGATCCAGTACCATGTACTAATCTATTCACTGCGCCAAAACCGAAAAACTTAAAAGTTTCATCCTGGCAGTCTCCTAGTAGTAGTTTAATGATTCAGTCAGTACGCAGGTATTCATGCAGTGAACTGTGCATTACCACATGGACTGCTTCAAAGGTCTATCCAGTATGCATGGAGGCTTCTAACCTACTGTACACTTGTCTTTAACAGCTTGAATTCTCCAATCAGTAAGCATGTACTTCCAGCAAACACCCTGTCACTCCTCTTGCACTCTTCCAGTGACTTATTCAGCACCATGTAGTAATGCATTCACTGCACCAAAACTGAAACTTATAAATTCACCCAGGCACGCTTCTTGCAATAGTCTAATCATTCAGTCAGTACCTAAGTACTAATGGAGTGAGGCAGGCCTTAGCACATGGATTGATTCAAACGTGTTTCCACTATGTATGGAGGTCTCTAAGTACCAACACAATTGTCTTTCAGACCTTCAATTTCCCAGTCAGTATCTATAAACTCCAATAAACACTCTGTCACTTCAATTGCACACCTCCACTGACTCATTTGGCGCTAAGTACTAATCTATTCACTGCACCAAAACCCCCAAACTTAAAAAGATTCACCTAGTCAGTCTGTTTGTAATACTCTAATGATTCAGTCAGTACTCAGGTAGTTTTGCAGTGATCCAAGTGTTACTCTATGGACTGTTTCAAACGTCTATCCACTGTGCATGTAGGTCTGTAGCCACCTACACACTTGTCTTTCACACCTTCAATATCCCAGACAGTATTCATACAGTTCCCGCAAACACCCTGTCACTCCCCTTATACTTCTCCAGTGACTTATTCAGCACCATATACTAATGTATTTACTGCACCAAAATACAAATACTTATAAATTCATCCTGGCACTCTCCTTGCAATACTCAAAACATTCAGTCAGTATCCAAGTACAATTGGACTGAGACAGGCCTTAACATATGGATGGATTCAAACATGTATCCACTATGCATGTAGGTCTCTAATCATCTACACACTTGTCTTTCACACCATCAATATCCCAGTCAGTATCCATACACTTCTAGCAAACACCCTGTCACTCACCCAGTGTCTCTACTTATAGTACTGTAATCATTCAGTCAGTTAGCATGTAGTCTTTTAGTGAGGCAGGCTTTAGGGCATGAACTGCTTCAAAGTAGTATGCACTATGCATGTAGTGTTTTAACCATCGTCACACTTGTGCTTCAGGGCTATAGTTTCTTAGTCAGCATTTATATAAAATGTTTTTGTACAGTAATAGGATAGTATACATTTGAAAGTTATTAATATACATTTATTTGTAATTATTTTTTACAGATACTGTTTTTCATCGTTAAAATAGAGAAATCATGCCAGAAAAAAAAAGAAAAAGAAAAGAACAGAGACAGGAGAATTACTTGAAGAAACATCAACCACAAGTATTGAATGAACAAGATAATGTGGCTAAAAAGAAAAAATCTTCTGGTAAGATCACAGAGCAATTTATAAAAAAATGTTTGTAGAACCAAACAGAATGTACAGAATGCTGAAACCTCTGAGAATGCTACAACTAGAAAACAAATTCAAAGTAAGAGGAAAAGCAAATGGACAGTCAAAGGAAACAAAGTATGATAAAAGAATGCAAAATCAGTATAAGGAAATACGCAAAAAAATATTTTACAAGAGAGTAAACCATTGTTGAAAAGGCTTTTGAAGTAAAAAGGAAACTATTCATTTTAGTATTAAACAGAATTCGATCACTAGATAAACCAATCCATTTAATGAAGGCCAAAAGTAGGAGGAAAAGAGTAATTAATAGAAAAAAATGTTGTGATGTTTTTTTGGGAGAATGGAAACACAGTTCCAGTTCATAGCCTTTCTTTAATGAAGAGAGTTATTTACCGAGCAAAAAATTATTGTATGCAGTTGACACCAGTGGTCGAGGTTATGAGGTTAGAGATGGTTGTCCAATTGACAAAGAGAAAATGGTTGAAAGAAATGCAGGAGAAGTGATAGCTGATGAAGTTCTAGGGAGATGTCCTAAACACCCTGTGTACACTTGGGATTGCAGTAGTATTTGTAGTGTACAACAAGAATCTATTGATAAATTATGTAGTTTTTTACGAGCATATAGTAAAAAAAAGTGTTTAACAAAAGATTAAGGTTTTGCAAGGACTAGACCCTTGCAGAGTGAGAAAAAATACTGGTTTGCAAGGTCATTCTCTGGCTTGTCTTTCTAGGAAAGTTTGTCAAAGTGTTTTTCACCATATCAGGATGTTGGCAGTACATCATACTCAAATGCGGAAGTTAGTGAGAAGATTGTATTATGCAAAAAGTCCAGCACTAAAGTTAAATGAGTTGAACAGTGCTCTTTTGCATGGGTCAGTATCAGATGTGAAGAAGGTTTGTGATGATATTGAGTTTTGTTACTTTGGTCCTCATCAAGAAAGTGCAGAAACTGACACATTAGTAGAACAAAATGTTGAAGACAATGTAGAACCCGTGATTACAAAAAAATTTGAGGATGAAATCACAAAGTTTAAGGTAATTTCAGGTGAAAGACCAAGGTGCCGATCACGATCCGGTAAAAAAATTCCCCGTCCGACTCGTATCCGGTCTTTTTACCGTACGAATCGTACAAGTGCCGTACAAACTGCCAATTACGATTCGCATGGGAAAAAGTCCATACGAATCGCAATGGGAAGTATTCCCCACACGTCCTCGGGTCGGAAAAAGTGTCCGACACATCCACGGACGATTTACCTTACAAATGTGAAATGTGAAGTCCGACCGGGGAATCACGATCCATCCCGTGCGTCCGATGTTACAACCGCATGGAAAAAACACCGTCCGCACCGAACTCCCATAGCAACCATGGAGACATGTGCCCACATACGTGCCCAACACTCTCCCCAGCCGCCGTACGTTCGAGTCCTACCCCCATCCGTGTATGTACACCCCCGTGTATGTACACCCCTGTACGTGTCGTACCCCCCGTGTATCTACACCCGTGTACGTGTCGTACCCCCCCGTGTATCTACACCCGTGTACGTGCCGTACCCCCCGTGTATGTACACCCCTGTACGTGTCGAACCCCCCCGTTTATGTATGGTGCGTACCCCCCGTGTATGTACAGTGCGTACCCCCATGTATGTACACCCCTGTACGTGTCGAACCCCCCGTGTATGTACGGTGCGAACCCCCAGCGCGTAGCACCGTACATACACGGGGGGTTCGACACGTACAGGGGTGTACATACACAGGGGGTATGCACCGTACATACGCGGGGGGTAAGCATCGTACATACACGGGGGTACGCACCGTACATACATGGGGGTACGCACCGTACATACGCGGGGGGGTACGCATCGTACATACACGGGGGGTACGCACCATACATACACGGGGGGGTACGCACCGTACATACACGGGGGGTTCGGCGCGTACTCACGGGGGCTGGAGGGGGTCGCCGCGTACTCACAGGGGCTGGGGGGGGTTGCCGCGTACTTACGGGGGATGGGGGGGGTACGGCACGTACCGGGCCCCCAATTCCACTCGCATCGCGGCGTACTTCGCTTTTGCGGCACTTTTCGGGTGCCGTAAAAATATTGCCGTCCGGAGCGCTGTCGGTTCGAATCGTACTTCCTGGTTCGTGAAACGCGGCCTGCAAGCGTCCCGACGTCACGTCGGCGCTTTCCCCGGATCCCATTTGTATGTATCTTTTCGTCGGTCGGTGTTTTGTACGACTCGTACGCAAATGGTGTTTCCGTGCGAATCGTACTTGCCTGTTTGTAAAGTTTTACAACCGGGTACGAGTCGGACGGAAAAAAGCCTCCGTCCGACGGTTCGTACCCGGTTTTTCCAGGATCGTAATCGGCACCCAAATGTTTCTTGTATTTGTTGTCGGGGAAGTCACTATAAAAATCAGACTAGGGGTGTCAATCTGTATTTAAAAAGTGAAATAGAAGACAATGATAAGTGGAAGGAATTTGCAACTTATTTGTTGGTAGAGGAGTGTTTTGATTTGGGATCTGAGCAGCATATTTGCAAATATTGTTATAAAAAATTAGATGAGAATAAAATGCCTGCTAGAGCTGTTCATAATAATCTAGAGTTGGTTGCTATTCCTCCAGAGCTGATAGATTTAAATACGTATGAGTCTATTCTCATTCAATGTGTGCACCAGTTTCAGGCTATTGTTCGTATGGAGCCTAAAACAGGTAAATAACCTCCATCAGAGTTACAAAGAGGATTGAAAGGAAGAGTTGTGTATTTACCGTTAGATTTAAAGAAAAATATTGAAACTATTGGTGTAGACCATGCAGAAAATGAACTACTAGTCATTCTAGTTAATTGTGTTCCTACTAAGAATAAGAAAATCAGGCAAGAGTTAGTGGATGTTAGAAAAGTGCAAAAGGCATCATTGTATCTGATAAAAAATAATGAGTACTATAGAAATGTGTTTGTAGGAGAAGAAGAAATAGATTTAGCAGAAGATACTGAAACATTAAGTGGACAAATTGAAAAAGTGGACATGTCCAGATGTGAAGAAATCTATGAACATTACAGTGTACATCCACTTCATTCCAAAGAGGTGATGGGGAATACGATTGAGTTGTTCCTAATGAAAAAAGCAAGAGGAAGTCCCATGAGTGTATGAGAAGAGAGCTTGGAAGCTCGTTGTTTCCCGCAGTTGTTTCCAACAGGAAAACGTGGACGACATGATGAACGTCCTGTGCAGATTGCTGCATCTGAATATCGGACAACAAGATTATATGCAGAAGATCCAAGATTTCGACAATGTATCCCTTATATGTTTCATCTTCTGTTTGAAAGTGACTTGTCTGGACTTTCATATGCAGTAAATCACATTTTAAAAACTGGAATGCATCTGCAAAATGTAACTGCAAAGGATTTTATGGATAAAGTGCATCAGAGAGATGATCATTTAGAATCTCAGTTGATTAATCTGATGGCATGTCAGCGTGGGACTAATGAATATTGGTACCGTTGTCATGGAGAACTGAAATGTATGCTACGGAACTTGGGAACTCCTACATGGGTGTTGATTCCGATCCGTTAAAACCCGGGTACGAACCGTCGGATGGAGCGTTTTCTCCGTCCGACTCGTACCCGGGAAAAACACCTTACAAACCCGCAAGTACGATTCGTACAGAAACACCATTTCCCTACGAATCGTCAAAAATACCGACAGGCAAAAAAAAAAATACAAATCGGATCCAGGACACCGCGGACGTGACGTCCGAACGGAGTCAGGCAGCGTTTCACGAACCAGCAAGTACGATTCGTGCCCACGTCACTCCGCACGGACAATATTTTACGGCAGCCAAAAACTGCCGGGAAATCAGGACGACACGCAGAAGGAGCACCTATACGCGACGAGCAGCCATGGACCCCAACCTACGTGTCATCCCGGCCCTCATAGCAGTCCACCTGGTGTACAGGAACCGACGCAGACGCCGCAGAAGGTCAGAACAACACCCAGGGGCAAAGGGGGGGGCAGGGGCAGGAAACATAACCCCCACCCAAGTAAAAAATCATACATGCCCTGTACATACCTGACCCCCAGGGCCTGGTCACTTCGGGGGGCAGGGGCGTCTCCACCAAGGCTTGCGTCCGCCACAACAGAAGTCGACATGGACGCGAACCGGCAACACAACAATTGTGGTACACACCGTACCCATGCCTTAAGAGCGTGGGTATGGGTCGTACCACGCCCACCCCTACGTCACCCCAACAATGGCGGTACGGCCCGTACCCACGTCCCAAAGGCATGGGTAAGCGCCGTACCCCCAGCCCCCCCATGTATGCGCCGTACCCCCAGCCCCCCCTGTACACGCCGTACCCCCACCCCACCCCCGTATGGATGGTGCGTACCCCCAGCCCCCGTATGTAAGCACTGTCCCCCAGCACATACCCCCAGCCCCCGTATGTATGTGCAGTACCCCCAGCCCCGTATGTACGCGCCGTACACCCAGCCCCCCGTATGTACGCGCCGTACCCCCAGCCCCCCCGTATGGACGGTGCGTACCCCCACCCCCTATGGACGGTGCGTACCCCCACCCCCCTATGGACGGTGCGTACCCCCACCCCGTAGGTATGGAGCATACCCCCACCCCCGTAGGTACGCTGCGGACCCCCAGCTACACGCTGGGGGTCCGCTCCGTACCTACACGGGGTGGGGGTACGCTCCGTACCTACACAGGGTGGGGGTACGCTCCGTACCTACAGGGTGGGGGTACGCTCCGTGCCTACGGGGGTGGGGTGGGGGTACGGCGCGTACATACGGGGCTGGGGGTACTGCGCGTACCTACGGGGGGTACGCACCGTACATAAGGGTGGGTGGTGGTACTCACCATACATATGGGGGGGTGGTGGTACGCACCGTGCATACGGGGGGGGGTGGTACGCTCCGTACATACGGGGGTGGTGGTACGCACCGTACATACGGGGGGTGGTGGTACGCACCGTACATATGGGGGTGGGGTGGGGGTACGCCGCGTATGCGGGCACATATTTGGACGTCTCCATGCTTGCCATGGGAGTTCGCTCCGTACGGTGTTTTTTCCATACGGTTGTGCATTCGGGCGGACGGGACGGATCGTACGTGCGTGCTCGGACTTCAGTTTCCCGATTCGTACGTAAAACTGTCCGGGGACGTGTCGGACACTTTTTCCGACCCGAGGACGTGTCGGGGAATTTTCCCAATGCGATTCGTATGGATTTTTTAACATACGGATCGTACTTGCCAGTTTGTACGGGACTTGTACGATTCGTACGTAAAAAAATCCTGATACGATTCGTACGGGGAATATTTTTAACGGATCGGAATCGGCACCATGGTTTGTTACACTAAGTTGTGCTGAGTATGCTTGGGATGATTAACTTGAATTTCTTCGAGAGGCAAATTCCAATATAAAAAATATTGAATACAAGACACCTGGAGAATTGTGCTCTTTGGATCCTGTTAATGTATCCCGATATTTCAATCATCGATTTGAAGCTATGATGTCTTTCATCTGCAATAAAAAGAATCCTCCTCTTGAAGAAGTTGTGGTTTTCTTTTGGAGAAAGGAGTATCAAGCAAGAGGTGCTCCTCATATACATATGTTGTTATGGATCAAGGACGCCCCCAAATTTGGAACAAATTCAGATGAAACTGTTTTGTCTTTCATTGAAGAATATGCCACATGTGCCGTACCCAATAGCAGAGAAGATAAAAACTTAAAACAACAAGTCTTACGATTCCAAAGCCATAGGTCGACAAAAGTACAAGTCAAAGGATAAGTTCTATACCAAATGTCGTTTTGGATTTCCACGTCCTGTATTATCCAAAGGAAGAGTGAACAGTTTTATGTCAGCTATGTGACATACCATCATAAGAAAGTCTCCAAAAAATACCTACAACTTAAGAAGAAGCGAAGAATCAAAATACATAAATGACTACAATCCAGTTATTTTATCCATGTGGAACGGTAACATGGATATTCAGTATGTTGCGGACAATTCTATTGCTGTTGCTCGATATGTAACGTCGTACATTACTAAATCAGAAAAGACGGAATTGAAAGAAATGTGGGAAGAGATTTCTCACGAGAAGACTCTAAGTAAGAAATTGTACAGTTTCAGTTTTAAGATGTTATCTCATCGTGAAATTGGAGCATATGAATGCTCAGATCGGTTATCATCTGCAAGTCTATATTCCAAAAGTAGAAGTATCATTTGGGTGAGTCTAGGTCTTGCAGCAATGCGAAATCGGGTACTGAAATCTGTTCAAGAAATTGAATATTTAGCAGAAAAAGAACCAGAAAGTACAGATATTTTGAAAACGAATATGTTGGACACATATTACCCAAACAGAAGTCATCATCTTGAGAACATGTGTCTCTATGAAGTGCTGCAAAACTACACTTTTAAACGGAATACTACAGAGAACATCAATGATGGAAAATATGCAGTGATTGGTTCCGAAGGATGTCTGGTGAAACAAAGCAAAGGAAATTTAATTAATCACAGGAAACTGAGTTGCGACACTGCTGACAAAAGGGAATTTTACTATTTAGCCCTTTTGCAAATGTTCAAACCGTGGCGTTCAGAACTGGAATTACTTGGAGATTTTCAGAACTATGAAGATTCATTTAATGCTTGTAAAGATAGCGTACAATGCAGTGCTTTTGCAAATTATGTGAAAATGCTGAATGATGAAATTGATCAAGAAGTTACAATTGCAGCTGAGATTGCTAGCGACAGTTCTCAAGACAGTCAAAGTTCTGCTGCACTGAGTCAAGATCCATTAGGACAACCAATTGTTGAAAATGAAGTAGCGATTGCCATGAATGAGGAGGAAACAGCAATGTATCAAGCTCAAGAAGATGTAATACAGTTAGGAAACTTGGAAGAACAACTGAATGTTGAACAGAAACAAATATATCAACAAGTGAAAGAGCAGATTGACCATGGATTACTTCATGAAAAGAAAGGGTGCTCATGTACATAATTTCAACCTATCCGAATGTATGTAAGTGGTCAAGCTGGAACAGGAAAAAGTTTCTTAATTAAAGTAATTGCAAGTTATCTGCAGACAACAACTGAGTCGCATTTGTCTTGTGTTGTGTAAAGATGTAATTCAAAAACTCCTCCTTAATAAAAGTAGTTAGTGGATAAGTACAGATTTTTATTTTGTTTATTCAAGAAGGTTCTGTTTCTTCCTGTATTTTTAATGTATTTTATTATTTCTTTCTTCACGTTTATAGCGGAATAAACAGCTTTAATGTTTCTTTCTTCACGCTTAACAAAAAAGTGAACAGCGACACGTGTTTCACCCAGCAGCTCAAAGTTGGGCCAGGGCTTTATCAAGGCTTGTTATTCGAAAAGTTCTACACAGTATTTTGATTTAACATTTAATTTTGCATATTTGCTTCCGAACCAGACAGAGCAGTAATTTTTAGTCTATTCGCGAAGGTCAAGGTCCCGGGGCAATCCCAAACACGATACGAGTGGGAGAATAAAATACATAAAAAATACAGGAAGAAACAGAACCTTCTTGAATAAACAAAATAAAAATCTGTACTTATCCAAGTACTCAGACTACTTTCATTAAGGAGGAGTTTTTGACTTACATCTTTACGTATGTACTCTGTCTGAGACCATAGAGGTCCAGTGTTTCGAGTCAATCTCCTCAAGCAACAAGCTACACACATACTGGGCAATCTTCTCTGGATCCCTGGACCTTAGCAACCTTGCATTTGTCTTGTGTTGTCACTGCTCCAACTGGGTTGGCAGCACATAACATTAAAGGAATTACTTTACATCGTTTACTAATGCTATCAGTAGAGCATGAGAACAAATTGGAAGTTTCTGGAGAAGCTTGTTGTGAAGTTTCAAGAGTCCTGAAGAAAATGAAACTTCTCATTATTGATGAGGTAAGCATGGTCTCAAACTTGATGCTTGCCTTTGTGCATTTAAGAATGCAGCAAATTCTTAAAACAGAGTATGATGTGTTATTTGGAGGAAAACACGTCATAGTTTTTGGAGATCTACTGCAACTGACTCCGGTAAAAGGACAACCGGTATTTAAAACAATTGCACATGAAGATACCAGAAAGTCTCTTGGTAGTGTTGGTAACGTGAACATTTGGACTTATTTTGAATACAAAGAACTGACAACAAATATGCGACAGGCAAATGATGCTGAATATGGAAGTATTCTTCAAGATATAAGAATTGGAATTCGGACAGAACCTGGCAAACAAGCTTTGGAGAGTCGATTACTTTGCAATTTGTTTCCAAATGAAAATGTAGTTCCTGAGAAAGTGTACATGAAAATTGCAGAAAATAAATCAGTGATCTGCTTAATGCCAACACTACGCGAGTGTTCTTTATTCAATGAAGAACTATTGAAACTGGAAAATGAAGAAATTATAAAAATGGAAGCCATCGATAAAATAGAGCATGAAGGAATCACTATTATTTTGACGGGAAAGTTGAAAACAAAACTGGATTCTTTAGAATTTTTTTTATCTAAAACAGCTGGTTTAGAAAAGACACTATATGCATGTGTAAACTGTCGGGTAATTTTAAGGCGTAATTTGGATGTAGAAAAAGGTTTAGTTAATGGAGCAATGGGTAAAGTGGTGGATTTTGTTAATTATCAGAAAAAAGAAGGAATTTAATTTTTAAAAATTAAATTTGATCAGATTGAAGAAGTTAAAGAAATTGGTCGTTGTTCAGTTCGTTTTTTGCTTGTTAAAGATTTATATGTCCGTAGGAAACAATTTCCATTTTCTCTGGCATATGCAGTGACTATTCATAAATCTCAAGGATTAAGTGTAGACAGTGCATTGGTGAACATTGGATCTACCGTATTTAAAGAGGGTATGGCATATGTTGCTTTGTCGCGAGTCAGAACATTATCTGGTTTGTTTTTGATTGATTTTGATGAGACAAAGGTTACTGCAGATGCAAACTGCGTAAAAGAGTATAATAGGTTAAGAAGGGCGTATGCTCTCAATTTAGGTCAATATCCTGTATTTGAAAAGCGTGTGGTTGGTCGAAAAAGAAGGTTTGAGAATATCTGTCCTGAAGGTGTAGAGAAGGGAAAAGAACAAGAAAATGTTGTGATTGCAAGTAAAAAGAAAAAGGACACTATTGAAGAGATTGTGGGTTATCAGTTTGAAAATAGTTCAGGTGTCAACTGCTATGCTAATGTAGTGGTCAATGTTGTTTTTTATCTTGAAGGTTTGCAAGAACAAATATGCAGAATCGGCAAAAAAGATTTTGTTCTCTGTTGCATTCTGTTTATGAAAAATTGACAACAGATACAAGTAAAATACAATCTGTTTCAGATGTTCGTAATCTTTTTGATGTGTGTTCTGGTTCTACACAATTTACACAAAATATCCAACAAGATGCTCAGGAATTTTTAATGTATATGCTTACCATTTTTGAAAATGAAGGTGTAGAAATAGAAAATATTTTTTGGCCTTTCTTACAAATGGGAACATCATTGTGAAAATTGCATGTATACATGTACCACTAATGTAGACACTGAAAGATTTCCGTATTTAACATTACCAGACTGTATATCAGTGTCTTTCAATAAATTAGTTAAAGGTGCAAATCAAAACATGGGAGTGTAGCCAATGTAAATCAGAAATGTTATCCACATTATTTTTAACAAAATATGGACAAATACATAATTTTAATGATGCAAAGTTGTACAGCTGATGGAAGAAAATTGGATACTTTAATAAAGCAATTTGTAACAACACAACTATCAATATCAGGAAGGACTTTTGTAGCAATTGCAATAATTTTCCATGATGGTCCTTCCACAACATCTGGACATTACACTGCCTATCTAAAATGTGACAAAGGCTGGAAACTTTGTAATGATTCCCAGTTGGTTTTCAAACAAAGTTTGCCTAGGGAATTACCAAATTCCTACCTAAAATTATTAAAGTCAAAGTTTTAGGAAGATAATTCACTCTCTGAGGAATTTATTATTATAATTTAATAGGATTACCATTGGACAGTTTACATAAAAAGGAGTGCAAAAATACCATTTGGCCTCAAGGAAAGGTATATGTTTGAATTATGGACTTTTTCGTGCTCATTGATTCGGTGAATATTTTAAAGCGACAACATTTACAGTTTTTATAAGTTAAAGTTATAAAATGTTGTTAGCCATAAGCATTTCATATATGTGTGATTTGTATTTTCTGTTATTTTACTGAGAATAGCATGTTGGTTTTTTTTAAACAATCTTTTTGATTGTTTTTTTTTTTGCCCGCTGTTAAGTGACGAGTACGATTGAAATCACTACTTCTAGTGAAATTCAATATATTCTGAGAACAGAAAAAAAGGCAAACAAATTACTTTGTTTAAATTATGCTGTGTTGTAAAAAATGTATTATTACATGTTATAACTATTTTTTCTTTTCTTTCACAGATCCTAATTCTAAAATAAGCAATTTACCACAATTTACATTACAAAAAAAATCTGAAAAAAATGTGTACCATTTTTAATTTCTATTATTGTGAAGGTAAGTTTAACTAAGTATTAATATGCAGAATGGGCAGATCTGCAAGAAGCTACAAAGTTTGAACACGTTTTTAAAAACAATCTGTTTATACCTATGTAGTTTTGAAATTTCTCTGTCATCGTATATCATGTGACCTCCAAAAAACCAGATTTGAGTGGTTCATAATATTTCCCATTGTACCTATTGAAGGACCGCAATCATTTCAATCATTCTTCTTTGAGCATCTTTGCAGACAAAACTCTGTGCTTACCTACTATAATTCGCAAGCAATTTTCCAAACAGAAATATGTCACTTTTTGTAACATAGTTATTGCGCAAGACACTCTTTCATATTTACAAAGAGAGGAAAAGGCACTCTGTGTACTTTTTCTACTCCATGTAAATACAACTTCATCATACACACCACTTTGCGTTGAAAGGGTGTTCTATAAGTGTTGTTGTGCGTGATTGCACTGAATATTCATAGAGACACATCTCCAGATTTATCAGAAATCATAAATCTCGATATGTGTGTGAATGCTGCACCATTCTCCAATTGGTGTAGGAAAGCACAACAAGGAGAATTGTTTTCATTTCTCCTCATTTTTTAATCTTCAATGCATGCTAAAATGTTTAGCATACATTGAAGGAGAAAAATGCGTTTTCTGATTGTTTTTGTGCAGGAAGGTGTGTCGAATGGTCTGAATCTGATGGTGGCTGCTGTCCAGAAGCCATTGTCTTCAGATAATGAAAAATTGCAGCTGTGGAAATCTTCGTCAAAAAGTTTCTTCTAGTTCTAAGGTGTGAGATGTTCCTCCAAAGAAGCTCAAAGAAGAATGATTGAAATGTGTGGGGTCTTTCAATAGTTAGAATAGGAAGTGTAATGAACCAATCAAATCTCTTTTTCTCAGGTCACATGGGATCCGCACACCATGCGCATAGATGGCACGCACCGAGCGCGAATCCGCGAAATTGCATTTAAAAGGAATATAGGATTAGAAGTAAAAATATATAAATTTAATGAGTTGTTTAGATTATGTCTTCAATCAATATTCACATGAAATACATATATATATGTTTTTTGACATTTAAAATATTTCACGGAATTCGCGCTCTCATCGCGTCAAACACGCACATGACGTTTCGAGGAAGCACGCGAGCGTCGTGTAACGTGCTTTGTACGTGTCGCGTATGGGCTTGGAGTCGCGTACCGGTCGCATAGCAATCGCGCACGAAAATACATACCCATCGCATACCGTACGCGGATCCTACACTACAATCATAAAATGGCGACTATGTTCCGCGCAGAGATCGAGAAAGGTGCGCATAGGGAGCACAAATCCCCCAAAAATTGTTTTAAAAAAATAACAAAGTATTAAAAATATAGTTTCAAAAATATAAAAAAATATAAAAAATAGTTTCAAAAATTAACAATTTTTTCTTTTTTTAATCATAAAAAATATATATATATTTTAATTTTTAAAAGAATTAATTGCAAAAAAACTTTAAAAAATGGTGAAAAACAATTTTAAAAAACATAATTAAAGGAATTGACACACTGAAATATAAAGATTTAGAAATCCTATGAAAATCATTAAACATCATAGCTTTAGAGATAAGTTATAGATAGGAATTAGCATTTAAAAAACCTTTGAAATTCACTTAAAAAAACCATACGTTTCAAGTATGTTATAGTTAGGAATTAGCATTTAAAAAACCTTTGAAATTCACTGAAAAAAACATAGGTTTCATACACGTTATAGTTAGGAATTAGCATTTAAAAAACCTTAGAAATTCACTGAAAAAAACATGGGTTTCAGGGGCGTTATAGTTAGCTGGACATTTCCCTTGTACAAAACCCTAGAAATTCCCCTGTTATGGTTAGTTCAGCTAACTATAATTCATGCCCCCGCAATGCACTGCTGATGACGTCACATATTACATCACTGATGACATGGTCAGTGACATTACTGATGACATCACTGATGACATCTCAAATGACATCACTGATGACATCACTGATGACATCATCCATGTGATAAATTAGTGCATCTTCTCACACCCTAATATAACCTTTGATACACCCACTCAAAATTTCAGAAGGCCATTCTCAAAACCATAGATACTCCAATACCAATAACTACATACCCACTCATTGACTCTTAGGTCTACACACACATCCACTCACTCACCTGTACAGTCACTCATACTTACAGTCACTCAGTACAGGACTTTCATATGCATTTATACACCTATATAGACACTCACACACTGCCAATCATCCATAGAGGTACTTACACACCTAGTCAGTCATACAAATAATTAATCACACTCCCATTTACCCACCTATACAGTTATACACGCACAAGTTCACTTACTCATAAAAATACTACCACATTCTTACGCTCTTATACAATTACTGATACAAGCACACACTCATCCATACAGCCACTCTCACAATCGCACACTCTCACATATAGCCAGTTATATACTCTTACACACATATATACTGCCTTTCACATATGTAGTTACTCACACATGTACCACTGAGATATACATGCAATCACTAACACACCCATACATACACTCACCCAACCATACAGTCCATCACAGATGCACTCTTAAAACCATGCACCCATAGAATCACCCACTCACACATCTATGCACAGAGTCACACACACCCCACCCACACAAACACTCAGGCACCCATACAGATACTCAGACAACCAATTAATAACCCATATAGACACTCATATAGCTATTCACAAAACCATGAAGCCACTTATACACCAACAGACAGACAGATACAGACATTCACACAGTTTAGTCACTAGTCTGCAGTAAGATACGTTTAATGACTTACTTATAGTCACGCACCTACTAAATCATCCATTCACACACTTATACACCCACTCATTCTTCCATAGGCCTTTCCCTATATATATTAAACATATTTAAACTTTACAGAAACACACACTCCCTGGATGACGTCATCAGTGATGTCATCAGTGATATCATTTGAGATGTCATCAGTGATGTCATCAGTGATGTCACTGACCATGTCATGAGTGATGTAATATGTGACGTCATCAGCAGTGCATTGCGGGGGCGCGAGTTATAGTTAGCTGAACTAACTATAACGGGGGAATTTCTAGGGTTTTGTATGAGGGAAATGTCCAGCTAACTATAACGCTCCTGAAACCTATGTTTTTTTCAGTGAATTTCTAAGGTTTTTGAAATTCTAATTCCTAACTATAACATGTATGAAACCTATGGTTTTTTCAGTGAAAAAAAAATAATATATATATATATATATATATATATATATATATATATATATATATACCGGGTCTGATACGGCTTCTGACTGAGGGAGGTGGGTGAGAATTGATTGCTTGCAACTTTCTGCCAAACTTACTGCATTGAATGTACTGTGGTCACGATTGTATCAATGTAAGAGAAGATGTGAGATGTTTATCATGCCTCAACTTGTAACCGCTTAAAATTTTCGCCCTGTCATAATAAAAAGAGTTTAAAAAAAATAAAAAATTAAAAAATGTCGACATCCTATATTTAAAATTGTAAGTACAAAAATATTGAAACAAAATATCGATGTAAAAAAAAGATGTACAAAATATTTATTTTTTTATTTATAAATTAGTGTTAAATATATTAAATATAAAATTAACTTTAAAAAAAATATTTAGATTTAGGTGCCGATTCCGATCTGGGCAAAAAAATTTGCGTACGACTCGTATGCGTATATTATTACGTACGAATCGTACAAGTACCGTACAAACTGCGAAGTACGATTCGTACGTGAAAAATACATACGAATTGCGTCGGGAAAATGGTCCGAGAGGGAGCCGTACATTTTTACGTCCGAATAGCGTCGGGAAAAGTGTCCGACAGGGAGCCGGACATTTTTACGTGCAAATCGTAAAACAGAAGTCCGAGCGCGCAAGTACGATCCGTACCACCCGTCCGAATACACAACCGCACCCTAACACCGTAGCACAGCCCCGCACCTGTACGCGCCGCACCCCAGGCCCGTCTCCCAGCCCCGCACCTGTACGCCCCGTACCCCAGGACCGTACCCCAGCCCCCCACCTGTACGCGCCACACCCCAGGCCTGTCTGCCAGCCCCATACCTGTACACACCGTACCCCAACACCGTAGCCCAGGCCTGTACCTGTATGCACCGTACCCCAACACCGTAGCACAGCCCCGCACCTGTACGCACCGTACCCCAACACCTTAGCACAGCCCCCCACCTGTACGCGACGCACCCCAGGCTCGTACCCCAGCCCCGTACCTGTGCGCACCATACCCCAACACCGTACCCCAGCACCCTCACCCAGCATCGCGTATGTACGGACCTTACCTACGCGAAAATGACTCGTACAGAACCAGGACACTGTAAAACAGCACAAGGAGGGTCAATTCGACTCGCACAACACCACAAAACACGTCAACATGACAAAATACATCTCTATGACTGACCTGGCAAATCCAAACAGGCAAACAGAGGCCCTAAATCACAACCACCTCTTATAACACACCCACCACAAATTCAAACCCAGCCACATCCACAAATGGACCAATAAAAAGGGCCCACACACACAACCCATGAGCCTTTGCAACAGACTCACTGCTGCCAGACCCCACAGACAAACAACTGCACCTTACTTACACCTTAACTACACCTTCACTTACACACCTTCACACAACCTCATTCACAAACACCCCCTCTTCACATTCACACACACACCTACACCTTCACACCCACACACCCACAACCATCCACACCCACACCCCACACCATGCCCACAGACAAGAATCCAAAGTTCACAAGAGCTGAGCTGGACCTCCTCGTCAATGAAGTCATCAGAGTCGAGCCACAGCTGTTTGGAACATTGGTCAGACAGACCAGCATAGCCCAAAAAACAAGCCTGTGGCAGAGGATCGTCGACAAGGTGAATGCTGTTGCGCCCCTCCGAAGGACCAGGCATGAATGCCAAGCCAGGTGGAGCGATCTGCGCAGGGCAGTCAAGAGGAAGATGAACAAGGAATACACCCAGAGTAACATCACTGGAGGCGGGCTGCCCCGCAGACCTGTACATTACCATTCCTGGGAGGAGAAGGTGATGGCCATGCTACCGCCGGTGGGAGTACACGGAGTCGAAGGAGTCGCAGAGCCTGGTGAGTACACAAACAACTCACGTAACATGGGGGGAATGCCATCCACACCACAAATACACCAAATGCACGCAACTTCCCCCAAGCCCTCACCGCACACAACCACACTCTAAAACCACGCTCATGCCACTAACGTCTCCATGCCCCATTCACAAATAAAGGCAATGCCATGTCCCAGGCCACACCAACCACACACCCAAGACTGGATGTCCGAGATGCTGGGAGGGTGGGGCTCACACAACACCTTGTGCCGCTCCGAAGCAGACACCAATGCCCTCAGCTCATATGGCCTAGGTACATACCCATGCACCATGCCCAATGCACAGGGACTGGCAAAGTACTGACAAGGTAGCTGACACTTGGCCCTGCTGTATGCAGCACAAGGCCCTTCTGTGACCACTGTTCACTCAAACACCAACTACACAATCTCAGATATCTAGCACAGGCACTCAAACTCACTGTCATGCCAGCATGCACCATGAGGGGACAGACACATCACCTGGGAGACCCAATGACAAATCACACTACACCCAACAGCAGGCCCGGTCACACACCCCCCCTCACACAAGCACACACCCCCGGGGCAGGCAACGGATTTACCCACTCTCACAATGGACATGTGACACAACAAGACCAATCCATCGCCAAATAAGCATCCGAGCCAAAATTCTACTGGTCAAACACTCAGGAGAACATACCAAACTGTCCCCCGCAACATACCCATCCCCAAGTGGACATTGAGAGGAATGCTAGGCACATACAACTACCTGGAGGATCTGTGACAACTTGAATATGTGTGAAACATGGATTTGGCATGAAACAGCATTAACATTGTCTCTCTCTCACACACAGGGCAACGTCATCGACCTCCCCCCAACAATGAGGGGGAACAATCACAGTCCCAGGCTCAGCGTGAAGATGATCCCACCGGCAGCGACGACTCTCACCACTCCGTGGATGACCCCGACCAACCTGGCCCCTCTGGTGCCCAAGCCCCTGCAGTACCTGCGTCAGGTACATCTGTGCCAACCACCACCCCCATTCCTGCCACATCCCAGGAGACACCCAGGAGCCCTGCTCGCACTGAACAACACAGCCAGTCTGACCAGGAGGGACAAGGTTCTCCGGGCACCCAGGAGGAGGCAGACAACCCCGATAATGCCATCCATCAGGGGTCCCGTAGACCCGATGTGCCCACAACGGCAGGCCAGGCTTGTGTGGGCAGGGGTGGTGGGAGTGGAGGCAGGCGGAGGGGCGAACCTGACCAGTCAGCTGAGGGAACCGGTATGTCACACATACGTCACATCCTGGACACATACTGGCGTGACACCAAGGGCATCAGCCAGGTAGTGTCGAGCCTCACAGAGATGAAGGGGACCCTCGACGAGATGAAGAACCTGCAGGCCGAGCAACATGCCAGTCAACAACAACACCAAGGACGGATGGAGGCAAGACTGGCTGAGCTCCTGGCGGTGCAAACGGACATGAGCCGTTCACTCCGTCGGATTGCCGACAACATGGGCAACCCTCCCTGTGAAACCAGGCGAAGACCAGCACCAGCCACAGGGAGGGAGGAGGAGGAGGAGGATTCATCCGATGGAGCGTCACAGACATCGTCAAGGCCTGCATCTGAGGGTCCCTGGAGGAAGGTGGGTCGTCCACGGAAAAGACCGTGAGAGTCAGCGGACCATCCACATCTCCCAGGTCACCTGGTCTGGCACCTGGCCCTCTGGCGCAACAACACCACCTCACTCAATGACATTCTCTGCCACATGGACTTGCTGGTCACAGTCTGACTAATGATGACCAACACTGTGGTCTGGACTCTGATGACTCCAACTGACAAGGATGCCATCTCCCCCTGTGAACTTTGGATTCTATGCACCCGGTACAGCACCTTACTTCATCCACCAAAAGACTCACTCCACCAAAAATAAATACTTTATTTTGTCATGAGATGTTGCTGTCATTTGGCATTATTCACCCACATATGTGTGTGTAAATGTCAAACTATGCCTGAGTGTTGAACTAACTCCACACATCCATACCCTGGGATCGGAGTCTGGTACAGGACACACATGGGTCACAATGTATCATTCAATGCAGACATGGAGCACAATACTCACCTGTGATGGCCTCAAGCTGCTGAGGGGGTGCATGCAATACTGTGCCGACAGACCTATTTGGAAGAGTACCATTAAGGCGTAGAGGTCATGCCTCATTCGGAGATTCCCCGGGAGGGAGTCCCAGGTATGTGTTCCCAGGTGGGAGAACTATGTCCTGCATGCTGGAGTACGGTGGATCGGAAGAATGGTGGCCAGGTCAAGGTTGGATGCATGGAGATGGCACTGCGGGGTCTCGGATGACAGTGGTACAAGGTTGGTGTTGGGTCGGGGTTGTAGCCTGCCTCCTGAGTGTGGGTGGGGAGTCTGAAGGTCATCCTGCAGCACACAGTGATCCATTGCAGCTATCTCTGCTGGACGGTGATGTGGCTGGGGCGCGGGATGTTGCAGCTGAGGTGTGCAGATGCAGCCTGGATGTGGACAAGTGTCCTGGGAGTTTGGATGTGGCTACCCCGTAGAGGGCAGGGCAGTATTTGACATGGATGTTGTCGTGGACCTGGGGGATGGTCCGTCTTTCCTTGTAGTGGATCTATCTGGAGATCATGTGCATAATGCAGAGGGTGTTGCTGTCTGAGGCACAGATGCTGGTGATTACCAAGGCAAATGTGAGCAAGCAATCCATGATGCACACCATCTTGTGTGCATGGACACTGGGTGCTTGTGCGGGGCTACTGCAGGTGGGACACAAGCAGTTGACCCAGCTGTAAGGGGACAATCCTCAGATGTTGACCTCAGTCCTGTACAAGTCCAGCCTCAGGTGGCTGCTGTTCTGCCATTCATCAATGGATCTCATGCAATCTAGAATATTGGAACTGGCAATGTCTGCGCCCTTGGTGAGGGTGAGGAGCACCTGGCTGTCAATGGCATACGAGTTGATGATGAGGTTGTGTGCGCATGTGATGGTGGAGAGGGGGGTCCTGGACACATTGTAGTTTGACACGCTGACAGATGATACCTGTGCCATGTGCCTCACAACGACAGCATACTACATGCAGAAGCCTTGAGTCCCACTCCCATGTCCTTGCCGGGGTACAGAGCCGGTGGGGAGTAAGAGGGACATGACCTGGTGGGTGTGACAGGGCCTGGAAGGCGTGGCAGCGCTGTGTAGGCAGTTGGAGTTGCACACTTAGTGCCTGAGAGCTGGCGGCAGATGTGTGGATGGACATTGCTTGGAGGGTGGCTGCAACATCAGACTGTAGTGCAATGTGCTCGTTGCATGTGCAGACGGTCCAGCCATTGGGACGGCGTGTCCGCAACTGTGGCACAGACAAGCTGATGACAGCCAAATGAATGGGTTGATGGAGGAGGGTGTGGAAAAGTGGATTTCCCTGATCAGTTATGTCCCCTATCTTGGACCCCAACGGTTCTATATGCATGTTACAAGTACATGTATGTTCTCTCCAGTTCCAGTTTTGAAGACGCAAATACATGTGCGTCCCCCGTCAATATGTTCTCTGTCAGATCCGCCATCAATGGGCTGGATAGTCAATTCCTAAGTAGGAAAGGCCACCGACTTTATATGGCTCAGTTACCCCATTTTTACAGTTCAGATGAAGTAGGCCCGATTCTGTCCTCAAAGCCTTTCCCTGCTCTCTGTCTCTGACAAGCGTCAGCTTGAGCTTGCATCTGTATCCATGAACTTTGTCCTATTTCCTGTGCAGCTAACGGTGCCTGCCTCGGCCAGTTTAGCCGGTCTGCCAAGAAGCTGTATTTCACCTTCGAATTATCTACTTTGCTCTTCAGCCGATGCATTCCTGTCTAGTGATTTAGGTAAACATTTCCTTTAGCTCTCGTGCAAAGGGCTGTCCTCCTGCAAGTAATTCATAGCCCAGTTGCCCTGGAAAGTTTTCTGCCTCTTGTATTTCACATAGACACTTAGGCGTTCGTGCACGCACACAGTCAGTATAGAATAGATTCTGTTCGAAAGTCCTTCAGTCCTTCCTTGTGGATAACATAGTTCTTTAAACATAGGATGTTAGATATGATTTAGGATTAGGTTGACTTGACCTCTTAGACTTTTCGTCTCCACACGTAGAGTTAGTGACGAGGTCCCTTCACCCCCCCTAGTTACACGTCAATTACACGTCATACTGCAGCGCGCACGTCTATGCCAAGTATTATCTTATAGATCCACCTATATTTGATAACTTTAACCAATTATGTTTCTTTTTCCTCCTTATTACGCCTAGTTTCGTTTATGTCACTTTTCTTATCAAATGTTACGCCTCCTACATTCGTTTCCATTATAATGTAATAACTATAAAAATGTATGTATATCAATAAAGAATCGTACTTCACTTCCTGAACCTTCTTGGTGACGGAACCTGAGGTCCGCCACTCGAGTCGGCCATATTGGAATAAAGCCCATTCAGAAACCTCTTATACCACGGATTCTGCCTCTCATTATTCTGAGCTATTTGTTTAAAGTTCTCGCATGAAATTCAGATCGGTAATGGATAGATATATTTTATTTACCACATAATGGCGCCCGAATAGGGACACTTTCTCATCTCACGCGCCGGCGGTGCGTTGCAGGCCCGGTCTCCTGCCACAGCTGGACGGACCATAAACGCGTACCAGCAGGATTTCCTGTAGCTCCCTCCGGTCAAGCGGGGGCGACTGAGGCTGCGATCAACCCAGACGAGGCGGTGAGAAGCGCAAAGTATCCCGACCAGAGCCTAGCTGAGAGAGCAAGATCCGAGGTATACAGAGGCCCACCAGGTTTCCGAAGTCCCGATGTCCAGAAGTTCCGATGTCCGAAATCAAGTCCAGTGTCCGAGGCCTTTCGTTGTGAGCTACTCGGTGAGTACCATCGCCGGGGAGGCGTGTTGACGTGCACATAGGTTGTGCCGGTCAAAGACGGATTTGGGTACACAAATCCGGTCTGCACTGTTTAGCAGTGTATATGTACGGTTTAGCCGTATATCAAGTATTCCGAAGTATCTAGTGATTATCAAGAATTCTGCTTGGTGATTAGTTATGCAGACTGTCATCATTGTTGGTTATTTTTAACAAATGTTTAGTATTTTATTTTTTAACGTGCTAAAATGTCCTGCATATTGTGGTATGAATGATTGTTTTACTGTGCTTTGCTCATTATTGTGTTTTTGTCCTAAGTGTGTTTAAGTTTAAGTATCAGATCAGTTCCGTTCAAGAGTAAGTACCAGATTAGCTGTTGTCAATATGCCACTCTTTTCAAAGTTAAGACAAATTACTACTCGAAAAGGGGTGCTTGAAGAGGCAGTCCCTATCCCTCCTAGGGACACTCCAGGCCATTTCATGTACCATAAACATGGCTTAGATGCCATATTATTTCTAGATCTATGGGTGGACTACACCAAAGAGTTACCAGAGAATCAGAGATGGCCCGTAGCTGGGACCTGGGATGCAGACTGTATCATGAAAGTAGAAGAAGAGTTGTGGAAGAGGAAAGCTAGACAGTCACAGAAAGACGCTATTGAATTATGGCGTAAAGAGTCGCATAGGCGCACTGAAAAGGCGCTGAGACAAGAAGAGAGAAGTAAAGAAAGTGCAAATAAGGTTCGAGATAAGCAGTTGATTGAAGAAGGTACAAGAGTACAAACAGAACAAACAGAGAGACAAAGAAATGCCCTTATGAAAGGGATGTATCCCCTTCTGGCCGAAGGATTGCCTCAAGCCATTACGGCCATACCAAAAGACTTGCCACCCCCATTGTTTCCAATAAAGGTACATCCTAAAGGACATCCTAGAACCGCAGAAGATATTTTTCTTTCCTCATATTTAGATGATACAGTTCCCGAATATGCTAACCCCGCACCGCACAGACCGGCTGCTGGGGGGGTTCAACATCAAGATCAAGTTCTTGTCCCTGTACCACAGCAAGCTCCGACACAAGTCACGACACAAGCTTCGGCAAGCACATCTGCTGCCGCGTCTGTCCCCGCAACTGTTTCCACAGCCGTGTCTACACCTGTAGTGGCTGTAGCACGTTCAACGAACCCTTTCACGTCTGACACCTCAGAGGGGGCTACTGGAGGTGCTGCTAGCCTCCATTTTACGCCACCCAAAGGGAGTAAATTTTCTTTCCTGGAATCAGCACATGCACGTACGCCCAAACTTATAAATAACCGTACGCTTAAGGAGCTTATGGTAGATTGTAGATATGATCCGGTGCCTGGTAAAGAGGATGAAATGATTATAACATCATTACGTATTAGACGAGCTGCGACATTTTTAGGAAGGCTGCCAGGAATGGCCGCACATCTAGATAATATATATCATTTTGTGCAAACAGGGAAAGATCCTGAATGTATTAACAGAGCTATGGAATACCAGAAAGTCGAGATACAGGGAGAATTGTTACGTTTTCTTATAAATTGTGTGATCAGAAATCAAGACCGACCGGGGGTAGACCCGGAAGTAATGCAAACTCTTACTAGATGGAGTCAGAATATATCCGAGGGAAAACATGATAAACAGGGAAGTATAGTAGCCATGTGCCGAAAAATTAGGAAAGAAGTAGAACACATACATGCAGAGAGATTGGAAACAGACGAGTTCGAGCAGGATGAAGAGTTCGAATCAGGAGAGTCAGAAAGACAGGCAGACACCATAGCCTATGTAGGCAGAGGAAGGTCCTGTAATAATACCGGAGGTTTTTCTGATCCGATACACTCTACGCGTCCAACAATAATAAATATGAAATCTCCCGAGCGTTTGTTTCAAGCACCAGATAAAATACTCCGGGAACGAAGGGGTTACCACCTCCTCGATTCTATGGACGAACAAGAATTAGCAAGGGCAGCTGTTCATTGGATGGACAGTCCCGGTAAATATGGTGACGTGACAGTCGCACACGCGTTTTTGAACCTCAGTCCAGACGAACAATGTTTAGCTGGGATTTATATGATCCAGCAACTTCTTATACAATATAAGAGCCAACATGCTGATCCTGGTCCCTTACCTGATATGTTAACCGAACTTCTCACGAATAGATGGAGAGGATCCAGTAACAAGTTAATCAAAGAAATACTAATGTCACGTAAACAGTACATCCTTTTAGGAAATGCGGATCCTTTCTCGATTCCCAACAAAGAAGGAACACCGTACTATATGGATAGACAGAATCCTTTACGAGAAGTCCACCCAATAAAGGGTGATGACAATCAGTTTCATCGTGTATTTGTTTATACACCCATATCAAAAATGGAATTATTAGAAATGAAGAAAGTAGTGCCCAGTCATGATAAAGACCCAGCGGGTTTCCACCGAGAAATTAAAGACATGTTACTGATGGGAGAGTATACCTTTCCTGATATTATGACAATATTAAAGGTGCTTTTACCTGCTGGCATTTATGAAAAATTGAAAGAAAAAGAGTGGGAAGTGGGAGACCAAAAGATAGATTGGACAGCATTAGCAGCGGAGGAAAGGGACCGAACTGCAGGGTCAGGGCTCGGGGATAAAGTTAAACTGTTACCAGGTTTACTAGTACAGGTACTGCCACGTTTACTAGCGACGAAAAAGGAAGATTGGGGTGCAATCTCAGCCTGTAAACAAAAGCAAGATGAAGACACAAGTGATTATTATGCCCGATTTGAAAAATGTTTTGGTATAAATAGTGGTATAAAGGCAAGCAGTGATTCATATCCACATTTATTTGTGACTAAATTGGTGGAAAATGCGTTACCTCCAGTGAAGAATAGAATATTGAAATTCGAGAGTACCTGGCAAAGTAATACTCCGTCACAAATGCTACAAATGTTACAGTATCACCACAATAGAATTAGGGATGAACAAGAACACGAGCATAGACGCATGAAGGATACTAAAATGAAAATGCTAGTTTCTCAGACAGTACCAGCGGATGGTCACAAAAAGGGTGCGACACATTCTGGAGACTCTGCAGTTCCTGTAAAAGGAACCTGCAATTACTGTAAACAACCAGGCCATCATGTACACGATTGTCAAGTCCTGAAACGTAATATAGCCTCAGGTATTGCAAAAGAGAGACCACGATTAGTTAGACAAGATCCGAGTGAACAAGGAACTATGCAGCATGGACAGTCTATGCCAGCCGCACAACAGTCCATACAGTTCGTGCCAGCCGCACCACCGTTGCCTGCTGCTGCCACACAAGTAACTTCACGACAAATGTATCAGACCGCACAGTACGAATACCCTGAGTATCAACGTTACGCATGAAGCAGCCTAGAGAGGGAAGTTGACTTACCCCTTATCGAGATTCCTGTAGATCAAGAAGGACCTTATGTACATAGTGAATTATTAGGTCAAGATAGAAAATTCTTACTCGATACAGGGGCAAGTCGAACAACGATAAAACGTAGTGAAGTTCCAGGGGCACCCCTCTCAGGCTCTAAAAATGTTTCCCTTGGTTTTTCAGGAAAGCCTATTGTTAATGAAGTAACACAGCCACTTCCGCTTACGATTGGTCCCTTGACACAAACTACTGACTTATTGCTTACCAAATCATGTCCAGAAAACTTGTTAGGTATAAAGACATTGAAAGCTCTAGGGGCTATTATCTGTTGTTCTCCGGAAGGAGTAAGATTGTTTTTACGTGATTTTAAAGGTCATTATGTATCCAGAGACATGGATTCCCGACTACAGAACTTACCAACGCATCTATGGGCACAAGGCCCTACTGATGTTGGTTGCATGAACATTACACCATATCGAGTCACACTGAAGGCAGGAGTAGTATTGCCACGAATGCGACAATACAAGTTACCTCCGGATGCTGTAGCGGCTTTACTGAAAATCATTGATGAGCTAGTTGCGCAAGGAGTGGTTGTAGAAACCAACTCCAATGTGTGTAATTCACCGATAATTCCGATTCTTAAACGAACTGATCCTATGGCCCCACCAGTATATCGATTAGTTATTGATTTGCGTGAATTAAACAAATGCATTGTGCCACAGTTCCCCGTGGTCCCCGATATTTCATCATTACTGACAGCCATTGATTCTCAAGCTACATTCTTTACCGTGATTGATCTCAAGAATGCCTTTTTCAGCGTCCCAATAGATCCGGAAAGCCAATACCTATTCGGATTTAGCTTAAATGGACGAAGCTTTAAATTCACACGCGCTCCCCAAGGATTTACAGAAAGCCCCAGCATCTATAGCCAAGCATTGAAACGAGAACTTGACAGTATACACATGCCCGTTAACACCGCATTGCTTCAATATGTTGATGATCTGCTGATCACCGCACGAAGCGAACCCGAATGTGAAAAAGCATCACTGACGGTTTTACATTTTCTAGCGGACAAGGGGCACAAGGTGTCCCCTTCTAAGCTGCAATTCTGTGTTCAGCGAGTTATTTATCTTGGTCACTCGCTGTCCAAGGAGGGAAGGCAGCTTACACCTGACCGCATTCAGTTAATTGCAAACATGCCAATACCGCAGACGCAAAAGGAAGTGCGGGCTTTCATAGGCCTCACTTCATACTGTAGACAGTGGATTCCCCAATATGCATTTCTAGCAAAGCCACTCATTCAGTTGACAACACAGGAGGCAGCCACATCGACTGTCCTCCCTTGGACTCAGGAACACACACTAGCTTTTGAGAGCTTAAAGAAAGCTCTATGTCAAGCACCAGTTCTAGCGACACCATGTTACAGTAAACATTTTACACTCTTTGTTACAGAACGTGCAGGTACTGCCTTGTCAGTACTCACTCAGGAACAAGCAGGAGCATGTAAGCCATGTGCTTATTTTTCCAGTACATTAGACCCCGTAGCTCAGGCTTTGCCTGCGTGTCTGAAATCAGTAGCAGCAACAGCTTTAGCAATCAGACAAAGCGATGCCATAGTGTTAGGACATCCATTGACAGTACAAGTACCACATGCAGTGGAGGTTCTTGTGAACCGAACGCAAACACAACACTTGACCATAGCAAGACTTACTGGTTACGAATTGACACTGTTTCAGCCACATATAGAAATCAGACGTTGTAATACACTGAATCCTGCTACACTTTTGCCAGTAATTGGAACCGACCCACTAGCCCATGATTGTGTCGAAGTTATTGAAATAAAGACAAAACCCAGACAAGACTTAACAGACGTTCCATTGTTAGATCCAGACCTGACGTTGTATGTAGATGGTTCGTGTATGAGGACAAATACAGGAAATTTAGTTGCCGCATACGCAGTCACTACAGACACCGAAGTTATTGAAACAAACTGTATAGATACTTTGTCAGCCCAAGCAGCAGAACTTGTTGCTCTAACACAAGCCTGTATTCAAGCCACAGACAAGAAAGTCAACATATATACTGATTCACGTTATGCATTTGGAGTCGTACATGACTTCGGGGTGCTTTGGAGAGAGAGAGGTTATTTGACTTCTCATGGAACTCATATTCAGCACGGGTCCCTCATTCATGCTTTGTTAGACTCAATTCATTTACCGACTGCAATATCAATTATGAAATGTAAAGCACACACGAAGGTTACTGATATCATTTCCCAAGGCAATGATTTAGCTGACAGAACAGCCAAACAGACTGCTCAGACTCGTACATCCGACATGACAAAGCCTATAGTTCAGACACCAACACAGTGTATGACAATTAAGGATCCCGCACTTGACGTAATTGACATACAGACACATGCCACAGAGAAAGAAATACAGAAGTGGACTGAACTAGGAGGGATTCAGACAGATCAAGGATGGATGACGAAGGGAAAATCTGTATGGTTTCTCCCTGATTCCATGGTTCAAGTCATTATAGCTACAGTTCACAGTCCCGCACATTTAGGAGAAAAGGCCATGTTAGACAGCATTCAGCACATTTGGTTTAACAAACATTTACGAGCTGCTGCTAAACAAAAAGTCCGTACCTGTATGATATGTTGTCAGTTTAATCCAGGGAAGAGTGTCCCCGTAGAACAGGGTGGATTTCAGCCTCCTGATCATCCTTTTGAAGTCCTCCAGATGGATTATATTCAGATGGAACGTTGTCGAGGATTCAAATATGTTCTCGTAGTTGTTTGCGCTCTCTCCCGTTGGACAGAGGCGTATCCTGTATCAGATTACACTGCCCCAACTACTGCCAAACAGCTAGTTCGAGAATTCTTCCCACGGTACGGTTTACCACGTGTGGTATATTCAGATAACGGCCAACCCTTCTCATCCGAATTAATGAAACATGTTTCGCTTCTGCTGGGATATCAGTGGAAATTCCACTGTGTCCGACACCCCGAGGCAGCAGGTCTCGTGGAACGACATAATCAACTTTTGAAAATCAGATTGTCAAAAATATGTCAGGAAAAAGGTGTTGACTGGATAGTAGCCTTACCAGTTGCACTGTTTTACATGAGAATGGTACCACACTCTCGAACAGGGCTATCCCCGTATGAGGTGATCTTTGGCAGACCACCGAATATGTGGGGGACGCCTATACCGCGTAAAATAACTGATGTTGATTGTAATATGCTGACGGATTACCTGGCTTCCTTGATGTCTGCACTACAATCTTCTCGTTCACAGGTGGTCGCAGCTTTTCCTGACAACACTGAGGTGAAACCCCATGACGTGGTTCCCGGGGATTTCGTACTCGTTCGGAATTTCGATAGGAAAAGCCAACTGGAGCCCAGGTGGAAGTTGCCTAGACAGGTCCTGTTGACAACAAGAACAGCCGTGAAGATCGAAGGGAGGAAGGGCTGGCTCCATTCCAGCCATATTAAGAAATTTCATGGACTTCCTCCTGATATGAACAATACTTCCCGTGCATCTTTTCCTATTGACTCCATTGACTCAAAGCTACCTTTGGCTGAGGCCAGTAGCTCCGAACTTTATAAACAAAAACTTAGGTCCAGGCCTACACTGTCGGACGATTTGATTGTTTAAGTCCTCTCCAAGGTGAAGCGGTTGAATCTGTCCCGACATGTCTCTTTTAGGTCTGAATCATGAAGAGTCCAGAATCATAATGAAAAGACATGCATACTGTAAATTACTGCGTAGCCACTGTATGGTGACTTTATTAATTTTGTTTGTCTTAAGTTTTATAATAGTTACTGCAAGTATATTATTGCATATGTATTATCCTGTTTCTAGGCGTGCTATTAATATAACTGATGAACATTCTTTTAGTGACCTACCCCCTCATGAGTTATCCTACAGACTTGCGCTGCGTAATAACACTTTCATTAGTATGTTACATCATTCTCACCAGACTAGTAATGCCACTAATTGTTGGGTGTGTGGTCGACTCCCTCCCTATCAGAATAACAAAGGAGTTCTGCCTTTCTTTCCACATCCGTTCACATATAATGGCACCTGTGGAGCATGGTTTAGTTTATTGAATTCTATAGATTCAAACACAGCAGTTTATCAACACCATTGGATATGGGGAAATCTGAATATAGTGTTATACAAAGTCTGTCATCCTGACAAGGAGGGTCACCCTAGTAGAACGGGAACTGATTTAGAAAATGAAGTATATAGATTGGGTAATTTTACACCTAATCTCATGATTCTGATTGTCAATTCCGAAGTTGAGTTAATTTTGCCCACCATGTCAGTATTCCCAGTTAAAGGTGAATTATGTGTAAGAAAAGTTGGTTCCATACCTATGGGCCATAGCAAATGTGTTACTACAGTAGAATATAGTGATGAAGGAAAATCTACATTTAGAGCTTCTCGCCATTCCTACTTTATATGTGGTCAGACGGCATACATGCGTCTACCTCTAGATTGGGATGGTACCTGTTACATTGCATTCCTTTTGCCACCTGTTTTCTTAGCTCCTCCTGATTATTATCGAAATACTCGTTTAGCACACAATAGAGAGCGAAGAGATCTCCCAGTTGTCGATTATACTGAGACGGCGTGGGATAAGTATGTAGATTTCAATAAAGGTATCTTCCCATATATAGGTACAATTACAAATAGTAAGCTAATACGTAGGTTAACCAAGACTCTTGAAGCCGTAGTGAATGAGACTATAGCTGCCCTAGGCAATCTGACAGAGGAACAATCAGTGATGAGGATCGTTGTCCTTCAAAATCGACTTGTCCTTGACGTCATCCTGGCCGATAGGGGCGGAGCTTGTAGGGTCATCGGATCCAGCTGCTGCATATTCATACCAGAAAATTCGCCATCTGTATATAAAGCTATAACCCGCCTTCATAAGATTGTGAGCCAGATACACGAAGACCCAGGCACTTGGACTTGGTCCGGGTGGTTTTGGAGTCTGATATCAGCCTGGGGATGGAGAGTTCTATCCTTCCTAGGTATTGGCCTTCTTATACTATTCAGTTGTTGCTTATGCCTGCAATGTGGACCAGCGATCTGTGGTCTGTGTGCCACATCGTGTATTCCACATCAAGGTTTTCGTTCAAAATCTCGGAAGAAGAAAGAAGAAGAAATGATGCTCCATGAGCAAATCGATGGATTAATGAAGATTGATGTTTCTTGACGGGCAAGTAGGGGAACAAGGAGGGAATGTGGAAAAGTGGATTTCCCTGATCAGTTATGTCCCCTATCTTGGACCCCAACGGTTCTATATGCATGTTACAAGTACATGTATGTTCTCTCCAGTTCCAGTTTTGAAGACGCAAATACATGTGCGTCCCCCGTCAATATGTTCTCTGTCAGATCCGCCATCAATGGGCTGGATAGTCAATTCCTAAGTAGGAAAGGCCACCGACTTTATATGGCTCAGTTACCCCATTTTTACAGTTCAGATGAAGTAGGCCCGATTCTGTCCTCAAAGCCTTTCCCTGCTCTCTGTCTCTGACAAGCGTCAGCTTGAGCTTGCATCTGTATCCATGAACTTTGTCCTATTTCCTGTGCAGCTAACGGTGCCTGCCTCGGCCAGTTTAGCCGGTCTGCCAAGAAGCTGTATTTCACCTTCGAATTATCTACTTTGCTCTTCAGCCGATGCATTCCTGTCTAGTGATTTAGGTAAACATTTCCTTTAGCTCTCGTGCAAAGGGCTGTCCTCCTGCAAGTAATTCATAGCCCAGTTGCCCTGGAAAGTTTTCTGCCTCTTGTATTTCACATAGACACTTAGGCGTTCGTGCACGCACACAGTCAGTATAGAATAGATTCTGTTCGAAAGTCCTTCAGTCCTTCCTTGTGGATAACATAGTTCTTTAAACATAGGATGTTAGATATGATTTAGGATTAGGTTGACTTGACCTCTTAGACTTTTCGTCTCCACACGTAGAGTTAGTGACGAGGTCCCTTCACCCCCCTAGTTACACGTCAATTACACGTCATACTGCAGCGCGCACGTCTATGCCAAGTATTATCTTATAGATCCACCTATATTTGATAACTTTAACCAATTATGTTTCTTTTTCCTCCTTATTACGCCTAGTTTCGTTTATGTCACTTTTCTTATCAAATGTTACGCCTCCTACATTCGTTTCCATTATAATGTAATAACTATAAAAATGTATGTATATCAATAAAGAATCGTACTTCACTTCCTGAACCTTCTTGGTGACGGAACCTGAGGTCCGCCACTCGAGTCGGCCATATTGGAATAAAGCCCATTCAGAAACCTCTTATACCACGGATTCTGCCTCTCATTATTCTGAGCTATTTGTTTAAAGTTCTCGCATGAAATTCAGATCGGTAATGGATAGATATATTTTATTTACCACAAGGGGAGGAGCATCTTTGATGTGTGTGTGTTGCCAAATCAGGAAACTTCGTGTGCCCTTGCTGCAGTGGCTGCAACAGCAGGCGGCATGTCATGGGAACTATGCCTCAATTTCCACACAAAGACTAGCATGTCACAAATGACTACTGCAACAGGTGTATGTCAAGGAAGGAGTGACCGGTTTTCAATGGCACACCCAGAGACAAAGGATGCACAATCCCCAAAGATGACTGACACCGGATCATGAAACTGAAGGCCAAGCTGCGCACAGGAAAAACACCCCAGTAGGTGTTGACGGCCCGTTGTGGGGACCAACATACCAAAACACATACACAGCCATGGACGTCATGCAGAATAGAGAATCAAATACATGTAGAACAGCATGCAGGTTGCTAATCTACACATAGACTCATATGCACAATCCTTGACAACCATGCCAGAGATGGCGCATGCACAGTGGCAAGAGACCTGCATTGACAGAGATGAGGCACCTTGGAGGCTGAGAAACACCTTTATTACTCAGGCTCACACCTATGGAAATGCATCAATATTAACAGACTCACATGGTCTTTTGGATTAACATGTGGGACCTACACTGGACACCCCCACCGCACCACAGATGCTGTCAATCCATGGGGGTGGCACACAAGTGAAGGGGGTGAGCCAAACATCCCCTGCTGCACACGGAGAGGCTGCTATTCCCCATTGAGCCTCTCATGGGGATGTCCCGCAATATGTCCACCCGTAGCCTCCCGTATGTTTCCGAGGGAAGTTGTACACACATAGATGCCTTCATCAAAATCCACAATCCCATAACAGATGACTGTCACGAAGTGTGACTATCAATTCATATGAGTCATGCTACATGTTATGTGCCCCATGGTGAGTCGACATGTATGCATAGTAACAATACCTGCACAGGAGCAGTGCCCACACATTACAAACAACTACCACACCCAAAAAGCCTTGCTGCAATCCTTACCCAAAGGAGAGTTCTCACCATGTCCGTGCATGTAACGCTGATTCAGCACACGTTGCATTACTCATGAGGAATAGCAGGAGCACAACGATGCCACGAGCAGACAGCATGCGACAAATACCTGGGGATGAGAGACACACAAGAAGTCAGGATACACATAGTCATCCGCATTCATGGTCATGTACTCTACATGAATAAGGTTGACACCATGCTAGTTGTCAATTGAGTGTGTCAGCTAAAATGTGTGGAATGACATCAGCATTCGAGTGACACATCAGCACACACCTCAAAGTCACTTCGCATACAGTCAGCTGGACACACACATTGCAACACATGCCACACAAGGCTCCAAGCGTGCACACTCAGACCCAGGGACTCACCATTATGAGAAGAAGTTGCGTATGAGCTGACTCCGGATGTCCTCCTCCTCCACCTCCTCCTCCTCTTCACTTGCCTCGTGACCAAGGCCCTCATCCTCCACGGGTGGATGTTCCTGCTCATCGGGATCCAGGATGAGTGGCACTGCTTTCTCCACTGCCATGTTGTGCAGCATGCAGCACACGAGGAAGATTTTGCAGACCTTCACCGGTGCATATGGGAGGGACCTGCCGGTCTTGTGGAGGCAACGGAATCGGCTCTTCAGGAGGCCAAACGTCCTCTCAATCACTCGCCTGGTCTGCCCATGGGCGTTGTTGTAACGGTGATCTGCAGCTGTTCTTGGGTTGCGGAGAGGCGTCACCAGCCATGGCATGTTGGGATAGCCAGAGTCCCCTACATGGAAACATCATGTAAAGAAGTGGGTCAGGAGATGCCGTCACATACTAAGATACCGCTGAATACTGGACAAACAGAGTCTACCCACCAACAAGACATGCTCGTTCGTTGTGCTGCTGCAGCATCATTTCTGACACCCTGCTACGCCTAATGATGTAGGCATCGTGTGCTGTCCCTGGAAAACGTGCACAGACATGGGAAATCACCATGTTAGCAAGACACACCACAAGGGCATTAATGGAGTGGTAATGTTTACGGTTACGAAAGGCTACCTCCTGTGCCTGTGGTGGTACCAAAGCCACATGTGTCCCATCAATGCATCCCTCCCAGGGCATAGAACTCACCCTTGATACCTGGATGCTCAGGAGTTGGAAAATGGATGAATTCATCCAGGTGCTCCAACATGGCTTCTAAAACATCATGCAGGACACGGCTGAACATGGTCTGGGACATGCCACCCACATCAGCTATGGTCAATTGAAACGTACCATGGAAAAGAAATGTAGGGCTGACATCACCTTCATCTTGGGGGTCAGCGCAGTCGGATAACTGTGTTGCGGTTGGAGGTGTGGGGCCAGCCTGTTTGTCAGGTCCACAATTAACTGTTGGCTGAATCTGTGGCGGCATATGCAGTCACGTTCCCTCATAGCAGCCAAGTCTGGCATTGGTCGGGGGAGAGGCAGTGCCCTGCAGAAATTTGGAAGGAATAGCGAAGATTGAGTACATTACTACACCAATGTCAATGAACTGAGCAAATGTTCAACAGCTAATACACATATGCTACATACAGAGTCTGGTCTGTGCAATACATCCTGCACACGTATGCCAGCCAGGTGATACTCCTACCAAGATCCAGCTACAAACGTGGATTGTCAAGGTCTACATGACATGCCATGAAAGTAGCTGTGGGCCAGTGTGAGTGAACAGCCAGACACATTACAGGAGTGACATACATCCACATATGTGCATTTGAAGGATGTTATATCATACAGACAGCTGCCGGCAAGCTAGACGCACAGGTCACATGTCATGGAAAAAGGACAGACCACACACCTTGCCATGAAGGGGTACATGTCAAAAATGATCACACAGACATTGAGACTACGCTGATATGTCCTAAGCTCGCAAGTCCCTGTTCGATGCATACAGACACACGTTACGTGTTATTCCACATGTGTCCTGGTGTGCGTAATAATGTGACATGGGCATCTACACACAGACACATGTTGGATGCAGCTACAGCAGATGCCGTTGACGGAACACCAACAGCAAGATCATGGAAACACATGACACACACATGACATAGTCACACCGGGGCACGCTGGTAGTGAGATGTCAGGTGTCATCATCCGTGTACCTGGCATCAGGGGACAGTTGCGGGTGTTGGTGACTGTGCCATGCCAGTGATGCAGTGCTTGACAAGTTTGAACTACATGCACAAATGTAAAAGGTGTGAAGGGGAAGTGCGCCACATAGTGCCCCATCACACATGACATGTGTACACAGGTAATCACACAACTATTGGGTTAAAACATGAGGAGACATGTGCCAGCTCACTGCCTGACATACCTAGGCCCTACACATGAAGCACTGCACTGACAATGACTTGATGTCCATCCTTGTGCGAGTCTGACACCTCCATTCCTTTCCTGTGCGCCTCCTATCACCAGTGTGAGCTGTGAAACGCACCGTACACATGCTCTGAGGGCGTGTGTACGGTCGTATCACAATATGGGTTTTGGGTAGGAGTACGCGTGTGTGTACGGACGGTACACACGTACGTGTACACACTGGTCCTTTCCCTATGGGAGTGTCGCCGTAGGCGTACGCCATAGAGATACGGCTCGTACCCGTGTGTGTAGGGCCCGTAGCACTATGGCAGTGTTGCCGTAGGCGTACGCCATTGTGCTACGGGCCGTACCCGCGTGTGTACGGCCCGTAGCACGATGGCGTATGCCTACGGCAACACTGCCATAGTGCTACGAGCCCTACACACGCGGGTACGGCCTGTAGCACTATGGCGTACGCCTACGGCAACACTGCCATAGTGCTACGAGCCCTACACACGCGGGTACGGCCCATAGCACTATGGCGTATGCCTACGGCAACACTGCCATAGTGCTACGGGCCCTACACACGCGGGTACGGCCCGTAGCACTATGGCGTACGCCTACGGCAACACTACCATAGTGCTACGTGCCCTACACATGCGGGTACGGCCCGTAGCACTATGGCGTACGCCTACGGACACACTACCATAGTGCTACGGCCGTACTGGGCCCTATGGTATTGTTTCCGTAGGCGTACGCCATAGTGCTACGGGCGGTACCCGCGTGTGTAGGGCCCGTAGCACTATGGCAGTGTTGACGTAGGTGTACTCCATAGTGCTACGGGCCGTACCCGCGTGTGTAGGGCTCGTAGCACTATGGCAGTGTTGCCGTAGGCGTACGCCATAGTGCTACGGGCCGTACCCGCGTGTATAGGGCCCGTAGCACGATGGCGTACGCCTACAGCAACACCACCATAGTGCTACGGGCCCTACACACGCGTGTACGGCCCGTAGCACTAGAGTAGTGGTGCCCTAGGGGTACGTGTGAAATGCACCGTACCTGTGTGGGGATTTGAAATTTACAATGGGGACACATAAGGGACAAGTATTAGGGCCTACATGCATGCTGATTGTCATGGATACCCAGTTTGAAGTTCAAATTTTTCCATCATGTGGCCTGGAAAAAGCAGTTGGCCACAATATACATTGTTGCAAAGTGGTTGTTGACTTGACATGATGCTGCAAATTCGAAAAAATGCTAATGCTGTCACTGGTGTATGTTTAAAGGGATTGGAGGAAACGTAGGATGCAAAGGAGTCTGACCAATCACTCTGCACTCCTGTTACTGAAATAGGCCAGCAAGGTAGATATAAGTCAGGCAGAACCCATGAGAGGGCACTTGCCTGCACAACCTTTGATTCGACACCACTGCTGCTGCTTGTGATTCCTCTGGCACCATGTCGCGGTCTGTGGAGAGGGCCCAGCCATTCACCCAGGAGGAGAATGAGGCGTTGCTGGACATCATCCTCCCACAGTTCCCCAGCCTGTATGGTAGACCAGAGGTGCAGGTGAGTGCTGACTCCGCTACCTTTGACTGTGCCCCTTCTTTTTGTGACTGGCACTTCTGGCATTGTGTCCAGGTGTGACAGACATGAAATGTTGTTTAGAGGGTGTCCGGGGGGGGGGGGAATGGCTCATGTCTGTCATGCAGAGCATGATGTGGTACATGTGTGCACTCCTCACTTGCATTGTGCTTACTGTGACATTCACTGCATGCTGCATGGCACATTCAGCATAGCTAATCCTCTTGGCCCTTCTTGTTCTATAGTCCTGAGGTGATTCAGTGTTCCCCCCGTGTGACAGGTGACTGTACCCACAGATGTGTGTGAGTTGAGTGGAGCTGTGGTGAGAGTGTCCAAATGATCTGGACATTGATGTGTGTGAATGTTCCTTGTCATGTGGGTGAGTGTCTATGTGGAGTGTTGCACCACAGCTGCATGGAGGAGGCAACAGCTCGACCCATCTGATGTGAGAAGTAAGCTGTGCTGTGTGTCTGACTTGCTTGGCTAGCCCCATGCCTGTGACACCCCCCAGGCAAGTGGCACATGTGCAGAGTGAGGTTTGTATTGGCTGTTGCCACTGGCAGGTGAATGATCTGTGCCTGTGTGTGTCTGTGTAGTCTGCTGTTGTTGGGTCAGTGGCCTGGGGCATGTGACTGCTTGGAGGAGCTGGCCATCAGCTTTGTGTTGCTTGTGATGTCCAGTGTGTGCCATGATCAGAGAGTGTGTCGCACCCCTCATGCCACCTGTGTACTTTCAATGCCATGTAGTGCATTGGGGCTTCCACTGAGCCTAATGTCCCTATGACAAAGGTGCTATTCGTTGGCAGCATATCAACATATCAAAGATGTTCAAATGTGTGTCTCTGTGACATGGAGCAGGTATAGTGATGTTGTCTCACTTTGTCATCCTCACAGGTAACCGCCTACGAGAAGGGGGAGATATGGAAGCGGGCCGTCAGGGCCGTGAGATCTGTGGAGGGTCACAGTCGGCGCCTGGCACAGGTGAGGAAACGCTGGCAGGACATCCGGTGCTGGACCAGGAGGATCGCCCGGTTCCTGCTGGGAGACTCACCAGAAGGCAAGAACCGTGGGAGCCGGCGCCTGACCCACCAAATGAAGCGTGTCCTGGCGGTGGTCTTCCCTGACATGGATAGGCGGCTACAGGAGAAGCAGCAGCAGCAAGGGGGTAGGTACATGTGTGTTTGTTGTGTGTCACCAGCTTTTGGAAGTGCTCAGTCGCCTGGATACACTGCCAGGGTTTATATGTGCAGTGCATATCCTGTTCCCCCAAGTCTCCCGGTGCTGTTCTTCCTCCCTTCCCCTCCTTGACATGTGTTCCCTGGTCTGTGTGTAGTCACTCTTGCACAAGGTAATCTAGGCTGCCAGTTAATCCAAGTGCCCAAAGCTTGCAGCATCATGTGTGGGGGTGGTCTGTGACATGTGTTGGGACCTTGCCTCTGCCCTGTCCAGTTCAGTCATTTTGGGGTCCATGATTGTTGGCACTGATGCTGAGTCTCAACATAGGAGTGTGAGGCTTGAAATGAACAGACTTGCAGCATGCATGACCGATGTTGTGGCCTCAGACATGATGTGCATGAGGGGGAGATATGCATAGTGCGGGGACGGTTGCTCCTGTTGCAGTCAGATCTATCCAGGACCATGGAGCAGTGTGGCCACTACAGTCCCCTGAGACACCTTTTCCTAGGAATCATGTGTGTCATCCAACACTGTGGACATTTTCTGTGTCTTCAGCATAGGTTGGGCTCTGTGGCATTTTACCCTGGCCTCATTTGTATTTACGTAAAGTGTGCTACATGTGTCCACTGTACAGGGTGACCCAATGTGGCTTGTGCATACTCACTGTGGCCAGTGCCTGTGTGTCTCGGTACAACTATCTGATGATGGTTGTTTGTCAATAATATGTGTGGTCAGCCCCACGAGGGGTAGTTAGAGTGCACTTTGGATTTCATGAAGCCTATTTTTGTGATCCCAGATGAAGAGGTGTAAGTCCTTCCTCTGTCTCAATCACATAGTCTCAGGTAGGGGGGGGGGGGGTTTGTGCGGCCAAGGCCTACATGTCCAAACCTTATGTCTCCTTTCCAGGTCTGGCCTGTGTGTGATGACAGTCTGAACAGGCACTCAACAAGTATTGACCCAGTCATGTTGTGCAGGGTTTAATGTTTGTGCTTTGCAACATGTGTCTAAAGTTTAAAGACATGGTTCCTGCTCATCCTTTTTTGGCAACGGTGTGTGGTCCAGATGCTGTGCTCGACTGTCCACAGACACTTGCTTCTCTGTATAATTCGATATCAAGTTATTTGCTGTTGTGTCATGCTCTCCATTGTTTCCAAGTGGCATGGTGGGTCAACCAACTGTGTAGTGCAGGGCCTACATATGTGCGTAGTATTGTAGATGCTACTCATGATGCTTTTCATGCTATGCACTGTGACCTATGTAGTTTGGACTCATGTGTCATATGTATACAGGTGTCTGATTATTTCCTGTCTCTTCACCTTGCCCACAGCATCGTCGGGGGACACCGAGGGAGACACCGGCACGGACGTGGAGGAGGGATCCAGCACCGGTGCCACCAGTGCTGGGGAGTCTGGCGCAGCAAGTGACACGGAGGGCGAGGGGAGTCAGGCGGAGGACCTGTCCAGTCCCAACACCGACTATGACGCTGATGGGTCCGAGGCTGAGCTCCCAGAGGGGGCGGAGGCTGCTCCCACAGCTGAAAGCAGCACTCCATCTCTCGCCTCCCCCTCAATTCCCTTCACCGCCCTCCCACTTGCTCAGGTCCCTTCTGTCCGTGCTAGGCGACAACATGTCTCCTTCGTGCCAGGCACCGCACCCCCTGCCCCTGTCTCCCCTGCTGCCGTCAATGCTGAGTCTGTGGACATCCTGCGGTAGTTGCAGGTTGGTCAGACATCGCTGCTTAATGTCCTCCATGGCCACACCAGACTGCTGACACAGATGGTGTCGTACATGGAGGGCATGTCAGCAGCGATGTCTGCCCAACGGATGTTGCTGAGGTCCATGGACTCGTCACTGACGGCATCAGTGGGTCTCCTGCAGCGCTCCGTCCCCCCTACCCATGCAACATCCACACTTCCCACTCCCATGCCTGACCCAAGCACACCCAGACATCCCCATGCACGCACCCCACCAGATACAGGCAGCACACCAACAGGAAAGGCCAAGCGCACACTTCCTGTCACGCACACACAGGGGGAAGTAGGCACACCCACTGGGTCGGGGGGAAACGGCAGACACGCAGCCACAGTGGGAGTTCGCAGTCCTCACGACCCACTTCCTCCAAAACCACTCCCCTTAGCTCCCCTGCCCAACAGTCAGACAAAGAGTTATTCATGGCCAGTCTGTCCCTCAGACCCAGTGTGACACCACCCCGCAAGCGGTCGAGGAAGTCCCCGGGCAGGGGAGTTGAGTCCCCCCCCTGTCCACACCCTCCCCCAGTAGCGCTGCAACCCATCCCTCCGACCCCCCCCCTCCTTGGGGCCTGTGGTTCCTTCGGGTGCAGGGGAGACGCTGGAAGACCTTGCGACCGTGTGCAGCGCCATCCTAACCACCACCTTTGGCGCTGCCCCACCCCCTGTGGTGGAGTCGTCCGTCCCTGCACCCACAACACCTACCCTTGCCCCTCCTGTCCCTGCGGTGCCTGGTCTTCCCCCCACATGATGCCCCCCCCCCCGTGGATGAAAAGGAACTCTGAACTGTGCAGGCAAGCTAGGGGAGACGCGTCCCAATGTGTCCCCCCCCCGGAGTTCGCATATAGACTGGCCTCTGGGCCTTGTATATAGTGTACATTTCAATTCAAATATTATTTTTATGCTGAATCAAGCATTTTGTTTTTCATTTGCACACTAATGCTTTTCTGGTATTGCTGTTGGTGCTGCTGCTCCATGAGTTGGGGTGGTGATAATGTGTTAGGTGTCTGGGAAATGTTGTAGTATGCTGCTCATGGGGTGGACCCTGGTATCTGCGTGCCATCACAAGGTCTCTGCAAATAATCTTTGGTCATGTAAGCTCTTACTGTATGGTGACATTGTCCCAAGGAGTGTTCCTTCCTCTGTGGCACCTGACATCTTCCCTGCAGGGTGTTTCCCAATTGTTGTGCTGACCTGTGTCTACATTTCCTTGGTGTGTGACGGATCCCTTCAACTTTGGCCATGCCTGCTCAGCAATGTCTCCGCCTGCATCGTCTGTGCCATCCTTGGTAGTCACTGTACTTGTGTATGGAGTATGTTGCCATGGCTTCATGTGGACATGGTCCTTTTTCCGCACTATGCATGTGTGTACTCCCAGCCTAGCACACATGTGTTACTTGTTCTGCAGGGTATTTGGGCACCTGACTGACAATTGTGGGCATTGTATCTGTGGGTACTCCACCCTTTTCCTTCCATGGGAGGTAACAACTTGTTGGCTGCCCCAGCACCTGTACATTCCTATCAGTCCTGGAACGTGCGTGACAGTGTGTGTTCCCTTAGGCTCTCATAGTTTAGTAGGGTTTAACATGAGTATACAGTCTTGTTGCATGATCTCAGTGTGTGTATTGTGCTCCCACCGCCAGGGGTGGGTATGCATGTGTAATTTGTCATCACACCCACATGTGGTGTGTCATGCAGTGGGGGAAGGACATCCATCCTCATGGGAGTGGGACACTGCTATCAGTGATGTGTTGATATGGCACTCTCAACATAGTCGCACATTGTGGATGCCTTCATGCACCCATGGAGTTTTGGTCATCGGAGGATGATGTACACACCCCCATGTCTCTGTCCACTGCTGGGAGTCCTCTGCACTCACCCCTCATATGTCTGGGCACTGCTGGGAGTGATAGGCACCAACCCCTCATATGTCTGGACACTGCTGGGAGGGAGTCCTCTGCACCCACCCCTCATATGTCTGGGCACTGCTGGGAGTGATAGGCACCCACCCCTCATATGTCTGGGCACTGCTGGGAGTGATAGGCACCCACCCCTCATATGTCTGGGCACTGCTGGGAGTCCTCTGCACCCACCCCTCATATGTCTGGGCACTGCTGGGAGTGATTGGCACCCACCCCTCATATGTCTTGGCACTGCTGGGAGTCCTCTGCACCCACCCCTCATATGTCTGGGCACTGCTGGGAGTGATAGGCACCCACCCCTCATATGTCTGGGCACTGCTGGGAGTCCTCTGCACCCACCCCTCATATGTCTGGTCACTGCTGGGAGTGATAGGCACCCACCCCTCATATGTCTGGGCACTGCTGGGAGTCCTCTGCACCCACCCCTCATATGTCTGGTCACTGCTGGGAGTGATAGACACCCACCCCTCATATGTCTGGGCACTGCTGGGAGTCCTCTGCACCCACCCCTCATATGTCTGGGCACTGCTGGGAGTGATGGGCACCCACCCCTCATATGTATGGGCACTGCTGGGAGTGATACGCACCCACCCCTCATATGTCTGGGCACTGCTGGGAGTCCTCTGCACCCACCCCTCATATGTCTGGGCACTGCTGGGAGTGATAGGCACCCACCCCTCATATGTCTGGGCACTGCTGGGAGTGATAAGCACCCACCCCTCATATGTCTGGGCACTGCTGGGAGTCCTCTGCACCCACCCCTCATATGTCTGGGCACTGCTGGGAGTGATAGGCACCCAGCCCTCATATGTCTGGGCACTGCTGGGAGTGATAGGCACCCACCCCTCATATGTCTGGGCACTGCTGGGAGTCCTCTGCACCCACCCCTCATATGTCTGGGCACTGCTGGGAGTGATAGGCACCCACCCCTCATGTGTCTGGGCACTGCTGGGAGTGATAGGCACCCACCCCTCATATGTCTGGGCACTGCTGGGAGTGATAGGCACCCGCCCCTATGTCTCTGTCCACTGATGTGGATCGTAGCACGACAAGCACCCTTGGTGCAGTACACTGCTCACCTGGGCATACACCCCCCCTAATTTACTGGTCAGATGCTGCACAATGGCGGTACGGCCCGTACCCACGTTCTTAAGGCCTGGGTACGGGCCGTACCACCATTCTTGGGGTGACGTAGGGGTACGCGTGGTGCGACCCGTACCCACGCTCTGAAGGCCTGGGTACGGGCCGTACCCTCAATGTTGGGGTGCCGTAAGGGTACGGCCCGTACCCAGGCCTTCAGAGCGTGGGTACGGGTCGCACCACGCGTACCCCTACGTTACCCCAAGAATGGTGGTACGGCCCGTACCCAGGCCTTTAGAACGTGGGTACGGGCCGTACCGCCACTGTTGGGTTGATGTAGGGGTAGGCGTGGTACGACATGCCCCCACCCCCCGAAGTGACCAGACACTGGAGGTAAGGTATGTACAGGGCATGTTTACTTGTTAACTTGGGTGGGGGTTATGTTTCCTGCCCCTGCCCCCCACCTTTGCCCCTGGGTGTTGTTCTGACCTTCTGCGGCGTCTGCATCGGTTCCTGTGCACCAGGTCGTAGGCTATGAGGGCCGGGATGACACGTAGGATGGGGTCCATGGCTGTCCGTCGCGTACAGGTGCGCCTTCTTCGCATCGTCCTCAATTTTCCCGGGAGTTTTTGGCTGCCGTAAAATATTTGCCGTGCGGCGTGACGTAGGCACGAGTCATACTTGCTGGTTCGTAAAACGCTGCCTGACTCCGTCCGGACGTCACGTATGCGATGTTCCGGATCAGAATTGTGGGTATTTTTTTGCCGGTCGGTGTTTTGTACGACTCGTACGGAAATGGTATATCTGTACGAATCGTACTTGCGGGTTTGTAAGGTGGTTTTCCCGGGTACGAGTCGGACGGAGAATACGCTCCATACGAACATTCGTACCCAGGTTTCACAGGATCGGAATCGGCACCACAATATACATTTTAACAAATATAATCAAATTAATTTAATTAAAAAAATATTTAAACATACATATATAAAATGTAATATATATATATATATGTCGATATTTTTTATTTTTTAAAAACTTTTTATTATGACAGGGCGAACATTTTAAGCGGTTACATGTTGAGGCATGATAAACATCTCACATCTTCTCTTACATTGATACAATCGTGACAACAGTACATTCAATGCAGTAAGTTTGGCAGAAAGTTACAAGCAATCAATTCTCACCCACCTCTCGCAGTCAGAAGCCGTATCAGACCCGGCCATGATCCATGCAGCCAGAGGCTCCAGAGCCAGGGCGAACAGAAGCGGTGAGAGGGGGCACTCTTGACGAGTTCCCCGCCCCAGCGGGAAGTCCTCCGATATGTGACCATTTGGCGTTATGTGAGCTAGGGGCTTTGAGTACAGTAACTGCACCCAGCAAAGAGGAAGGCCACTCAATAATGTCAAAGGCCATACGAGTGTCCAACGAGAGGATGACAGCTTCCGCCTGAATGAAGGGAATACGCGCCATTACCCCATGTAACCGTTTCAAATTAAGGGCCGTGTTCCTATTTGGCATGAAGCCGGATTGGTCCGGGTGTATTAAGGCGGCGAGATGGGGGGTTAATCCAGCTGCCTGGAGTTTAGCGAGGATTTTGGCCTCTGCATTAATTAACGATATGGGTCGGTATGAGGCACATTCCTTGGCAGGCTTCCCTGGTTTATGAATCGTCACTATGGTGTCGGCTCGCTGATCTCGCGGAAGTTACCCTGCCTCTAGGCTGGCCACATACATATTTAAAAGGTGCGGGGTGATAGTGGTAGCTATTTTTTTGTAGAGCTCACTGGGTATGCCGTTAGGTCCCACCACTTTTCCCGACTGCACTGCCCCTATAGGTAGCTGCAGCTCATCTGTGGTAAGGGCAGCTTCAAGTGTCAGGGCTGCTTCCGGCGTTAGTGTAGGCATTTTAATATCCTTAAGGAAAGCTTGTGCTTCCTCGATCATCGTCGAGGATGTCGGTGTGCACACCTGTTGGTAGTGTTTTGCCAATTCATTCACTATGTGTTGGGGGTCGTTGACGTGTCCTTTCTTGTCTGTGCGTAGCTGTGCGATCCACTGACTGGCGCGCTCTCTCTTATCGAGCCAGGCCAGAAGTTTCCCTGCCTTATCCTTGACCTCGTATATTTTCTGCTGCGTAGCCTGAAGCCTGATCCGAATATCTTCCTCCAAGTATTTCCTATACTCCTGTTGTTTAAGATGAAGAGCTTGGGCCGTCACTCTCATTTGGTTTTGGGCATGGAGTCCTTCCACATGGGTCAAGTCTAGTTCTAGGGCTTCTATCTCTTTCTTCTTTTTGTTTTTGTGACCTACAATAGATGCAATGGCCTGGCCTCTGATGACTGTCTTATAGGCCTCCCGGAGGGTTACAGGGGAAGCAACTGAGTCTTCATTGTCGTGGAAGTAATGTTGCTTTGTGGTAGTGATGCCTTCAATGATTTTGGGGTTCTGTAGGTACCCCGTATATATGGGGTAAACACGATGTCAGGGCGCAGGACGACATGCGTATGTCAGCACCTCTGGGGAGTGATCTGAGATACCTCTGGGTAGGGTAGTGATTTCCAATATGTTCTTCAGGTTGTCCGCTGATGTTAAAATGTAGTCGAGCCGAGATAGGCTAATGTGTACCCCAGAATGGAAGGTGAACTGTCGAGTCACAGGGTGGCTGAAATGCCAGGCATCTATGAAGCCAAGCGCCTCAAAGAACCCAGCGAATGGGGAGGCCCCACTACTCAGGTAATTGGGGGGCCGGCGAAGAGCACCACTGACTATGGCATGAAAATCTCCACCAATCAAGATTTCTCCCTCTGGAAGTGCGAGCAAAAATGTGCTTAGGGCTGGGAAGGCTACAGAGTGAAGTGCTGGAGGGATATATACTGACACTATATTGTAGGCTGATCCCTCCCACTAGCATGTGATGGCTGCGAATCGGCCTTGCTCATCCCTCCATGTCGGCTTAATTACAAGCGGGAATTGTTTCCGCACTAAGATCCTGACCCCCCGTGATCCCGAGGGGAACTCAGAGTGCACCACCATCTGGAACCCCCACCGGTCCAAAGCTTTAGAGGCGGAGCCCACCAGGTGTGTTTCTTGAAGCCGGGCTATTGCCGGGGCGTGTCGTTTCAAATATTGTAGAACCAGCCCCCTCTTGATCTTATCACTGAGTCCGTGGACATTCCATGTGAGCAATGAGAGGGGGTATTCGGTGTGTGGGGAGGTGTTGGTGGATCAGGCTCCTGCCAAACCTGCACTGTCATTTCTACCATATCTCGTATACTTGTCACTGAAGATGTAGTGGTACAGTGTCTGATGCGCAATGTCTAAGTGGTGGTGTTCAGCCGCTGCCCTTAATAAGCATATAAACAACAAACAACATAAACCAAATAACTGTACCCCCTTCCCTCCTCCCTGCCTCCCTGCATGACAGAATTAGAACTACCCGCCTCCCCAACTGCGCAGAGTGCTTTGAGCCCGTCCCCAATACCGTGTTGAGGGGGAGAGTCGTCTGCATCTCCTTGTACCTCCCCGTGCTTCGTCATGCAGCTTAGTGACATAGTTACGTTCAGTAGTCAGTGCAATAGAGATGCAGCCATGTTACACAGTTAAATGTCTCAAAAAGTGTCTACGCCGGTCCCACAACTGTCTGCAGAGAGACGTCCGTCACAGTGTCGCTCACTCGGCCACAGAGTTCTAAGTCCAGCCAGCCGGCCGGCATACGCTAGAATTCAGTCAACCCAGCGGTGTCAGTGTTCAGTAGTAATATGGATATGTTCACTCTCCTCCGCTCTCTCGCGATGACCTGTCCGGCACTCCTGTCTCACCTGATCCTTCCAGCGATTCTTCCCTCACAGGCTGCCCATCACCTCTGTCTGTTCGATCGTGCCTCGGGATGCGTTGCCGCCCCTCCAGCCATTCCCGTGCTTCCTCAGGCGTTACAAAAATCCACGCCTTACTCTCGACCTCTACCCTCAGTTTAGCTGGGAACAGCATTGAGTATTTGAATCCACGGTCGCGAAGCTCTTTTTTAACATCGAGGAGTCCATGGCGTTGCTTCGTTTCTGCTGCTGTGTAGTCCGCAAAGATAGTGATGGTACTGTTGTGAAGACGCAGTGGAGGGGGGGTATGTGACGTCTATAGTATCACATCTCGATCGCGGTAGTTAAAGATTCTAGCAAGAATGGGTCTCGGAGGTGCTCCCGGTGTTGGTTTTCCCCCCGTGATCCCGAGGTGAACTCAGAGTGCACCACCATCTGGAACCCCCACCGGTCCAAAGCTTTAGAGGCGGTGCCCACCAGGTGTGTTTCTTGAAACAGGGCAATTGCCGGGGCATGTCATTTCAAATATTGTAGAACCGCCCCCTCTTGATCTTATCACTGAGTCCGTGGACATTCCATGTGAGCAATGAGAGGGGGTATTCGGTGTGTGGGGAGGTGTTGGTGGATCAGGCTCCTGCCAAACCTGCACTGTCATTTCTACCATATCTCGTATACTTGTCACCGAAGATGTAATGGTACTGTGTCTGATGCGCAATGTCTAAGTGGTGGTGTTCAGCCGCTACCCTTAATAAGCATATAAACAACAAACAACATAAACCAAATAACTGTACCCCCTTCCCTCCTCCCTGCCTCCCTACATGACAGAATTAGAACTACCCGCCTCCCCAACTGCGCAGAGTGCTTTGAGCCCGTCCCCAATACCGTGTTGAGGGGGAGAGTCGTCTGCATCTCCTTGTACCTCCCCGTGCTTTGTCATGTAGCTTAGTGACATAGTTACGTTCAGTAGTCAGTGCAATAGAGATGCAGCCATGTTACACAGTTAAATGTCTCAAAAAGTGTCTACGGTCCCACAACCGTCTGCAGAGAGACGTCCGTCACAGTGTCGCTCACTCGGCCACAGAGTTCTAAGTCCAGCCAGCCGGCCGGCATACGCTAGAATTCAGTCAACCCAGCAGTGTCAGTGTTCAGTAGTAATATGGATATGTTCACTCTCCTCCGCTCTCTTGCGATGACCTGTCCGGCGCTCCTGTCTCACCTGATCCTTCCAGCGATTCTTCCCTCACAGGCTGCCCATCATCTCTGCCTGTTCGATCGTGCCTCGGGATCCGTTGCCGCCCCTCCAGCCATTCCCGCGCTTCCTCAGGCGTTACAAAAATCCACGCCTTACTCTCGACCTCTACCCTCAGTTTAGCTGGGAACAGCATTGAGTATTTGAATCCACGGTCGCAAAGCTCTTTTTTAACATCGAGGAGTCCACGGCGTCGCTTCGTTTCTGCCGCTGTGTAGTCCGCAAAGATAGTGATGGTACTGTTGTGAAGACGCAGTGGAGGGGTGGTATGTGACGTCTGTAGTATCACATCTCGATCGCGGTAGTTAAAGATTCTAGCAAGAATGGGTCTCGGAGGTGCTCCCGGTCTCGGTTTTCCCCCCGGGACCCGGTGTGCCTGCTCCACTGAAAAGTAGTTGGAGAGACCTCTTGGCTGGAGGTGATTCCTGATAAGGTCTTCGACAAACAGATCGAAAGCTGAACCGGCTATTCATTCCGCATGCCTATGATCCTAATGTTGTTGCGCCTTCGAGCGGCCTTCTTTGTCTTCAAGTTTAGCGGCCATCATTTTAGCGTCGGCCTCGAGCTGTCGGACTTGCTTCTTAAGAGCGGTGGTGTCGCTCGTGAGGGTCGTCGTCGCAGTTTCTACCTCTGACACTCTAGTAGACATTTTGTTAAAATCAGCCCGGATCAATGAAAGGTCTGTAGAGAGTGTCCCAATACGTGAGTCTAGATAGGCATGGATATTATTTAGTGTGGTCAAAATGTCTTGTAGCGTGATCTTTCTTCTCTGTGGCAGTGGAACTTGCCGTGGGTGCGGTGCTCTGGTCCATGAGTTCCGTCTGTGTCTTGGTGTAGGCGTATTTCTCGAGTTTTGCATGATTCGGGCCCCTTTGGCTTCTACTCCTCATCTCGGCCATGATCAAAGTTGCTCCCAATGCTCCGGTGCTGGTGTGGTACTCACCACTGCCTGCCTGTCCCCTATCGCAGCGCAAGCGTTTCGGGTTTTCCACCTCAGACCTGTCGTCTTGCTGGTGTGCTACCAGTGGATCTGGAAAGCCGTGGGGGTCGTGTGACTTATCGCTCCTTGTCACTGCTCCGTAAGGCTGTGTGGCGAGCGGCGGGTCCGCTGCGCGGGCAGTGCGGTTAGTTTCGGAGTGTACTGACTTCATTGCTGTTCATCTATGGTGGGCCGATACATATATTATGCCTTAGATGCTGCTGTGCACATGTGTTGTGGAGCGCTCCCCCGCAGTCTGACCAGTAACGGGCTCCTCACCTTCAGCTTAAGGAGAAGCGATCCACTGCGTCAGCAGCAATGGGGGAGCGGGGATATGGCATTGTAGTGTCCGCTCTGCACAGCCTGTCTGGCCTGCACCGTTGTGACCCAGGCTGGTCGCACCACTCCTGGCCACCCTCAACCTCTTGCTGCAGCGCCCCACTGACTCTCAACTTGATCTTGTGCAGTGATACGCCCACCGGCGCCACTATCGTTGTGCGGTCTTGCGCCGGGCTCGCGATCCAACTGCCAGTCGGCCTCGATCTTCTGCTAGCTCCGGTCTTGTTACGGAGCACCGTCTGCACCACCTCACATCGTCTGTTGGGTGCCGCTCCAGTGCCTGGTTGGGTCACCGCGTTATTCTCACTGCACGCTCCGCCCGCAGTTTCTATCAGGTCGCCTTCGACCGTCCGGTTCTGGGCAGAGGCGTAGCTAGAGCTTGTGGCGCCCGGGGCTATCCCTCAGATTGCCGCCCCTGGAGAGGCGGGGGGGGGGTGCTGGTGAAAAAGGAGGGCGAGCACTTGAAAGAGGTCCGAGAGACACATAGTATTGCCGCTAATAGTTACCTCGATCAAGCAAATCACATGCACATACATGACGCGGTCCAAGGCTACACAGTTGAATAGACCAGTGACTGGCAGTACAAAAGAGAATACACAGACTGCATGATCCATCTGGGGACTCAGAAAAACCGCATGTGCCATCCTTCAGAGAGCTGCGTAAACAATTACCTGGTAATCCCCTCAGCACAATGCAAACATGCACATACATGACACTGTTCAGGGATCCATCATCTACAGCTGACAGTGGAGAAGTGTGGCTCAATGGTTAGAGCGGCAGACCCTGATGCAGAGGTCTGGCCTGGACCAGGGTTCAATTCCCGCCTCGGCGGCTCTTGGGCTCAATTTCCCCGGACCCGATAATTCTCGCCTTGGTGCCTATTCTGATCATGGGTCCCACCCACTCTGCAACTCTGGGCAATAGCTTGCTTAATCTCAACAACGGCCCCCACAGCGCAAATGATGCCTGGCTTTCACCTTGGGGTGCCCAGGAGTGGACATCTCATAGGAAAAACCAGGAAGGGTTCCACAGCGGTATGAGTACAAGCGCCAGGATGCCTCCGGGTAGCTGCGCACTATACAAATACATCACATTTACATTAAATGACCATACATCATGGTCCCTCCATTAAAGCAGTGGGGACCTGCACAAACGTGATGTGGTCTGGGGACCCAAAACCAATGTAACAGTGTCAAAGCCTGTGATTCTTTGTCTTTCAAAAACAGCAAATTAATTATTCACAGGGAATGACTCACTGTGTGCCCTTAGAACTAAACGCAGCACAAAGGGGTCAGTCAGCTCCACCTTGCCAACACAGACCAGATACAAAGCCCACTCTGGTGGCCCAAAGGCAACAACCAGGTGTCGCGCCCTGTCATTACTTTAAGCACTAGCAACCAACTCCAGGGAATGAAAAAACGTGTGCTCCTGGGACCCAAAAACAGCTTTTAATAGTGCATCTCTCCTTCATAGCAGCCTCAGAACACACATGGTGCACAGCCTGCCCGGGGGCCCAAAGCTAAAAAACAGGGAGGGGCGACGCATTATCATCACAATCCTCAAACACAGCTGTAGGAGCCATGGGAGCATGTTCAACTCTATCCAAGACCCGGGACAAACTGCTCCAGCGCTGCGGCACTCCTTGAATATTCAGAAGAAACCAGAAACATTACATTTTTCTGCGATTTTGTTTTCACATTACTTTCATGGTAACCAACAGTGTTAAAAGTCTACAAGAACAGTAAAATAATAATAATGTGTCAAGTAAAGAACTGCAAGGCTTGCACACGTCCCAGCTTGTCATTCTTTCAAACACCTTGACTTCTATGACCAAAAGAAATTGTCAGAGCCACTGGTCGACTAACCCCTCGCCTTGGATAAAAATACACTCCAAAATCCAAAAGCTTGTGTGAATTAATTTTGCATTAACTACTGCTCAGGATGATGTATAGATAGCCATTTGGTTCCTACTCAGGGTTTTAGCCTGTCTGTTACATTAGTAGATGAGCAAGTAAAAGTCTAGGTAAGTTTCTATTTGTGAATCGCCAGGACTCGGACTGAAACAACCATGCAGCCACTGAAAGACACCAACCAGGGCACAATTCCGGGGTGCACAGCGTCCACCCATTATTTTCACAGGGTGAACGCTGTCCACCCTGCCAAGAAGTTGGCCCCACAGAAATATGCTGAACTTGTCCAGGTGTAATTTTCAGACTCCTAGACAAGTTCAGCAGCACCTGCACATTGTCTGCTTTTCATTCCCAGCAGCAACGTGCAGGCAGCAAGGTTTTTTTTCATATTTATCTCCAGCTGGAACAACGATAAAGGGCAAGTTAAGGTGCCTTTAGGCCTCCTTTTGATCGAGTGGCCTGGAACTTCACATTTAAATGTAAATACAACGGAGGGAAACAAAAGCACACAGCTGGTTATCTCTTCACAGGTACTTAAGAGAGGCATGCTTTTGACTTTGTTAGGCCCCTTTATGTAAGTGCATGAACTGTAAGTATCTCAGATGTGTTGGTCGGTCCCAGTATTTACACACAATTTAAATAGCACTATTTTACTTTCTTTTATAATGCTACACATCCCTATGCAGTGTCAGAGCGATTTACATAACATACAGATTGAAAAAAAATCATGCAAGCGTGTAAATCAGTGTACAAGATGTGTTGCATGAGTCAGTGAGGGTTAAAAGTTGTAGCAGTCACATATCCTAAATAGCTCACTGTGCTATATTAAAAGGTTTACTATGTATGAACTGCAAGTAACAAAAGGATCGGTGTTCAAAGCAGTAACCTTACCCAACTCCATAAAAAAAAATTTGTCATCTGCATATTACATGATGTGCTTTGCAGGCATATTAACCTTCTATACTACTATTCTAGCCTACAACAAGTCAGGACTATTGGCTTTGTCAATGGTTATTAGTTGCATAAGATAACTAAGCTGCAACTATGGCTTGTTACATATAATATTGAAAAAGCTTCCACTTAAAGCCCTGGTGATAATACCACAATGTTGCTGCGCTTGCAATTCAAAAAGAGAGCAGCAGGGCACAATGGGGCTTCAAGACACTGAGACATTCGGATCATCGGATTATCATGAAAAACGCTCATTTTCCAGTTCACAATGGCCTAGGGTGGGCCAGGGCAATCCTTGGGTGGGCCTGGCCCACCCTCTAGAACCGGGCCTGGTCGTAGGTATCAAAAAAATAAAAATGAATCAGTTTTATTTACATTATTCATCACTTGGGCAGTAATTGCAGCGATGATCCGAAAGCAGCAATGATACAAACTAGAGCATCCCTATTTCTGGAATAAGTGAAAGAAGTGTGCTCTGCTTCAGATCTCTGGGGAGCATGTAAATATCTGAAGGGCGGCAACATGTAGGCATCCACAGCACAACTCCCTCTGGGTACAAGAGACTGTGGCTGCCTGTACCCCACCTCCCATGCCAGATTTCTCACAACTTGATATCTGTCTGAAAACACAAAATGGCTCGTTCTGAAGCTATGACAAGATTTCTCTTGGGGCTACTTTATCCAAAGCATCACTGGGAATAAAAGAAAATAAATAAATATATATATATTTAAAAATCTAGTTGTCCTCCAGGTTTACGACCAAAACTTAGAAAACAGCTGTTGTGCGAATAGCCAGTGAAGACTTTTGTATTGGTGATCACACTGTTCACATGCTTTGTGGAAGTCCTGATAACAGCCCACTATGCAGAGAGAAGCAGCACCCACCTAAGGGAGGCAGAAGCAAAGGTAGAGGGGGAAAGGCCTTGTGATGACGTAGTAAGAGTGCGTCCTCTATTGAGATGGCAAGAGAGACCCCCAGTAGTTTGCAAACTACCAGTCTGTTTTTTTTCTTTCGCTCTATGCATGGGGAAAAAACTGAAAAATATGCCAGCAACGGTTATCAAAGAAGGGAGTGCTGGCAATATGGTTGTAGGTATGGTGTTACTTCTTGTATCACATAGCTGAATGCAATGACAAACAGCAAAATACAAGTCAGGCGGCACACTATGCTAAGGGTAAGTGTTTTAAAGCCACGTCCTTAATTAAATCGGCCACCCCCCTTTGTGAGACACCCCCCCCCCCTAGTTTTTTCATCACACTTAAAGCCCTGTAAGAAAACTCTTCTCTTACCTCACTCGTGACTCGTTCCACTTCCAGGGTCTCTATGGCAGGCAGGGGCGAGGTTGGTTCGAACTTCTTTAGCCGCCAGACCTGTCTCCAGCGCCATCACATCACCCAGATATCAGCAGACTGCCCCCAGGCCAGAATGAGCGCGAGAGCGCGTAGCGTGAAGCGCGTGACGCATCACTGCTACGCCGTTCTCATCGCGAGGGCAGGGCTGGCCAAAATAAATTCATGGGTTTTTTTTACGTTGCCCAGGGCCGTCATTGGTAGCGCTCGCGCTACAAGAGTGATTGACGGCCCTGGAGGCTGGTAAGTGCTAAGTGCGCTCAGCGCACACTTTCAAACTGGGTCGCGCCCGCGCGCGCGGCACTGGTGACCGGTTGCGGCCGCGGCATCCGTTATAATTTATTTGGGGACACAGTGTACCAAAATAAATTATAAAGGCCGCCACGGCCGCAACAGGCGACCAGTGCCGCGCGGCCACCCCCAAAATTGTGCCGCCTGGGGCGGACCGCCCCCCTCGCCCCCCCCCTAGCTACGCCAGTGCCGGGCCTGGTCGTAGGTATCAAAAAAATAAAAATGAATCAGTTTTATTTACATTATTCATCACTTGGGCAGTAATTGCAGCGATGATCCGAAAGCAGCAATGATACAAACTAGAGCATCCCTATTTCTGGAATAAGTGAAAGAAGTGTGCTCTGCTTCAGATCTCTGGGGAGCATGTAAATATCTGAAGGGCGGCAACATGTAGGCATCCACAGCACAACTCCCTCTGGGTACAAGAGACTGTGGCTGCCTGTACCCCACCTCCCATGCCAGATTTCTCACAACTCGATATCTGTCTGAAAACACAAAATGGCTCGTTCTGAAGCTATGACAAGATTTCTCTTGGGGCTACTTTATCCAAAGCATCACTGGGAATAAAAGAAAATAAATAAATATATATATATTTAAAAATCTAGTTGTCCTCCAGGTTTACGACCAAAACTTAGAAAACAGCTGTTGTGCGAATAGCCAGTGAAGACTTTTGTATTGGTGATCACACTGTTCACATGCTTTGTGGAAGTCCTGATAACAGCCCACTATGCAGAGAGAAGCAGCACCCACCTAAGGGAGGCAGAAGCAAAGGTAGAGGGGGAAAGGCCTTGTGATGACGTAGTAAGAGTGCGTCCTCTATTGAGATGGCAAGAGAGACCCCCAGTAGTTTGCAAACTACCAGTCTGTTTTTTTTCTTTCGCTCTATGCATGGGGAAAAAACTGAAAAATATGCCAGCAACGGTTATCAAAGAAGGGAGTGCTGGCAATATGGTTGTAGGTATGGTGTTACTTCTTGTATCACATAGCTGAATGCAATGACAAACAGCAAAATACAAGTCAGGCGGCACACTATGCTAAGGGTAAGTGTTTTAAAGCCACGTCCTTAATTAAATCGGCCACCCCCCTTTGTGAGACACCCCCCCCCCCCTAGTTTTTTCATCACACTTAAAGCCCTGTAAGAAAACTCTTCTCTTACCTCACTCGTGACTCGTTCCACTTCCAGGGTCTCTATGGCAGGCAGGGGCGAGGTTGGTTCGAACTTCTTTAGCCGCCAGACCTGTCTCCAGCGCCATCACATCACCCAGATATCAGCAGACTGCCCCCAGGCCAGAATGAGCGCGAGAGCGCGTAGCGTGAAGCGCGTGACGCATCACTGCTACGCCGTTCTCATCGCGAGGGCAGGGCTGGCCAAAATAAATTCATGTTTTTTTTTTACGTTGCCCAGGGCCGTCATTGGTAGCGCTCGCGCTACAAGAGTGATTGACGGCCCTGGAGGCTGGTAAGTGCTAAGTGCGCTCAGCGCACACTTTCAAACTGGGTCGCGCCCGCGCGCGCGGCACTGGTGACCGGTTGCGGCCGCGGCATCCGTTATAATTTATTTGGGGACACAGTGTACCAAAATAAATTATAAAGGCCGCCACGGCCGCAACAGGCGACCAGTGCCGCGCGGCCACCCCCAAAATTGTGCCGCCTGGGGCGGACCGCCCCCCTCGCCCCCCCCTAGCTACGCCAGTGGTTCTGGGCCAACTCCAGTGCCCGGCTTGAACTTCTGTGATAGGCTACACTTCTTTCACTTGGCACCGTTTCGCCGGGGAACGTCCAAACGGGGCCGGACCAAGAGCATCAGGATTGCGAGTTGTTCCGACACTCCATCTGCTGCTTAAAATTGTCAGACGCCGGTGGATTAATGTGCGGATCACTGGGGAAGGTAGTCGGGTGATGGAGACTCCCTAGGCTGTGGCCATTTTCTTCGGCTGCTAGCCACGCCCACCAGGATGTCGATATTTTTCACATTGATATTTTTGCATCGATATTTGTGTATGGAGCTTTTTTGGGAATCGATATTCTATCAGTGAACCCAACAGCTACATGCAATTGAGTGAGAGACCAAAGGGGTCTAAATCAGTAGTGGGGGGGTGGCAGGAATAGGCCAACATACCAAATCAAGCCCATCAGCAACTGATCAATACCAAAGTGACTCTGGCTTTCACTGATGGTATGAGGCATAAACTTTCAGTGTTGGTGACTTTGTGCTGAGTCATCGTAGGATTCTACCAACCACACCAGTGCAACAGGAGAGGAGCACTCATTATAGAATGAGAACTGGCTCAGTTGAGAAATGATGGCACTGTCGGATACATGTGTTCAAGCCTTATTGGGAGAAGTTGGTGCAACCTGTTAAAATAATAGCAGTCCCACTACTGTTGCATTAAAGTGAACATTTGCCAATCCTATTTAGAAGCGTTGTCACTGTATTATAAAAACAGCAGACTTGATGAAAATTATTGGTACTTTTGTTGAAAGATAAAGCAACCATGTAAAAAGGAGTGGTTAATGCCCAACAGAGCTATTCCCTGCGCAGAAGTACAAGTACCATCCAAATGAACTAGAAGCCCTACTGATATTTGTTGGCACACTCAAATAAAATGTGTATCACTTCCACACAGGTAGTCAACTTTCAATCTTTTTCTATTCTAAATAGTTACTCAGATTACATCCTGCCTCAACATTTAAAAAATCCTGCATAATAATAACCTGATTTATTGCTAGGTACTCTTCTCTCTCTTGCCTTCCTCTTAGAATGATACTCTCCTTACACTCCACCCTCTGCATGTCTTAGTGCCACTGAGTTTGCCCTATTTTTGCACGTGCCTGCCGCCTTACTCTTTACTCAATTTCAGTAAAATAGCCACACCCCTCTTTCAGAGCAGAAACTTTCCTTTGGAATAACAGTTCCTACAACAACAAAAACACTATCTAACCTATCTACTTACTCTGCTACCAGAAATCACAATGTCTCATTCTGTTTAACCTCTCCTGGCTATCTCGCAATATTTAATCTCCTTCACCCTATTGCCTTACACCTCTTTTTCACTTACATTAACTCACTTTAATGATTACACTTAACTTCTATTGAACTAATGCATCACTGCATGAAATTGGAGGAAATTATTCAATTTCCTTAGAACACAAGACTAACCCAACAATCAAAGAATCTACAGCAATAATTAATAACCGCTTGTGTTATAAAAAGATAGGAAAAGCAAAGTATGGTAAGAAAAGCTGGTGTCTTCTGTATCGCCAATCGAGTCAGCTGCTCAACATCAAATCACTATCAACGTTCCTAGGTAACAGTTGACAGCTGATGGAACATTCCAAAGAACATTAAGGTAATGGGCTGGGTGAGAAAGATGAACAGACAGGTGTATTTAATAAGGTGAGGTAATGCCATGTATAGGAACAAGAACAAATTACAACACATCTTTTCTTCTATATGGACAAATGGAGAAAACCTAGATAACCATGAGATCAAATGGAAAATCTATAATTAGAAAATCTAAAATTGGAAAGAACCATAATGGAAGAACAACACGACAGCAAATGGAAAAAAAGGTTTGAGGATAGAAAAGGGCAAAATAAATATAGGTTAACAAATTCCAGAAAAAAAGCATGAGGTGTAGGGTAGAACAGTGTGTCGGCCCAATTAATCAAGGATGAAATCTTTGTGCCATTTGGGGGAACTCTATCTTTCCTCAGGGGTTCTTTTCTGGAAAATCCTGCAGTGAAAATCCGCAGGGGGGTGTGGCTACCTCTGACCCCACACAGATCCCTGCCAGTGTTATAAAAAGATATGATGAGCAAAGTATGGTTATAAGAGCTGTTTTATTCTGCATCATCAATCCAGTCGGCTGCTCAACATCAATTCTCTGTCAACGTTCCCAGGTGACAGTTGACAGCTGATGGAACGTTCCAATGAACAGTAAGGTAAGGGGGTGTGAGGCAAAGGTGAACACACAGGTTTATTTAATAAGGTGAGGTGATGTCATCTATAGGAACAAGAACAAATTACAGCAAAACTGGGTTAACCATCAACATTAAGTTAAATAAAAAACGTGCTTCAGTGCCTCGTCAGAGGTAGTAAGCACTATATAAATACAACTACAATACAACCCTGATGAGAAATGTTAGCCCTGTGCATGAGAATCCTTAGCTGCCTTGCAGAGGAGGGTAGGTCATGTCCCATTCAAGGCATTGTTAATAAAATTACGGCAGCCAATTATCCAAAATAAAAGAATCTAAAAATCACTATACGCTACAAAATCTCGCCGCAATGAATTATATTTGGGACATTTCAAGGAGAGAAACATTTACTTCCAACCAGGGCCGGACTCGTAACTCAATGTAGCCCTGGCAATTTGTTTCAGACCAGCCCCCGTACGGTACAGTAATCACTGGAGTTGCCTTGACCATTTTATTTTTGTCTGAAAACTACTGGATATACAAGGAACTCTGCAGCCGGTGCTTTCAAAACTGCTGCACTGCTACAAAAACGGTCCCTAGCAACAAAACCGGCCCCACTCTTCCAGCCACCCTAGGAAATGCCTGATCTCAGGTCTGGCCAGTCCGGCCAGGCTTCCAACTAATCACCTGAGTAGAGCAGTCAAGTATTTAATGGGCAGAAACTGATCTCTTGACAGCAGGCATGGGGTTGAGCACTGACTTGGAGACATGCCTTCCAAAGGTGTGTACTGACCTTGAGCAGGATCAGTCCACCTCAAATATCCAAGTGGCCCCCCAAGGTGATTCAGAGCTGGACAAACCTCAACTTTTGTTAGATGCTGGTGGTGTGCATATGGTAATGCCCTCTACCTAATCACTTGCATGCTAACCTGGTCGCAAACCACTGATCAGATACCAACGGCTCACAGGATATGGTATCTGATTCCCAAAGAGGAAGATGTCCCTATGGGGCATCTTCCTCTTTAGAAACCATGATGGCGGCCATCGGGGGAGCTGGCATTGGTTTACTGGAACACTGGCTGCTTTCCCTGATATAATGCCCTATCTTTCCCTTTAATGGACATGGGCTGCTCTAAAAACAAAGTTTCCAGTTTGGGCATGCAAAAAAACCAAACAAGGAAAAGAAATGAAAAATTTTAATCACTTCTGAATTACCTTATTGAAATGTATGGAACTTTTATTGAGTGAGTGCAGATTGGGGACGTTTTTCACAGTTTCAGGAAAACGCATTGTATATTGAATTATTGAATGTCTCGGGCCCAGGAGACAAAACCCATCAGCACCAAAACACGGATTACTCTATTTTATTTACCTTATACCCAAGTGGGTGCAATTGTCCAACTATATCTAGATTAATTTATGATACCTCTAGGAGACGTGTCATGCTAAGTACACCTTCTGCCTGAGATGCCAGCTAAGTGAGTGAAAAAGATGGCACTTCCCCAGTGCCATGAAAGACTTTGGGTATCAGTGATTGTGCTTTCATGCAGTATGTGAAATGCATCCATTAAACAAAAACAATCTTCAGCCATACCACAACAAAAATATCTCTGTTGCTTTGCTTTGGAAGACAAGCTAGAAGGGGCAAGAAGCAATACAGTGTGGGCCTAGTGTGTTTGAAGGATGACTCAGCACATGAGGGAGAGAGTTAGAAAACATATGCACTCTCATAGAGTGCTGAAAGAAAAAGAAAAAAGGAGTTCCTTAAATGTGAACAGTAGAAAGATACAAGTCAGCCAATCAAAAAGATCATAAAGAGGCTATGCTTGAGGAGAAGACAAAGACAAGAAGAGGAAGCCAGTCATCGAATAGGCAGGAAGCAAATGAGAGTGAATATAAAGCCAAGCAATGGTAAGCAATGGATGGGCTGTAAATCCATTGTAAGCTCATAATAGAACTTCGTTTCTTAATTAATTTTATTACATTTTATACACCCAGGATAAATGAGATACATCATAGAGCGTTCGTACACATTTCTTCGCTTCAAGCATACATCTAGACATTGTGAATCTGAGACAGAAGTACTCAATCAAGAATTTGCTTTGGAGTACCAACTGCTTGCACCAACTTCTGGTCAACGGCAATATAACAATGAAAACAGTAACTAATCCTAAGGTCTATTGTGTTGTTTTTCGCCTCATACATCTGGGCTCGCCTCGCAGGTGGGTTAGGGAAGGTCGTAGGAGAATAAGATGATAGTCCTTGCGGGCACACATGATGGGAATGCGGGTTCTCATGCCGCAGTGTACCTGTGTGCATTTCGGCTCATGCCTACCTCCCATTCATATCTCCCTTGTGTGGTGCCCTCCCCAAAGATGATTTGTTGAGGCCTAGCCCATCACCGGCCCGTAATGCCCCTGATGTGGGAGCGAATACCTGGGCGAGCACCCTCAATGAGGTCTTTCATCAGTTTTAGCTTGTACTGCTGCCAGCAGTGTTTCCCATCGAACTAGCTCTGTAGCCCATTCACGACCCTCTATTGAGGTCATACCTGTCTCTCTCTGCCCTGGTCCATTTCTCCACATCCCGCAGCTGTTTGGGTGTAGCTGAGCCTTCCACATCATAGCTATGGTGCGTTTAGAGAAGACATGCCCCAGGTCTATAAACCTGGAAGTGTATATGTGTTTCGTCTTGTGTGGCAGTTGGCACATTAGACACGTCCTAATGTCTTGAACTATCTGTCCATCCTTGAGTTTCGGAAGTATTGTTGTGATGCTTATTCAGTATCGTGCAATCCATTCACAGGACCACACCATGGGGGATATTCTCAAGAACGTGTGATAATTATCGCAAAATTAGCTAATGCAACTTAGAACATCGCAGTCTATCGTGGGAAAATAATACCGTGGTAACGTGGCATTCTCAAGCCGGCGGTACCATGCGATAGGCTCACGATAACGCGTCAAATGTCAGCGATAAAGTCAAAGCGACGCCATAAAAATGTGATACACGAACGCAAAAAAAGCTGTGATGAGGCCAATTGCGAAACAAAAATCTAGGAAAACCCTCGACAGGTCTGCAATTTCCATGCGAACTGCGGGAAAATGCACTATAAAAGCAACAACAAAAAAAGGGAGATAAAAAGAAACTGCGTAACACCATGGATGCACCTGGACCGAGTGCAGAGGCCAGAGCAAACCCCACAAGCCCCATAGACCACCAGCAAGGAACCTCGTGGTCGGGGAAGGCCAAGGAGAAGAGGAAGAGGCAGATAGGGTGCAGTCTGCAGTAAAACCAGATCAGCTTCACGGAGGTGACAGAACACTACCATCCACTGAACATCAATATGACAAACGTGAATGCAGTTGGAGTGTCGAGGAGGTCTATGGAGGAGGACAAGGGGCACTGGCATGATGTGAAAAGCCAAACCAAGCACAAATCCGCTGCCAACAGGAAGGCAGCAACGGCGACTGGAGGTGGGAGTCCTGCGCCACAGGAGGAGCAGGAGCAAATGGAGGCCACAGTCAACAGGGTGGAGACGGCGCAAGGAGTTGGGAGTCCGGACACAGCTCGATAGGACCTGACACAACATCAACAGGGTGAGTAACGACCAGGGACTGGGGGGACGGGGGAGATGGGCACAATGGCACACATGCACAATGATGTGTAGCACACCGCACACCCACATTGTCCCTGAATCATGTTCCTGATCCCCGTGGCACACTGCAGGACACACACATAGCAATAACAGCACATCCGATGACAATGTGGCACAAAGTGCAACACCGACACTGCAGAACAGAGGACACAACTGGGTCTGCTCAAGCGCAGAAACAGGCCAATCACATCTAACATAGCAGGAAACTGTGCTATGGAAATGTACGTGTACAACCACACATCCGTCATGTAGTCCAAATGTCCACTGTCCCGCATCAAATATACAGCACCTCCCAAACAGTCACAATGTACATTGTCATACAGTCTGCATGTAAACAAGAACAATGCGCCAACATACATGTCAACATAATGTCAACATGCATTTCCCCTTCATATTGCAGAGGGACAAACAACACCTCCAGCAGAGCAGACCAGACCAGACTACTCATCAGTGATGCTAGAGAGAACCACCACACCTTCGACACCGACGCCCTACAACAGCCCATGGACATCTCAGGCAACCCACCCCCAAGAGCAGGGCAGCCAAGCTACATAGAGGAGACCCCAGCCCCTGCACAGACCCAATAGCAGGAAGCACCCGCCACCACGGCTGGCCCTCAACACTTCACCTAGGCATGCATCGCATGCCAATGCCAGGTGTCAGAATGCCAAAAGGAGGTGGCCGAACAGGTGCGGATAGGGTCAGAGCTCATGGAAGCCGAAGTAGATCACATACGTGGGTGTTCAAGTCCCATCAGGGACCACCTACACCCCACAAAGGATACCCACACTGCGACAGAGACACATGTATTTGCAAATTTCCTCAATGAACCACGCCCAGAGCCCCGGAATCACCATTCACACGCCCACGCTGGCGTGGTTTATGCCGGGCCGACCCACTCCGCTCACGCTTCCAGGGGGGGATGTCATAAGCTACATTTCTGGGATCTTCCCCACTGGCTGGGGTGACAGGGTTGTGTCCACTGTCCACTACACTCCATACACCAGCAGTGCATGTGTACATGGATATGTCTGTGGTCTGCATACTGCAGTCTGTCCAGCACATCTCCGCCACACTTTTCATTGTATACCTTCGTATTCATGGGTCACTTGCCTCCGTCGCACATACCTGGTTCCCACCTCTCCCCACATTCTGCTATTGTGTGGCTGTGGTGCCATGCCGTTGATGACTCATGTACATGGCTAGCCAAGGTTGCCACAGTAAGTTATGATGTCGTGTCTGGTGGGTGGGCATGTTGTTTGGCATGTTGAATGTGAGTCTGTGACGTGTGCATTCCCAGAGTTCTGAGTTGCATGATTCTGGAGTTGGGGGGTGTGGTGTGTTCATTTGGTACTTGACAACGAGCAGTGCATTTCCATGGGTGCCATCCTGTTAGCGCTGGTTGATGATGGATTGTCGGTAGAAGTAGAAATCATTCACACTGCCTGGATAGTTGGCAACAACGTCGGTGGCAATTCCCAGGTGGGCCACTGTTGCCTGCACATTGATGGAATGCGTGTGCTTTCTGTTGCGGTAATTGTGTGCAGTGTCACCAGGGGGCACAAGTAGGTCATGTGTGCAGTCAATTGCTCCCTAACATGTGCGGGAAGCCAGCTATGGCGTAGATGCCTTGCTTGGTCTCCAGCTGTTCCTGTGCAGTGTGGGGGGAGTATAGGTACTGCGGTACCAAGCTGATGATGGCATCCAAGACAGTTGTGATTAACTTTGGTAAGGCTGACTGTGAGACTCCTCCGACTCTGGCGGTTGTTGGTTGGAATGTCCCTGAGGCCAACATGTGCAGCACAGCCAGCAGCTTTGTCTGTGGAGCGATGTTGGTTGTCCGCTGTGTTGGTACCATCAGCCTGTGGGCAATGGTGGTCAGGATGCGTAGGATGGTTGTCCTTTTGAGCCTGTAGTGGGAAATGACATTCTCTGGTGTTGGGTCTGTGAGGTTGGTGCGCTTTCTGAAGCTCCGCTGTCTTGGTCTGCGCTGCCTCTGTGGTGGTCCGGGGGCGGGTTGCGGTTTTGGGTGTGGTGGCAGTGGGTGTTGTGGCCCAGTTGGGGCTCCGAGCTGCATGATCAGTAGCTCCATGGCATCTGTTGGTCTTCAGGTGTGGCTGTGGTCTGGGCTCCCTTTTCTGTTGCCGGTTGTCGTCCGACCATCCGTGGCGATGTTTTTTGAGGATGCTATCACCGGAAAACTGGTGATATCGGCTGTTTGCACCAGCTTGTGAATGGGGTGATAAATTTATCGCGACTTTGGCTGCAATAAAGTGCAGATAGCTCGGCGAGAGGTCCTTGAGAATATGCACCCTTGAGTATAAAGTACATGCCAGTTGATTGGCAGCGTGGGCAGGTATCCGAGGACCCCGGATACATTTTTGCCAACCTTCGCGTTCTCAAGTATGTTTGATGTAAATAGTTGAATTGGATATTTTTTAAGTGTGGGTTCCTCATCACACTTTTGGTGTAGCCTAGAATGTTGTCCCTTTCAATGTCAGTTACCTCCCTATTAGCACACAAAAGAATTTTTGCAACCGGATAGCTTGCACTGACTGGTAGGCTAGACCTAAAAAGCAAACACAAGGAGATGATTGGACAGAGCACTGAAACTTTTCAGACACTCACCCCCAGTCATAGATCTGGGTTGAGTCCATCATCATTCTTTAGCTCACTTCGCCACCCCATGTCAAACTCAGCCATATGCTAAAGAACAATGATGGATTCATCCCAGATTTGTGACTGGGGGTGAGTATCTGAAAAGTTTAAGCGCTATGTCCATCATCTCCTTGTGTTTGCTTTGTTTGTCCTAAGCTGGCAGGGTATGCCCAGATGTGGGTCTCTTGCTCACTTTGTCACTGGTTTCAAGCCAGCCCGGCTGACTTAGGGATGTTACCCCGAAACCGGTCCCAGGATGCTTGTTTCCAGTCCAGTGAAGACCTGGCTTGGCAGTTCGGGCTGGACTGTTCCCATGAGGCACAAGGTCAAGACTGATTTGCATATAGCTGGGTTTGAACTGGGGTGGCGAAGTGAGCTAAAGAACGATGATGATCTGTGACTGGGGTGAGTGCCTGAAAAGTTTCAGCACTCTGTCCATCATCTCCTTGTGTTTGCTTTGTTAAACTTAAAAAGGACAAAAAGAAAATGTGTGGACACCAAATTGGGGCTGTCTTATGCTGACAATAAATAAATGAAATAAAAAAATCAAGGATGCAGCTGTTTTACTGGTGATGGTTTTTAAAGAACAGGCTTTTCAGTTGAGCCGTTATTATTTGTGAAGAAGACGAGAATAAAACACCACTTAAGCAAGCACTCAAATTGCAGGCAGCTTCAACGTCTCTTAAAGACCTAACACACTTTTAAAATGAGTGCATGCAAAGTAATTAGCCGGCATTTATAGCTAATATAAAGAAATAATTAAAAAAGCAAACCTTGAACCAGCTTTTCAACTGAAGAAAAGGAACTATTTTAGGCAGTCGTTTAAAGTGAAGGGAGTCAGTGAGTAAAGTGGGGTGACCCACTGCCCCATGCCATATACTGGGGTAAGTGGAACCAAACTGTTTGTGACAATTTAACATACTGATGTATGAAGCCCGCTCATAAAAGCCCCTCTCTGTGAGTATATTATGTTTGATGTTTGGTAAAAACAATAGTGAAACCGCTAAGGCTGATTTGAAGGCCAAACCTATACATCGAAGACAAAGTGGCGGAGGCTGATGGAAAGGAGATGAACAACAAGATGATGAAAGTGGGGCAGATGCCAAGGAAGGAGAATATGGATCAGAATCCAACGCAAGCTGTTGATACAGAAGAAAATTGAGATAACAATGGGACTAAAATAAGAAACAAATGTTGAAGGTGGAAAGCTGCAGAGTGTGATATAAGGAAAAAAGACAAAATTAAACGAATAGAACAGGTGGAAAAGCTCACTAAGAATAAAGACTAAGATGGAAAATGATAAAAACAAACTCAGAGAAAAAACATTTGTAGTCAACGAAAATCCTTTATTGCTCAACAATGTTCTTCATATTTCGTACCGCTAAGATATATGTGCAGCCAGAGAGGGGAGCAAAGGTTAGATATGTGGCAGGGCTGACTCAGGCTTGCATCATTTCGAAGCTCATAAATTGAGTGCTTCTGTTATTTTCAGTGCAAGGCTCCCGATGAAGATGAAAACATCTGAGCAATTCCTTGGTCCACACGCATCTCAGTAAGGTATTACACAGCAAGGCCTTAGGAGGCAGATCTATCCCTCCCCTTACGCAGACGTGGATAATGCCCAAGAGAGCAGATCTATACCCCTGGTTACACAAGTGAGGCGCACTGCAGGTGGAACTGACGTTTTCCACAGTCAGACTGCCCGCTGGCAGAACTATGCTGCTGGGAAATAAAAAGGTATCTCAAAATTTAGGGGCCTTTAAAAGTCTGGTTGGGCTAGGCTGGTGTCAGTCACATGTCAGACATGTGAGAAGGAGAGGTTGAAAACCATGAAAGGTGACAGATTTAGTGCGCTGAATTAGGCTCAGTAGTTCTTGTACATAAATGCCACCAGCGTGCATCGTAACCGTTCAGGAAGATAAGCTAAGGGTTAGGGTTCCAGATCCATTCAATGCTGGGCTTCTTTGCTGAGGTTCCTAACAAGGCACAGTCCTGTAGCTTAAAAAGTATAGCTGCCCTGTTGAGGAATGGCGGCAGAGTATAGTAAATAATAGAAGCAGGGGTGTCCCATTATTGTTGAGTTCCCTGTAAAAACATCCAGTTCTTGTTACAAACAACGAAAGTTTTGGTTGGGTGAGTTTTATCTCACATGCTTCACAGACCTAAAAAAAACTAGCTCAAAAGTTGGGTTTTTCACATTTTTACCAACCTAACTCCTTTCTATTTACTATACACATTCAAAAATATATTTTAAGTCAACCGTGCATACAGGTAGATTGCAGCAGTTTTACCTACCCAACATTTACACAGATTGTGCTCAAAGCAGTATAGACCGAGGGAATGGAAGCAGCATATCAGCACTTATACTAACCGGGATGACAACCGCAGTACTACCTGCACCACATGTACAGAAGCAGTGTGATGTGGAGGACAACTTGCAAGAGGTATACAGATAGAAGTACTAGATTAATGAGTTGTAAAGAAACAGTGTACCTCCAACTGTACTACCCACAGTATACTGGGTTTACAGAAAGAGCCAATGAGCAGCAGATGTGCTACATGCAGATTTCCATCGAAAAGGCACCACTGTACAACTAACAGCGCCACAAGGTCACGCTGGTGGTAAACTGCACTAGATGAATGCCAGTGTCAAAACATAAACCATGCAGAAATTATGAGGCAGCAACAGTGTAATGTGTAGCAGGGGGATGTGGTTAGCCGCCAAACATGGCGGACGCTTAACATTGGAGCTCCCGGCCCAGCGCTCGAGAACCCAGCCGCAATACCTGTGTCAGCTGCCGCATTCAGCCGCTGGCCATCGGAGAACAGGCCATGTTGACACCGTGAGTAGGGGGAACGATCGTCATGCTTTTTGCTGTAATTACGAGCTAAAATAGTGGTACGGCACGGAGCTTTAGTAAAATCAAAATGGTGGACGTCTCCTGCGTAGTCCGTTACCCGATGAATGGATGCATATGTGAAAAGCTCTGGAAATGCTAGGAGCAGGAAGGTGTCCCCCCTGTCTACAACAGTGTGGTGTGAGTCCCGCTCCTCTGTCGTTGTCCTCCCCGACATCTTCGTGGTCAGAGAGCGAGGCTGCAGGTCGGCCGACAGGAGCTGCATGCTCAGCCGTGGAGATTGCCGTACTGTTGGCACGGAGCGCACCAGAGGGAGTGGGCGGACATACAACGGATGATGCAGAGATGGGATTGTGCCTGATTCCAGCAGTGACGAGCCACTAAGGGGATTGGTGCGGCGGCACTCCTGAATACAAAATGGCGGTAAGTGCTGTGTTGTCGTTGGAAAGCAAGGGCCAGACTCCTCTACGAACTGCTGAACGGCTCCTTTATTAAGAGCTGGGTACTGCCGCCCATCCTCCCCAACTGATACCCCGCTAAACTGTATAATAACCACAAAACAACCTGGGTCTGTGCAGAACCAAAAAGATAAACCAGGAGACAATACTCACAGCTGTTCTGACATCTCTTTAGGAGAGAAACCCTTCTAGAACAGGACCCATCATTCGCAGAAGGTGGTTATTTGTCATCATTTGGGTCTGTGATTCTCAGAGTGACGAACCTAGTCTAGACATATTGACCAGGGAGCGCACAGAGAGAACGCAAAAAAGAGGGTTGCTGTCAGATCTCAATATGTGTCAAAACGACAGTGTACCCAAAGGTTGTGAAGGGGATCCTAGAAAAAGCAGCACTAAATAATAATTGGTGAAGATAAAAATGACTAGAGGAAATCAAATGTTCTTTATTAGCAGAGTGCCCCTGTCATAATTAAAAAGCAGTATGGCAACTTAGCAAAAATTCTTTATCATTATGCTATTGTCCATATTAGTAGGGTCGACATGTTTCTGCCCAATTTGATCTATAAGTATCTGGGCTTTCCTCAGGACCTTAGATGCTGCTGCTATAGTGAAAAAATGTGACAAAGAATATGTCAAAAATTATTGTAAATGAAATTGTTTTTAAATGAAAATCCTACCGCACCGGTCAATTTTTGAATTTCAAGATATCGTGAACCGGATACTCAAAGACCGCCCTGGGGTACCGACGGAGAGAGCGGGGCCCCCTTCCCTGAGTAAGGACCAGGTTGAGGTGAGGGCGCAACCCAATGATTATGGGTATCCGGTTCACGATATCTTGAAATTCAAGAATTGACCGGTGCGGTAGGATTTTCATTTAAAAACAATTTCATTTAAAATAATTTTTGACATATTCTTTGTCACATTTTTTCACTATAGCAGCAGCATCTAAGGTCCTGAGGAAAGCCCAGATACTTATAGATCAAATTGGGCAGAAACATGTCGACCCTACTAATATGGACAATAGCATAATGATAAAGAATTTTTGCTAAGTTGGCATACTGCTTTTTAATTATGACAGGGGCACTCTGCTAATAAAGAACATTTGATTTCCTCTAGTCATTTTTATCTTCACCAATTATTATTTAGTGCTGCTTTTTCTAGGATCCCCTTCACAACCTTTGGGTACACTGTCGTTTTGACACATATTGAGATCTGACAGCAACCCCCTTTTTTGCGTTCTCTCTGTGCGATCCCTGGTCAATAAGTCTAGACTAGGTTCGTCACTCTGAGAATCACAGACCCAAATGATGACAATTAACCACCTTCTGTGAATGATGGGTCCTGTTCTAGAAGGGTTTCTCTCCTAAAGAGATGTCAGAACAGCTGTGAGTATTGTCTCCTGGTTTATCTTTTTGATTCTGCACAGACCCAGGTTGTTTTGTGGTTATTGTGTTAGTGATTGAGGGAAACACAACCTGCAGGTCTTTAAACCTCTCCCTTGGACCTCCCCCTAGCTCTTGTTGTGTTGCTGACCCCGCTAAACTGACCTGTGCGGAGGAGCTCCAGAGTAAAGTGAGCACTGCAGCCGGGGAATCACATCTGAGGACACTGGGGCAGGGAATCCATCCCATTTGGTGCGTAATCTGGCCTGTTTGAAGCCCAGGACGTCTCACTCATTCTTGTGGACAGAATACCTACCTAACTACAATGTTTATGTTGTAAAGCACCACTTGGGAGCACTCCTGTGGGGCATTGCCCAGAACACTATCGATTCTTGATAAGGCAAGACATGATTACCTCTGTTGTTTGCTCTTCTAAGTGGGGTTTGTTATTGGTGAGGAGCGATAAATAATGGTGCTGCTGCTGCTGTTGGTCACGACGGGGGCACCAGGACATGCGAGGTGTACACTGTTGGGAGGGCGGAGTACGATACTGTGATAACAATACAGTGCTTTTTATTAATCAATGGACACCTGAAGGGTGAACGCCTTACTTTTTTCATTACCCATAAAAATATTGGTGCCACCTGAGCAGCAGCAAGACAACCACAGTGAGCTGGGTTATTCCTGTCTGGAAGATCCACCAGAAATATACTGCCTCCACAGATTACTGTTGTGTGCAACGGTCAGATATTAGTGAGGATCAACAATGGGCTGCCCATAGGGGGGCAAGCCACAGGATATGGACGATGCTTCTTCATCCTCTTCCACTGCCCCCTCGAATGTTGTGCTCCCTACAGCAGAACATTTGCCCCCAGACAAATTAGATGTTATTCTTCAAGAAATACGTCAATCTCGTGCTTCAATGGAACAACAATTGGGCTTGCTAATGGCTGAGGTGGCACTAATCAGGGACGATCACAGGAAGCTCTCAGATAAAGTGACCACTAACAAAACGACGCTACAAGAGCATGTCACGAAGCAAAAATAGCACTCAGCTGAGATAGGACGCCTACCACACCAAATCTCGATTTTACAAGACCGTGTCGAAGATGCTGAAGGCCGTTCGTGCCGCAATAATGTCCGCATAGTAGGCATGCCAGAGAATGTTGAAGGTCAGAACGCCACACCTTTCGTTAAAGCTTGGTTGCAAACATGGTTACCAATAGAAACACCGACGAGCACCTTCTGTATTGAACGGGCCCATAGAGTCCCAGCAAGGCAGAGATTACCTGGCACACCTCCTCGTCCGATTGTCGCCAGGGTTCTCAATAGCAGAGATCGTGATATTATACTACAAGTGGCACGTGAGAAAGCTCCTCTCCAAAAGGACAATGCATGCATTTAAATATATTTCTGGATTACACTCTCCAGGTCCAGAAGCAGAGAGCTGCATACCAAGGAGTCAAGAAACACATGCAGAATATAAATCTGAAATACGCACTGCTCTACCCTGCCCGGATTAAAATCTTGCATGACACCCCTAGCGAGGCATGGGAGTGGCTGGAGCACACATTCCCTGATTTTCCTATTGATTCGGCACAGTGAAGTGGAGAGGACCCACACCCTAGAATGCGGTCTCAGCAGCAAAGACGCAGGAGGACCAAGATACATGAGGGTGACCCAACACCAATGCCAGCACAAGTAATTGATGGTCAGCGACAGGCTATAATATCTGTCGCTAATTTCCATGAATACAGGATATACCAATGAGGAACTCTCCACAGCGGACACAATACACTCCGAGCCGGACGCCAGTCAGTTGCTTTTCTCTTCCATATCGTCACAAACTAACACTGAGCTACTTAACTGACTGCAGTGCCTTATTCGCTTTGGGCCCCTAGCAGTGGAGGTGGGTGACCTTCGGCAATATATGCAAGAGTTACCACTGTCTGGGTCGAAGAAGCTCCTGTGTATCTCCGGATGGATCCTAATGGCTTTTTCTGCCGGGTGGGTGGGGGCGGCTGTGGGGGGCGACTATCCGGGTCAGGCTGTGGCCTGCCCTGGCGAACCTGAGGTCTGGCGAGTGCAGAGGTAAGCCGGTTGACACTTTGGCCCACTGGACATAGACTATGATGAAGTACTTTATATGGGCACTTTGTAAACTGATTTGAAAGATGGTCTGTGCTATAGATCCTTGCTGTGCGGGCGGGTACCCGGGTCAGGGGCCGATGCCGTTCTTTTTTTCATTGAGGAGCATATAGGGCTTTTTCAGCTCTCATATTATTGTGTTATCACCATGACCCCCATTCCAGTAGCACATTGTTTTCTCGTAGAAATGCTAGTGTTTCCTTTTAGTTTTTTTATGTTAATTGGTCGAACATAGTTTGGAAGTTGGACCGTGTGTTGGGTAGTTTAAGTGGGAAGCTGACGTGTACTGGAGGATTATTTAAGGGGCGGGATATCTCATGAGTGCAATGTTATGACAATACTAATGCATAATGTACAGCAATATAACTGCCTTACTTGGAATGTACGGGGCATGGGCTCTCCACATAAACGTCACAGAATTCATGCTCAATTGGCTAGACGTAAAACACAAATAGCTTTGGTACAAGAAACGCACATGCCTGCTTTAGAAATGTCCAGGTTACAGAAAAAGTGTAGGGGACAAATATACAGTACGATCTACTCCACTTTTGCCCTCGGGGTGACAGTTTGGATACGTTCAGGAGTACCATTTGTAGTGCCAGAACAGCGTATTGATAAAGAAGGTAGATTTGTGTTGCTACGAGGCGAATTGGATGGCAGATCCATAGTGATGGGAGGTCTATACGCCCCAAATACTGATCAGGAACATTTTTATAGTCGGGTGAATGCTGTGTTGGCAAACTGGTCAAACCACCCATGGATATTAGGAGGAGACTATAATGCGGTACTAGATGTAGTACTGGACCGTTCACATCCCCCTATAGATGGAGGTCATACCAAACGACTGGCAGCCTCTCTGAATAATTGGTCACAAGGTTGGTCTCTTATGGAGGGATGGCGAAAACAGAATAAGGGGATGCAGGAATACTCCTATTATTTGTCAGTACACCACTTACAGACTAGAATTGATCATGTTTTTTTCAGTGCATCGCTTATAACGCAAACTACACGTTCCGTCTATGTGGGCAAAACAATATCTGACCATAGTGCTCTGGAAATGACATTTGAATGGGGCCGTGTCCCTACTCCAGTGCCCACATAGAGGCTGAACCAAATGCATTTAGAGGACCCAGTATTTAAATACACATTATCTACCACCATAACACATTAGGGCCCGGACCCCCCAGTGGAACCCCGCTGCACCCATCGTGAACCCACAAACCATTCAATAGTCCAAGGTGTGGGAAAAATAGGCCATGTTTAATATAACAAAATATTCATAAACATGACAATCAATAAACATTGATAAATTTTAAGATTAGAAATTCACTTACCCACACTTTTAATATTTACAAGCGTTCAGAATTCATAACCCTATTTTTGTCCCTAAAACCCTCCAGCACTAAGGGGCCTACTGGCTCGCATCCCCAACGATTGAGAACCACGCAAGGCGCAACCCACCTGCGTCCTTGAGTGGTGAGCCCCCCAGCCCTCGGTCCTTGTCCGTCTATTTCCGGGGGGCCCACCCCTCGCCACCAGGCTGCCAAGGAGGCTCGTGTGACCTGTCACCCTTGCCTCTCCAGCCGGTGTCCCCATTCTCCCTGCGGAGAGCTTACCGTCTCTCCCCTCAGTGCTGGCCTCGGGAGTATGCCAGCGGGCCTCCCGTTACCGTGAAAATCACAGTTCTGTGGCTCCTTTTCCGCAAACCCCCCTCACTCCTAACCTAACTCCAAACCCTATTTCTAGGGATGGGTGGGTGGGGGATCGCAATGGTCCTCAGCTACCAGGGCAGGGGCAGGAAAATCAGGAACAGAGGAAGGGTGGAGGTGAGTGCGGGCCCTAAATAGCCCCCTGGCCCCACCTCCACCCCCCCCTACCGGAAGTCTGCGTTGGGCCCACGTCGTGGTGCCCCGGAAGTACTACTACCGGCCAGCAGCCAATTAGGCTGCTGGCCGGGCTACGGGGTGTGTCACGGGGACGGGGGGCCGGGTCCTGAGTGCGCGCTCCCCCAGGGTCGCGCTTGGCATAGGACCTGGACCCCTCAGTGGAACCCTGCTCCACCCATCGTGAACGCACAAACCATTCAATAGTCCAAGGTGTGGGAAAAATAGGCCATGTTTCATACAACAAAATATTCATAAACATGACAATCAATAAACATTGATACATTTTAAGATTACAAATTCACTTACCCACACTTTTAATATTTACAAGCGTTCAGAATTCATAACCCTATTTTTGTCCCTAAAACCCTCCAGCACTAAGGGGCCTCCTGGCTCGCATCCCCAACGATTGAGAACCACGCAAGGCGCAACCCATCTGCGTCCTTGAGTGGTGAGCCACCCAGCCCTCGGTCCTTGTCCGTCTATTTCCGGGGGCCCACCCCTCGCCACCAGGCTGCCAAGGAGGCTCGTGTGACCTGTCGCACTTGCCTCTCCAGCCGGTGTCCCCATTCTCCCTGCGGAGACCTTACCGTCTCTCCCCTCAGTGCTGGCCTCGGGAGTATGCCAGCGGGCCTCCAGTTACCCTGAAAATCACAGTTCTGTGGCCCCTTTTCTGCCACTAGGGTGGCCAGGGCCCACAGGTCCTTCACCCTCCCCACCGAAAAACAGATTTTGTACGAATGACCAGATCCCCTTGATCCACATGTCCGTGCCAATGTCTGATAAGTGAACGTCGTCTTGGTGAAACATCCGGTCCCCAGCTATTAGTCTGTGAGGGATATGACACAGGCAGCCCGGACCTGAGCACAGCTTGGCCAACTCCCCGTTGAGGCGTCTCACTGACACATTCAGGGCCCGGGATCTGACCCCCGTCGGGCAAGTCTGGCGAGGGATCATGCATGACCACGCAATCCGGGCCCATGGGAATGTTCTCCCCAGCCAGGCAAATTCGGTCAGTACGTCCTCCCTTACTGCCATGCGACCTAACTTCACCATGTCATTTCCTCCCAGGTGCAGGATGATTAAATCCGGGGACGGATGTCCCTCGTGTTCCTGTGTTTCCTCAACCAGTTGTCGCAAATGCCGGATTCGCAGACCGCCGACGCCTCGCCATAAGAATGATGTCCCTTTTAAACCCGATGGTTTCGACACTCGCTTCTGCCGCAGACGGACCATGACGCGCCGCACGAACGAGTGTCCCAACACCCAAATCACTTTCAACGACATACTAATAGCGAGGGAGAAGAAAAACAAGGTCAGCGTGGTCAACTCCATACGTTGCTCCTAGTTTGAAAGTAACTCAGGTCGCACATAGCGCTTAAAACAGGCTGATGACCAGCGCCCCACTTTCTTAACCGTCTTGGCCGGTAAATCAGCGCCTGCAGCCAGCGTTGCTGCCCCTATCCTAAAGGAGTGTGATGAATATCCCTTAGGATCCAACCCCAGGCAGTCCAGAGCCCGTTGAAACACTGCCCTGAACTGGAATTGAGATAAACAGTCACCCTGCTCATGTATGAACAGGGCCGGTCCCCCCCAACTGGGCCGTACTAGCAGATATGCCTCCATACTGGCTATGGGGCACGCCACATCCCCTGGAGCTGGGGACAAGTGAATTAAGCACCCCTTCCCCAATGGGTCCGTCTTGGATTTCCTTAGTACTACCTCCAAACCCCCTGGGTCTATTCTTGTGTCCTGCCACTGGAGGCCCTCTGTGTGATCTCTTTTTGAAGCCCCTACTAATTCGCCCAGTCGAAAAGCCCCATAAAAAGCTAGGGAGAAGGCTGCCCTGAATAGTATACATTCATATTGGAAAACGCATACCGACAGTAATATCCCTAACATATCCCTGAGCGTCTTTACCTCCAGAGGCCTCCTCTTGTCTTTCTTTACCCCTTCCAGCCTAGCCCAGCCTAACAAAGCCCTCCCTACCACAAAAGTTGCCCCGGGGTCCTGCTGACCTGCCAATTTCCCAAAGAAGCTTATCGCCGTTACGTGCGCCCTGGCGTAAGACGCCGGTCTACCCTGATTTCTTAATGCTACTAAATACTCGCAAAGCGCCTCTGTTGAAAAAAGAGGGGACCGGCTAGTAGGCCTAGCAAACATCCTGTATGTTCTGAACTGCTGCTGGTAGGTCCGTCTCGTGCGTTCACTCAACGATGCTCCCACTAGCCCTGCTATTCCGGGACTCCAATCTTCCACAAAGATGCCAGGAACACCGTCATCTGCTCATCTGCCTGAGGGTGGTACTTTCTGAACTCCTGCAACTTGGAGCGAGACAAAGCGTCAGCAGCCTGATTTTTCACACCGGGGATATGCGCTGCCTTGAACACAAGATTAAGCTTTAGACAAGCCAAAACTAAATGCTTCAACAATCGCAACACGTGCTTACAAGTAGCTCCCTGCCTATTGATGGCTTCCACCACTGCCATATTGTCAGACCAAAAGATTACAGTCTTGTTCCTAAAGAATGTTGCCTAGATTTCTACTGCCACTATGATTGGGAATAGCTCTAAGAAGGCTATGTTCCTAGACAGACCACTCTCATGCCATGCCGCCGGCCAATCGCCCTACACTACTGAGGCACCAATATCGCCCCAAAACCAATGCTACCTGCTGAGTCCGTGAGCAAGCCCAATTCTGAATTGGAAATCGCCGGCTCAGGCCAAATTACCTTCCATTGAAATCCCTAAAAAAACTACGCCAGATCCTTAGGTCTTCCTTCACATCCGCCTGTAACCTCACGTGATGATATTTCAGAGTGAGTCCCGCCATTGCCCTGGCAATTGATCTCGAGAACGGGTGGCCTATCGGGATGATCCTCAATGCGAAATTCAACTGCCCCACTAGTACCTGAAGTTGATGCAGGGTGACCTTGGGACCTGCTAAGGCAGCGTCTATTGCCTGCGAGAAAGCCTTTACCTTGTCTAGCGGCAACCTGCATTCCCCTGCCACTGTATCAATCTCAATGCCCAAGAAGGACATGCTGGTAGCAGGGCCCATCGTCTTACCTGGGGCCAGGGGCACTCCGAGCTCTTCAAACAAAGCTACCAGTTTGCTCAAAGCCTGCCCGCACCTCCCTGAAGCGGGGGGGCCCATGATCATAAAATCATCCAAGTAGTGCACTATCTCCTTGTGCCCTGTTCTTAATACAAACAACCACTGCAGCATAGTGCTGAACATCTCAAAATATTTGCATGACACTGCGCAGCCCATTGGCATGCACCTGTCATAATAATATTGGAAATTCAATTGGAAACCCAGGAGATGATAGTCATCCGGGTGCACTGGCAGGAGCCGAAAAGCAGACTCAATGTCGGTTTTTGCTAAAAAAGCATTTGGCCCTAAATCGCGCAGCCTCTGTAAAGCCGCATCGAACGACGAGTAAGTCACAGAGCACAGGGATGGGTCTATGGCGTCGTTCACTGATGCTCCCTGTGGCGCCGATAATTTGTGAATCATTCTGAAGTGACCCGGCTCCTTTTTGGGCACCACCCCCAGGGGTGAACATACAAAACCCGGCAGTGGCGCAGTCACAAAAGGGCCTGCCACCCGCCCTAGAGCCTTTTCTTTGCTCACCTTAAGCGCCACTACTTCTGGATGCATGCGTGCTGACAATAAGTTTTTGCAATAATCTACTGTGGGCACTCCATGCGCCGGGATACGGAAGCCTGAAGAGAAACCTTTGTATAAAATTCTGGCTGCCTTCCTGTCAGGGTACTGGTTTAGCCAGAAAATCAGCTTCCCTAAATTGACCGGTGTAGGTAAAACATTGTGTAGGTGGTGGCTTGGAGTCCCTCCCTTTTTCTTTGGACTTCTTGATACATTTAAACTCAGGATAGGAAGGGTGGCCGCAGTAGGCACATGCGTGATTGAACTTGCATGTCCCAGGGGCCCTGGGGCACGTTTTACGGTTGAAGGCCCAATATGTCCCTTTTTTCTCACCAGTGCCTCCTTGGGAGGTCCGAAAGGGCTGCCTCATGGGAGTCTTATTGTTCACGCTTTCTAACCAGACATTAACCTCCATTTGATCCCAACCCATGTCAGGGTCCTCCAGCTTAGCCCACCTAAAATCTCTGTCATAGTCTAACCAAGCTGCACCCCCATACATGACCTGAGCCTTTAGAATTTTGTTAGCATAACATATCAGAGGCATAGCCAACTCTGGCTTTTTCTCCAGCATTACAATTGAGAAAACATTGAAACCAAATAGCCAGTTGGTAATTGATTCTTCCACTCTTGGTTTTCTCTCCCTGAAGAAACCCTCCTTCCTGTCTTTTACTCTATTGTCTTCTTCCCTCCTCTTTGGCCTAATTAGGGAAAAAATGTCCACAAATTCACCCTTCCAAATCTTCTCTCTTGTGTCCAGCGCCACATGCGCTGCTAATTTACCTCGCTTTGATAAAACCGTTTCCATACCGCTCATTACTTTACATTCTTCACCTACAACTTTACTTGCGCATTCCACTGCCTTACCTGCAGTGGGCACTGCCATTGCTGGTTGTGCGGGGGCCGCTTGACCCACCGCCTGCGGAGGCGTGTTCGCATCTGTTTCTTGCGCTTTTCCTAAGAGGGACACTTGCTTGCTCAACTCCGCTAGGACTCCGCCTGTCCCTGCCTGTGAAGCCCATGGGGCCACTGCTGCGCTGCCTAGTACTGGCGCCCCCAGCTGTGCCAAAAGAGTTGCTACTGTTGCTAATATACTAGCGTTGGCTAACTGCCCCCCTTCAGCTGGCGCGCTGGGGGTCCCTTCTTTCGGTACCTCACCCTGTGGTACTGGTGCTACCATTGGTATTGCTTTTATTACTGGTATATTCTCTGGGACTGTGGGTATTGGGGTATTAGTGGCCGGCGTCAAGGCCTTAATAGCCCCTCTAATTTCAGCCAATATAATGCTCACATCATCCCGCCCTTTCCCTGGCACCCCACCCACTGGGTGTGGGGGCGCTTCTTGAGGGACCAGCGGTGCCATGATGGGCACAGGCACCGGGGTTAATGTAGGTAAGGGGGCCACCGGACCCGGTTCCACCGGTGCAGAAGGCAGTGCAGGCAATGGTTCTGGTGGAGGTGCTCCAGGCGCCGTAGGCTGCGGTATCACCGGTTGCAGCACGGGAGTAACTGGTACTGGTCCCTCAAGCTCCCTCACCCCCCTCCTCCTCTTGCTTCCCCTGGCTTTCTTCACTAGAGGGGGGAAGGCTGCTTTGGGTGGGACAATAGCCTTACGAGGGCGCTCCATTGCTACTGGCTCTGGGACATCCTCACTGTCTGACTCAGGAGCTTCCCCCCCAGCACTCTCAGGCGATTCCTCAAAACTATCCTCATCCCTGTTCAGTTTAGCCAGCACCAGCTTCAACAGCTGTGCAATTTCTGACTCCCCCTCCTTTCTCTTAGGGTTCCTCTTGGGGGGGCATTGTAATTACTGTGTGCTCAGCTGGGTGTTTGTCCAATAGCTAAATGCGTTGACCTGCTAACCCCGCGTGTCCTCCCCCACTTCTCAAATCCCCTTGAGTTCGCCCAATCCCCTTCTCTTTATTACCTAAATTGACTAGCACCACATGCTAATGAAGCAACAGGTTGTTCAGTTTATAGCTGATGAATGTTCCTGCTTTTACGTCCTGTTATACTGGTACATTCACTGCTGTGCAATATCTGCGCTGCTAGTAACCCCTGCCGCCCGCCGCTCTACCGATATTCGTTCTTTAAAAAATTCCCCAAACTTGGGCAGTGGAACGCTTGTGGCCCTTCTTTACGCGCTTTAAACTGCCCCCGTGCCCCGAACACGGCACTCCGTTGCACTTGTTGCACTTCCGGCTCTTGGAAAGCGCTCCTTCGCACTCCGCTCACAGCTGTCCCGGTTCGCTGCTAATCTACGCAAGTGCCCTCTGGTGCACTGTTTACCCGCTGTTGCTGGGCCCTCCCAAGCCGCTATAACTCACTTTTCTCCCGATCGCAGCTGTTCCTGTTCGCTGCTAATCTATGTTAGCGCCCTCTGGTGCGCTTATTACCCGCTGTTGCTGGGCCCTCCAAAGCAGCGATACGTCAATTTTTTCCCGACCGCCGCACTTCAAGCCCGCAAAAACAGTAAATAATTCCTAGTCCCAGGAAGCGCGAAGACCACACCGCGCCTACGTCAATTTTCTCCCGACCGCCGCACTTCCAGCCTGCAGAACCAAAAATAATTTCTAATCCCGGGAAGCGCGAAGACCACGCCGCGCCTGCCTAACGCCCCGCGAGTCCAAACCTGGAGGGCACCGCGCTGCCACGTGAGACCAGCGGGGACCACGGCACCACTAAAATTACACCGATGGCTGCCCACCGAAACCCGGAAGCTGCATCGACGCCACCACCACCCCCAACACCTCACCTGGGAATCCGCGACGCCGCACTAAGTTGCTACCCAAGAAATCCGACCGCGACCCGGACCGACGACACCCAGCAGCCCGACGAGCACAGCCGCAGCACACGACGACCTCGACGATCGCAGGAAAGCTCGCAGTCAGATCGCAATGGTAGATCGCAATGGTCCTCAGCATCCAGGGCCGGGGCAGAAAAATCAGGAACAGAGGAAGAGTGGAGGTGAGTGCGGGGCCTAAATAGCCCCCTGGCCCCACCTCCACCCCTCCCCTGCTGGAAGTCCGCGTTGGGCCCACGTCGTGGTGCCCCGGAAGTACTACTACCGGCCAGCAGCCAATTAGGCTGCTGGCCGGGCTACGGGGTGTGTCACGGGGACGGGGGGCCGGGTCCTGAGTGCGCGCTCCCCCAGGGTCGCGCTTGGCATAGGACCTGGACCCCCCAGTGGAACCCTGCTCCACCCATCGTGAACGCACAAACCATTCAATAGTCCAAGGTGTGGGAAAAATAGGCCATGTTTCATACAACAAAATATTCATAAACATGACAATCAATAAACATTGATACATTTTAAGATTACAAATTCACTTACCCACACTTTTAATATTTACAAGCGTTCAGAATTCATAACCCTATTTTTGTCCCTAAAACCCTCCAGCACTAAGGGGCCTCCTGGCTCGCATCCCCAACGATTGAGAACCACGCAAGGCGCAACCCATCTGCGTCCTTGAGTGGTGAGCCACCCAGCCCTCGGTCCTTGTCCGTCTATTTCCGGGGGCCCACCCCTCGCCACCAGGCTGCCAAGGAGGCTCGTGTGACCTGTCGCACTTGCCTCTCCAGCCGGTGTCCCCATTCTCCCTGCGGAGACCTTACCGTCTCTCCCCTCAATGCTGGCCTCGGGAGTATGCCAGCGGGCCTCCCGTTACCCTGAAAGTCACAGTTCTGTGGCCCCTTTTCTGCCACTAGGGTGGCCAGGGCCCACAGGTCCTTCACCCTCCCCACCGAAAAACAAATTTTGTACGAATGACCAGATCCCCTTGATCCACATGTCCGTGCCAATGTCTGATAAGTGAACGCCGTCTTGGTGAAACATCCGGTCCCCAGCTATTAGTCTGTGAGGGATATGACACAGGCAGCCCGGACCTGAGCACAGCTTGGCCAACTCCCCGTTGAGGCGTCTCACTGACACATTCAGGGCCCGGGATCTGACCCCCGTCGGCCAAGTCTGGCGAGGGATCATGCATGACCACGCAATCCGGGCCCGTGGGAATGTTCTCCCCAGCCAGGCAAATTCGGTCAGTACGTCCTCCCTTACTGCCATGCGACCTAACTTCACCATGTCATTTCCTCCCAGGTGCAGGATGATTAAATCCGGGGACGGATGTCCCTCGTGTTCCTGTGTTTCCTCAACCAGTTGTCGCAAATGCCGGATTCCCAGACCGCCGACGCCTCGCCATAAGAATGATGTCCCTTTTAAACCCGATGGTTTCGACACTCGCTTCTGCCGCAGACGGACCATGACGCGCCGCACGAACGAGTGTCCCAACACCCAAATCACTTTCAACGACATACTAATAGCGAGGGAGAAGAAAAACAAGGTCAGCGTGGTCAACTCCATACGTTGCTCCTAGTTTGAAAGTAACTCAGGTCGCACATAGCGCTTAAAACAGGCTGATGACCAGCGCCCCACTTTCTTAACCGTCTCGGCCGGTAAATCAGCGCCTGCAGCCAGCGTTGCTGCCCCTATCCTAAAGGAGTGTGATGAATATCCCTTAGGATCCAACCCCAGGCAGTCCAGAGCCCGTTGAAACACTGCCCTGAACTGGAATTGAGATAAACAGTCACCCTGCTCATGTATGAACAGGGCCGGTCCCCCCCAACTGGGCCGTACTAGCAGATATGCCTCCATACTGGCTATGGGGCACGCCACATCCCCTGGAGCTGGGGACAAGTGAATTAAGCACCCCTTCCCCAATGGGTCCGTCTTGGATTTCCTTAGTACTACCTCCAAACCCCCTGGGTCTATTCTTGTGTCCTGCCACTGGAGGCCCTCTGTGTGATCTCTTTTTGAAGCCCCTACTAATTCGCCCAGTCGAAAAGCCCCATAAAAAGCTAGGGAGAAGGCTGCCCTGAATAGTATACATTCATATTGGAAAACGCATACCGACAGTAATATCCCTAACATATCCCTGAGCGTCTTTACCTCCAGAGGCCTCCTCTTGTCTTTCTTTACCCCTTCCAGCCTAGCCCAGCCTAACAAAGCCCTCCCTACCACAAAAGTTGCCCCGGGGTCCTGCTGACCTGCCAATTTCCCAAAGAAGCTTATCGCCGTTACGTGCGCCCTGGCGTAAGACGCCGGTCTACCCTGATTTCTTAATGCTACTAAATACTCGCAAAGCGCCTCTGTTGAAAAAAGAGGGGACCGGCTCGTAGGCCTAGCAAACATCCTGTATGTTCTGAACTGCTGCTGGTAGGTCCGTCTCGTGCATTCACTCAACGATGCTCCCACTAGCCCTGCTATTCCGGGACTCCAATCTTCCACAAAGATGCCAGGAACACCGTCATCTGCTCATCTGCCTGAGGGTGGTACTTTCTGAACTCCTGCAACTTGGAGCGAGACAAAGCGTCAGCAGCCTGATTTTTCACACCGGGGATATGCGCTGCCTTGAACACAAGATTAAGCTTTAGACAAGCCAAAACTAAATGCTTCAACAATCGCAACACGTGCTTACAAGTAGCTCCCTGCCTATTGATGGCTTCCACCACTGCCATATTGTCAGACCAAAAGATTACAGTCTTGTTCCTAAAGAATGTTGCCTAGATTTCTACTGCCACTATGATTGGGAATAGCTCTAAGAAGGCTATGTTCCTAGACAGACCACTCTCATGCCATGCCGCCGGCCAATCGCCCTACACTACTGAGGCACCAATATCGCCCCAAAACCAATGCTACCTGCTGAGTCCGTGAGCAAGCCCAATTCTGAATTGGAAATCGCCGGCTCAGGCCAAATTACCTTCCATTGAAATCCCTAAAAAAACTACGCCAGATCCTTAGGTCTTCCTTCACATCCGCCTGTAACCTCACGTGATGATATTTCAGAGTGAGTCCCGCCATTGCCCTGGCAATTGATCTCGAGAACGGGTGGCCCATCGGGATGATCCTCAATGCGAAATTCAACTGCCCCACTAGTACCTGAAGTTGATGCAGGGTGACCTTGGGACCTGCTAAGGCAGCGTCTATTGCCTGCGAGAAAGCCTTTACCTTGTCTAGCGGCAACCTGCATTCCCCTGCCACTGTATCAATCTCAATGCCCAAGAAGGACATGCTGGTAGCAGGGCCCATCGTCTTACCTGGGGCCAGGGGCACTCCGAGCTCTTCAAACAAAGCTACCAGTTTGCTCAAAGCCTGCCCGCACCTCCCTGAAGCGGGGGGGCCCATGATCATAAAATCATCCAAGTAGTGCACTATCTCCTTGTGCCCTGTTCTTAATACAAACAACCACTGCAGCATAGTGCTGAACATCTCAAAATATTTGCATGACACTGCGCAGCCCATTGGCATGCACCTGTCATAATAATATTGGAAATTCAATTGGAAACCCAGGAGATGATAGTCATCCGGGTGCACTGGCAGGAGCCGAAAAGCAGACTCAATGTCGGTTTTTGCTAAAAAAGCATTTGGCCCTAAATCGCGCAGCCTCTGTAAAGCCGCATCGAACGACGAGTAAGTCACAGAGCACAGGGATGGGTCTATGGCGTCGTTCACTGATGCTCCCTGTGGCGCCGATAATTTGTGAATCATTCTGAAGTGACCCGGCTCCTTTTTGGGCACCACCCCCAGGGGTGAACATACAAAACCCGGCAGTGGCGCAGTCACAAAAGGGCCTGCCACCCGCCCTAGAGCCTTTTCTTTGCTCACTTTAAGCGCCACTACTTCTGGATGCATGCGTGCTGACAATAAGTTTTTGCAATAATCTACTGTGGGCACTCCATGCGCCGGGATACGGAAGCCTGAAGAGAAACCTTTGTATAAAATTCTGGCTGCCTTCCTGTCAGGGTACTGGTTTAGCCAGAAAATCAGCTTCCCTAAATTGACCGGTGTAGGTAAAACATTGTGTAGGTGGTGGCTTGGAGTCCCTCCCTTTTTCTTTGGACTTCTTGATACATTTAAACTCAGGATAGGAAGGGTGGCCGCAGTAGGCACATGCGTGATTGAACTTGCATGTCCCAGGGGCCCTGGGGCACGTTTTACGGTTGAAGGCCCAACATGTCCCTTTTTTCTCACCAGTGCCTCCTTGGGAGGTCCGAAAGGGCTGCCTCATGGGAGTCTTATTGTTCACGCTTTCTAACCAGACATTAACCTCCATTTGATCCCAACCCATGTCAGGGTCCTCCAGCTTAGCCCACCTAAAATCTCTGTCATAGTCTAACCAAGCTGCACCCCCATACATGACCTGAGCCTTTAGAATTTTGTTAGCATAACATATCAGAGGCATAGCCAACTCTGGCTTTTTCTCCAGCATTACAATTGAGAAAACATTGAAACCAAATAGCCAGTTGGTAATTGATTCTTCCACTCTTGGTTTTCTCTCCCTGAAGAAACCCTCCTTCCTGTCTTTTACTCTATTGTCTTCTTCCCTCCTCTTTGGCCTAATTAGGGAAAAAATGTCCACAAATTCACCCTTCCAAATCTTCTCTCTTGTGTCCAGCGCCACATGCGCTGCTAATTTACCTCGCTTTGATAAAATCGTTTCCATACCGCTCATTACTTTACATTCTTCACCTACAACTTTACTTGCGCATTCCACTGCCTTACCTGCAGTGGGCACTGCCATTGCTGGTTGTGCGGGGGCCGCTTGACCCACCGCCTGCGGAGGCGTGTTCGCATCTGTTTCTTGCGCTTTTCCTAAGAGGGACACTTGCTTGCTCAACTCCGCTAGGACTCCGCCTGTCCCTGCCTGTGAAGCCCATGGGGCCACTGCTGCGCTGCCTAGTACTGGCGCCCCCAGCTGTGCCAAAAGAGTTGCTACTGTTGCTAATATACTAGCGTTGGCTAACTGCCCCCCTTCAGCTGGCGCGCTGGGGGTCCCTTCTTTCGGTACCTCACCCTGTGGTACTGGTGCTACCATTGGTATTGCTTTTATTACTGGTATATTCTCTGGGACTGTGGGTATTGGGGTATTAGTGGCCGGCGTCAAGGCCTTAATAGCCCCTCTAATTTCAGCCAATATAATGCTCACATCATCCCGCCCTTTCCCTGGCACCCCACCCACTGGGTGTGGGGGCGCTTCTTGAGGGACCAGCGGTGCCATGATGGGCACAGGCACCGGGGTTAATGTAGGTAAGGGGGCCACCGGACCCGGTTCCACCGGTGCAGAAGGCAGTGCAGGCAATGGTTCTGGTGGAGGTGCTCCGGGCGCCGTAGGCTGCGGTATCACCGGTTGCAGCACGGGAGTAACTGGTACTGGTCCCTCAAGCTCCCTCACCCCCCTCCTCCTCTTGCTTCCCCTGGCTTTCTTCACTAGAGGGGGGAAGGCTGCTTTGGGTGGGACAATAGCCTTACGAGGGCGCTCCATTGCTACTGGCTCTGGGACATCCTCACTGTCTGACTCAGGAGCTTCCCCCCCAGCACTCTCAGGCGATTCCTCAAAACTATCCTCATCCCTGTTCAGTTTAGCCAGCACCAGCTTCAACAGCTGTGCAATTTCTGACTGCCCCTCCTTTCTCTTAGGGTTCCTCTTGGGGGGGCATTGTAATTACTGTGTGCTCAGCTGGGTGTTTGTCCAATAGCTAAATGCGTTGACCTGCTAACCCCGCGTGTCCTCCCCCACTTCTCAAATCCCCTTGAGTTCGCCCAATCCCCTTCTCTTTATTACCTAAATTGACTAGCACCACATGCTAATGAAGCAACAGGTTGTTCAGTTTATAGCTGATGAATGTTCCTGCTTTTACGTCCTGTTATACTGGTACATTCACTGCTGTGCAATATCTGCGCTGCTAGTAACCCCTGCCGCCCGCCGCTCTACCGATATTCGTTCTTTAAAAAATTCCCCAAACTTGGGCAGTGGAACGCTTGTGGCCCTTCTTTACGTGCTTTAAACTGCCCCCGTGCCCCGAACACGGCACTCCGTTGCACTTGTTGCACTTCCGGCTCTTGGAAAGCGCTCCTTCGCACTCCGCTCACAGCTGTCCCGGTTCGCTGCTAATCTACGCAAGTGCCCTCTGGTGCACTGTTTACCCGCTGTTGCTGGGCCCTCCCAAGCCGCTATAACTCACTTTTCTCCCGATCGCAGCTGTTCCTGTTCGCTGCTAATCTATGTTAGCGCCCTCTGGTGCGCTTATTACCCGCTGTTGCTGGGCCCTCCAAAGCAGCGATACGTCAATTTTTTCCCGACCGCCGCACTTCAAGCCCGCAAAAACAGTAAATAATTCCTAGTCCCAGGAAGCGCGAAGACCACACCGCGCCTACGTCAATTTTCTCCCGACCGCCGCACTTCCAGCCTGCAGAACCAAAAATAATTTCTAATCCCGGGAAGCGCGAAGACCACGCCGCGCCTGCCTAACGCCCCACGAGTCCAAACCTGGAGGGCACCGCGCTGCCACGTGAGACCAGCGGGGACCACGGCACCACTAAAATTACACCGATGGCTGCCCACCGAAACCCGGAAGCTGCATCGACGCCACCACCACCCCCAACACCTCACCTGGGAATCCGCGACGCCGCACTAAGTTGCTACCCAAGAAATCCGACCGCGACCCGGACCGACGACACCCAGCAGCCCGACGAGCACAGCCGCAGCACACGACGACCTCGACGATCGCAGGAAAGCTCGCAGTCAGATCGCAATGGTAGATCGCAATGGTCCTCAGCATCCAGGGCCGGGGCAGAAAAATCAGGAACAGAGGAAGAGTGGAGGTGAGTGCGGGGCCTAAATAGCCCCCTGGCCCCACCTCCACCCCTCCCCTGCTGGAAGTCCGCGTTGGGCCCACGTCATGGTGCCCCGGAAGTACTACTACCGGCCAGCAGCCAATAGGCTGTTGGCCGGGCTACGGGGTGTGTCACGGGGACGGGGGGCCGGGTCCTAAGTGCACGCTCCCCCAGGGTCACGCTTGGCATACTTTATAGAAAACACGGGCACAGCAATGAGTACTGTGACAGAGTGGGAAGCATTTAAAGTGGTGATTCGGAGTGCAGCTATAAATGCCGTCACTGGAGCTCAACACCCGACCAGAGAACTATGCAAAATAGAGGACCGGTTGGGGGCACTAGAGGCGCAGGTGGCATCAGATCTGGCGGAAATGCCGGCATTGCAAGAGGCTCATATTAAATATGCAGAATTATTTGAAGACTTGAGAATTCTTGACTATCGCTCATATATACAGAGAATACACATTGAAGTGGACCGTCCAGGTGCGCTGTGGGCACGAATCATTACAGATGATCCACCACCTACACCAATAGTAGAAATAATCACTCCACACAACACCCGTATTAATTCTGTACAGGGCCTCACACCAGGCAGACCCCCTTGAATTTTCTTTCTTAAGTAAAGTACACTAACCCCGAGTTACTGATGAAGTCAGAGAAACGCTTGCTAGCCCCATATCAATTCATGAAATACATGCAGCAATGAAGAGTCTTACCAAAAACAAAACTCCTGGTTTAGACGGACTCCCTGTGGAGTTCTATGCCATCTATGACCAGCAACTGTCCCCAAACCTTAAATATTATACGAGGCAATTTATGACACAGGCATTTTACCACCTTCAACAGCACAGGCGTTGATCACTTCCCTTCCAAAACCAGGTCGTGATCCTTCAACATTGAATGCATACCGACCATTGTCACTACTGAACATAAAATTCTTAATAAAATTTTGGCAACTCGGCTGAAGCCTCTCCTAATGTGCTTAATACATATTGACCAATGTGGATTTATACCTGCACGCAATACTTCTCTCAATATACGCAGGCTCTGCTCTATATTATTCTATTGTATTGGCAAACTAACGAATGCGGGGAGTATGTAATTGGATATCACGCAAGCGTTTGATACACTGAGCTGGGAATATATGTTATGTTTTTATTTATTTATTAAGAAGTTTTATATAGCGCTGGCCAGACCCGAGGGTATCGGGGAGCTTTACAACAGATTTAAAGCAGAAATCACACAAAAAGGCATAAGTATACATAATTGTTCGGAAGACCCAGTGTGCTGTGCAACATTGAGGTAGGGAAGTCCTGAGATAGCCTCGATGACTGCACAATGTCTTTGGGATAAACCTCATTCAGGAAGGAGGGAACAAGCAGGGGGTCGGGGAGCGGGGAAGAGGTAGGTTGTGGTGTAACATTGTCAAAGGGCTGTAGAGTTCAGGAAGAGGTAGGTTGTGGTGGAACATTGTCAAGGGGCTGCAGAGTGCAGGCTTGTGCATTTCGGTGTTGGTTCTCGGTTCGGGAAGGCACGGTTGAGGTAGAGGTCTTTTAGGAGTCTTTTGAATTTTATAAAGGAAGTGATAGTCCTGATATCGGCTGGGATGGAGTTCCAGATTTTGGGCGCGTTTCCAGCGAAGGATTGAGTAGCGGTTTTTTGTTTGCGTGTTTTCATGGGGATGAGTAGCAGGGTGTTGGAGCTCCTGAGGTTTCTTGTCTGGCTGGCTTTCTTGAGTTTGGAGGCCAGGTATTCCGGATTCTCTGTGCGCAAGGCTTTGTGCGTGAGGCAGGCAGTTCTAAAGCTGGCACGCATTTCGACTGGGAGCCATTTTAGTTCTCAGAGTACGGGTGATAAATGGTCATATTTCTTAACTCCGGTGACCATTCTGGCAGCTGCATTGAGAGTTGTTTTGAGGGGAGCTAGGTGGGATCGTGCTGTACCGGTGAGGACTGCGTTCTCATAGTCGAGTCTAGATAGCACCAGTGATTGGGTAGCTTGTTTGAGGTCCTTGGGCGGGATGAAGGGCTTAATTTTGTTGAGAAGCTTCAGATTGAGGAAGGCACTCTTCGTGGAGATCTTAATGTGTTTGGTCATGTTCAGTTTTGGGTCTAGCGTGATTCCTAGTGATTTTACCGAGTTAGCCAGGGTGAGATTACCATTGAGGGCATCGATTGCTTTTAGCCACTCTACCATTTGAGGGTTTTCTTCTTTGTTGGAGATGAGGAGGATTTCAGTTTTGTCTTGATTGAGTTTAAGGTGTTTTGTTGATAACCAGTGTTGGACTTCTCTAAGAGTGTTGTTGAGTCTTTGAATGTCGTCAATGGAGGAGGTTTCCAGGTAGATCTGGGTGTCATCTGCATATAGGTGGAAGGGGATGTTGGCTTTTTTGAGTAGGGTGGTGAGGGTTCCATGTATATGTTGAACAGTTGAGGGGAGAGCACTGAGCCTTGGGGGACACCTCTGCTGACGGGGTGTAGATCAGACGTAAAGGTTTTGATTTTTATCCTTTGGGAGCGGTTGTGTAAAAAGGAGGAGAACCATTGTAGGACCACCTCGTCCGCACCTACTCTGTCTTGTAAATGTGCAGGAATTTATATAGCGCAAATCACCAAGCGGTCTCTAAGCGCTTGCTTAGGGAACCCATCCTGGTATTCCCCTGTGAGATAACCCGGCAGGGAATCCGCAAGGTGAAAGCCAGGCATCCCGCCGCGAGGGGCCCATGTGGAAATTAAGCAAGCTATTGCCCAGAGTCACAGAGTGTGAACCCATGAATTGAGTATGCACTGGAGCGAGAATTATCAAGTCCATGGACATTTATGGACTCAAGACCCAGCTGAGCCAGGAATTGAACCCTGGTCCCGGGTTGACCTCTGCTTCCAGGTCTGCCTCCTCTAACCAGTGAGCCACACTTCTCCACGTCTTGGAGAGCCTTAATGAGTAGATTGTGATCAACCGTGTCAAAGGCTGATGATAGGTCCAGGAGGATGAGTAGGCATCATTGGTCGGTATCTAGAGACTTGTGGATGTCATCCACGATGTTAGGGATCGCGGTTTCGGTGCTACAGCCTTTTCTGAAGCCTGATTGGTGGGGATCTAGCAGGTTGATGATGTGCTGAGTCAGAATGCACTTTTCAAGGATTTTGGATAGGAAGGGGAGATTGGAAACAGGTCTGAAGTTGTTCAGATCGTTGGTGTCTAGACCTGGCTTTTTCAATAGTGGCGTGACTTGGCCAACTTTGACTATGATTTCGCACCAGAGTGGGGCAAGGGAGAGTTTCAGCCTTTTGGTCAATTGGGTGGGTACAGGATCGAGGACGTGGGATGCGGGCTTGGAGGAGGAGACCAGTTTAAGAATCTCAGCTGCAAGTATGGGGTTGAAGGATTTCCAGGCTTTCGTGGGGAGCTTGCGTGTGCTGGTCTCGATTGTTGGGGTTGGGGTTTTGCAGGAGGGATTGAGGGTGATGTCTAGTGATAGATCAATCTTGGTGATTGCGTCATTGAAGAAGTTGGCAAAGTTGTCACACAGGTCTTTGGAGGCCTGGACTGGGTTTGCAGAGGTGTTGGAGGTTTGTTGCCTGATGATGTTAAAGAGTTCTTTGGGCCTGTTTTTCGCATTGTACGGAGCGGTGCAGAAAAAGGTGCTTTTTTCGTTGTTGATGTGTTTTAGGCTTGTAGAGGGGTTGTTTCTCCATAGACATTCTGTAGCTCGAAGTTGTCTCCTTTCGGCGTTAATGTCCATGTTGAACCAGAATCTGGAGGGAATGTTCCTGGTTTTTTTAGTTTCAGGGGGCTAGTTGGTCTAGGATGGACGTCATAGTTGTGTTGTAGTGAGACGTGAGTTCCGTTGTGGAGTGACCGTCTGGGGAGATGGGCAGGAGCGTGCTTATCTTTTCTTCTAGGTCGACCATGTTGATCTGTGTTAGATTTCTCATCCATGTGGGGGGGTCTTGGATGGGAGGTTGGTACGTGATCGGTTGCATGATGTTGAATAGGATTAAGTGGTGGTCTGACCAGTCAACCGGTAGGATGTGGTCAATTGTGATTGTGTCACGTTGGGCGATGATGGCATCCAGGATTGCTCCTTTGTTATGGGTTTCCTCTGAGCAGTGCTGGGTAAGGTTGTTGCTGTGTAATAGCTCATTCAGGTTTTGGATTAGTGAGCTGTTTTTTTTGTTCCAGTGTAAGTTGAGGACGCCCAGAATTAGGTTATTGTTGTCTCGGAGTGAGCAGTGAGCAACCAGGTCCGACAGGTTTTCAGTGAATGTGGGGGTGTTGCCTGGGGGATAGTATAGGAGATGGCAGTGTAGTGTTTTATTATCGCTTGTGTTAATGTTGGCGGTTAGGCATTCAAAGGTGTTATAGTTGAAGGTATCTATTTCGGTCACGGAAATGTTGTTGTTGTGAATGATTGCTAACCCCCGCCTCTTCGGTCTTTTCAGTCTTTATTAGTGATTGCAAAGCCTGGAGATACAAGAGTATCCATGATTCGAGGCGAGCAGTCATTTAGCCAAGTCTCGGTGATGAAGGCTATGTCTATGCCAAGGATGAGGATGGATTCTGCTAGCTCTGTGGCATGTTTGGTGGCTGATCTGCAGTTTATGAGCATGCAGTTGGTAGGGGGTATCTCTTTTTTTGGTTTCTTTCTTAGGGGTGCCATGGGAATGTTGGTGAGGGAGGCTGGGGTTCTAGGGGGTTTCGGAGTGGAGTGATCTCTTCTGAATCTGGTGATCACCTGAATCGTGGATTGAGGGATGGTAGTAGAGGGGGTGTCGTACGAGGAGGCCAGCTCTGCTGCTTCATCCGAGGACATAGCCTCCATAGTTCTTTTAGGTCTCAGTATATGACTCGAGAGGGGGATGAGATCTAACTGTGTCGGGTAGCCTTGGGGAGCTTTTGGTGTGTGGGGTTGGAGACAGTGGGAGTAGATGGTCACTGAGGTGTTCCCGCTCCGCGTCATGCGGTAAGTGATAGAGAATGATAGTTTGCAGCTATGGGGAGTATTGGTAGTTTTGGTAATGTGGAGTTGTGATCTGAGGATGGAATTCCACTTTTAGGGTCTTTCCGTGTGAAAAATGGGATCCATTTTTACTTGGCCTTTGGAGGAGCAGTGATATATGTCAGCAAATAGTGATTCTGGGTATTGTCTGATCAGTTTATGATTGAGGTTTTTTTTTCGCTTTGGGTGAGAGGTTGGGGGGGAAACTAATCGAGAAGGAGTTCGGGCCGTGCAGTTTTAAGTAGTTCTGTGTGAGGGGGTTGGCGTAGGTTGGCGTGATAGAAGGCATTTTGTCTAAGTTGGAAGTGGGGCTAGTTCCTTTAGGGCTAGGTGTCTTACGCTACCACTAGGGTTCGGGGAGGATTGCAGTCGTGGACGAGACTAGCAGAGTGGTCAAGCCGCTTCTTTATGGGTTGGTTGGTTGGCTGCCAACATGCGGTCAGGCCCTGGGGGCAGAGAGAGGGTAAGAGCGGTAGGAGCGTTGAGGTAAGGCCCGTGTCACTTCATTTCTGATATGGGGCGGGTTGTTGCTGTTGTCATGCCGTTGATTTGGTGTTCAGTAACCCACCAGAGTTCTTTTAGGGTGGCCAACGGGTGGTCAGGCAATATGGGTCCAGCAATGTGTAGATAGGTGCAGCAAGACGGGGATGTGGCGGGCCAACGTCACTGCGTTTTAGTGACCGGTGAGTCAGGATGCGGAGTTGGGTGGTCTCGCCCCTTTTTTGAGAGTTGGTCGGTGACTCGCCGTTGGGGTGTGCCTGGAGTTAAGTAGATAGTAGTAGAGCTGAAGCGGGCCAGCGTCACATTAAGTGCTTGGCAGGTCAGGGTGCAGAGTTATGGTGGTCAGGCCCCTTTTAGTGTGGTGGTCGGTACTTGCCAGTGAGATATACCGGGAGTTAGCCCTGGGCATCCATTTTGGGATCAGTTAGTGAGGCCGGAGAGGTGCAGCATCTTGGGGTCAGTAATGTGGCCAGTGGAGAGCCCTGTCCACTTCTTTAGGGTTGGTCAGAGACTCCCCTGTGTGAATTCCCAGGGGTTAGTTCTTGGTGGCCATCATTGGGTTCGGCCCTGAGGACATAAGGTTTGCGGAGGCGGCGGTCTCTATGGAGCAGGGATCCTTGCAGTCTCTATGATGCAAGGGCCCTCTTGGCGGCCATCTTAGGGTCAGGCCCTGTGTGCATTTGGTTTGAGGAGTTGGCAGACTGTGATGCAGGGGCCTTTGTCACTTTTTCTTGTTGAGATCGACAGGTACAGGGTGTATAGGGAGCATTTAGGGTGGTGGGGACTCACCGGTGCAGTCTGTTCGTCGGTGAAAGTTCTACTTCCGCGCGGCCATCTTGGGGTCAGGCGCTGCGGAGCCCATCGATAGCTCGCGAACTGATTTCCCAGTGGCTATTTGTCTCAGGCTTCAGTCCTTGTTCGATCTGCATAGCTGCAATCTTCGTGGAGAACGTCGCCTAGGTATCTACGGATGCGACAGGTTACCTTTACCAGTTCAACGTCGGGTGGCCATCTTGTACGTGGGTACTGGGAGGAGATAGCACAAACACTGAAAGATACATTGGGTGACATGGGACCTCAAACGATAGATGTTTATATTTTAGGGTTGTATAAAAGACGGCAGGGCAGTGAAGTTCAAGCTAAGATTATGGACCTGGCCTTACTGTTGGCCAAACAAGGCATAACTAGGAGGTGGAAGTCTCCAATAGCAGCCACTCTTCTGACTTGGAGGGACGAGATGATTAAATGGGGACTGGTGGAAAGCATGGCCATCCACGCTGAATTAAAAAAGGGTTTACGCAAAAATCCCAAAGCCATGAGCTGGGACGCTATAATGTAGTCTTTCAAGGTGGCTGATGTCCCTACCTCTGGAAATGCATAACATGAATCCTATAAACGTCTGACTATATAGGATATATGCACATAACAGAACTGTCTATAATTCTTGATTAGGAGGTTCCTATCAAGATAAATTTCAAAGCTGCGATGCTGTCCAGGCATGTTCTACTGTATGATAGAGATATCCTGCCACTCTTATTTTAATTTTGTATTTTTTACTTTGTTAACTTCAGGTAACATCAGCGGAGCGGGTGGGGGGATTGGGTTAAAGTTTCTTAGTTATAAAGAATACGCATTTCTCACAATGTAATCTTGCTGCTCTTTATGCGGGGATGACAACAAAGGTTTCAGCAAAGAGGAAAATAGAACTATTTGCTGGATTTCTAGGGCTATAGAATTACTTGCACTATAATTCTGATGTGTATTGCCATATTGTTTCATTTATATGATTCTTTGTCTGAATATGCTGAATAACTGTATTTTTTGTCATTATGTGGAAAATGAATAAAATTTGTTTTAAAAAAAAAACAGTGTCATGTGTACCAGTTCAATGGAAATGGACAGTGGGACAGTTCCATTTGGTACCCAAAATTAGGAATACTCATTGTTATTTATATATCATGAGGCTTTGCACAATATTAACATGCCCTCCTTCTGGCACTGTCGATAGTCCATTAGGCAGGAGCCGAGCTGGTCACGCATTAGCTTGAGCATCAGGCTGTTCGCTGAGAGGCAAGAACTGGTCATTCAGCTGGGAATGGGGGCATTGGACCTGGGCTTGTGGGCTAACGGATGAAGGCTCTACTCTACCTCAATTCTCCTGTACTGACTAGCTTGGAGGAGGCAGAAAGAAGTAATGCCGTACCCCTCCTACTAACGACCTGCTTACTACCTTCTCTTGATATCTGTGGTTGGGCTTGCATCCCAAGCAGCATGAATAACCTCAGACCCTAGAATTCAATGTGCCAAACTTCTCTTGTGACATCGAAAGAGAGATTGGCTGGGGCTCTTGCCATGCCAAGAAAAGAGCACTGTACACTTTCCACTCACTTCCTGGCAACCAAAGCACCTGAACAGGGCTCGTGATTCCTTAGGTAATATAGGACAGCAACCTCACAGCACCATCTACTGGTGGCACCTAGTTCCTGCCAAAGATCTACAAAAGTGTCTATAGTATTTTCATTGCATAAGTGACAATCTTTGCACTGTTCCTGCCCACAAATGTACATATGTGACCAGGTTTCGTGACATTTACTGCATGGGTCTAGGGGCACTCACAAATGAGAGCAGCATTGGTGTGTTAGCTTTCTGGATTTAACTCCCTGACCCTTAGACCATCTGCAACTCTAAAGCCTGCTGGAGACCCTTTGGGGGTCGAGCCAGCCCTCTGCAAATTGGGAACTCATTGAGGCCGGTAATAAGCGCCTTTATTAGTTTTTATATTTATTTGTTTTTTATAGCGTGGATCGCATCTATAAGCCAACAAAGTGCCTTCCAATTGAGTAAATGCTAAACACAAAAATAAGCATTGATTTTACAAATTTTTATCATCTGAGAATATACATAAAGGGTGAGCATTTTAAATAATGTTATGACGACTGGGTGTGTAGGAATCCATAGAAAAGTATGTTTCTTATATAGTCAGAAAGATAGGGCTGTAGCCGCGGAGTCAGTTAAGAGTCTTCATTAAAGGATTAGAAATTCTTTCATGCCTCTTCTGAAGGACTGTCCTGCGCTCTTTAGGAAGGTTATTCCACATTCTCAATGCTGCCTTGGTTTAGTAATTTTTACTTTTTAAGTTTAGGTATTTAAAGTACAAAATTTCCCTTGCTTCTGGAATTAATTTTGTCCCATAGGCCAGCCCCATGCCTTCCTTTCCTTAAAATACATTGCCTCTGTGCTGCTAAAAACAGGCAACCGGAGGACCCAGAGCTTGAGTTTGCTTATAGTGAAGATATTAATATAGCTCCTTATACTGGACTGAGTCAAGGTGCTGTAAGCGCAGGCAGGTTACCTGTGTTCCATTTGAAAGACAGATACTGAGCATTTAGCCATATAGGAGATGTAAATTAACTCTAAAGATGGGAGCCTTTATTCCGCTGACCAGCCCCCGTAAGTTGTTTGAAAGGATCTGGGCATAGAGGGCTCTGATTGGCTGACCACAAGTTTCTCGCAGGAACATGGGAACAGATTATGCTGTGCAGGTAACTAATTACCGACTATTACAAGCACATATAGAAAATGGATCAATTCTGGGAGCCAGTTGAGGGTTTATGGAGGCGGAGACAGCTGTTGTTTACACTGCTCTTTACTAGACCATATACTTTTCAGTTGCTTTCAGACTGTGAGTTTCAGGGGTGTAAAAAGGCCACACATTTTATTCTTCAGATCCCACCAGGGTGTAAAGGTTCACTTTAATGGCAGTCATTTCTATTTGGTACACACTGGGGCCTATTCTCAAACTCATTGTGGTGTGTGCATACTCATATATGACTTTGTGATTAGCACAAAACATCTAAAATGGGAATATTCAGGGACAATTCATATTTAATTCGTACAAAAAACTGTACCCTCTTTGCACTTTTACTAGTGGGCGTTTTCAGACTGATTCACAAAGGTGAGTATGCAAAAAAGTACTCCTGTATTACTACTTCCTGTACTCCTACTTTTGTGAATGAGCATGATATGTTCACGTAATGTATGTTTCAGGTGATGCAGGTTATACTATTAAAATTTAGTGCTACCAAATTGAAGAGTATTTTTCAAGCTGACGCTATTTTTAGGTCTCGCCTGCGTTGCAGCGCATGTGCTGCTTCGCCTTGGCGAGAACTATTGTCGTTGCTTTTGTGTCTGGCTTCTCTGGGAGCGGAGTTGGTGTACGCCCTGTCGTCATTAGGCCCCACCCACCCTGATAGCATATTCTGCGAGCCTTGCTTGGGCTTTTCATGAAGCATTCTCGCCGTTTGTTGGTGTCCGCCCTGTTCATTAGGCCCCGCCTACCTTGTTCGCGCTTTTCAGGAAGCATTTTTGGCGTTTGTTAACTGCATTTTATGCTTCCTCAACACTACTTATTGAAGCCATTCCTTCTGTTTTCCTACATTACAGGGACTCATGGCTGCTTTAGTATATTTCAGTGCAAATTCGGGTCATTTTTTTTAATATTTGCAATTTGCTGCGGGATGTCTCGGGGAGTTAAACGCTCGCTACTGAGGTACATGGTAAACAGCAGTCAGAAGTTTGAATCACAACTCACTTTTCCGAAGTTTGTAAACTGAGTGCCATCGCAATGGGCAGTACCAGCCCCTTTTATTTACAGCACTGAGAAATAGCAGAGATGTGGTATAGTGGCCCGAGAGCATCAAAGCGCTTTAGCCGAGCACCAGTTACATTACACAAAGTTATGTCACGGGGAGATGAAGTAATTTGCCCAGTGCCACAGGATGTTGAGCCGAAACCGGTACTCGAACCTGGTTCCCCAGTTCTAAAACCGGCAGGTCTGTCTCTTAGGCCACATCTTCTCAGTATTTACTTGAAACACTAAATTAATAAAAATGTAATTCTAAGATGCTTGGCAAGCCTCACAGGTCGGTTAACATCAGGGAGACTGTGCAGGCCTGCCAAGCCTCTCTGGGGCCCACAAACATCCTCCTTCTGGAGGACACGAAATGGTCACGCCCCATTCGGTAAATGCATTTCTCACACAAAGTACGCACTGTCCTCATGTGTGATCCTCTGCATTAGAAGCCACAGTTCATGTGACACTTCTCATCCCGTTGGCTGCATGCCCTCAGACAAGAACCCGCCCCCAATCTACACTCCCTGCTTCACGCTTCCAAGTGCAGATTTACAGTTTTCCAGGAATCCCAACGTTTACTGGAGTGTCCCTGGAAAACGAGAGTGAACTCCCTTAACGTTTCTGCCAAGCCATGTCCTCAAATCCAGACCGGTGATCATCATGCACACGGAAGTGACCTTGCATTGGTGCAAATGCACGTCAGGGTTTCTCTCAAACATTTTTGACCTATGCAAAAACCCTCCCCTTTATTGTTGTTTTGTGTTTTTTTGCAGTTTTCAATAGCGCGAACTCGACCCGAAGGTATTGGAGCACTTTGCACGAGCACCAGTGAAGTTACACAAGGACACATTCATTTTGTTAGGCACGGGGAGATTACGTGATTTGCCCAGAATCACAGGATGTTGAACGTCAATGCTGAGACTCTAACCTGGTTTCCCAGTTCCAGAATGAGCTGCTTTGGCTGTTACTCCCGCTTCCTTTTTGTGAGGTGTTTCCTACCCATTCCGACCCTGGATAGGGATTTACTCCTGCTTCAGGCGGATGAACTCTCCATCACCAGGTTCCAAAATCAGCACCTCTGGCCGTTACGCCACAAACCAGCCCCCCATCCCCCTTACCTCCCCTCGTTCATATCTGTTACTTCTTCTCCCCTACCTTGCTATTGTCTCTGCCTCTCTCCCCCACATGCTTTCCCTCTTTTATTTGCCCCTCTACCTTTTTCCTCTTTTCAACCTCCTCTCCGTCACACTCAGTATATTTCTGCATCTCTTTTTCACACCTTTCTCTGCCCCATCTTATCTTAGACTTTTCCCTCTTTCACCATCTTTTCTTCCTCTCTTTCAGCTGGCCGACCCTTGCTTTCCGCTTCTCTCACTGTTCACTCTCACTGTTCCAACGCTCTGTCTCTCCATCTCTGTTTATATCCTTTGGTCCTCCTTTCTCACCATCATTTCTCACTCAGTTTCACTCTAGTGGTGCAACAGTCTGTGAACTCTAATTCTACATCCACTAGCACAGTGCTGCTTCTGGCACTATCATTCAAGGTCAGCTGTCACATTCTGCTTGGGGAGTGTAGGTTTGCTAGTTTTTTCATCGTTAAAAACGTCCAGCTATATGTGAATGTTTGCTCAATACTCCAATGCGTAATACTACTACAGAACATAAACCTATTTTGGCTTGTACTTCTGTCAGTGGTCTATTTTATAATTGATAAGCCTCCTCAGAATGGTGTGTAAAAATGATCTTTTGTCCTGAATTTTGACCCTTTGGCCTGAATTTTTATTATCAATGTCCAGAATTTGCCCTCTTGCCAGGTGGTCACCCTAGCCCCAAGGGGATAGGACTCTGGGGTAGTATGCTTAGCCCACGGCTCCCAAGGACAGCCGACAGGATGTATGAGTGACAGGCCATGGAGAACAAGTGGACGTGCACGAGAGGTCATCAGTGAAGGGTCACAAAACAGGGGATGTCAGGGCACTGGGCAGTCCCGTTCCAAGTCTTTCAAAGCTACTGGCTTTACTCCAGGGTAAAACTGTACTTATCCTGCAGAGGGAGCTCCCACTACAGGTCCGAAAGCCCCTGATTCAGTGTCTGCACCCACCCCATAAACAGAACAGAATGTGTAGTTGTAAAGCGCACGTTCACCTAGAAGGATATCTTGGCGCTGAATAACAGATGTTTATTGTCACCCAACTCAATGATACTCATTTTATCGTCCTCGGAAGAATGAAAGGCTGAGCAAACCCAGCGGGATTTGAACATGTGACCATGAGGGCAAGCACCGGGCCCTACCATGGGCGCATTAGTCCACTAGGCCCCCTTCCCGGCAAAACAAGCATTTGCAATGCAAAAGGTCTCGCTTTTTCGTAACTTTGACCTATTGGTATTGTAAATGACAATGTCTTTTACTATTGCAGGTTTTTTAAACACATAAATAAAAGGCGTTGTCATTTACAATGTAAAAAGCCAAAATCTCGCAAATGCGAGACCTATTGCATTGCAAATGCTTGTTTTTCCTGGGATCATGCAGCACTGACGTGTCTGCCACCACAAAGCCACATTGCGGACTCCCTCTGTAAAGAGTTCCTTGTTGGGAAATATTTTTCAAGCGTGCTTTGCTTAGTGGATTTAGGATTGCAAAGGAGGAACGATTCATCCTCCCGAACAGGATTGTTGTTTGTCTCGAGACAAGAGAGATCTGAAGGACCACAAATGTGTCATAAATAGCAAGGGTGCCGCCCATCTGCCAACACATTCCCTCGCTGCACACAAAACACACCCTCGTGCTCTACACCGAGAGCTTCACACTACATAAAAACAGACCTATAGGCTTGGGCAGTTTGTCTTAGCGGGTGAAAGGTAGAGGAGGGGCAGCTGGATCTCTGTATCACAAAATGTCAATCTTTGCTCCAGCGCCAGCGGTGGAGTCATGCTGTGAGTCGTGCAAAGCAAGCCATGGGCCAGCAGGCTCGGCTCCGCATAATTCCGCTTTCATAAGGGAAGTCAAAGATTTCCGGTGTTCAGGGAAATGTGACTCAAGCTTCTAGCCCCGAACAGGACTTCTGGACCCCTCCCAGAATGAGAGCTGTTCTATTATTTCGGAGTTCAGATCAGGTAAATAAACACCACAGCGCCTGGCATCGCAGAGCCCAGCATGTGACGGGACTGTGGCTAAGAACCAAGAGGCCCTGCCAGGCTGCACCGTCCACCCCTGCCCAGAGCTTACAAGTGTCAGGGCTCGAGTCAGGAGGCCACTGCAGCTTGCACCACACATTGGCCCTGCTATGCTGCCAATGATAGTAACCAGGGCTTTAATAGGAATGAAGAAACTGGGGAGTCGCTCAAAGGGGCGTGGTCAATGTAATTAAGGGCGTGGCTTAAAACACAGAAGCTAAAAATGTGTGCTTAGCATAGTGTGCTGCTCGACTTGTATTTTGCTGTTTCTGTCATTGCATGGAGATATATGATACAACAAGTAACATACCTACAACAAGTCAGGGCTATTGTCTTTGTCAATGGTTGTTGGTTGCATAAGATAAATAAGCAACAACAATGGCTGGTATATAATATTGAAAAAGCTTCCACTTAAAGCCCTGGTGACACCATGACAATGTTGCTGCCCCTGAGTTTCAACAAGCATTTGCAATGCAACGTTCTCGCATTTGTGAAAATTAGAGCTATTGGAGGTGTAAATTACAATATTTTTTACTTTTGATTTTTGTTTCAACCAAATCATACAATTGACCAAGAACAACACCGGGGATTGACTAGAACACAGCCAGGTCATATAATGGTCCAAATACAACTCTAGGCAATGCGTAAAACACAAACTACAAAACAGTAGGACAATGCAGACTGTTCAGTGTCCGCCTCATCCATCAGTTCAGTCACTCATCATTCACATAGCTACTGATCCACTTATCCAAACGCTTGATCCGTATCCTTCCATCCATACATTTATTCAGCTGTATACCCAACCACCCTTCCATGTACCACCACAGCAACATAAAATAGTAGAACACCATTCGGGTCTCCAATCCACATTATTATGCATCAATCCATTCTCCTTCTTTTCATACCAGTATTGAACCACTCAGCAGCCACATATGTATTTGTCTGCACACTTCTCAAATAACCACATATGTATCTGTCTGCATGCTTTCTCGCTCATCTGCAACACAAGATAGTTTCCAGGCCGTATGCTCTGAGCCTTTCTGAGATGTCCTTATGCATATATACTACAATTACCAGCATCCCTTGCCTTAGCGCGCTTTATGCCCAAGCCCAACTGCATGGTATCTGGGAATAAAGGTAGGCATATTTTCAGTGTTCAGTCCTTCATACATTGTGCCCAGTACCTACAGCAAGCTAGTCACCCAAAACACTCACTACACCTAGCTGGAAACTTGGTCTACTTGGTGGGCCACCATGTTTATTTAGCAGGTCCATCGTCAGGCAGGCGCTGCAAGTCCTACCCTAGGGGTTGGGAGCATCAGGCCATGACAAGATGGAAGACTCAAGGGCACTCATCCATTGAAGTGCCTCTGAAATCCAATAGAAATTTGCCGAAGTGCCAGTCAGAACATGCTCAATGGCTCAAAATGATGACCACGGAATCTGCCATCAAATTTCTGATTTGGCGTCCGGCTGAAAATTAGACTCATTCTGGGAAAATCACTTAATCTTGAACAACCTAAATATATGTATATTCTGCACAAGGTCCCTCAAATGTTTCAGCTCTCTTATTGAAAATAGATTTTAAATTACATATACTGCATTTATTGGCAGAAAAGAACAATGCAGGACACAGTCTGTTCACATTTCTTTCAGGATGACACCTTGCCCACTGTTCTCACCTGGAGTGCTTTTCATGGAATATTATTTGACAAACTGAAAAGCGCTACAGCATAAATACTGTTTTTTGTGTACGTTTTTAGAGGTAATGTTCTAATAAAAGATAATGATGCTTAATTTGCTCGCCATATTGCCGTTTTCCATACTAATTGAGAGAAACTGTCTTGTTTGTTTGAGGTTTTAGATAATTATTTTAAGGAGGGGCATGGGAAAGTGTGAAACCCTCTGGTAATGCACAATAGTGTTGTTGCTGGTCATGAAGTGGGTTTAACTAGTGTACCACAATAACGTATCTGCTCTATACCAGTTCCAGCTGGTCTAATACCTGGTACAGCTGGGCTAATTCTACATCAATTTGGTTCAACACTCCACTCAATTTAGCTAGTCAGACACTTGCCGTGACAAGTCTAGTCAGACGCTTTGTCTACATTTCGCTAGTCAGACACTTAAACATAACGAATCTACCAGTCAAACTAGTTGTAAAGTCAAACCTCATGCATAACATCAGTGGGAAATCAAACCTCATGTATAACATCGGTGGGAGCTCACACCTTGTGCATAGAGAACATCAGTAGGAGCACACACCTTGTGCATAGAGAACATCAGTAGGAGCACACACCTTGTGCATAAAGAACATCAGTAGGAGCACACACCTTGTGCATAAAGAACATCAGTAGGAGCTCAAACCTTGTCCATAAAGAACATCAGTAGGAGCACACACCTTGTGCATAAAGAACATCAGTAGGAGCTCAAACCTTGTGCATAAAGAACATCAGTAGGAGCTCAAACCTTGTCCATAAAGAACATCAGTAGGAGCTCAAACCTTGTGCATAAAGAACATCAGTAGGAGCACACACCTTGTGCATAAAGAACATCAGTAGGAGCACACACCTTGTGCATAAAGAACATCAGTAGGAGCTCAAACCTTGTCCATAAAGAACATCAGTAGGAGCACACACCTTGTGCATAAAGAACATCAGTAGGAGCTCAAACCTTGTGCATAAAGAACATCAGTAGGAGCACACACCTTGTGCATAAAGAACATCAGTAGGAGCTCAAACCTTGTCCATAAAGAACATCAGTAGGAGCACACACCTTGTGCATAACATCAGTGGGAACTCAGACCTCATACATCTGGAGGAACTCAAACCTCATGCACAACATCAGTGGGAACTCAAACCTTATGCATTACATCAATGGTCACTCAAGCCCATGCATAACATCAGTAGCTCAATCATTGTGCATAACATCAGTGGTAACTCAAACTTCATGCTTAACATCAACAGGACTACAAAGCCATGCATAACAACAATGTGAACTCCACCCCAATCATTACAATATAAAGCACTTTAGTGGCTAACAACGCAAGTAAAGGCTCGAAAATCCCAGCGGGCAGAGAATGTCGTCTAAGGAGCCGGGACTGGCTAAGGGAGTCACACGTGACGCGCCTACTTGCCAGCTCTGCATGTTATCCACCAATATTGGATATCGCCCTCAGAGTCAAAGGACACCTTTGAGCCTAAGCATCAAACGCACCATACAGCGCTATATAATAATAAAAAAGCAAGGAAGGGAAGTTAAAAAGGCTCGTCGGCAGCCTATGGGAGGGTGGAGGGAGCAGCGTGCCGTTCATCTCAGCCTGGGTGTAACCAGGACGAGGAGCACACTTTATCTGGTTGCCATGGTGACAGCCGGGCCCAGCCCGCCCACTGCCTCTCCTTTGTGTCTTCACATCATGGTTATTGAAAAGGTTCGGGCTGCCGCTGAGCCATGGGGACCTGCGCTCTGCGTGGCCTGAGAGGCAATGCGCACTTCAGTGCTTACCAAAAAGCCTCAGCGGAGCCTGGCTGACCCGCAGAGAGATAGGGAGCGCTCTGACAGCTTGGAGCCCCTGGCGGCCTGAGGGCCGGGGCACCATCAGTCGCTAACAATGTTACATTGAACGGAAGTCTAAAATGGGCAACATCCAAACAGTGCACATTCAGCAGCTTCTGCGAGGCTGGGATTTATCCAGAGCCGTGCAGCTGGCCGTCTGGCCATCTGGGGAACTCACGGGGGAGGTGAAACAGAGCCCACTCATTTTAAGAATGAAAATAAAGAGTGGGTAAAAGTGGTCCGGTGCACTGGACCTTCCAAAGGGGGTCATATGTCTGGGCTTGACACAAGAGATGGGGCGCAGGACTTCTTGATGTACCCCGGAGTGTGACTCCTGGCGCACTCACCACGCTCCACACTGAGGCACGCCGTATGGTCACATTGCACTTGCCTCTTCCTGAGCTATGGTGTGGTCTGTGTACACTGTACTGGCCTCATCCTCAGCTGCACTGTGGGATCTGTGCACTTTGGGGTCTGTGGACATTGCACTGGCCTCTTCTGAGCTGCAGTGTGGTTTGAGTACACTGTACTCGTCTCTACCAGAGCTGCACTGTGTGCTCTGTGGACACTGCACTCGCCTCTTCCTAAGCTGCGCAGAGTGGTCTGTATGCATTTCACTGAGTGCTCACCGTGTGATCATTGCACTCACCCCAGCTGGAGTCTGCACTACGTGGTCATCCGTAGGGTGTGTTGTGACTCTGTGCACGGTACACCGCGTGTGCATGGTGATATTCTCCGGTATGGTATAGAGAAGCCTGCTGTGTGCTCTGTCCGCTACACACAGCTTGTGGTGCCCTCGTACAGGATACAAACTTGAGTCCCCCGCCTCCTCTGTGCACAGCCTTGGATGCGCCATGAGATGTGACATCTCGCAGCCCATTGATCGCATACAATCTCCTGTGTGCACTGTCTAGCAGTGCTGTTCACATGGCCCAACTGGCTGCGCGGTGTACGGAGTGAGCGGCCGGTCTCTCTCGGACTGGAGTGTCGTGCTGTGCGCCCTCATTGTACACAGCTTGGACTCTGGCCGCTGGATCAGCTGTCTGCACTGCACGCTGAATCCAGTGTGTTGTGGTCTGTCTGACCGCATGGAGTACTCAGGGTGCACTCAGCTGTGTACCCAGGTCACTGGCTGCAGAGTTAGGGAGCGCGGCGCGTGCCTGGACTCTCTCGGACTGCACAGTTCACATGGTCTGGGGTGACTGTGCACACTAGGCTGAGGACCCGGGGCGCTGGCTGCAGAGTTTGGGTGGCGCTGCGTGTGCCATGGTCACTTATCCACTGGAAAGTTTACTCCTTGTGTACAGCGTGGTCTGTGGCTCAACATGATGCAGAGATTAACGGAGAGTGTCCTGTGGTAACTGTCGGATTCCAAGGTGCACTCGATGTGTGGGGTGCACACTCAGCCGTGTGTCGCGTGGTCTCTGGTTTAACTGGCTGCACAGTTTAGGGGCCGGGGCGTGCGCGTGGGGGAATCGAGCTGTCTGGATAAAGAAGGGGTGGCCCTCATCGAGCTGCCACTGAGCCTTAGGGATCCGCGATCTGTGTGGCCAATGCACGCTTCACTGCCTGCCGAAAAAAGCACGGATACGGGCTTCAAAACGCCTTCCAAATCACGCAGCTAAATAATTAAATAAACAAGCGCGGTCCTCAGCGAGACCTAAAAAGCTGTTGCCATGCCATGCCATTGTGGGAAAGAAAAAAGAAAGTGCTCACCCAGTAATTAGAAGACACTGTGTCACGCCGCGGAGTAAAAGATCCAGTCCAGGTAGGTGGGGCATAAATGGAACTCTCTCCCCCTGAGCTTAAGAGTGGAAACTTCGGAGCTCATCTTCCGGAGAAAGCTCAAAACATTCCTCTTCCCTAAAGACTAACCCGTCTTGTCTGACTGACGGAGTAGATGGCTCTTCTGACAGCGCGGGGACACACTGTAAGTGTAACCATGCGCTTTACAAATTCAGAAATAAATAAAATAAATAAATAAAAAGACGACAGGGTGGTAACCAGGAGGGACTAAAAAGCCTCCTTTACAATCAGAACACACCCATTTACAATAATTAGTGACGCAAAATGAAACACACCAATAGAAATTACGGGTGGAGCTGAGAGTCTGTTTATAAAAGCATATTGATTCCAAGAAGCTCTCGCAGAGCGAGCAGCGCATGCGTGCTGCAACGCCAGGCGAGACCTAAAAAGGGACGGAAAATCCAGAGAGAAAAAGACTCTCTTAAAAGGATTTCCCTTCCCCTAGAACGCTCACCTGGCATGACGTCATGCCGTAACTTCTCCACAAGTGAGAAGTGAGCAGTGGGAGCACGCACACATTGATGTGCCTGCTGTCTGGAAAAAAGCGGACCGCCTGTGCCAGGGCACAAAACAGAGCCCGATAGAGACCCGTTTGGAGGCCCCTTTAAAAGACTGCCAGTGCTCAGCACCGGTGAGACCCGGCCCACTTACAGCCCTGATAGTAACAACACAACTACTAACCATCACACTCCTACAAGTGTGACAATTTGGATAATTTCAGGTCCCCCAAAGTTATAAGAATGGCTTGGGTGGCAAGTAATAGTTGTTTTTAATGTATAATGAATTAATAATTAACTGTTGTTGTGGTCACCTCTAAATTACCCAGACATTGCCACCTTGTGGCAGACTGTCACAAGCGCCGGTATTTGCAATTAAGTGCAGGTGCCGAGCACCAGAAACAATCCGCTCAAATTAAGCACTGCCCCTCACTCCCAGAAGCTGCACGGTCTCCAGTGTTACCTCTGATTTCTCGCTTCCTCAGAGGATTGATGCATCTGATAAAATTTACTGTGAGGGCTATATTTAAACACCACGTCAAAGTTTCATTTTTGCTGTCCTTCGAGGGCAAGATTGCCACCCACTGCTGGAAACGAAAAAAATTAGGGCCAAATGTATGAATATCAGATTGCAAAATACTAGTCGAAAATTGTGGCAATATTTTTGGAGCAGTAAATATTGTTAAGAACCTACCTATGTGCCAATAGGTCAGTTCTTAGAAATCTGAATTATAGTGGGCCGCAATCTGACCTATGCCATGAATACTAATGAGGCAGGTCACAAATTGTGACTCATTACGATTAGAGTCCATCACAGGAATGGTGACTGCCTTTCAATGAAGTAAACTTTTTTTATTTTTAATGAAGCCTGTTTTCCTCGAGAAACAGGACTATGTCTAAAAAGAAAAGTTTACTATTTTTTTGTTTGCTAAAGAGTTGAATATTCAACACACTTTTTTTTACAAAGAGGAAGGACATTGTGAACTTGTTTTACTCCTAAATGGGGATTAATACGTAAGGAAAGCATTTTAACAGTTGCAAGGGACGAATTGGAGAGTTTGAGACTACAAAATAGCTTAGAACATGTAGCCCTTATTTGGGAACTCACTCTCTTTAGAGAGTTTTTTGTGGGGAGAGGAGTCTGGAGTTAGACAGGATGGTCTTGGCAGAAGAGAAAGGTTTATGGCTCAATATGAGGCACAAAAAAAGAATGCATGTATTTAAAATGAAGGGCACGTGCATTTTAAATTAATGTGGCGCATGTTGATCTAATTTTGATATAGTAATATTATTCAATTTGTAGAGCGCTCTAATACCCAACACAGATGTCCTGGCCCTAAAAAGCATCTGGCACAGGCCCAGACAGTGCTGATGGAGCAGTCAAAAAGCCCAACATGGCTCTAAAGAATTCTGGTTATTATGTACTTTTTGAGCAACAAGAGGTTTGCCTCCCATCGCAGAGGCAGGGGCAAGGGTTGGACCTAAATAAGAGAATGCCCAGCCACCACAATGGCTGCACTGTATTTGTAAAATAAATAGTAAGGCCACATTGGATGAACGAAGATCACGAGCGGGGTTTTTCGAAGTACCTTGCGCTGAAAGGCCAATTCCGTTTACAAACTAAATCGATAGCGAGAGAACTCACTGGTTGGTGGAGTTACTCATCTCCAAGAATTCAACTCACCCCCAGCCCTTCCAGAGGGGAATCCTTTCGTTTTTTTAAAAGAACTCTCTCAAACCCACTAGAATTTCTTGCTAGGATGCTGCATCATCGAGTTCACCTTCCATGTCTGGGCAGGCTCAGCCTTGTAACCAATCGAGCTCTTTTGAACTCTGATGGTGGGATCTAAGAATCTTTAAAACTGCCTCATGCTCCCTTACCACAATTTTAATCCATTGCAGGGTGCTCGAGCAAGCTTAAAAACATAGGCAATGCTTGTGAGGAAAATAAGGTTTCCTCTATTTCTAAAGTCGGGTCTACATGTTTCAGCCACTTACCAGAGCCCAATGGGCCTTGTGGCTTTCTTTCTAACCGAAAGTCAGATCACTTTCATTTCTTGAGGTGATTCCCCTTATCCGAATCTACTAGTTTGGGTTTAATTACCCGTCAATGCCACATATATTCATGCATCCCAAACTTACAAATCATTGGGGTACATTGGCCCACTCATTCTTTGTGGTTTGGGAATAGATTAGAAAAAGACTGCATTAGTCTTGGTCATAATCACTAATTCCTGCCGTGTCACCACTGAAAACTCTATTATAAGAAAGTTTGTGTTGTCTCACCAGGAACTGCAGCCAACATGAACCTTTCTCACATTCAAGCGACCGTAAGTGGGAAACAGGCATCAGCCACAGGGGACGTCCTAATATTAAGCACACGGTGTTCATGTGTGAAATAGTTCACACAAACCAACCAGGAAATTATTATCATACTTAGCAAACAGATGTCCTGTGACCCATATGATTTTTAAAGGTGGGTGAGCACTGATATAGATAAGATCCCTGCTTCTCTCTGCAGATGTTGTAAAACAGATAGTGAATCCCCTCACCCTGCCCCTACTTTGCCAAGGGTCAACGTCCATCCACAGACCTAGTTGGTCCTCTTAACCTCTGCATGTTAGTGCGGCCTGTGAAAAAACGCTGTTATGAATCCTGTGGTCCTGCAGCGTGTATGCGTGACTCCACCCCCTTGTGTGCTGCCATACTGCATGTAAGGGCATACATTGTATGTAATCTCTCCATGTCATTATGGGCCAGATGTAGGTAATCCACAAATACCGAATTCTTAATACCGAATTTTACCGATTCGGTATTAAGAAATCGGTATTTCTTATGTAGGTAATGAATTGGTAAAAAATACAGATTCCTTAATATTCCTTAATACCGAATCGGTAATACCGATTCGGTAATAAGGTATACCTACCCATTCATTCCTATGGGCTTGGAGGCCCATAGGAATGAATCTAAAGCCATTCTGTATTAGCGATTCGGTATTACCGAATCGGGTATACCGGAAGGTATTTCAAGGGTGCCAGGGTGTCCAAAGGACACCCTGTTGCACCCCTGAAATATGCCTGTGTGCACATATGGCCCACATACATGCCCTAAGGGCATGGATGTGTGCCGCATGGCACTTAACAAAAATTCAAAAGTGAATTTTTAAAGGAATTCGTTAATTAGCACCAACTTGATGTTGGTGATAATTAACGAATTCTTAAAGCACATAAGCACTCTTTTATGTGCTTTCTACATTGCATTTACCGAATCAGTAAATACCGATTCGGTAAATACCGAATCATCACCTACATTAGGAATGGCTAAATACCGGTCGGTAACCCTGAAATTTACCGAATTTCGGGGTTACCGACCGGTATTTAGCCACCTACATCTGGCCCCATGTCACGATTTGAGCAAAACTAGAGTGTCATCAACAGAATATATATTGTCATGTAAATCTTCTCTGGTCAGGGTATGGTAGGGATCTTTTCAGTTTCCTCTCTTTACTTGTTGATCCCAAAACTTTTTTAAGACAAACCCTTTTAAAGGGCTACGATAATCTTAATGATACATTTTGGTGGCCATCAAGAAATAAATTGAGTAGTCATCCAAATTTTTAAAGCAACCTCTTCTGGGGGTGAGTTCGCCCCGGTTTGGAATTCCCCAGATACTCCTCATTTCTTTTAGGACAAGCAAAGCATCCCTCTCATTAAAGTGGGCATTCATTACTGGGGGCAGCTACAGGAGCGTTCTGGGGTAATTTTGCGGGAGGCGTTAGGTACAGAAACCAAGGGTACTCTGTCATGGTACAAGTACATGCAACTGGTTTCCTGGGGGTCTGGGCATGGATGAGCCAGTAAGAGGAGATGGTTTGTGGGGGACAGGTTACAAGAAGGAATTCTCTATTTGGTATTGGGAGCTGGTGAAGGTCGATGATGATAGATGTCAATCCCTGGGGTGAATATCAACCGGTAGAAGAACATCCAAATATTTGGCAGTCTTCTTTATGCCTCCTTTACTCCACAGTTAAATCTGCTCCACTTAGGCACTGAATATACTCCACCGCCAAGAGATGTGCAAAATGTGTTGTAGGTCTTCCCCTCCTTTTACAATCGTGTGGTAAGGAAAAGGCAGGCGATATTCATATGCTCGTGTCTTGCCCCGGATTGTGTGGTCTTTGGGAGGGAGTGCGGAGAGCAATCTCTGTATTATGGGAGGTTAAATCCTTGTGTGCCTCCTTCTGATCTTATTTGGAATGAACGTTCCGCCTGACTGGTGTACATCGCTTGGGCAGAAGCGCTCGCTCTTCTACTTGATCTTGTGTGCAAGGAGGCAGATCTGCACAAACTGGCTCAGGACCGCCATGCCCATTCTTAGCAGTTGGTTGAAATTGGTGGACAGAGTTAGTTAGTAAACTGGAACTGTACTGTAAGAGAAGTGGGAAGATGGGAGAGCTTTGGACAGCCTACACGGCATGGAGAGAGAGAGAGCAATCCTGACTTCTTTTGGTCCTGTGATTAAGCTTAACATGCTGATGCAAGGTGGGGTAAGAGGGTTTTTCTACTTCGCTTCCCTTTTGCCTCCTAGGTTCAGCAGTGGGAATAACAGTCAGTCAAAGGACACCTGTTGGTGTGGCTATTGTGTCTGTGGGCATATGAGGACAAAGAAAACTTCTTCTGAGGGAGCTATGGTAAGGCAAGGATGGGTGTGAAGATATTTAGGGATACTGATCTCGGTATCGAACAATATATATAATTCAACAAGAATCAAGACTTTCTAAGGTGCTATAGCTAGCACTCTAGGGGGTAGGGATGGATCTTATATTAAGGAACAAACCCTAGCATATACATCACCCGTATATTCCTTCATTGCAGAAATGTCAAGTATAATCTCATCATAGGAGTGTCTCCAATTATCTGTTGAACGCTGTCCACAGGATATCATCATTTAATCGATTGATGTGCATTGCCAGATGGCAAACCCACTGTTGTTCTTTTTAAATGAGGATCTGTTCCACCTTTTTATTTGTTTCATCCATTTGTTCCAAGATGACCCAACTGAGGTCATTCAATGTGTATGCCATGGAGATGTAATGGTTAATCAGTTTTTTGGTGTTCTTTCTGCATCGTATATTGCTACAGTGTTCACAAATCCGTATCTTGAGCCTCATTGCACGTCATGCCGATATATCACAAGCGGCACAGACATGTAATGATATAGATTACATTTGTCAGAATTACAATTTATGTTTTTTCTCAGAATCCATGACTTTTTCAGTCCAAGTTTGCTGGTTTTTGTCTTGATTGTGAGACGGCATGCGCTATATTATCCACAAAGGTAATTTCCCATTACCTGGGGGAAACCCTGAAGTTGTGATATTGGGTTACTTCCTTCCTCTGTGTACGCGGTCATGTATGGACCAAGCAGTCCTACAAATTGGTGCCCCTTTTGTGTACAAACCTGCGTTTTTCAAAACTCATCTTCCCTGTACTGAGTAGGTCCCAGTTAATTTTATGCCACATTTTATCCAGCGTCTCCCTCGGGGGTGAGCTGGTGTAGAGACTCTCAATGTCTAGACCAACCAACAGATTTTTTGCACTGTCAAAGAATATATTTTTTAATAGGGAAGTAAATTTGTTGTATTCCTCAGATACATCCGTGTTCTTTGTACAATTGGCCATAGGAAGGAGTCACTGAAGCGTGACAGGGGTCTCAAATTAGCACCTATACTGGATTCTATAGGGGATTTGTGGTGGAAGGTTTTTATGTTTGTGTATTTTCAGAAGTGTATAGAAGGGATGGGTGACTGGATCCATGGTACATAGAAACTCCGACTCTTTTCAAAATACTTCACCCTCTTGCTGCTTATTCCCTCATATTGTTAATCTCTGCCATTAACTTTGTGGCTGGGTCTTCCGTGATCACTTTGTAGTTCTTACAATCATTTAAAAGTTGTCTGTTCTATCTTTTAGTCACTTGTCTGTAGTACAAAGCCTCCCCCTTATCAGCAGACTTGATGGTAATGTCCATATCATTCTGTAATTCATGTAAGGCCAGTCTATCTTCTCAGATAACATTGTTGAGTAGAGACTTGTGGATAAGGCAGAGCACATTGAAAGTAATTATTTCCGCACCAGAAGCCAATGAAGGTCATACAAGTGCTTATACACATGCACTTTGCAAGGTAAGTTGAGCATAAGTCTCTCCGCTGCATTTTACATAATTTGAAGATCAGTCAGTAAGCCCTCAAAAATGCCCAGATAGAGTGCATTTTCATAGGCTAATCTCAAAACTATCTTGTGCGGGAGATCTCTGAAGATCTTCTTTAGCATGTTCAAGAGCACAACGCAGGAGGATGTTAGCCTGCAAACTTGCTGGGACATTGAAAGTTCTTTGTCTACCATAACACCCAAGCTCCCTAGTATAAAAACATGAGAGGGGGCCACCACGAAACCCAGTAGCCAACAATCACTAGGCGAGAAATGAACCTGCTGCCCAAAAAAGAGCTCTTCAGTTTTATCCCAGTTATGTTGGAGGCCGTTGGAGAGCATCCAAGCAGCAACCTTTCTCGTGCAATTCTGAAAGTTGGCCATAGCTTGAGGAATACACACTTCAGCATCAATAGTAATGGCGATGTGCGTATCGTCGGCATAACAAATAGTGTCAAAACCAAAGGACCCGATCAGACAGAAAAAAGGCAGCAAGTATATATTAATAAGTGTGAGGCTCAGAGCAGAGCCCCAAACAAGCCCATATGCCATGTTTGAAGCCTGAGGTGTAAACAGAGCCAGGGGCAGTGCCCGAGATCTGTCCGTCAGAAAGTACACCAGCCATTTAAGGCCTTGATTGCAGGCATCATGCACAACAAGCACTCTAGGAGTACAGAATGGGAGAGAGTGTCAAACACTGGGGTTGGGGGTGCAAAGATCCAGCTGTGAGATAGGTTTGGTTAGAGGAAGCAGAGGCTCTACTTCAGTGATCGAGTGGGGTAAAAAAACGTTAAGAATTTAGGAGAGGTTCATTCAAGGCCATCATATGGAAGGTTAGTGGCATTTACTCTCACATGGTTTGAAAGGTGTGATAAGATTCAATTCACTGTTGATCCAATCATTAAAAGGTGGTGCAGCAGCATTCACCACCTCAAATGCTGCTCTCCCAACCTTACTCAGAAAATTACTGAAATTGTCAGTAGATACTTTGGACCATCAACAAGTCTACAAGGCAGGGACTGATTGCCAAGAGCTGTGTTACTCTTTACTGCTGGGCAGTGGCGGCTCTCCCATTGGGGCGTTGCCCCACTGCTTTCTCGCTGTGCGAGAAGGCAGAAACATAAATGGTAATTACTACCATCGTATGTTTCTGCCTTCTCGCACCGCGAGAAAGCAGAAGTGCCTGACTGGGGGTGGGCAGTCCTGCTCGAGGGCGGGGGGGAGTGGCTTGCCCACTGTTGTGCATACTGACTGTCTGGTCGGCCCAGGGCCAACCAAACAGTCAGTATGCACAACAGTGGCAAGCCACTCCCCCCCTGTCCTCGAGCAGGACGGCCCAAGCGCCCTTTGTTCTCCATAGAGAAAATGGCCCGCCTGTGGGGCGCTCTCCAATGCGGGTCACCAATCACAACGATGCCATTGCAGCGTTGTGATTGGCAGAGGGGAGGGAGGGAGGCTGCCTGCCTGCTAGCTGATGACGATCTCGGAACTGAATTCGGGAAAGGCAGGACGGCGGGAGTCGGAAGTCGGACTTTGGACCCATCAAGACAGTGGCGCAGGACGGTAAGTTAAGTTTGATATTATTTGATGTATTTTTTTAATTAAACAAACTCTCCCCCCATCCCCTACCCCGAGCCAACCCCATTCCCATTTCCTTCCCAGTGTGTTTTTGTGTTTTGAGTGTCTGCCATTTATTGCAGTATTATACTTTTACTTGTATTTTGAACGCTTTTGTAACATGCACACATGTCACTTTTTCCTTATGTAACGTATCGTTTGCTACCTCTTGTATTTTGTGTGCTTTCGATACATGCACAACAGCCACCACTGCCTCATGTAACGTAACTTTTGTTTTAGTGTTTTGAGTGTCTGCCATTTATTGCAATTTTTTTACCTCTACGTGTACTTTGTATGCTCTTTTAACCTGCACACGTCACTTTTTCCTTTTGTAACGTATCGTTTGCTACCTCTTGCATTCTGTTTGCTGTTGATACTTGCACAATTGTCACTATTGCCTCATGTAATGTACCGTTTGATTTTGTAACACGCTCACTTGTAATTTTTCTCCTTATGTATCATTACTGCTCCTATTGTGAAGCGCTCTGACACCTTCGGGTAAAGTCCGCGCTATATAAAAATGCATTAAATAAAATAAAATAACATAAATTTCCACCCCCCGTGACTGCCACAGTTTACGCCACACTACTTTAAAAGTACACCAACCGCCACTGCTGCTGGGAGAGAGAATGGCATCACAAAATGATCCGACCATACCGGTGGAGTAGTGGATTACTCGGTTTAAGTCCTCCAAATTGGTAAAGACTGAATCGAAACGGTGTTCTGCAGTGTGCATCGGGCCAGTCAATATCTGATTTAGACCCAACATTGTTAGATCTTGAATCAGGCCTTCAATGCACCCTAAATCCCCAAAAACTTTAAGATCCCCTAAAAAAATTAAAATGGTACCTTTAATACATAAGGTGTTATAAGTTCTGTTTATGTACTGAAAGACATTTCAGTTCCAGGAGTGTCTATAAATTAGAGTATCCCCAAAGAAAAGTGGGGATTGAGTAATATATTAAACAGGATGCACCCAGCGTTATCAATTGTAGAGATGTCAACTACTTTACATGTGTAGTCTGCTTTATGTATTATAGCCACTCCGCCCCCCATTTTGTTACGTCGATCATTTAGAATAATAATAAAGTAGCTGAAGGGAATGGCATTAGCGATATCAGGGGCAGACCCTGCCTGCAACCATGTTTCGGAAATACCACAACCGGTTAGTCATTCATAAGACACTACCATATTTCCAAATGATGTTGAGGAAGTGAATGAGAGGTGAGTGTTCATCAAAAGCAGGTTCATGTTAGAAAAAGGGTATCAGAGCAAATATTATGGGTAGCAGATCCCGTTATCTAAGAGATTACAGACCCTACACCAGCAACCCCCTTCCACCATCAGAGACACTCCCCTAGGGCAGCACTTACAGTGACGGCCAATCCAGAGAAGCTTGGAGTCGGCAAAGCTTACCCATTGGGCAGTTTGTGTGCCTAGCAGCCAGGACTTCTGGGAGTACGTCTTGGATAGGCGCAGATAGGTTTGTCTTTGGCCTGCTATTGGTGCACCCCGAGTGCATCGGCGTGCAGCTTACACCCATAAATAGGTGGAGGGTAGTCAGCACATCACTGCCGCAAAGAGAAAAACTAGACCTCAGATTTTCAGTCCTCCCATAATGGCAACCATCACTACAAAGAAAAATGGAGAGAGGAACTAATCCTCTTGTTACACCCGCCAATCAGTAACAAGCATTGGCATAGCCAATAGGTCTCGCCTTTGGGACATTTTGTGTTTAGCCAGAACTTTTGGCTATGTTGTAGTGTAGAGCATTATGGCTGCTGTGCATCATGCTGAAAAGTTATAATAAAAAGTGTTAAGCATTTTTGTTACTTTTATGCAAACCAAGATGACATTATATACAACTGAACAACCTGATTAAAAAAATAATTTTAACATAAAAAAAAGTCTTCTAGTTTTTTTGTACTTGCACTGCTGGCAACTTCTTCCTGCTTGTACTCATGCTTGTTATAACATTTTTTGTCATGGGGGAGCGAGACATAAATAACGGGGGAGTGGAGGTTGGAAAACAGTAATTTAATTAGAACACGAGCAGTGGACGGACACTAGGGGAGAATCAACAGATACCAGATTCCGAGGGCAGACTGACGTGATGCTTAGGTGATGTTTGGGTGATGCTTAGGTGTGTGTAATTATGTGGCACTGAGTGGTAATATGTGGAGTGTATTTATGTTGCATTGTATATAGTAATTGTAACTTGTGATTATGTGGTACTGAGTGGTATTTATGGTGTGTATTTATGTTGCATTGAGTTGAGTGTAATTACGTGGTGTGTAATTATGTGGTACTAAGTGGTAATATGTGGAGTGTATTTATATTGCATTGAGTAGAGTGTAATTTTGTGGCGTGTTATTATGTGGTACTAAGTGGTATTATGTGGAGTGTATTTATGTTGCGTTGAGTAGAGTGTTATTATGTGGCGTGTAATTATGTGGCACTGAGTGGTATTATGTGGAGTGTATGTTGCATTCAGTAGAGTATAATTATGTGGCGTGTAATTATGTGGCACTGAGTGGAATTATGTGGAGTGTATTTATGTTACATTGAGTAGAGGGTAATTATGTGGTACTGAGTGGTATGTGGAGTGTATTGATGTTGCATTGAGTAGAGTGTAATTATGTGGTGTGTAACTATGTCGCATTGAGTGGTATTTTGTGGAGTGTATTTATGTTGCATTGAGTAGAGTGTAATTATGAGGAGTCTAATTATGTGGGACAGTGGTAATATGTGGAGTGTATTTATGTTGCATTGAATAGAGTGTAATTATGTGATGTGTAATTATGTGGTACTGAGTGGTATTATGTTGATTGTATTTATGTTGCATTGAGTAGAGTGTAAATATGTGGCGTGTAATTATGTGGCACTAAGTGGTATTATGTGGAGTGGAGTTATGTTGCATTGAGTAGAGTGTAATTATGTGGCTTGTAATTATGTGGTACTTAGTGGTATGTGGGGTGTATTTATGTTGCATTGAGTAGATAGTAATTATGTGGCACGTAACTATGTCACACCGAGTGATATTATGTGGAGTGTATTTATGTTGCATTGGGTAGAGTGTAATTATGTGGCGTGTAATTATGTGGCACAGTGTTATTATGTGGAGTGTACTTATGTTGCATTGAATAGAGTGTAATTATGTGACGTGTAATTATGTGGTACTGGCTGGTATTATGTTGAGTGCATTTATGTTGCATTGAGTAGAGTGTAATTATGTGGTGTGTAATTATGTGGCACTGAGAAGCAGTGGTCATGATGAGTGATGCTGTGGTGCGCTGAGTGATGCTGTAGGGCGCTTAGTGATGCTGTGGTTGTGCTGAGTGATGCTGAGGTGGCGCTGAGTGATGCTGTGGTGACGCTGAGTGATGCTGTGGTGGCGCTGAGGGATGCTGTGGTGACGCTGAGTGATGCTGTGGTGACGCTGCATGATGCTGTGGTGGCGTTGAGTGATGCTGTGGTGGTGCTGAATGATGCTGTGGTGGCGCTGAGTGATGCTGTGGTTGCACTAAGTGATGCTGTTGTGGCACTGAGTGATGCTCTGGTGATGCTGAGTTATGCTGTGGTAGCGCTGAGTGATGCTGTTGTGGCACTGAGTGATGCTGTGGTGGCGCTGAGTGATGCCGCAGAGTGATGCTGTGGTGGTGCAGTGTGATGCTGTGGTGGCGCTGAGTGATGCTGTGGTGGTGCTGAATGATGCTGTGGTGGTGCAGAGTGAGGCTGTGGTTGCACTAAGTGATGCTGTGGTGGCGCTGAGTGATGCTCTGGTGATGCTGAGTTATGCTGTGGTAGCGCTGGGTGATGCTGTTGTGGCACTGAGTGATGCTGTGGTGGCGCTGAGTGATGCCGCAGAGTGATGCTGTGGTGGTGCAGAGTGATGCTGTGGTGGCGCTGAGTGATGCTGTGGTGGCGCTGAGTGATGCTGTGGTGGTACTGAGTGATGCTGTGGTGGTGCTGCGGGATGCTGTGGTAGTACTGAGTGATGCTGTGGTGGTGCTGCGTGATGCTGTGGTGGCGCTGAGTGATGCTGTGGTGACGCTGCATGATGCTGTGGTGGCGTTGAGTGATGCTGTGGTGGTGCTGAGTGATGCTGTGGTGGCGCTGAGTGATGCTGTGGTTGCACTAAGTGATGCTGTGGTGGCGCTGAGTGATGCTCTGGTGATGCTGAGTTATGCTGTGGTAGCGCTGAGTGATGCTGTTGTGGCACTGAGTGATGCTGTGGTGGCGCTGAGTGAAGCCGCAGAGTGATGCTGTGGTGGTGCAGAGTGATGCTGTGGTGGCGCTGAGTGATGCTGTGGTGGCGCTGAGTGATGCTGTGGTGGCGCTGAGTGATGCTGTGGTGGTACTGAGTGATGCTGTGGTGGTGCTGCGGGATGCTGTGGTAGTACTGAGTGATGCTGTGGTGGCGCTGTGTGATATTGTGGTGGCGCTGAGTGATGCTGTGGTTTCACTGAGTGATGCTGTGGTTGCGCTGAGTGATGCTGTGGTGACGCTGAGTGATGCTGTGGTGGTGCTGCGTGATGCTGTGGTGGCGCTGAGTGATGCTGTGGTGACGCTGCATGATGCTGTGGTAGCGTTGAGTGATGCTGTGGTGGTGCTGAATGATGCTGTGGTGGCGCTGAGTGATGCTGTGGTTGCACTAAGTGATGCTGTGGTGGCGCTGAGTGATGCTCTGGTGATGCTGAGTTATGCTGTGGTAGCGCTGAGTGATGCTGTTGTGGCACTGAGTGATGCTGTGGTGGCGCTGAGTGATGCCGCAGAGTGATGCTGTGGTGGTGCAGAGTGATGCTGTGGTGGCGCTGAGTGATGCTGTGGTGGCGCTGAGTGATGCTGCGGTGGTACTGAGTGATGCTGTGGTCGTGCTGCGGGATGCTGTGGTAGTACTGAGTGATGCTGTGGTGGCGCTGTGTGATATTGTGGTGGCGCTGAGTGATGCTGTGGTTGCACTGAGTGATGCTGTGGTTGCGCTGAGTGATGCTGTGGTTACGCTTGATGGTGGCGCTGAGTGATGCTGTGGTTGCGCTGAGTGATGCTGTTGTGGCGCTGAGTGATGCTGTGGTGACGCTGAGTGATGCTGTGGTGGCGCTGAGTGATGCTGTGGTTGCGCTGAGTGATGCTGTGGTTGCGCTGAGTGATGTTGTGGTTGCGCTAAGTGATGCTGTGGTTGCGCTTGTTGGTTCACGATGACACACCAGCCGCAACCCAGACATTTCTACATCTAAAAATACACGCTAATGTCTTGTTCATGTAGTGCTAGCCGCCCATCTTATTACAAAGCTGCAGCGTGAATCCATCACTGAAACTGTAGTGAAAGTCAGTCAGTGCACGCTGTTCTGGCTGTGACAGGCGGGTTCTCATGCCCTAACCCTTCTCCGTGTGCTCTGCTTTCCCTTTATTGCAGATATTAGTGAACATCGGAGGCAACTTCGACTCTGAGCGAAACACTTTTATATCACCCAGGAAGGGGATTTACAGCTTTAATTTCCACGTGGTGAAAGTGTACAACAGGCAGACAATTACACGGAAAGAATGCGCGCTATATAACAGGCCTAACATCACAACATATGCTGCACACGCCAGTATTTAATGAGGTGTGATTTAAAAATGTTATGTAATCCGAACTTGTAAAATGTACATATACCCATAGAGTTTTCGGGTGCTAGTGAGGAGACTGAAAGTGACAGCAGTAACAGGGAAAACAAGCGCAGAGTTTAACAAGATAAAACGGGAGCACCATCTGTTTGCAATTACCGCCAACACGATAATTGGAAACAGATGGGGTTAAAGCTCGCTCCCGTGGACCCTAGGCCATCAACCAAACAAGGCGGGACAATCACCCGCCTTGCACCAATTGCGTGCTGTGTTTTTAAAAAAGACAGGCCAATTACGGGCTAAGAAAAAAAAAGCACAAGCACAAGAGCTCAAAAGCCCTTACTTAATGCCTCATGTGCGCTGGCTCAGGCGAGACCTAAAAAGTGCAGCTTGCAAAATTAACAATTTATTTAAAACGTATCTTTTAAAAACATAAAAATTTGAGCAATGGCCACAGAATACAATTTAAAACACATTAAAATAGGCAGATTGTTCAAGCTCAGAATGCCAAGAACGCGACAGTGTTTGAGTTTACATCTACGCAATTAATTGTCTCTGCTCAGGCTGGCAAACCTGACATTTCCACATACACATGCACTTTAGCTTAATTTACATTGACGTGAAAACAGACCTGGTGTTGCATCAGCATAATGGACCACGGTCTGCAATTTCCGTTTTGTAGTGCCAGGACACTCTTAGAGTATCTGTGCACCCCACAAATTTATCCATTCATTCATTCAGCCAATCACTCTGCACACATGCAGTGCTTTCCGGGCGTGGACGCTCAGCTAGCCCTCTAAATAGACGGTCTGTACATCACCGCTCGAAAGAGAAAAATTAAACTGCAAACTTTAAATCCTTCCAAAATTACAACCGTCCCTGAAAAGAAAAGGAAGGGAGTGGAACCGTTTCTTACACCGACCGATCCGGAAAAAGTGCTGCTTGCAAAAGTAAAAATCTTTTATAAATGTATATTTTAAAAATATGAAAATGTCAGCAAGTGTCACAGAAAGTTATCCAAGCAACATAATGTAAAGCACATCAAAACAGGGAGACATAAATTCGCTATTATTGAAATGTTCAAGGGCGAAATGACAGTAATAATAGGGAATCTCCATTTTAAGCATTTTACGTTATTGAAAAAGAAATAAATGACATTGTGAACAAGTCATTTTAAACATTAAAGGCTGTCGCTGATTTATCTCATAGCAGGTTTGTGAAATACTGAAACGACCGTACGCAGTTATGAAAACAGCCATATTTTATTAAAGGACATGTGATAGAAACAGGGTTTCTGATTGGCTAGGGCATGTCCCTTAGCCAGGCAGAACCCACCACTCTATTCAGGGCAAGTCAGATACACAACAAGATAACCTGTGCTCACCATTTGGTAGCTTGGCGCAGAGCAGGCAGGCTTATCATCAGAGGCAATGTGTAAAGCGTTTGTGCAACACACACACAGAGCAACACATTGAATAAATCACAAAGAGACTCCACACAGGGTTGTATAAAAAACAGCTACTATATTGTATATAACACAAGACCAAATCGACATTACTCACACAAGTAGTGCAATCAATGCGGGATTAAAATGTCACATTAAATGCAGGGAGTAAATGTTGCATAAATATTACTGTACATGCATGTACCACCTAGATACGTTTCCGAAGTAATGCAGTATCTTTAGAGACAGTCACCTAGATGGCAAGAAAAGCACATGAATCACAGTATGCAACCATAGGGCACAAAAGTACCTGCGCTCCTACTATCCTGATACAGTGATTTCTATGGGCTTCCATGCTAAAAGGCATAATATGGAGGGCACAGAAGCACCTGCGCGCCTATTATACGTGATACAGTAGTTTCTTCCACCACAGGATGTGTCGCTTCTATTGTACCATACAGGGTACTGCCAAGAAATGCCCCAAAGCAACAGACTTCCTCAGTATGGGGCCAGAACATGCCCCAAAAGGCCAGTCATAAATAGAGGGGGACACAAGATTGCGGGGTGCGTGAGAGACCTCGCTCCGTCCCTCCCTTTCCTCTCTTAGAAACCAACTGCCTGCGAGGACACAGTGCAGCTGTATCAGCACAGTACCTTATGGCGCCATCGCTGTAGGTTTGTAGGCCTCATGGCTTGGGTCCGTAACTACAGAGCAGGAGCGTCTTCTGATGCAAACCGTAGCAGGGCCGAGCAGCAAGGAAAGCAGGCGTGGCAGCTGGAGGTACAGGGGCTCTGGCATGGCGCACTCCCTCACTCTGTGACTGCCCAGCAGGCACAGCGAGTCTTTGGCAGGTTTTCCAGTGCTGGGGCGAGGAATCCGCCCACGTAGGAAGGTAGTTTGACCTGGAATGTGTAGGCAGCCTTCAGTGTTGCACCCTCAGTGAGCCAGAAAATTTGAGGGTTGACCCTCAAGCTGGCAGGCACAGGAATTCCTGGACATCGCCCAGAGCTGGTGTCAGTGAGTGAAAACAAAAAAGCAAGTAGGGTGAGACCTGGGGACCTGGGGAACCAGAGCCCCCGAGCCCTGCATGGGCAGACGGGAGCCCTCCAACGAAGGCTCGGGGCGGGCAGATTGGCATCCTTCTGACCCGGCCATCTTTTCGCGCCTTCCCCCTCAGCCATCTGGTCACACGCAATGCTTTCTAATGGGGTGACCAGATGACCGGGCCGGCCTGGAAGTCCCGATCAGGGCTCGTCCACCTCCCCGATCCCAGCCAGGGCTCCATGAGGCCTCAGCGCCCTGGGTCCCCTCCATCACTTGGTGTGCACGGGTTACCAGAAAGAGGGGTAGCTTTCCTCTGGATTACTAGGGGCAGGGTGTGCCGGAACCCCTCTCGGGCTGGTGGTTCTCAGCCAGGGACCAGATGGGCTAGACGCAGACAACACCTCCCCACCGTCCGGGGCACCCTCCTCCAGCCCGCCACGTGGCAAAGTGCCTGGGACAGGCTCCATCGGGCCCAGGCCGGTCCTCCCTTGGGCATCCGGGCCCAAGAGCTCCTGCCGACTCTCTGTGCCTGAGGCCCACCTGGGGTCTATGAGCCCCCGGGACGTGGAGCCCCCGAGCCCAGCAAGGCACGGGTGGGCAGATGGGCGTCCTTCGATCCCAGCCATCTGGTCGCGCCTTTCCCCTTTGCCATGTGGACGCACGCAATGCTTTCCAATGGGGCGACCAGATGGCCGGGCTGCCCTGGAAGTCCCGATGAGGGCTCATTTGCCTCTCCGATCCAAGCCAGGGCTCTGGGAGGTTGGGCTCGTCCGTGCCTAGGGTCCCCTGAGTCTCGCGGTGCGCATGGGCTCCCATAAAGGGGGGTAGCCTTCCTCCGGATTGCTAGGGACAGGGTACTCCAGAACCCCTCCTGGCCTAGCGGGCCTCAGCCGGCAGCCGGACAGGCCATGACAGCCCTCCAACCCAGGGGCCGTCTTCGGTCCTGCCGCGTGGCATCGTACCCGGGACAGGGTCCCGCAGGCCTGGGGAGGCTGCCCCCTGCGCCTCTGGGCCCGGCAGCCCCAGCTGGGTCCAGGGGCCCCGTCGGGCTCCTAATCGGGTGCTCCAGCCCTGGGCCCTGTCCCCCGGCCTGCCGCTATGCCAAAGGCCAAAGACGGGGTTCCGTCCCCGGAGAGGCTCCCTCACTTGGCTGGGTCCAGGAGCTCCGTCTGGAGTCCCTGAGGGCCCTCGGGAGGGTGGCTTCCCCACCCTGGCTCCGTCCTCGGGCCTGCCGCATGGCAGGGTGCCCAGGACGGGGTGCTGTGGGCCCGGGGATGCTTCCCCTGCGCCTTTGGGCCCAGGAGCCCTGGCTGGGTCCAGGGGCTCTGCCGGGCCCCGGGTTGGGTGCTCCAGCCCTGGGCACCGGCGTGCCGCTATGCCAAAGGCCCGAGATGGGGTTCTGTCATGCCCGGGGAGCCACCCCGCTTGGCTGGGTCCAGGAGCTCCATCCGGAACCGCTGAAGGCCCCGCGGAGGGAGCCTCCCCACCCCGGGCTCTGTCCTTGGGCCTGCCACATGGCAGGGTGTCCGGGACGGGGCCCTGGGGAGGCGTCCCCTGCACCTCTGGGCCCCGGAGCCCCTGCTGGCTCCAGGGGCCCCACCGGGCCCCAGGTTGGGTGCTCCAGCCCTGGGCCCTCTTCCCCGGCCTGCTGCTATACCAAGGGCCCGAGACGGGGGTCCGTCGATCCCGTGCAGACCTCCCCCGCTTCACCTGCTTGTCAAGGTGTCTGCGGGCCCGCCAGCTTCCCCCCTCGCAGCCCCATGGCGGAGTCCCAGCTGGGGCCCCTGGCCTTTGGCCCCTCAAGCCTTACCTTCCGGTCACCCTTCAAGCCCGGCCATCTGATCGCGCCTTTCCCCTTGGCCATCTGGTCACATCTATCCCCTTGGCCATCTGGTTGCGCACAATGCTTTCCAATGGGGTGACCAGATGGCCGGGCTTCCCTGGCAGACCAGATGAGGGCTCATTTGCCTCCCCAATCCCAGCGAGGGCTCCAGGAGGTCGGGCACGTTCGCGCCTTGGGTCCCCTCTGTCATTCGGTGCGCACAGATTACATGAAAGGGGGGTAATTTTCCTCTGGATTTCTAAGGAGAGGGTCAGTCAGACCTCCGTGAGGTCTGGTGATTCTGAGACAGGGGAAGACAAAGGCCCCCAGGGGCCCGGGTCTGCATCTGCCTCTCAGTCCCTTCCCGATGGGCATTTCCTTCAAGCCTGCTTGCCCCAGGAGCTGGCATGGACGCAAAGCCGGCATCCCCTTTGCAGGGCGGCCTGCCGGGGAGGGCCTGACCATACTCTGATCGATTGGGCACTCTTAGTCTGTTTAGGGATTGACTGTTCGGCCAGCCTCAGCTGTTGTTTCAAGCAAAGAGCTTCCACCCCGCATGGACCATCTGACTTGAGGGCCTTCCTTTGGCGGGAGGCCCTTCACCCTACCCAGCAAAGCGAAGGCTGATCGGCCCTGGCAGCTCGTGCCCCCCCAGTGATCTGACCCGAGCGCAAGGGTTTGGGTGGCACCAGGCCCTCAGACGCTGCTGCCCAGGTAGGCCCCACGCGTCATGTCATCACCCCTCTCCGCCCAGCGCGTTTCCCCAGCAGCTTGGAACGACCGTTCCCAGGGGTGCCGTGCCTCCAGGCTTCGGTACCCCTGCTTCGCGCTTAGGCTGCGCCTCGGCCTGCCTCTCTCTTTCGGGGGAGGTGGCTGGGCCCGCCGGTGCCCGTGCAACCGCACCTCTCCACCCCTCCAGCAAGCCCTCCCGCCCAGGCGGGCAGGCTCCTCCCGCTAGCAGGCTCCCGAGAGGGAGGGGTGTGCGAAGGTTGCTGGTAGGGGAGACAGGCATGCGGCTCCCGAACCCATCCCGTCAACAGGTGCGGCTACCTGGTTGATCCTGCCAGTAGCATATGCTTGTCTCAAAGATTAAGTCATGCACGTATAAGTACACACGGCCGGTACAGTGAAACTGCGAATAGCTCATTAAATCAGTTATGGTTCCTTTGATCGCTCCATCTGTTACTTGGATAACTGGTAATTCTAGAGCAAATACATGCCGAAGAGCGCTGACCTCTGTTAGGTTTGAAAAACCCCATTGTCGTTATACACCTGTTCCGTGTTATATTAGGTTAGCAGCGGCTAAATTAGACACCATACGTATCCACGTTATGCAACCCACGGAGTTATCCCTGCAATGTGCGAGCTTCAGTTAGCGATTGTGACTCCATTTTGGATTTTGCAATCCCCATTAGGCTGTGTCTGAACTAGGCCCTGTTATTCGTCTTGCTTGCCTCAGCCGAACACTGAATTTAGTTTTTATTTTATTTTCTGTTCAAGGTTGCCTTCGGACGTACTCATGAATAGGCCAGTCTGCCTTCGCATTCCAATCTGTATGTGTAGCTCTGCTCCCACGTTAGGAGACGCTGAGACCCAGCACATCAACCTTGAGACTGTGATAGTGTCTACCCATCTGGCAGGTGGTAGCCCATCCTTCTGTGCCTCCAATGTTCATGTTCGGCCTAAGCCGGTAACTTTCCACTGTAGGCACGGTTGGAGGTTCTTGGGAGGAATGGTTATGCATTGCAGACTGTTGGGGTGCCTGTCCCTCGGCAGACATCTTAGGGTGCAGGTCATATTGGACTCCTCTACAGAGTATTACTAATAAATACCTGTTTGTATTCTCTACAGTCTGCTGACTCTTCATTTGTTGGAAGGCGATTAGGTGGTTGTAGATAACCCGGGTGGCCCTTTTTGGGTCACTTCCTTCAGTTGGCGCCCAAACTGGGACCCCGCAAGGTGATCCAACTTGCCCGTAATCGGTTTGTGCGGTCGGGTTGCTTCCAGTCGGGCAGGTGGATCGGGGATACCCACACGATAAGAGCCCGGTTCTCTTGGCTGCCCCGCCTATCTGATCGGTACGAGTACAAGAGGAACCGCAGGTTCAGACATTTGCTGAGGAGCCAATGGGGCGAAGCTACCATCTGTGGGATTATGACTGAACACCTCTAAGTCAGAATCCCCCCTAAACCATAACGATACCACAGTGCCATGGAGCCTCGGTTGGCCTGGAATAGCCGGCCTCTTTTGGGGGCCGGTGCTTAGAGCCGCTCACTTGGGAACCGGAGTGCGGACGGAAGGGAGCCACCTCCATCGGCCTTAGTGCACTGCATGTGCGTGGGGCACCCGGTGCTAAATCATTCGTAGATGACCTGATTCTGGGTCAGGGTTTCGTAAGTAGAAGAGCAGCTACCTCACTGCGATCTATTGAAAGTCATCCTCTGAGCCAAGCTTTTGTCTTTCCGTGTGTGGGCACCCACGGACGCCCTCCTCCACCATACCCAGGGGTGGGTCCTTTTGCCACCGGGATGGCTGGAGGGACTCAGAGGGGGTGACGCGGGCCTGCTGGAGGCTGCCTCCACCACGTGCCCTCTGGCACAGGGGCCTCCCCCTCCTGTCCCTGCCCCACCGTGGTGCGTGGATGGGGGCCAACATCCTTTGTTTGTCAGCTGGATGACCAGATGGCCTGGGCTGGACGGGCCCCCCCTTCCTCCTGCTCCCAGGCAAGTCGAGTAGGGAGGCGAGCAGCCCCGGGAAAGGAATCTCCCGAGTAGCGGCCTCGGAGCGCCTGGTCACCCTCGCCGTTGTCAGACTGCAAGGGCAACTGAGTCCGGATGTCTCCCGCCATCTGGGCGCTGGGTCATTCTGGGCCATCTGGTCCCCTGGCTGCGCGACCAGATGGCCCTGCAGGCTGGGTGACCAGATGGCCCTGCGGGCAGGGCGACCAGATGGCACTGCGGGCCAGGTGACCAGATGGCCCTGCAGGCCGGGTGACCAGATGGCCCTGCTGGCCGGGTGACCAGATGGCCGGCCTGCCGGCCGGCCGGGCGCCCTCTGTCTTTTGTCCTTCCCCAGGGCTCCCTGGGCAGGCCGATGGGGAGAGGAAGTGGCCTGGGCTTAACGCTTCTTGGTTCCAGCCGAGGGTCCGGGCGCAGGAGACAGGAGGTCCATCGGGGTCTGGGGAGGCTTTCCCCTGCCTGGTAAGGAAGCTAGGACCGGGCCTGGGGCTTGAGCTCCGTCCGGCAGGCCCCAGTGTGCGGGTGCCCCCTGTCCAGCAAGCCAGCCGAGGGTCCGGGCTCTGGGGACGGAGGTCCACAGGGCCCGGGGAGTTTCTCTCTGGCCTGGCTAGGGTTCGGAAGCTGGGACCGGGCCTGGGGCTTGAGCTCCGTCCGGCGGGTCCCAGGGTGCGGGAGCCCCCCCGTACAGCAAGCCAGCCGAGGGTCCGGGTGCTGGGGGTACACCGGGGCCGGGGAGGCTCTCCCCCACCTGGCTAGGGTTCGAAAGCTAGGACGGGGCTTGGGGCTTGAGCACCGTTCGGCGGTCCCCGGGGTGTGGGAGCCCCCCCGGACTGCAAGCCAGCCGAGGGTCCGGGCGCTGGGGACGGAGGTCCAACAGAGCCTAGGGAGGCTCTCCCCGGCCTGGCAAGGGTTCGGAAGCTGAGACCAGGCCTGGAGCTTGAACTCTGTCCGGCAGGCCCCGGGGTGCGGTAGCCCCCCGTCCTGCAAGCCAGCCGAGGGTCCGAATGCTGGGGACAGGGGTGCATTGGGCCCAGGGAGGCTCTCCCCAGCCTGGCTAGGGTTCAGGCGCTGGGACCGGGCCAGGGGCTTAAGCTCTGTCTGGCGGGCCCCGGGGTGCAGGAGCCCCCCCTTCCTGCAAGGAAGTCGAGGGCCCGGGTGCTGGGGACGGGGGTCCACCGGGGCCCGGGGAGGCTCTCCCCAGCCTGGCTAGGCTTTGAAATCTGGGACTGGGCCAGGGCTTGAGCTCCATCCGGCGGGCCCCAGGATGCGGGAGCCCCCCAGTCCTGCAAGCCATCCGAGGGTCCGGGCGCTGGGGACGGGGGTCCATCGGGGCCAGGGCAGGCTTACCCAACCTGGCTGGGTTCAGAAGCAGGGACCGGGCCAGAGGGCGGGGGTGGCTGGCTTACTCTGCTCCGCTGGCTGAGCAGAGTTCTCTGTCCACCCCTAAAAAGGATACCGAAATGGCAAGCATGGGAATTGAACACATTAGCAGTATCCATGTACCATTTTTATTTATTTTTTATTTAAAGGTGGGAATACTACCTACTGCTGAGTAAATACCCCCCATGAAGGAGGAAGGAAGTGGAAGTGGAGCATGAAGGCTGGCAGCCTGAGCAGAAACTAAACAAACTTTAAAAGGCCCAGATTCCACCTTTTTTTGTTGGGACAAAAGAAGCCAAAATGTCGAGCAGGGGCTCATGCCAAGCCCCTCTCAAGCTCCTGAAGGCTCTCAAAGGCAGACGAGCAGCAGTCTGCCTGTCCTTAGCAGCGTGTTGGCTCAGACTGTCATCCTGCACATGAAAGGGCCGGACAACGCGCTCAGCTGGTTGCTGTTCCCATAGAGCTAGATGGACTCGCCTGTCTCCTGTTACCCCTGCCTTCCATATCCCCGCAGAGGCCCATGTTCTTTTTAGTTTATTCCATGATTTCAGACGAGATAAAGATGTCAAATATAAACAGTAGAGGGTGACATCCTGTTCACTGCAAGGGGGTCTAATCCGCCTGGCAACATACACCCAGGGGCCTCGAAACGCTGCTCTCTCAAGGTCAAAGGTTACTTTTGCTCCAGAGACCGAGAGCTAAGGAGCGGCCGCTGCAGTGAAGGTCAACTTTTGTAAAATGAATATCGCTCTTCCGGTCCAGGAAGCAAGTACTTGAAACTGAAATTAGCTCTGCAGATCATGCTGGGAGCAGGAGGAGGCTTGTTTGATGCTGTGCAGGGGATTTCACGCAAGAGAGGCACCAACGTGGGCACCAGTACACTCGAGGATTCAAAGATTCCAGTGCACAGAGTCAATGTGCCCTCGCATCTGCTTATACCATATGTACCCACCACCGTGCCAAATTAAATGTATAAACAATATGGGAGGTTGCGCCATATAAAGTCTCTAATCCATTTTATGTAATGTTTTAGACTGTTTAGAATGTTTTTTTGGTCCTTGATTCTCAAATATACAAAGCAATGGGCACACGTGATGAACGGGAAAAAAGCTTCTTCCTGATACATGCCGTATCTTCACATTTTGTGTAGTAATATGAAATATTTGTGTGGAGCACTGCACACGTATCGTGGCCTCTCCACTGTATAGTCTGATAAGAAGCTCACACGCTTAAGATTTGTAGGCTACACAAAGCCAGATGCTGAATCTGCCCTCAAGAAGTGGTCGTTCACACGGTGCTTAATTTGAACCGGTGGCCCCGCAAGAGTGAGATATAGAGGCCGGGAGGGCCTGGCAGTGGATTAGAGAGGCATGAGGTTCAGTACCTCAGACTTCAATCCATTCAGTACCTCAGACTTCAATCCATTTACAAATTAAATCTGATCTATTATGGCTACCTTTTACTACTTTTCTATCACCGTAATCTTAATCTTTATAGTTTCTTATTCTATATTTCATATTTCCTCCTTTTTCTTTCTTCTTCTTTTCCTTTCTCTTCTTCTTTTTCTTTCTTCTTTTTCTATCTTCCTTTGTCTTTATTCCTTTCTTTTATTCTTTTTCCATAAAAAATTAACTCTCTCTTTTTACGTATTGTATTCACTCTAGTATTTACACAGGTTCTTTGTATACCAGTACCATATGTTATACCTATTTTTATTATGTATTTTTTAGTAGTGATTGTTCATGAACACTAGTATAAGAGTTATAACATTTTGTAACCTTCCCTCTATAATTCACCTATTTTACAGTTACTATTTATCTACACTTGTATACTTATATCTACATCCAATTTGACTAAGTATATTTGTATTCCTGTGTTCTTTATCTTCAATAAAAATTATTTAACAAAAAAAAAAAAAAGCGAAGCATGAGGTGGAATCAACACTACAGGGCCTTCGTACTCAGCACTCTGGCGTTCTATAGCGCTGGCCACGCGCTAGCCAGCAAAACTCTAGGCTCCAACACATATTCTTTTACAAATTAAGCACTGGTGCTGCGATCCCTTCCGTGCCTATTGGTGCCCCTGGCATAAGGGGTATTGAAGTGTAAAGTGGGAACAAAAAGTAAAAAACTCAAAGGGTTGTATTATTTTCTGTAGCTCTACTCCATAAACTGTCCCCTAGCCCCTAAGCAGCACTCAGAAGGACCTCAGATAGCCAAAGGCAGGACAAGGAGTGAACCGTGTGTTGTGTCCGGAGCTCAAGGATGCATGGTGTCATTTCTGGTACACCTAGCTCTTTGTTGTCTCGACGTCCGTGGGCACCAGACTGCAAGACCAGCCAGACCTAAAGGGGGGACTGAGTTCCTGCTAAAGAATCACTGCTATTCGTTCCCACACAATTGTCTTCAATTTGAAAGAAATGATCAGTGAATATACCCCAATTCCTTATAATTTAATAGACCTGAATTAGCTCTGTTTTCTTTCCATCAATACAGCTTTGTAAGCCTGCACACCAAAGGATCTCAGGTTCTAGATGATGTGTCTCAAATGTTTGCAGCAAGCCTACGTAAGTGGAAGGCTACATCTTCAAAGGTCTACTTAAACATGAACAGCTGGACAACAATGAAGAACTCATTCTTTATTCTCCTCCGTGACATCTCAGTGCTGCAGCCAATGCCCTTGAGGTACTAGCAAGGACGTATTAGAGCTATAACAGTCAAATCTCCAGTGATGTCTGCATGGGCTGAGCAGATCAACCAGTGCATTTCGAGTGTCCTTCATCAGGGGTTTATTTTGAATTCAATTCCAGAATGATATGTGAAGAACTGTACTCAAGCAATTGAATATTCCCATCCATAGTCTCCAAATGATGGAGTGGCTGGGTGTCATTTGTGCCCAGTCTCTATAAATGACTGAGCGGGTGACAGATTCCCACTAGTTTGAGTAAAGTTGTTCACATATCATTCTGGATTTGAATTAAAAAGGTTGTGACTTGCTAACTGCTGAGTGAAGCCATGGCACTCAGATGTTCCATGTGATGTCTTGAGCTGCCATGGTTACAGGAGATAGAATGGTGAGAAGTTAGACTCGCTGTTGGGGAGAGAGGAGCCAACGCACTATGCTGTACATGCTGGTGGGTTGCAAGAAGACTTGAACTGGTAACCGTGTCCAGAGTACTTCTTAACACTGACGACGAGTTCCTGTGTGGGGCGGGACATCCACCAGCACCCCTCAACGCTTCCTACCGAGTGAACCTGTTACTGGCACTACTTTGGTTGTGGTATCGCAAGTAAAATGTTCTTGGCTGTTATGGCATATGCGCAGTGTTCTGTGTGAATTTGGCAGTGCGCAAAGGCAAGAATCGCCCTTTAACAGCGGTGGGCCGCAGTGCCAATTTTAGAGCAGTGGGAGGCCACAGATCAGCATGTGCTTTGGCAAGATTTAAAACGTGTGTTGCCAGAGAGACTTACTGCATGTGTGAGGGTCTGAGTCCCAGTGGCGGCTCCTCGTGGGAGTGCTGCAGGGCGGTGAGGCGAGGCGGGACGGGGGAGGGGCAGGGTGTGGGGTAGTAAACTCAGGCTTACAGCCAAACAGAGTAAGTAAATAAATAAATAAATAAAATGAATGACTTTGCGCGCGCTGCATCGCCGATTGGCTTTGCAGCGCGTGCAATGTAATTCGTTTTATTTATTTATTTATTTGCTTAACTCGGTTCGGCCGAAAGCCGGAGTTTACTACCCCCATCCTGCCCCTCCCCCACCCCGCCTCACCGCCCCGCAGCACTCCCACGAGGAGCCTCCCCTGCTGAGTCCAGCACGCCACTGTCACGAGGGGAGTCGAGCGAAGTCTAGTGCGTTTCGTGACTGCACGTTAACAAACACTTTTTCGTGTAGGCTGCAGCTGCGGGCACCGTGGTGTGTGCCTCATTGTCGCAATGGAAGTGCAGCCATCCAGAGTGACCCGTCCTGGGATCGTAGGCTGTTAGCTGCATTAGTGTTGTTTGGGTTGTTTCGTTCCTCCTGTGTCGCATCGGACAATCAGTCAAGCCGTGAGGGGCGTGTTCCGTGGGACCAATCAATAACTAGCTCCATGACATTTAGCTTATGCTTATGCTAGTTGGTTGTTTATCGGCAACAGCTAGGCTGCTCTAATAAATTGGGATGAGTTCCCAACAATTACACTGTCAAATATTGAAGTGTGGTGGCTTAAGAGACAGAAAGCCGATCCTCTGTAGTTTCCATAGGCATAAACTTTCCAATTAATATTTAGAGTACGGTTGTTTGTTCTTCTATCAAGAAAATGGAATACAACTGTTATTATGTTAGATTGTTATTTTAACTTCTTGCTAATGGAGTTATTTTAATTTGTTTATTGCAGAGGTTTTTTTTTGGCATGTTATTCCATCTTATTGTTTAAGGTTGTTGTGTTTACTTGCTTTGCAGGCAATAATGTCAATGCCTGGTATGTCACAGCCTCCCCAATTTTAAGGTCTCGCGTAGCGAACGCAGCGCATGCACTGCTTCACCTTGGCGAGACTATTGTTGTCGGTTTGGTGCACGAAGGGAGACAAAACATGTGCGTGCCCGGACTGGCGATGTGCATGTGCATGGCGTCCCCTCTCTATTTCACATGCTCCCACCGCGCGTTTGATTTAGCTTTCAGTTCATGTGCGCGCCTGGACAGGCGATGTGCACGCGCACCGCACAGCATCTCTTTTGCTCGCAGGCTTGTTAGTTTCATATTGTGCTTTACTTTGTTCCCGCCCCCCTCCTGCTGTCCGTTGTCTCGCAGCGGCCATGGACGCGTACTTGGTGACTTGGTGACATCCCGCGGCAGCCTGGGAGGTGCCGCAGGAGGTCTGCGAGGTCCAGCTGGTCTCCATGGCCGAGGCACGCACCATGCTCAAGACTCAGGGTGGGAAACCAGCCATGCTGCCACGGATACAGAGCCCGCCCGAGGCCCGGCGGCCACCACTGCCCTTGCTGCCCGTCTCCCGACTGCGGCACTGCACTGAGAACCATGGGCTCTGGGGGATCCTGGAGGATGGCGGCCTGCAAGGCGGTCACCCCAAGGACGTGTGCAGGGCCTCGGAACCGCTACTGCAGGGGCTGTGCCAGGGTCTGGCCAAGGCCGACCTAAGCCCCAAGGCCGTGTCCCAGCTCCCAGAGGACGAGCTCCAGGCCATGCTGACCAGTGCGCCCTGCTGCAGCCGTGGCTCCTGGGACGGCACCTTCGAGCTGAGCTTGGGCCTGTGGGAGCTGCTGACCGCCTACGTGGCTCAGTACTGCGAGGGGCAGGAGCCTGAGCTCTACGTGCTGGGCACCGACCTCTACAAGCTGGAGATCGCCCACTGCCTGCTGGTGCACTGCTCCAAGCACTAGGGGTAATTCGTCCATCTGCCTCGGGTGCTGCGGACGGGTGCTGGATCTGGGGGGGACAAGCAGCCGGAGAGGGATAGCCTTGCACATACCAGGTAAGAGCGAGGTGCTGAGGATTGAGGGGGCTAGTTGCGGGCCGGACTGGAGGCCTGCCTGCCGCTGCCCCCTCCTGGCATTTGGTGTGCATAGCCCGAGAGCCCGCCAGGGACAAGGTGCCCCAGAAGCCGGTGCCCCAGAAGCCGGCCAAGGCGGGTGAGTAGAAGTGATCACCTGCCGTAATGTTAAACTCCGTTGCTTGGCCTATTTTCTGCGTTGACAGGTGCCACTGGGATTAGCAAGCACAGGGTGGAGGGTTTGTGTGCAAAGGAGTAAAAGATCCATTGCCGGGTCAAAGGGGTATTGGACGATGAGGGTCTGGGTGCTGCATATCTTCTTGGAAGGGACACTATCCCTCTCCATACCTCCTGTGTCTTTGTCTTTCTCCCTGGAGGTGGCAGGGCATTAAGCTCTCGATTCCCATTCACTGCTTGGCCTCTCTGCAAAAGGAGTACTTCCAATGGCGAGAGGTCACCTCAATCATAATCCAAATTTACTGCTTGGCATTTCTTCAATAAATCGATTGTTAGGGTGAAAGCGCTCTTCCTTATGAGTGCCCATTCAATCCTTGGCCTCTCTTTGGTGGTTCACATCCAGAGATGAGAACTGTAGTCACCCAAGCAATCACTGTTCTCTTTCTGTCCAACCGCTTTTAAAGGTGAGAGAGTGTGTCATTACCCCTGTACATTCATTGTTTCACCTCTCATGCGTTATCTGTCAAACCCTACTGATGAAAAGTAATGTAACTTTCTTCCCATTGCCTCTCTCTGGGAAACACTAAAATGCACGGTGGAGGTAAGGAGTCCACACAGCACAGAACTGCGATATATCATGTGGACTCCCCCTTTCATCATTAAGGTGCCGATTGCGATCCGTTAAAAATAATTTGCGTACGACTCGTATCCGTATTTCTTTACGTACGAGTCGCACAAGTACCGTACAAACTGCCAAGTACGATTGGGACGTGAAAAAGAACCACGAATAGTGTTGGGAAAAGTCTACGAGAGTGCGTCGGAAAGTGTCCATGTCCGAATATCGTCGGGAAAAGTGTACGAAAGTGAGCCGGACAGTTTCACTTACAAATCGTAAAACACAAGTCCGAGAGCGCAAGTACGATACCGACCGCCCGTCCGAATACACAATCGCACGTAAAAAGGCCCGTACAGAGACAACGCAGTAGCACACATGTACACGGGTAAACTCATGCCCGTGTACGAGCCGTACAGCCCCCCCACACCCAAATATGTCAGCACCGTACAACACCCTGCCCGCACTGCACCCCAGGCCCGCAACTGTACGCGCCGTACCCCCCCCATGTACGCGCCGTACCCCCCCATGTACGCGCAGCACCCCCTCATGTACGCGCCGTACCACCGCATGTACGCACCGTACCCCTGCACCACATGTACGCACTGTACCCCCAGGCCCCCCACCGCATGTACGCACCGAACCCCTGCACCGCATGTATGCACTGTACCCCCAGCTCCCCACCTCATGTACGCACCATACCCCTGCACCACATGTACGCACTGTACCCCCAGCCCCCACCGCATGTACGCACCGTACCCCTGCACCGCATGTACGTGCCGCACACCAACACCGTACCCCAGCCCCCTCACCCAGCTTCGCATATGTACGGATCGTACCTACGCGAAAAATAATCTTACAGAACCAGGACACTGTAAAACAGCACAAGGAGGGTCAATCCGACTCGCACAACACCACAAAACACGTCGACATGACAAAATACATCTCAAAGACTGACCTGGCACATCCAAACATGCAAACAGAGGCCCCAAATCACAACCTCCACTTATAACACACCCACCAAAATTCAAACACAGCCACACCCAAAAATGGACCAATAAAAAGGGCCCACACACACAACCCATGAGCCTTTGCAACAGACCCACTGCTGCCAGACCCCACTGACAAACAACCCCACACAACTCATACCTTCGCTACACCTTCACTCACACACCTTCACACAACCACCTCCACAAACATCCCCCTCTTCACATTCACACCCATACACCAACAACCATCCACACCCACACCCACACCCCACACCATGCCCACAGACAAGAATCCAAAGTTCACCACGGCGGAGCTGGAGCTCCTTGTCAACGAAGTCATCAGAGTCGAGCCACAGCTGTTTGGAACATTGGTCAGACAGACCAGCATAGCTGCAAAATCTGCCATGTGGCAGAGGATAGTCGACAAGGTGAATGATGTTGCGCCCGTCCGAAGGACCAGGCATGAATGCCAAGCCAGGTTGTACGATCTGCGCAGGGCGGTCAAGAGGAAAATGAATGAAGAACATGCCCAGACCAACATCACTGGAGGTGGGCCGCCCCGCAGACCCGTACACTACCATCCCTGGGAGGAGAAGATGATGGCCATGCTACCGCCAGTGGGACTACACGGAGTCGAAGGAGTCGCAGAGCCTGGTGAGTACACAAACAACTCACGTAACTTGGGGGGAATGGCATCCACACCCCAACCACCAGAGGCGCAACTAGAGCCAAATTTCGGGGGGGGCTAAGAAAAAATTCGGGGGGGGATGAATCTTTTAAGCCATAGGCAGAGTGGATCTGCAGGGGCTCTTAAAGGGGTGAAACAACAGTGAGGCATCATCAACATGCAAATGGTCTTCTAAAGACCTGTGAAGTGCTCGGGTGCGGCTGTGTGAGTGCCCGGGAAGCTGTCTCATCCCGGGCTGCCACACACGATGGGGGGGGCTGAAGCCCTGTGAGTCCAATGGGTGTTGCGCGCCTGCCAACCACAACAAATACACGCACCTACCCCCAAGCACTCACCGCACACAACCACACCCAAAAACCACGCCCATGCCACTAACGTCACCATTCACCCTTCACAAATCAAGGCAAGGCCATGTCCAAGGCTACAACAACCACAAACACAAGACTGGATGTCCGGGAGGCTGGGAGGGTGGGCCCCACACAACACATTGTGAAAATGAGACGAAGACACCAATGCCCTCAGCCCATATGGCATAGGTACATACCCATGCACAATGCACAGGGACTGGCAAAGTACTGACAAGGTAGATGACACTTGGCCCTGCTGTATGCAGCACAAGGCCCTCCTGGGACCACTGTACACTCAAACACCAACTCCACAAGCACAGGTAACTAGCACACGAACTCACACACACTGTCATGCCAGCATGCACCATGAGGGGACACACACATCACCTGGGAGACCCAATGACAACTCACACTACACACAACAGCACGCCCGGTCACACCCCCCCCTAACACAAGCACACCCCCCGGGGCAGGCAACGGATTCACACACTCCCACAATGGACATGTGACACAACAAGACCAATCCAGAGCCAAGTAAGCATCAGAGCCAACTATCTACAGGTCACACACTCAGGAGAACATCCCAATCTGTCCCCCGCAACATGCCCATCCTCAAGTGGACACTGAGAGGAATGCTAGGGACATCTGACTACCTGGGTGAACTGTGTCAACTTGAATATGTATGAAACATGGATGTGGCATGAAACAGCATTAACATCGTCTCTCTCTCACACACAGGGCAATGTCGACGATCTCCCCCCAACACCGGGGGGGAAGAATCACAGTCCCAGGCACCGCGTGAAGATGATCTCAGCGGCAGCGACGACTCTCACCACTCCGTGGATGACCCCGACCAACCTGGCCCCTCTGGTGTACAAGCCTCTGCAGCACCTGCGTCAGGTACATCTGTGCCAACCCCCACCCCCATTCCTGCCACATCCCAGGAGACACCCAGGAGCCCTGCTCGCACTGAACAACACAGCCAGTCTGACCAGGAGGGACAAGGTTCTGCGGGCACCCAGGAGGAGGCAGGCAACCCTGCAAATGCCATTCCTCAGGGGTCCCGTAGACCCGATGTGCCCACAACGGCAGGCAAGGCTCGTGTGGGCAGGGGTGGTGGGAGTGGAGGCAGGCGGAGGCGCGAACCTGACCAGCCAGCTCAGGACCCCGGTATGTCACACATACGCAACATCCTGGACTCATACCGGCGTGACACCAGAGGCATGGACCAGGTCGTGTCCAGACTTTCCAGGATGCAGGGGACCCTCGATGAGATCAAGAACCTGCAGGTCGAGCATCATGCCAGTCATCAACAACACCAAGGACGGATGGAGGCAAGACTGGCTGAGCTCCTGGCGGTGCACAGGGACGTGAGCCAATCACTCCGTCAGATCGCCCAAAGCCTGGCAAACCCTCCCTGTACCACCAGGCGTAGACCAGCACCAGACACAGGGAGGGACGAGGAGGAGGAGGATTCATCTGACGGAGCGTCCCTAACATCGTCAAGGCCTACATCTGAGGGTCTCCGGAGGAAGGTGGGTCGTCCACGGAAAAGACCGTGAGAGTCAGCGGACCATCCCCATCTCCCAGGTCACCTGGCCTGGCACCTGGCCCTCCGGCGCAACAGCAGCACCTCACCCAATGACATTCTCTGCCACATGGACTTGCTGGTCACAGTCTGACCAATGATGACCAACACTGTGGTCTGGACTCTGATGACTCCAACTGACAAGGATGCCATCTCCCCCTGTGAACTTTGGATTCTATTCCCCCGGTAGAGCATCTTAGCACATCTACCAAAAGACTCACCCCACCAAAAATAAATTCATATTGTTCTGCACATGAGATGTTGCTGTCATTTTGCATTATTCAACGACATATGTGTGTGGAAATGTATAACTATGCCTGAGTGTTGAACTAACTCCAGCCATCCATACCCTGGGATCAGAGTCTGGTACAGGACACACATGGGTCACAAGGTATCATTCAATGTAGGCATGGAGCACAACACTCACCTGTGATGGCCTCTGGCTGCTGAGGGGGGGGCTTGCTAAACTGTGCGGACAGACCTATTTGGGAGATCATCATCAAGGCGTAGAGGTCATGGCTCATGTGAAGGTACCCGGGGACGGAGTCCCAGGTATGTGTGGCCAGGTGGGAGAACAATGTCCTGTATGCTGTAGTACGGTGGATGTGAAGAACGGTGGCCAGGGCAAGGTTGGATGCACGGAGATGGCCCAACGGGATCTAGGATGACAGACGTCCAAGGTTGGTTTGGGGTCTGGGGCTGTGGACTGCCTCCTGAGTGTGGGTGGGGAGTGTGGAGGTCATCCTGCAGCAGACAGTGATCCATTGCAGCTATCTATGGTGGACGGTGAGGTGGCTGGGGCGCAGGGTGCAGAAGCTGAGGTGTGCAGATGCCCCCTGGAAGTGGACCAGTTTCCTGGGAGTCCGGATGTACTTGCTCCGTAGAGGGCAGGGCAGTATATGAGACGGATGTTGTCATGGACCTGGGGGATGGTCTGTCGTAACTTGGAGTGGATCTATCTGTGGATCATGTGCATAATGCAGAGGGCGTTGCAGCATGAGGTACAGATGCTGTGGACTAGCATGGCATATGTGAGCGAGCCAAACATGATGCACATCGTCTCATGTGTATGGCCACTGGGTGCTTGTGCAGGGCCCGCAGCAGCAGGCGCCATCTCCCTGAAAAATGCCCCATTTTGCACACAAAGACTAGGATGTCAGAAGGACAACTGCAACAGGTGCGTGTTTAAAGTTAGGAGTGTCCAGTGTCACATGGCACACCCAGAGACAATGAATGCACAATCACCAAAGAGCCATTACACCGGATCAGGAAACTGAAGGGCGACATGCGCACAGGAGACACACCCTCAGCAGCTGGTGATGGCCCATTGTGTGGTCGACCTGGCTAAAAAACATACACGACCATGTACTTCATGCCCAATAGAGAGCCTAATCCATGAGCAACTGCATGCATGTCGCTAAACTACACATGGACTCCTATGCATTATCGACAGCAAGTATGCCAGAGATGCCGCATGCCAAGTGGCAAGAGACCTGCATTGACAGAGACGAGGCACCTTGGAGTGTGACGAACACCTTTATTACTCAGCCTCACACTAAGGGAAATGCATCAATTGGAACAGACTCACAGGTCATTCGGCTGACCATGTGTGACCTACACTGGACACCCCCTGCAACACACAGATGTGGTAAATCCTACTGAGCTGGCACACAAGTGAAGGGGATGAGCCTCACACCCCTTGCTGCACACGGAGAGTGTACAATTCCCCATTGAGCCTCATATGGGGATGTCCCACACCATGTCCACCATTAGCATCCCGTATGTTCCTGAGGGACGTTATACACACATTGATGCCTTCATCAGAATCCACAATCCATGACAGATGACTGTCAGGAAGGGTGACTATCAGTTCATGGGAGCCATGCAACACGTCAGGTGGCCCATGGTGAGTCGACATGTATGCACGGTAACACAACATGCACAGGAGCAGTCCCCACATGTCACAAACACGTACCACCCACAAAACACCTTGCTGCACTCCTTACCCAAAATGTATTTTCACCATGTCTGTGCATGTAACTCTGATCCAGCACACGTTGCAATACTCATGAGGAATAGCAGGAGTGAAATGATGACATGAGCAGACGACAGCCGCAGGAACCTGGGGAGGACAGACACACAACAAGTCAGCGTAGAGCTAGTAATCCACAGACATGTACATGCACTCTACAGGATTGATGTTGTCACCATGCTAATAATGAATTTTGTGTACCCGCCAAAATTTGGGGAATGACATCATCACTTGAATGACACATCAGAACACACCTCCAAGTCACTTAGCACACAGTCAGCTCGACACACACATTGCAACACATGCCACACAAGGCTCTAAGCGTGCACACTCAGACACAGGGACTCACCATCATGAGAAGAAGTTGCGGATGAGCTGACTCCAGATGTCCTCATCCTCATCCTCATCCTCACTTGCCCCGTGCCGGAGCCCTTCATCCTCCACGGGTGGATTATCCAGCTCATCCGGATCCAGGATGAGTGGCACGGCCTTCTCCACTGCCATGTTGTGCAGCATGCAGCACACAAGGAAGATTTTGCAGACCTTCACCGGGGCATATGGGAGTGTGCCGCCGGTCTTGTGGAGGCACCGGAATCTGCTCTTCAGGAGTCCAAACGTCCTCTCAATCACGCCCCTCGTCTGCCCATGGGTGTCGTTGTACCGGTGTTCTGCGGCTGTTCTGGGGTTGCGGAGAGGCATCATCAGCCATGGCATGTTGGGATAGCCAGCGTCCCCTACATGGAAACATCATGGACAGAAGTGGGTCAGGAGAAGCAGTAAGATATTAAGATACCGCTAAATACAGGACTAACAGAGTATACCCACCAACAAGACATGGACGTTCATTGCGCAGCTGCAGCATCATTTCATGCACCCTGCTACGCCTCATGATGTAGGCATCGTGTGCTGATCCTGGAAAACGGGCACAGACATAGGATATCATCATGTTAGCAAGACATACCACAAGGGCATTGATGGAGTGGTAATGTTTGCGGTTACGGAAGGCTACCTCCTGTGCGTGTGGTGGTACCAAAGCCACATGTGTCCCATCAATGGCCCCAATGACATGGGGCATCCCTCCCAGGGCATAGAACTCACCCTTGACACCTGTCAACTGCTCACGAGTTGGGAAATGTATGAATTCATCCAGGTGTAACAACATGGCCTCTAACACATCATGCAGGACATGGCTGAACATGGTCTGGGACATGCCACCTACATCAGCTAGGGTCAATTGAAACGTACCCGTGGCAAAGAAATGTAGGGCTGCCATCACCTTCATCTTGGGTGTCAGTGCAGTAGGATACCTGTGTAGCGGTTGGAGGTGTGGTTCCAGCCTTGTGGTCAAGTTGTCAATCAACGGTTGGGAGAAGCGGTAGCGGCGTATACAGTCACGTTCCCTCATGGCAGCAAAGTCTGCCATTGGTCGGGGGAGAGGCGGTGCCCTGCAGAAATTTGGAAGGAATAACCAAGATTGAGTACAGCACTACACCACTGTCAATTTACTGAGCACAAGGTTCAACAGCTAATACACATTTGCTACATACAGAGTCTGTACTGTGCAATGCATCCAGGACACATATGCCAGCCAGGTGACACCCCTACCAACAGTCAGCTACACACGTGGGTGCTCAAGGTCAACATGACATGCCATGAAACTAGCTGTGGCCTAGTGTAAGTGAACAGGCAGACGCATTACAGGAGTGACAGACATACACATATGTGCATGAGAAGGATGTTTCAGCATACAGACCGGTTGCGGAAAACTAGAGGCAGAGGTTACATGTCCTTGAAATAGGACAGTCCACACACCTTGCCATGAAGGGGTACATGTCAGGAATGATCACACATACATTGAGACTATGCAGATATGTCCTTGTCTCGCAAGTCCATGTGCGATGCATACATACACCGTTACGTCTGATTCCACATGTGGCCTGGTGTGCGTAATAGTGTGCCATGTCCATCGACACGCACACAGATGTTGGATGCAGCAACTGCAGATGCATGTCACGGAACAACTACAGCAAGCTCATGGGAACACATGACACACACATGACATAGTCACATCGTGCAACGCCGGTAGTTACATCTCAGGTGTCATTATCCGTGTCCCTGGCATCAGGGGACAGTTGCGGGTGTAGGTGACTGTGCCATGCCAGTGATGCAGTGCTCGACTGTCCCCAGAGAGTAGCACCTCTGTATCAATTGATATCGAGTAATTTGCTGTTGTGTCATGCTCCCCATTGTTTCCCAGTGGCATGGTGGGTAAACCAACTGTGTGGTGCAGGGCCTACATATGTTTGTAGTATTGTAGATGTTACTCATGTTGCTGTTCATGCTATGCGCTGTGTCCTATGTAGTTTGGACTCATGTGTCATATGTATACAGGTATTTCAAAAAGGAGGGAAAGATGGACAAATATTTAACCAGGTCCAGCATACAGGTCCAGCTAGCTTGCTCTTGTAAGCTGCCGTCTGAACAATGACTTTAATCGCCCCTTCCGCTGTTTGGATCCTGATCAAGAGGGCGTCCGCGATTCTCTTTGCTGTATTAATTATGAGAATCAGCCAGTCCCTAGTGCATTTCCATGCAACTAGGGACCATTCTTTTTTGAAAAGAGTGTCCTCCAGGAATAACCGTGGGACATTGTTAACAATAAGGCCATTCGGAGCTATGTTAGCTCTAAGGTACTCTGTCATCATTGCCCCATGTAAAGTGATCTTAAGCCATTCATGTTTCAAGTTAGTTAATGAAGCCCAATCCTCTGAGTGGCTGCTAGATGCTACGCTGCCATCTGCCCCTAACAGGGATGGTGCTCTCAAGATCTCGGCTGCTGCTTCGTCACCGAAGCTCAGTCCCTGGTAGTCCTCCATGTGATTCGTTTGGGGAACTACTGGACTGATGCAACAAATAAAAAGGAAGAACAAGAGGGTGAGGTTACACTCTTTCAAGATATAAAACGTGGTCCAGAGTAACATAAGATATGTTCTTGGTAACCTAATCAACAAATCCCACGGACCAGCGTCCGTGCAAACGTTATTTCAAAAAGGAGGGAAAGATGGACAAATATTTAACCAGGTCCAGCATACAGGTCCATAAATAGAGCTCTAACAAAGAAGGTATGCAGTTCCTAATACAAAGGTTATGTTAATGTAGAGTAGACTCTAATAAATATTAGAGTGTAAAGGGGGAGAAGAAACTTCTCCTAGTTGGAATAAGACCCTCACACACCCAGCCAGCTAGGTGTCATGCTTCATCATCGGGTCTGCTCCTTATCGGGGCGGCGCTGCAATCCCCGATCGGCACCCAAGTAGGGGCCTTCCTGACGGAGATCTTTTTTCCAGAAGCCGATTGGTGAAGTGCAAGTGAGGGCCCTAAAATTGGTGTAGGTGATAGTGATGTGTGTGTAAAGAATCTAAAATAGGGGAGGTGGTCCACTCAGAAGTATTTTAATGAACGTGGCCCCCACCCTAATTAAAAATAATACGACAACCAACGCTATAACCAACTGCAAGGATGCTGGTTAATAGCGTCTGTCAGATGGTCGACATGTTTCTTGCCTTGTAGTCAAGTTAGACGGCAATTCATCAGGACCGGAATAACTACCTACACTTAAGTGGTGGTGGTCTGTGGTAAAGTATACTGTTGACCACCCTTACAGCACCCAAAGAAAGTGTGGTACCTGTAACTCAAAAAACATAACCTGCAAAAAAATGGATTGACAAATTAATCAATACAAATCAATAGATTATTCACTAGATATTGACAAGACATGCAACGTGAAATTGATACAAAGCTCATGCTCTTAGAGGCTCATAACATGCTTAATGACGTGTCTGTCATACAGTGAATTAAAACAACTAAAATCAATGCAGCTAGAGAAGCACACAAGGAATTTCACTCACCCATTAGGGTCAAGGCAGTGGTGTTTCAGATCCAGCTAGTGGAGACACTAAGTTGTAGTGTCCTAATAACAAGGGGAACGAGATAAAGAGAAAAATGATTGATACACAAGGACAGTGCGTAGAGTCCGGCGCCAAACGCCCGAGGTCACAAAAGAAACAGCAACCCACAGTGTCACACGGGACAACTGTAGACAGAACAAGGTTGTGCCACGTCTCCATTGTAGGGCACACAAAGTAAGGTAAGGAAATAATGATAATGGACACAAGCAGGCGTCTCGTGGTGCCTTAGCTGGCTGCAGTTCAGCCTACAGCCCCACGAGGTGAGGACAGGGTCGTAAACATAGCCCGCCATTGCCTCACACGAGAATACCAGGTCGCGTCTCCATCTCAGAGCAAAACACATATTAGCGGTGTAGCCAACCTATCAATATGAACAGAGACTCGCGTGGTTAACAGTACGACAATGTATTGGTTCTGGGCGATGTTACTGTCAACCATCGCAGAGTCGGTCCCATAAAGTGGTGCACCGATCCTAGACAAAGTGGTCCAAAGTGTGTGGGAGTACACGGCACACATAAACACAGGAAGGAGAATGACAAAACTAAATCCATTACTCACGGTTTCCTAAAAACGGAGGTGGCAGTAGACCTACCCCACGTCGCTGGTCCGGGATTCACACGAGTGTGCTACAGGTGGGCGTGTGATATAGCGGAACAGGCGTGCAATGAAGGAAGGACTACCGGGTCATTCATTGGAAAAGGGACTACAGTGCCCTTTACGAGGATGCGCCATCTTGGAATGGGAAAAACAATGTTGCCTTCGCAACCAAACGAGCCGAAGCCCCGGACTCGCCACACACTCCCAAGCATACAGCCAAGTTGCTCTTAAAAAGCTCGGGTAGGTGGGGGTTTATTTGAAAGGAGGCGGATTAGAATGGAATAAGTAACCAAAGGCTCGTGATGCCTATGGTGTGCTGCTCGTAATCACCTAATAGTGTATGGAAATACCGACACCGTGGAGTGACAAAACTATAAGCGACCCCTAGCAAGGTGTCAACAATTGTATTTACTCTTCTCTATGTTGTTATTGCGTAGGGAAGCATCGTAGAATAAAAATGTGCCATGGATCATATATGGAATAGAGCTGCAAACATAAAACAAAGACCATCCCCGGAAAAGTGTCCCGATGGTCATAGCAAACATCTGTGATAATACATGGGTGTAATTCTTATGTACTGGAATTATCAGAGGGGGTTACTGGAGGAGCGGGTTGGACCAGGTAGTAGACTTCAGAACCCATTCTACATTATTTGTCAGTCAAAAGGGGGGTGAATTCAGAACAAGAGACCTATTCATAATGTTACCTCAACAAGAGTGTTTTAGGTCAGAAGGCTCCACGGTATATTCTCATTTAACCCAGTTTTATCAGTGGCCAATCTTAGAACCCATCGTTGTTCAATGCGGAATAAAGCATGTTTAGTTATTCCGGGATGGGTTTCTAATACACCCCATTCAAAAGACTCTGGTGAATGTTGTGTGTCTTTGAAATGTGTGGTCATCTTGGTGTTGTTCTTCATGCATCTGAAATTGCTTCTATGCTCCATTATGCGAGTTTTCACCTGTCTCGTGGTCATGTCAATGTAGAGTAATTCGCATTTGCATCGCAGTAAGTAGATGCAGTTGGAGGAATTACAGTTGGTATGTGCATTTAAGGTCCATGTGACCCCATTAGGAAAATCCAATTTTTTTGTCACTTTCGTAAGGTGGCAGACAGAGCACGAACCGCAAGGATAGTGGCCTGTAACCGGGGGAAGACCCCATAAGGTACTTTGGCGAATGGTAGCTGGTTTTCTCGGCCTAGTGTGGATGAGGATATCTTTGATGTTATTTGTGCGTTTAAAGGCAAAACGAGGGGTAGGTAAATCAAGTGTGCCTATGTTCAAGATGTTCCAATGTTTGCGAATAATTTTTCTTATTCGATGTGAATCAAGGGTAAATGTAGTGACACAGGTCATTGCTGGGTCGGGTACTTTGACCCTGTCTTCCAGCAAGTTGTCACGGTTGTTGAATAAAACTCTTTTACGAGCAGTGTCAATGATCTTTTTGGGATATTCACGCTTTAGGAGATCTTGTTTTAGTGTGTGTGATTCATTCTTCTAATCAGAAAGGTTACTACAGTTTCTTCGGATACGAAGGAACTGTCCGAAAGGTAAGTTCTGTCTCAAAGTTTTAGGATGATGACTACTAAAAAGTAGGAGACTATTCCTATCGGTTGGTTTGCGGTAGAGGGTTGTAGAGATGTTATCACCCTCTAATCTGATTGTTAGGTCAAGGAAGGGGATTGTTGAGGAAGAGATAGTATTGGTAAATCTCAAATATGGGTTCAGGGTATTGATCCATGAACAAAACTCAACACACTTTGCTCTGTCCCCTTTCCAAAGAATGAAGATGTCATCAATAAATCTTTTCCACATCCCAATATTTTGTAGGTATGGGTTTCTGGTGTGAAAAATCTCCCTTTCTTCGAACGCCGACATGTACATGCATGCCAGGCTCGGCGCGAATGTGCTGCCCATCGATGTACCCTGTGTTTGGTGGTAAAGTTGGGAATTGAACTCGAAGAAGTTTTCTGTCAATGCTAAAGTAGCACACTCTAGTATGAAGGCTACTGGTGTCTGCGAGTGCCATTCGCTGTTGAACAAGGCATCTTCAATCACATCCAGGGTAGCTCTCTGTGGGATATTAGTGTATAATGCCTCAACATCCAGTGTGACCAGGAGGTCGACTGATTCTGGATGTTGGGCACTCTCCAGTAGACGGAGCGTATACAGGTGTCTGTTCATTTCCTGTCTCTTCACGGTGCCCACAGCATCGTCGGGGTAACCGAGGGAGACACTGGCACGGACATGGGGGAGGTATCCAGCATCGGGGCCACCAGTGCTGGGGAGTCTGGCGCAGCAAGTGGCACGGAGGCCGAGGGGAGTCAGGCTGAGGACCTGTCCAGTCCCAACACCGACTATGACGCTGCCGGGTCCGAGGCAGAGCTCCCAGAGGGGACGGAGACTGCTCCCAGAGCTGAAGGCAGCACTCCATCTCGCGCCGCACCCTACATTCCCATCACCACCCTCCCACTTGCTCGGGTCCCTTGTGTCCGTGCTAGGCGACAACAGGTGTGTGAGAGATGGCAAGGAGGTGTATTTAAAAGGTGAAGGGTGCACTTCCACTCCGGATCATTCTGTGGTGTGTAGGCACATTCAATTGCATGGTGCTTGTCAAATGCACGCTCATGATTTAGCTTGTATTCTGAAAGGGATTCGTGTGCTAGTTATGACCCCGTCTTGTACGCTGCTTGCTAATGGTAATTATGTGCTATTCAATGATGAAGCTTGCTGTGGGATGCTTCCGGGAATTGCTCACATCGTGACTGTATCACTACGAGTGGTTTTCTGTCATTACGTCCTTTTCCCACCCCTGCATGGCCGGCTCGATGTATCCATCTGGCCTTCCATTCCAACCTTGAAAGCAGAGTTCAACAAGATGAGCAGAATAAGGGCTCTTTTATCTCAAAAACAAGTTGTGTTGACTTCATCCCGAGAAACATTTGTCCTTCACGTAGCTCACACGCGCCCAGAGGTGCAAGCGCTTTTGAACACTGATCTCCCACTACATATTTGGGACTCGGAATCAGACTATCTTTCATGCCTCGTCAACAATTGGCCTGGATGTTTTTTTCTAAATTGTGGGCTCCGTGCTCGTAACCTCCTTCCAAACTCTGTTTGGTGGGATCCCCGCATTTCATCATTCGATTTTTTCTAATGTCTTTGGAGGTCTCCGTTTGCTTCTCGCCCTCGTAGCTGGGGTGCTATTATTGATCTGCGTACTACGCTGTGGCTTCACAACTTGCGTTACAAAACAGCATGCACCGGCTGCTCCATCTTCGGAAATAGATGCTTGAATTCTACGGCACTCTGCCGCTGGCGACCTTAAGCAGTGCCTATGGATTGTCCTTCCGGTTTCCCTTCTTTACCTGCGTGCAACCTGTCTTTCATTGCCTAGATTGTCCATTCGAATGGGCTCTGGATTTGTGCCTGTCTAACTCGGTGTCTCCTGACCCGGATTATGATCGACTGATGAGCCCCTTAGTGGCTCATGAGTTGGACTGTTCTGGCGTCAGGATTATGGCCTGTGCTGCAGCACATGGAGTCCTAGGGAATTGGGACATCGGAACGGCTGCAACAGAATTCTTATCCAGAAGTTATCTTGATGTCCCCACCTGTTGTCCACAAATGGTGCTGGATGCCCCGATTGTTGAGGAACACGTGTGTTCTTTTCCCCTGCTGAACTGGATGGCAGATAATTTTGTGGAACGTTCAAATGATTTCCTCTTGGAAGCTGTTGCAACTTATTGTGCTTATACCTTGATGGGTTGACTTTTGCTCTGCTCATTTCATGGTCCATCCATCGATGTTCTATTTGTTCCCCTTTTACATGGTTAATTTCCCTGCAACATCGTTCATAATTGACATTTCTTTTCTGACTTTTTTGCTTCCCTTCTATGGACTTCCAGTTCATGCCCTTGGTTCCGTTCTATCAAACTTGAACTCTGCGTTCTCGAATTTGCGCCCCTAGTGGTTAGTGGTACGAACAAGGGGGGGTGTAGTGATGATTCCTATCTCCCTATGTACAATGCTAAGTTGGCACCACCGCGTTAGTTGTTAGTAAGCCATCTTGCCAATTTTGCTGCTTTTGCACGCGACACTGTAGTTGCGTGTTATTAATTTTAAAATGCCTACTCGAGTTTGCTTCACATGAGAACTGTCTGTTGTTTGACATCCTTCACAGTGAGCAGCGAGATTGTACTGTACATTGTGTACACAGACAGTCTGGGTGACTAGACGGTGCATGTTGTTGTGTGCAGGTTGATCGTCCCACTATTTAGCCATTACATGCACGCAGCTGCAGATACCTGATTGACGAATGCTTGCCATATTGCAGTGCAGAACGTTTTAGTTTCATTGTGATGGGGAACTTTCGCAGAAGAGACTAGATGATCCTGTGATGTGATACCACTGAGCTGATCTGTACGGTGGAGGGTCCCCCGTTCAAGCCTAGGGACCTTCTATTAGTCGAATGATACTACTATTGGTTTACTGGCGACAGGAAGGTTGCTGTTTCCACTGTCATTTTCTCATGATTGCTCCTTTCATTGTCTATGATATTGCAACAATGCTGATGCTTCTGAACTTAACCATTTGTCTGCTTATGTTAGCCACAGTACTGCATCTTAGGACGCGAGGTTCATTGAATGAACTCTTTCAACTTTACCGTGTCTGTGTCTATTCTGTTGTGGACTGATCTGAGAATAATGACGAACAGGTATGTCTGATTCCCACCATTCCTGAGAATATTGTCATGCGCTTGTGCTGGGTTGTCTATACATTGGGACCGCCGAGCTCAACCTGGGCTAACGAATGGGACACTAAGCTAGTCGGATAAGGGGTTCTGGGTTCTGAGGGGAGTTTGTGGTACACCAAACATGTCTCCTTCGTGCCAGGCACCGCACCCCCTGCCCCTGTCTCCTCTGCTGCCGTCAATGCAGAGTCTGTGGACATTCAGCGCCAGTTGCAAGTTGGTCAGACATCGCTGCTGCGTGTCCTCCATGGCCACACCAGACTGCTGACACGGATGGTGTTGTACATGGAGGGCATGTCATCAGCGATTTCTGACCAACGGGTGTTGCTGAGGTCCATGGACTCGTCACTGACGGCAGCAGTGGGTCTCCTGCAGCGCTCCGTCCCCTCCCTACCCCGGCACCATCCGCACTTCCCACTCCCATGGCTGTCCCATACACACCCAGACGTCCCCATGCACGCACCCCACCAGACACAGGCAGCACACCACCAGGGAAGGCCAAGCGCACACCTCCTGTCACGCACACACAGGGGGGAGAAGGCACAGGCACTGGGTCGGGGGGCAAACAGCAGCCACGCTGTCACAGGAGTCCGCAGTCCTCACGACCCACTACCTCCAAAACCACTCCCCTTGGCTCTCCTGCCCAACCGTCGGACAGAGAGTCCTTCATGGCCAGTCCGTCCCTCAACCCCAGTGTGGCACCAACCCGCAAGCGTTTGAGGGATTCCCGGGCAGGGTAGTTGATTCCCCCCCTGTCCACACCCTCCCCCAGTTGCGCTGCGAACCATCCCTCCATCCCCCCCCCCCTCCTTGGGGCCTGTGGTTCCTTCGGGTGCAGCGGAGACACTGGAAGAGCTTGCGGCCGTGTGCAGCGCCATACTGACCTCCTCCTTTGGCGCTGCCCCACCCCCTGTGGTGGAGTAGTCCGTCCCTGCACCCACGACACCTACCCGTGCCCCTCCTGTCCCTGCGGTGCCTGGTTCTTCCGCCCCACATGATGCCCCCCCTTCTGTGGATGTACAGTGCACTCACTGTGCAGGCAAGCTAGGGGAGACGCGTCCCAACGTGTCCCCCCCCAGGACTTCGCATCTGGCGTGGCCTATGGGCTTGGTGAATGGTGTCCTGTAGCTAATTTTCTTCGAAATGCTGAATGTGGATTTTTGTTTTTCCTTTGCACACTATAGCTTTTCTGGTATTGCTGTTGGTGTTGCTGCTCCCTGAGTTGGGGTGGTGATAATGTGTTGGGTGTCTGGGAAATGTTGTAGTGTGCTGCTCATGGGGTGGACCCTGGTATCTGCATGCCGTCACAAGGTGTCTGCATATATTCGTAGGTCATGTTAGCTCTTACTGCATGGTGACATTGTCCCAAGGTGTGTTCCTTCCTCTGTGGCACCTGTCATCTTCCCTGCAGGGTGTTTCCCAATTGTTGTGCTGAGCTGTGTCAAAATTTCCTCGGTGTGTGACACATCCCTTCGACTTTGGCCATGCATGCTCTGCAATGTCTCCACCTGCATCGTTTGTGGCATCCTTGCTGGACACTGTACTTGTGTATGGAGTATATTGACATGACTTCATGTGGACATTTTCCCTTTTCCGCACTATGCATGTGTGTACTCCCTGCCTCACACACATGTGTTACGTGTACTGCAGGGTATTTGGGCACGTGACTGACAATTGTGGGCATTGTATCTGTGTGTACTCCACCCTTTTCCTTCCATGGGAGGCTACAACTTGTTGGCTGCCCTGGCACCTGTACATTCCTATCATTCCTGGAATGTGGGTGACAGTGTGTGTTCCCTTAGGCTCTCTTAGTTTAGTGGTGTTAGACATGAGGATCCTGTCTTGTTGCATGATCTCAGTGTGTGTATTGTGCTGCCTCCGCCAGGGGTGGGTATGCATGTGTAATTTGTCATCACACCCACATGTGGTGTGTCATGCAGTGGGGGAAGGACATCCATCCTCATGGGAGTGGGACACTGCTGTCAGTGATGTGTTGTCATGGCACTCTCAACATTGTCGCACATTGTGGATGCCTTCATGCACCCATGGAGTTTTGCTCATTGGAGGGTGATGTACACACCCCCATGTCTCTGTCCACTGCTGGGGGTCCTCTGCACCCACCCCCATGTGTCTGGGCACTGTTGGGAGTGATAGGCACCCACCCCTCATATGTCTGGGCACTGCTGGGAGTGATAGGCACACACCCCTCATATGTCTGGCCACTGCTGGGGGTCCTCTACACCCGCCCCTCATTTGTCTGGGCACTGCTGGGAGTGATAGGCACCCACCCCTCATATGTCTGGGCACTGCTGGGAGTGATAGGCACCCACCCATCATATGTCTGGGCACTGCTGGGAGTGATAGGCACACACCCCTATGTATCTGTCCACTGCCGTGCTACGAGCCGTACCCATGCGCTGATGGCCTGGGTACGGCCCGTACCCCTACGGCACCCCAACTTTGGGGGTGCGGCCCATACCCATGCCTTTGGGACGTGGGTACGAGCTGTCCCGCCATTGTTGGTGTGACATAGGGGTAGGCGTGGCATGTGCCGTACCCACGCGCTGATGGCCTGGGTACGGCCCGTACCCCTACGGCACCCCAACTTTGGGGGTGCGGCCCGTACCCATGCCTTTGGGACGTGGGTATGAGCTGTCCCGCCATTGTTGGTGTGACGTAGGGGTAGGCGTGGTATGTGCCGTACCCACGCGCTGATGGCCTGGGTACGGGCCGTACCCCTACTGCACCCCAACTTTGGGGGTGCGGCCCTTATCCATGCCTTTGGGACGTGGGTACGGGCCGTCCCGCCCTTGTTGGTGTGACGTAGGGGGAGGCGCGGTATGTGCCGTACCCACGCTCTGGGGGGCGTGGGTACGTCCCGTACCACCATTGTGGTGGTGACGGGTACGCGTCCACGTCCACTTCCGTTGTGGCGGGACGTGGGATTGGTGGACACGCCCCCCGAAGTGACCAGTCCATGGAGGTAATTGATGTGCAGGATGTTTTAGTAATTTGTGGGGTGTGGGTTATGTTTCCCGTCCCTTGCACACACCCCCCCCCCCCCCCCTTTGCCCCTGGGGGTTGTTCTGACCTTCTGCGGCGTCTGCGTCGGTTTCTGTACACGAGGTGATAGGCTATGAGGGCCGGGATGACACGTAGGTTGGGGTCCATCGCTGTCCGTCGCATACCGGGGCTCCTTGTTCACGTCGTCCTCAATTTCCCGGTACAAAAGGGGGTGGTGATGGACGGAGAATCAGAACCAATCAAACACTCAACCCAGTCAACAGATCTGGGTTTGATCCATCACCGTTCTTTAGCCCACTCTGCCACCCCAGTTCAGACATGGTAATATGCAAATCAGTCTGACCCTGTGCCTCATAGGAACAGTCCAGCCTGAACTGCCATGCCATGCCTTCCCTGGACCGGAAACAAGCTTCCTAGGACCGGTTTCTGGCATTTCAGCCGTCTTCAGCCAGGCATGCTTGAATGCAGTGGCAAAGTGAGCAAGGGACTCACGTCTGAGCATACCCTGCCAACTTATGGCGAACAAAGTGGTACAAAAGGGGGTGGTGATGGACGGAGCATCAGAACCAATCAAACACTCACACCCAGTCAACAGATCTGGGTTTGATCCATCACCGTTCTTTAGCCCACTCTGCCACCCCAGTTCAGACATGGCCATATGCAAATCAGTCTGACCCTGTATCTCATGGGAACAGTCCAGCCTGAACTGCCAAGCCATGCCTTCCGTGGACCGGAAACAAGCTTCCTAGGACCGGTTTCTGGCATTTCAGCCATCTTCAGCCAGGCTTGCTTGAATCCAGTGGAAAAGTGAGCAAGGGACTCACGTCTGAGCATACCCTGCCAACTTATGGCGAACAAAGCGGTACAAAAGGGGGTGGTGATGGACGGAGCATCAGAACCAATCAAACACTCACACCCAGTCAACAGATCTGGGTTTGATCCATCACCATTCTTTAGCCCACTCTGCCACCCCAGTTCAGACATGGCCATATGCAAATCAGTCTGACCCTGTGCCTCATGGTAACAGTCCAGCCTGAACTGCCAAGCCATGCCTTCCGTGGACCGGAAACAAGCTTCCTAGGACCGGTTTCTGTCATTTCAGCCGTCTTCAGCCAGGCTGGCTTGAATCCAGTGGCAAAGTGAGCAAGGGACTCACGTCTGAGCATACCCTGCCAACTAATGGCGAACAAAGCGGTACAAAAGGGGGTGGTGATGGACGGAGCATCAGAACCAATCAAACACTCACACCCAGTCAACAGATCTGGGTTTGATCCATCACCGTTCTTTAGCCCACTCTGCCACCCCAGTTCAGACATGGCCATATGCAAATCAGTCTGACCCTGTGCCTCATGGGAACAGTCCAGCCTGAACTGCCAAGCCATGCCTTCCCTGGACCGGAAACAAGCTTCCTAGGACCGGTTTCTGGCATTTCAGCCGTCTTCAGCCAGGCTTGCTTGAATCCAGTGGCAAAGTGAGCAAGGGACTCACGTCTGAGCATACCCTGCCAACTTATGGCGAACAAAGCGGTACAAAAGGGGGTGGTGATGGACGGAGCATCAGAACCAATCAAACACTCACACCCAGTGTACTGGGGTGAATGTATGACATTGTTCTGCATTCTGTCCATCAATTGTTGTTTTTGCAATTGTCACCCCGATTGGGAAGGGTATGCCCAGACGTGGGTCCCGTGCTCTCCATGCCACTGGAATCAAGCTATCCTGGCTGAAGAGGGGTGAAACCCCGAAACCGGTCCTAGGATGCTTGTTTCCAGTCCAGGGAGGACCTTGGCTTGGCAGTTCGGGCTGGACTGTTCCCATGAGGCACAGGGTCAAGACTGATTTGCATATGGCTGGGTTCAAACTGGAAAGGCATGGTGAGCAAAAAAACGATGGATTTAGGCCCAGATCTCTGTACTGGGGTGAATGTATGACATTGTTCTGCATTCTGTCCATCAATTGTTGTTTTTGCAGTCCTCAATTTCCCGGCAGTTTTTGACTCCCGTAAAAACTGCTGCGTGCGGAGTGACGTCGGCACGAATCGTACTTGCTGGTCCGTAGAACGCTGCCTGACTCCGTCCGGACGACGCGTATGCGCCGTCCAGAATCAGATTTGTATGTATTTTTTTGCCGGTCGGTGTTTTTTACGACTCGTACGGAAATGGTATTTCTGTGCGAATCGTACTTGCGAGTTTGTAAGGTGTTTTTCCCGGGTACGAGTCGGACGGAAAAAACGCTCCGTACGACCATTCGTACCCGGGTTTTACAGGATCGGAATCGACACCTATGTGTACATCTGACTCCAATCAGGCAACACGTGCCCCTAAAATGATCCTTACTGCTCCAAGTGCCTAGATAATTTCGTTTTTTAAGTGACGGCTCCAAGGCACTACAGGGGGAGGGATTATTGTGAATACAGCAAGGAGAGGGGGTGGATAATTCAATACAAGGCTGGGCATGCAGGAAAGTTAAAACGCATTGCTGTTGTGTGCGGGTGTGTGTGTGGAGGGGTAATATGTGTGTGGTAGAGGCATGTGAGCGAGTGCATGTCTGAGTGCATGTGTGTATCCACTGGGGCCAGCTTGTTTATGTATGTGGGTAAGGGAGAACATGTGCTTGTCTGTCACCCTCCACTTTGGCTGTGTCTCCTACAAGTGACCCTTGCATCTTGAGTCAGCTGGTTGCCAGCATGTTTGTGTATGTGGGTAAGGGAGAGTGTGTGATGGTGTCTGTCACCCCACACAGGGCAGTATCCCCCACCAGTGACCCGGCATCTTGAGTCAGCTGGGTTTCAGCATGTTTGTGTATGTGGGTAAGAGAGAGTGTGCGGGTGTGTCTGTCACCCTCCACATGGCAGCATCAGTACAAGCACGTTTGTGTATGTGGGTAAGGGAGAGCGTGCAAATGTCTGTCACCCCCACTTGCCAGTATCTCCCACCAGTGACCCTGACATCTTGTGCCAGCTCAGTGCCAGTATATTTATTTATGTGGGTAACAGGCTGTGTAATTGTGTCTATTACCCCCACATGCCAATATGTCCCGGCAGTGGCCCTGGCATCTTGAGCCAGCTCTATTTAAAAAATGTAAGACTAGCAGACAGTCTGTCTGATTGTTTTGCATTCAGGGACTTGTAGTCCTTCTTTATGTTGTTAAAAAAAGATTACAAGCACAGAAAGCAAGTGAAACAAGCATTTGCAATGCAATAGGTGTCGCATTTACGGAGGTTTGAGTTATTGGCATTGTAAATGACAATGCCTTTTATTTATGTTTTAAAACCCAAAACATAAATAAAAGGCTGTTGGACCCGGCCTAGTGGTGTGGTCTTAACCCTCTTGGATTGTGCTCGTCCCCCGCACCGGCCTACACGGGCCGCCCTTTCAGGCCGCCAGGGACCCCTCCTCCCTTCGAGGCCCCCTTTGGATTGTACCCGTTTTCCTACACCCGCCTCAGCGGCCCCCTTTTCCAGGCCGCACAGGGACCCCTCATCCCTTCGGGGTCCCCCCCATGCTTGCTCCACGCACCAGCCCACGCAGCCTGGCTCCCTCCGGCCTCGGCCCCAGCGAAGCCCCGACATCGAGGCACCAAGATCTGGCCAGGGGGCACCGCATGGCCACTTCACCACTCCCGGAGGAGGAGAGTTTCGATGGGACCCCCACCGTCCCTCAACACCTAAGTGCGATCGTCCTCCGGCCTCCCCGGCCCTGGCGCCTCTCCCGCTGGGCGTCTGGCCTCTCCCAGCCCGGTCACTCCGCCCCCCCAGGCGCAAGGGTCTAGACATCAAAGGGCTCCAGACCTATATCTGGGGCAACCCCGCAATGGGACAGTAGTTGTATCCCGGAGTCAAGAGCCCTGCTGATGGAATCGCGGCTGACCCTACGGAGAAGAACTCTGGCTTGACACTATACCACGAGCCCTGCTGACTGCGTCGCGGCTCCACCTTATTGAGACAAGGAACCTCACGGAACATCGGGGCCCTGCTGACGCTGTCGCGGCCCAACCTCGCTGAAACCTCCCCCAGAGCCCTGCTGACGTCGTCGCGGCTCGAGCTGAACTGAAACACCGTAAGAGCCCTGCTGACCTAGTCGCGGCTCAAGCTCCACGAACTGATCGCCAGAGCCCTGCTGACGCCGTCGCGGCTCGACCCCTCCGAGACCCAGAGTCCCTCCAGCTTGAGGATCAAGAACTGGGCCTAAGGTACCCTCGTACCCAGCTGCTACTAAAGACTGTCCCGCTACCCCGTCCCTACCAAAGACTTTGAGACTCTTGCGGATCCCTTGATCCCCCCTTGTATATATCGATAACCGTAACTTCCTAAATGTTGATAAAGAATTGCTCGTCTTGATAAACATCCTCGAGTCCTGTGTGGTGGTGTTACTGTGCTAGTACAGGTATAGGGGAAGGACCTCTCCTAGGAGGCTTCTCAGCAGCGCTCGGCTACTTCGTACAGTGTGGGGGCCCCCCTGGGTGGTCTCTCCGACTCCCCCGAGGTCCGCCCTCCAACATTTGGTGGCCAGCGACGGGATCCCAGCCGAACGCAGATCGTACAAGCAAGTAACCCACTCGCTATCCATCCAGACGAACAGAGACCATGAGCAACCAGGAAACCACCGCGACCATGGAGTTCCAACCAGAACGATTGGAAGAGTACACGCACAAAGAGTTAAAACAGTTCTGCAAGGACAAGGGCATTGCGACCACCGGCCTAGGTACCAAGGAAGAGATGCAGAAAGCCCTGAGAACCTGGATAGAGTCTGAGGCGGGTCCCTCCCAGAGTGAAGGTCCCCTGCCCCTGAATGCAGCCACGCCACTAGCACCGACCCCAGCGAACGGAGGGAGAAACAGCCTGGAAACCGGCCTCTCCGCGGAAGAAATACGAGAGCGGGAGAAGGTCCGGACCCATGAGCTAGAGCTCGCACGACTTCGGCTGGACGGCGAACTCCTGCTGGCCGAAAATAAATTGGCCATGGAACAGCTACGGCTACAAGAGGAGATAGAGGAGAAGAAGCGGCATCGAGAGCTGGAGGAGAAAAGGCTGACCCTCGAACACGAGCGGGGCCTCAAAGAACTCGAACTCAAGGCCCAGAAGGGGGAGACCGGCACCCCCAGCAATAGAGACGCTCTGCCGCCCACCGAAGCCAAGGTCCATATTCCCAAAGATGTCGTCAAGGAGTACTATAAAAACGGCGACATCCAGCAATGGTTTAAGGCGTACGAGGTGGCCATGACCTCCCATCGGGTACCCCGGAAGGATTGGGGTGCCGGCCTATGGGGTCGGCTCCTTAGCGAGGGCCGAGACACCCTACTCCAGCTCCCGGAAGAGGTGATGACCTCGTACGACCATATGAAGGAGGCCCTGCTCACCCGCTATGGACTAACCACGGAAATGTACCGCCAGCGTTTCAGAGACTGCAAGAAAATCCCCGGTAGCACGTGGGTAGAGTATGTTGACTTTTTCAGCAGGGCCCTAGAAGGTTGGATCAAGGGGAGCAAGGTCACCACCTACGGGCAGCTGGTCGACCTCATTATTTGGGAACACCTCTCCAACAACTGCTTCGTGGAGCTAAGACAACACCTCCTCGACAGCAAGCTGACCGAGCCGCGGAAGCTCGCTGCCGAGGCCGATCGATGGGTCAACACCCGAGTCCCCCGGAGCTCGATGGGGGAGTACCAGCAAAACCCCACCGGACCCCCCCGCCAGCGCAGCGGGGGAGGAGGGTCGAACAGGAATCGGGACATCCCAGCCGGGCCGCCCCGGAGTCCGCCTCGGGGGCCGCCTCAGCAACACACCTCCCCGAACTTAGCCCGAAGAGGGACAACGCCAGCCAAAACCGGACCCCAGCCCACGATAACCTGCTACGGCTGCCAACAAACAGGACACTATGCCAGCGACCCTGCCTGCCCCCGGAACCGACGAAGTGGGACCAGCGGGCCCCCGCCCCGACAACTAGCGGCTGCCGCCCTGGGAGAAGGGGAGGAAGAACCCCTCGACGGGGGGTCCACTGAGTGGGAGCCGGCGGCCATGTCCCTGGTCTGCCTGGGCAGCCGAGAAATGGTGCCCCGAACACCCATCCCGAGCAACACCCAGAAGTACCAACAGTGGGTCACTATCAATGGACGACGGGCCGAAGCCCTCCGTGACACCGGAGCCAGTGTCACCGCTGTCCGCTGCCACCTGGTGGCCCCCGAACAGATCCTGCCGAATGTGCTATGCCCCGTCCGGACGGCTGACAACAGCGAGAGCATGTGCCAGGTGGCCCAGATTCCCTTCGAATGGGGAGGGGTGACGGGCATGCTGAAGGTGACTGTCCGCGACGACGCTCCGGTGGACTGCCTCCTGGGGAACGACCTCGAGAGTTCCCCCTGGGCTCAAGTGGAGCGGCGAGAGCATCTCCGAATGCTAGGACTACCCTTATGGGCCTGCGCCACCACCCGGTCCATGGCCGCCCAGGCCCCCCGTTCATCCATGGCCGCCGACACCGTCGAGCCCGAGGGGCCCGTGCCACCACCTGCCTCAAGCAAGAAAGAAGCGGACACCGATGCCAGATCCACGGTGCCCCCCCCGGACGAGATCGCCTCTCTCGGCACACTCCCGGAGCTTGCTCAATGGCGCCACGACGGGGGCCCCACCAGAGAACAGTTCTTGCAGGAACAGAAGACCTGCCCCTCCCTTGAAGGAGTCCGGCAGCAAGCGGCCTCGCAGGCCAACGGTGACCAGACCGGAACCCACTGGGTCTATTGGGCCGAAGGACTACTGTACAGCGAGCAGAAGATTGCAGAACTGGGGGCCAGTCGAGTGCTGGTGGTCCCCCTTCGATTCCGGGAGTTCCTCCTTAACCTGGCACATGATGTGCCCCTCGCCGGGCACCTGGGGCAGGACAAAACCTACAGCCGCCTGGTGACCCACTTCTACTGGCCCCGGATGCGGAGGGACGTGGACAACCACTGCCGGTCCTGCCAGACCTGCCAAGCCAGCGGCAAGACGGGGGGACGGGTCAAAGCCCCTCTCCAGCCCTTCCCAGCAGTCAACACCCCGTTCAAATGGGTCGGAATAGACATCGTAGGGCCCCTGGACCCCCGGACTGCCCTGGGTCACCGCTTCATCCTGGTCCTCGTAGACCACGCAACCAGGTACCCTGAGGCCATCCCGCTTCGAACTGTGACAGCCCCCGTAGTGGGCCGGGCCTTAATGGGGATCTTCTCGAGAGTGGGGTTCCCCCGAGAAGTGGTGAGCGACCGAGGTACGAACTTCATCCTTAAATACATGCGGTCCCTGTGGCAGCAGTGCGGGGTCACGTACAAGTTCACCACCCCATACCACCCTCAGGGGAACGGACTGCTCGAGCGGTTCAACAGAACCTTAAAAGGCATGATCAAGGGCCTGGAAGAACCCATACGGCGGAGATGGGATGTCCTGCTGCCGTGCCTCCTGTTTGCCTATCGGGAGGTCCCGCAGAAGTCCCTGGGATTCAGCCCTTTCGAATTGTTGTACGGGCATCCAGTCCGAGGACCCCTCAGCCTGGTCAAGGAGGGCTGGGAGACGAAGCCCCGAGATGCCCCTCCCGACGTCTACAGATACCTCCTGACCCTGCGAAACCAGACACGAAGGTTCCGAGCCCTGGCCGAAGCCAACCTCGAGGCCAGCCAAGAGGACATGAAAAGATGGTACGATCAAAACGCCTCTACCATCGAGTTTGAGCCGGGCCAGCAAGTCTGGGTCATGTCACCGGTTGACCCCTGCGCCCTCCAGGACAAATGGACCGGGCCCTTCAAGGTGGTGGAAAAGAAGAGCCCTGTCACCTACCTGATCGACATGGAGTCTCCCCGGAACCCCCTCCGGGTTCTACACGCTAACCGGCTCAAACCCCACTTTGCCCGGACCGAACTAAGCCTACTGCTAGCGACCGACGACGGGGGCGAAGGCGACTCCGAGCCCCTACCCGACCTCCTGCGGACCAGCGACCACGACGGGACCATCGAAGGTGTCCAACTCGCCTCCTCCCTGACCCCGGAACAGCACCACGACTGTCAGCAACTGTTGCAGCCCTTTGCGGCCCTCTTCTCCCTCACTCCGGGGGTGACTCCATGGTGTGTCCACGACGTCGACACTGGGAACAGTCCCCCCGTGCGACACAGAGCCTACAGAGTACCCGACCGTGTGCGGGCCTGCATCCAGGCTGAGGTGGCGAAGATGCTGGCCCTCGGGGTCATCGAGCCCTCCGACAGCCCGTGGGCCAGTCCCATCGTCCTGGTGCCAAAGGCCGCCACACCAGGCACCCCCCCCGGAGCTACGATTTTGTGTGGACTACCAGGCCCTGAACGCTGTTACCAAGACCGACGCCCATCCTCATCCCCGGGCCGACGAGCTCATCGACCGCTTAGGGGCAGCCCGCTACCTGAGCACTTTTGACCTCACCGCCGGGTACTGGCAGATCCAGCTCACCCCCGGTGCCCAAGAGAGATCCGCTTTCTCCACCCCTGATGGGCACTACCACTTTCGGGTGATGCCCTTCGGCATGAAGAACGCCCCGGCCACCTTCCAGAGACTAGTGAACAAGGTCCTGGCCGGGCTAGAGGCCTTCAGCACGGCTTATTTAGATCACATTGCCGTATACAGCAGCCACTGGGCTGAGCACCTGGGGCACCTCAAAGCAGTCCTGGCCGCCCTCCAAAGGGCCGGGCTCACGATCAAGGCCAGCAAATGCCAGATAGGCCAAGGATCGGTGACCTATCTGGGCCATCAAGTAGGGAGCGGTCAGGTGGCTCCCCTCCAACCGAAAGTTGATGCCATCCAGGCGTGGGAACCCCCCACCACCCAGACAGCTGTCCGGGTACTACCGGCGATTCATCAGAGACTATGGGAGCATTGTCGGCCCCCTCACAGAGCTCACGTCAAAAAAGCAGCCCAAGAAGGTACACTGGACCCCCCGCTGCCAGACGGCCTTCGAGACTCTCAAAACGGCGATGTGCACTGCCCCCGTGCTACAGGCCCCTGACTACAGCAAGGAGTTCGTGGTGCAGACGGACGCCTCCGAATATGGAATTGGGGCCGTCCTGTCCCAGGTAGATTCGGAGGGACTCGACAGACCCGTGGCCTTCATCAGCCGACGGCTGCTGCCCCGGGAGCAGCGGTGGAGCACCATCGAGCGGGAGGCCTTCGCTGTAGTGTGGGCCCTCAAAAAGCTCCGGCCCTATCTCTTCGGCACCCACTTCCGGGTCCAGACCGACCACCGGCCCTTGCGGTGGTTAATGCAAATGAGGGGCGAGAACCCCAAGCTGCTGCGATGGTCCATCTCGCTGCAAGGGAGGGACTTCTCTGTTGAACACCGGCCCGGCAATGACCACGCCATCGCCGACGGCCTGTCCCGCTTCTTCCGTCTTGACGAGGAGAACCCCCAAGGAAATGGGTGACTCTCCCTGCCTTCGGCTGGGGGGGACGCCTGTTGGACCCGGCCTCGTGGCGTGGTCTTAACCCTCTTGGATTGTGCTCGTCCCCCGCACCGGCCTACACGGGCCGCCCTTTCAGGCCGCCAGGGACCCCTCCTCCCTTCGAGGCCCCCTTTGGATTGTACCCGTTTTCCTACACCCGCCTCAGCGGCCCCCTTTTCCAGGCCGCACAGGGACCCCTCATCCCTTCGGGGTCCCCCCCATGCTTGCTCCACGCACCAGCCCACGCAGCCTGGCTCCCTCCGGCCTGGGCCCCAGCGAAGCCCCGACATCGAGGCACCAAGATCTGGCCAGGGGGCACCGCATGGCCACTTCACCACTCCCGGAGGAGGAGAGTTTCGATGGGACCCCCACCGTCCCTCAACACCTAGGTGCGATCGTCCTCCGGCCTCCCCGGGCCTGGCGCCTCTCCCGCTGGGCGTCTGGCCTCTCCCAGCCCGGCCACTCCGCCCTCCCAGGCCCCAGGCGCAAGGGTCCGGACATCAAAGGGCTCCAGACCTATATCTGGGGCAACCCCGCAATGGGACAGTAGTTGTATCCCGGAGTCAAGAGCCCTGCTGATGGAATCGCGGCTGACCCTACGGAGAAGAACTCTGGCTTGACACTATACCACGAGCCCTGCTGACTGCGTCGCGGCTCCACCTTATTGAGACAAGGAACCTCACGGAACATCGGGGCCCTGCTGACGCTGTCGCGGCCCAACCTCGCTGAAACCTCCCCCAGAGCCCTGCTGACGTCGTCGCAGCTCGAGCTGAACTGAAACACCTTAAGAGCCCTGCTGACCTAGTCGCGGCTCAAGCTCCACGAACTGATCGCCAGAGCCCTGCTGACGCCGTCGCGGCTCGACCCCTCCGAGACCCAGAGTCCCTCCAGCTTGAGGATCAAGAACTGGGCCTAAGGTACCCTCGTACCCAGCTGCTACTAAAGAGTGTCCCGCTACCCCGTCCCTACCAAAGACTTTGAGACTCTTGCGGATCCCTCGATCCCCCCTTGTATATATCGATAACCGTAACTTCCTAAATGTTGATAAAGAATTGCTCGTCTTGATAAACATCCTCGAGTCCTGTGTGGTGGTGTTACTGTGCTAGTACAGGTATAGGGGAAGGACCTCTCCTAGGAGGCTTCTCAGCAGCGCTCGGCTACTTCGTACAGTGTGGGGGCCCCCCTGGGTGGTCTCTCCGACTCCCCCGAGGTCCGCCCTCCAACAAAGGCATTGTCATTTGCTATGCCCAATAGCTGAAACTCGGTAAATGCGAGACCTATTGAATCACAAATGCTTGTTACCTGAGTCAGGGGCACCGCTTTTGCTTTGGAAGAAATAGAAGAAGCTTTTCGACTCGCATTTGATCACCAAAGGGGATGAAACATTTTCTGCAGCATGGAAGCAAGGAGTTTTGTTACACGATTTAGGGATTGAGAGACAAAATATATATGAAAGCCTTGATGAGATTGGGACTAGGCATGCTGAGGGCCAACCTAGGGATGTCTTTGAAATGTCACTCATGATGTTGGAACAGCATTTTGGTCAGCGCATTAACGTTGTCAAGGAAAGATATAAGTTATTTTCCAGGGTGCCAGCAAAAACTGAGAAGGCAATCAATTATGTGGCTTCCCTGAAGCGGTTGGTGTGCACATGTAAATTTGATGACTTGGCTGATTCACTTATCAGAAACCAGCTTGTGCATTGCACAAATGATACCAGAGTTCAAGAGAAACTTTTAACTAAAAATCCCACTTTAAAGGAGGCAATAGACATTGTAGAGGGAAAGGAACACACTTCTGCCTGGGTTAAGGAAATGAGAATCACACGTCCCACTACTGTTGAGCGGGTAACCAGGATCAGGGAAGGAAACGAACGAGACCATAAGAAACATGCGGACTATAAAAAACCTACTCACATAATCACTGCGACCAAAGGGCTGGTCGAAGGAAGAGACTACTAATTTGAGTGCTTCAAGTGTCCAGGATGCTAGAATGTTATTGATGTCCTTGGGTGGACAGACAAGTTGAAAGTGTGGTCAAGGACTCTTTACAGTGTGCGGGGAGTAGTAAAGACAGATCTGTTAGGACTGTTCCTCTGTCTCCTGTTGAGGTTCTGTCTGAACCCCAGATTACGTTAGGGTTGGATATAGTGGGCCCGTTTGAGCTGGGACCCTCTTCAGGGAGATTTGTGCTGGTCCTGGTGGACTACGTCTCTAAGGGGGTTACAGCAAGTTGTGCGAGTTCTGTCACTACTAGGCATGTGATTGAGTTTTTGCGAGAAGTGTTTGCTTACGAAGGTGTGCCCAAGACCATCATTGCGGACAATGGTGTGTAATTTGCATCACTTGAAATGAGGGAGGTCTTGGAGGATCTTGCCATTAGGCACTACTGAACAGCTTTATATCCTCCCCAGGCAAATGGCTCAGTGGAGATCATGAACCACTTAGTCAAGGCTTGGGCTCAGACTGCGGTGGAAAAGGGTGTCCCTTTAAAGGCGGTACTCCAGGGGAAACTCTGAGCACACCGAAATACTCCCAATTTGGTCACTAAGGTGTCCCCTTTTTCTTGCTTGAATTGCAGGTTAGCGGGTAGTAAATTGAATCCTTCATGTTTGGAATTCAGGATACTGGCCCAGACTGTCAGACTACTCCAGCAGAATAACAAGGGGCAATTTGATGACAGACATAGGGTGCGTGCTTGTAAGTGGATTGTGGGGGATGAAGGCTTCATTATAAAGCCCAGTTTGGTGTCCCAAAGGAAGATCTAAATTCCTGGGTCTGAGACGCATAATTCAAGTAAAGAGGAATGTGGTGGTGGTGGATGATGGAAGTGTGCGGAGTATGTCTCGTTTAGTGAGGAGCGGAGTAAGGTGTACATCTGATGAGGATTGCAGTCGTGGCAATGAAGGGGACAATGTTAATGATGACCATAAGGGCAGAGTGGATGTTGGCGGTGGACCATATCAAGCTGGCATTCGCCGTAGCCAGCATTCTAACAAGAGATCGAAGCATCTGAATGACTATCTTTTACTGTATATGATACCATTAGCATTATGCATGGATCGGGGCTCAATGTAAACTTACACGTGTCATCAGTTTGCATTGTTATGTTTTTTAAGATACTGTGTACTTACATCACTTTGATTTTTCTCATTCTTATGCTTATACTTCAGTATTTTTCTCATACCACTCTCATACTTTCAGTTCTTACCTCTGCATCAGTGGTTACAGTTATTCTCCCATATGTTATTATTACATTTTTTACCTTATGTTCTTTTCAGTACATTTTGGTATTAGATCAAGTTCAGGGTGACACGAATTGTGAATTCTTTTTATACGTGAAAAGGGGAGCTGTGTTGTAAATTGCTTACTGCTGTGTGAAACCATGGCACTCAGATGTTCCATGTGATGTCTTGAGCTGCCATGGTTACAGGAGATGGAATGGTGGGGAGTTGGAGACTCGCTGTTGAGGGGAGAGGAGCTAACGGGGCTGTGCTGCACATGCTGGTGGATTAAAAGAAGACTTGAACTGGTAACCATGTCCAGAGAACTTCTCAACAGAATCACCTAATGAAGGACACCTGAAATGCACTGAAGATAAAATATAACTATGAACAAAAAAATCTAAGCAATATCATGATTGTGGTGTACCACATCCAGATAATGCAGATCATAATCAGAAAGCGCTGAAGAAATAACATAATTCAAATTGAAAGAAAATCTTGGAATACAGGTCTTAGTTTGAATCAGGATTGCGCTATTAGTAGCGCATGTGAGGGACTACTTGTCTGCTGATATGTTATGTACAGTAAAGCATGCGCATGCCACTCTGGTTGTTGTCTGAGTCCAGCACGTTTGAAGGCTTTTTGCATGCATTTACCTTGCGGCTGACAAATTGTTGAAGCATCAGAAAGGTATACTTGACAATGCATCCTTGGGATGTGTAAATACTTGTCCTTTCATTTGCATTCTGCCACTCTGGTATTGTATTGAGGCATTTGTATGGCTCTTACTTAATGTGGGGAGCATTTCACTTAACACTTGCTATGCAAAATTCTTGAAATTCGGTAATTACACCATTGGCATAATTTCAAGTCTGTTCAGGTAAAAATCCAATTGCGGGGACACTGGAACAATGCAAACGAACAAAACACAAATGGCTGCTTTTTACAGCACTTGTATGTTTTTTTTGCTATGTTTTTAGCAAGGGGTGTGTCCTTGTGTCCAAAATGGGCGCAAGAACGCATTTCATGCTAAAATATAACACTAAATGCCAGATATACATTTCTTGTAATTTTGCCAAAAGTAAGCATAATTTCCCAAAAGAATTTTTTTCGTGAATTTCACACACCTCTAATGCTAATCTGGCGTTTAACGACACATTTTGAGAGTCTGCTTTGAACTTCAACTGTAGGTATAATGGTCATTTTCTATGGGAGAGACTATGAGCAATGTAGGGTGGCTGGAACATTGCTTAGCTATAGGTAGCCAGTGAAGGGCCTGTAATCACACCCGTCTTGTTCTGTGGGGAGTAGGTGTAAGAGAAGTCTTGCTACCGCATTCTGAAAAGTTGTACTTATCTATCAGGAAGCAAGAGGCCCTTAGTTGTGGGGTGCTTTAAGCTCACTATTCTCACTATTTTGAATTGCTCTCCTAGCAGACACATCTTGCTCAAGCAGTCACTCACACCAGGCAACTGTGAGTTTTTTTTGTAGTGTTTCTTTTAAATGTATATTGCTCCCAGAACTTTTTCCCATATATAAAAAGGCTATTTGTTTTGATAGCTCACTGTAGGAAAGTAGGATCTACTTCTATGGTTATCCCCACTTGTTGCTTGGTGCTAAGCTGTATTTGAATAGTCTGACTGGGATCCTGCTAATCAGGACCCCAGTCTATCTGCGTTCTCCATAAACTTGGTGTGTTCAGTACTTAGCTACATCCCAAATTGGATCCTGGGGTACCCTAATAAGTCCCTAAAACATGATACTAAGGTACCCAGGGCATAGGTACACCAGGGGTCTCCCATGGGCTGAAGCATGTATTTTGCCACCCATGAGAGGCCATTCAAAATGGATCTACAGTAGGCCTGGGCATAGTTCGCGGAGTTTTGCTACGCGGAACTTTGCGAAGTTACAAAAAACTCTGCGAAGTTCCGTGAGTGACGGAGTGCAGTGTGAACTGCAGTTTGTGCAGGTATTCCTGCAGCTCGGGTAGAAATTCTACCCGAGCAGCAGCTCGAAATCGCGAACTTACCGTTCGCGATCGCGAGCTGGGAAAAAACTCCATTCACACATCGCGAAGCGGAGTTTTCTGCACTTCGCAAGCTCCGCGGAGTGCAGAAAATTCTGCAAACTCTGCGAATGGAGCGAAGTTTACTGAATAGGCCTAATCTACAGGTCTGTCAGGCCTTCCATTGCAGCTTGTGTAAACTAGTGCTAGCACCACTTATTAAAGATTAGGTTTCCTAAATCTAGGGTCACTGCACCTAAAATCTATAAGTCACCTTATAGCAGGCCGTTTGCAATCCTGAAGGCAGGGTGCTTGGTTCTAACTGAGAGGGTGCCCCTGCATGAGCAGGACATCCCTGCAGCCTATGGAGTTCATTCTCCCTTGGTGTCAGTGAAGCAGCCATATACTATATAGAGGGGCACGCATAATTACGCGATGACCATCTCCCAAGCAGCTGCAACAAATTCAATCATTTTTGGTATCAAACATGTTGGAATCGTACCCCTACACTGTAAATGGTGTGGGAGGTATGATTCCAAGCACTGGAAGAGCCCTCTGGCACCAAACTGGGCAAAGGACATGGGAGTAACCTCCCCCATATCCAGACCCTCCCCTGGGAGGATCCCCCGAATCTTCCCGACCATTTCCCTAGGGTACTTAAGGGCTTACCTGGGTGTAGGTCCCTAGATTCGTAGTGGGATAAGATTCATATCAGACACCACTGCACTTCTACCGTCTGGGCACTCTGGACTTTGCTGGACTTTGTCTGGGCCTGACTTTGTCTCCCTTCCAGTCCGCTGCATCGTCTGTGCCTGTGCATCATACAGGAACCTTCCACGGCCTTTTAGGCATCAAGGATACTTGAAGAAAATCTCCCTTGGAGTGAAGGAGTCACTCCCCTGTATTTGCAGGCACCGCAACTAAGTCGACTAGTCTGCAGATCCTGAGCTCCTCTGGACTCCGTGGCTCTGTAACACAGGTCATGGTTTTCCACAGCTCACGAGGCCTTCTCTGCCCTCTCACCAAGTTTGAGGTAAGTACCCCTCATGGGGGTTGCAATAACCGAACCCCTGTGCACCACGTCCAACTTGCAGATGCAAAGGCAAGTAGCCCCAACCTTGAGCATCTCCAGTGACTACAACCATGGACCACACCGCGTCGTGTGCATCGTGGCCTGCATCTTTTGGTGAGCTGCTTGAGTTCCTCTCGCGACTCAAGTGCCTCTGGCCCGTGGGTCCACTGGAGGGTCACACTTGTTTCTTTTTGGCTCTCCTGATTGCTCGGGCCTGTCTGGACTCCCCTGAGTCCCCTGGACCTTGCGGGTCCCGATGTTGCTCCTTCTTTGAATCCTGCATGGCTTGCCTTTGCCAAGGCTTGTTGGTGCTCCCGCCGGATACCGAAACTTCAGCACTCAACATCCTTCATGGGACAGCTCATGCACAGCTCCTGGTCTTCCTCAGCATTGCCTGGTCCTCACAGCTACAGAGTTAAGGTCATCATCATCCATCCTGCAACACCTGACATCGGAGGGCATTCGTCTTCCAAGTCACCTGGTCACTCCTGAGAGACATATACTCTGTGCCCTCTGCTTGCAGGTACCTCTCATCTAGAATCTACCTTCAGATTCCCCTGGACACTTCCTCCTTCTTTAGCAGCAGCACTTTCCTGAAGTCCTCCATTGAGTTTGACAGCAGTTTCCGACACCATTTCACACATATGCACCCGACTTCCCTGGTGTAGGTAACGTTGGTACTAGGGTATCAATGGGTGGGGTGACTCTATAACTTTCTGTCTTCCACTGGGTTTCTTCAGGGTCCACTGGGAAGGGTCCTAACTCTCTAAAAATCCAATCTCGACTTACATGTAGATTTGTACGGAGCACGCAGTCGTGTAGTCACACTACACACACTCTCTGTGGAGGTCCTATCTACTCATCTTGCGTGGTTCCTTGGGTCCCCAGCACTTCTACGTCCTCTCGACATTGTCTTGACTCCAGTAGTGGTTCTTATACCACATTCTTAGTACATGGTTTGGTTCCCCCCGGGGTCATTGTGTATTTCGTGCTATTTACTGTGTTTCTTTGCTGAAGTATTGTGTGCATTGTGCATATCTCCGGGTAGGAGATATTTCTATATGTTAGAGACTATTATATAATAAATACATATTTTTATAAATACTTTGTGTGGTTCTTTTGCACTTAATCTATACTGTAAGATTGTATTCTGGTAAAACAAGCTACTTTACACTCCCTCTGGACTAAGCCTGAAGGCTGCTCTCCAAAGCTATCACTTATAGAGCTTTCTAAAGTTGTCTAAGACTTCTTAAATCACCATAAGAGTTGTCTGGACTGGTGCAAGGTGTCTACTTCCATAAGTGTACACCATATACCAGGCCAGCTTCTCATATCGGTGTGCAGCAGTTGGGAGTCAAGCCTGCAATTTTTTACCAGATAAATCTTTCTGTTGATTAATTGAAAAACATCACTAATACTAGGCCCATGTAAGACAAGCTTAGAATAAGTAAGTTCTACTGAACCTAGCGTTTGGTAGTTAAGGGTACAGCACACCCTTTCTCCAACCTCAGAGAGTTTAGTTACCACTAGGTTAGGTAGGTGCAGCACCACACCACATTTGGTATGTCTTCAAAAACAGACATGCCAGTGGCTCTCTGACTACTAGATACAGTGAACATTCGTTCCAAGAACTGAAAGAGCACTGTGTGCCTCTAGAAAATTGAAGACAGGGAAGGAGCCAACACTCAACGCCTCCTAGAGGTGTCACTGTTAGATGACCTCATGAAAACCTCAGGGTCAGAAGAACAGGATAGAGTGGGTGGGACAGGGCATGAGGAGAGGCCAGGAGGTGGATATTGCTATTAAGGTTCCAGAAGGTTGGTTGCTTGGCAGCAAAGTGCATGACTACCAAGTATTGTATAACTTGATTATGAGGGAGCATATCTGTTATAATTGACTTGTGTCTTTCATTTCTCTTGATGTGTCTTCCCTGCTGCTCAGCTAGTATGAGTGTTAGAATGTCTGATGACCTCACGGAATGCTTGAGTGCCTGGCTTGTGTGTGGAGTGTCAGTTGATGGTTGCAGGCTGAGCAGTGTTGTGTTTATGTCCTTGCTGCTATGTGACCTCCTTGGGTTCCAACTTTTACATTCTGTAACTATGGAATCCAGTGAGATCAGTTGCATTGCAGTTCAAGGCTGGAAGAGGAGTGTCCAGTCTGTCCTCCTCGATACTGCTGGGTTCTTGAATAAATCCACTTCTTCAAATCTAATATATGGATCTTTATTGTACAACAATGGCGACGAGGATGGGATTCGAACCCACGCGTGCTGTGAAGGTCTTCTTAAAGATAATTTTTCTGACAATGGCGGACAATTTGTTAGTGAGTCATTTAAGAAATTTATCAAGGAAGCGGGCATTAACCACAGAACCACCTCCTTGTACCATCCAGAAGGGAATGGTTGCGTGGAACGCTTTAATAGAGTAATCAAAGGGGTCATCGAACTATCTTTCAGTAACCATTTAGATTGGGAAGATGAACTGAGAAAGACTGTAAATGCTTATAGAGTAACTCGTTGTGAGTCTTCAGGGTATGCCCTGTTTGAAATGATGAGAGGTAGATTACCACGTACAGAAGATAACATGGGTTGGTAAAAATGTACCAGATCTGTAGGTTGGTATGCTAGTAAAGTGAGGAAATCTCTAGAAGATAATCAACAGAAACAGAAAGAAATATTTGACCGCACGCATAATATAAAAAAAGTACATCTTTGCGTTGGTGATGTCGTTAAAGTAAAAAAAGGCAGACTAACACGCAAGGGATGTTAAATTAGTATTACAACTTATTTCTTCTTGGGAAGATACTGCTAACCTCTCTCTCAAACGCATTTCTTATAAACTTACTGTATTACTTTGCTTGGTTTCTTTCAGACGAACATCGGATGTTAAGGCTTTAGATGTTTCTAACAGGTCTTACCAACCTGAGGTCGTTAGTTTTTATCTTAAGAAGAGAACCAAAACTATGTCTTCCTCTATTTTCTTCCCTTTCATTCCTCTTAATGAATGTCTAATGTGTCGTTAATTGTCTCAAAGAGTATGAAAAAAGGACGGTAAGTCTTAGAGGAATTGAAACTCAACTGTTGATTTCTTACAGATCTCCTCATAAGGGAGTTTCTTCTCCCATGCTTGCTAGATGGGTTAAAGAAGTGATGAGTGAAAGTGGTGTTGATGTTTCTATTTTTGGTGCGCACTCTGTTAGAGACGCTTCTGCTTCTAAAGCTTTTATGCTAGGTGGAGGACTACAGGATATCCTTACAGCAATGACAGTTGCACTCGGGCGTGTAGAAGCAACTGTCAGATGTTGCTTGTTTGTGGAACTATGACAACCACGCACGTTTCTTAGGTGCATGGTTGTTCCTAAGGGTCATTTCTTTAATCTATTCCTCCTCGCGATGCGCGAGTTAATGGCGGCAACGCGGAGGAGGAAAGGCACTACCGGCGTGTTCTCCGGGCCGGGAAAGCACCATAATTATAGCGGGAAGAGAAGGGAAGACCGGAACGGTCTTCGGGCTATGAGGCCGGCTTGTGAGTGAGAGAGGCGGGTGTACGCATACAAAAGCGGGCCCGATTCTCAAATTACGCGTTGCTAGGGAACGGTTAGCACTCGTGTTGGTATTTGAAATGCACATAAGGGAAAGAAAGGCTACCAATATGAAATTCTTGCGGCAGAAAAAATAAAAGGTGGAATCATAAAATGACAATTATTCAAAAAACCTTCATTAAAACAAAAGGTGGTAAAAAAAAGGAGAGCTCATAAGAGAGATCCGGTGAAAGAGAGTAAAGGCATGATAGGGTCAATAGGACCCAGTCATGTGAGGCATGAATAAAGGTACATGCATCAAATATGTTAATAATCATAATATTTTGTAAATACATAAAAGTAATAGCGAATGAAATGAGGGTACTTATCTCTGTGAGCAGCAGCAACAAAGAAAGGAGATGACTGCATGTTCACAGACTTTATACTTTATTGGAATGTAACTAAAGTTCTATATTCTCTTCATTGTTACTGCTGAGCTGTGGCAATAAAGGAGAATTTGCATAATCCTGGCCTCCGTGTCCTTAACCCCTTCCATGCTGCGCAAATTCCGCCGCTGTGCTGACGGAATCTTGCGCGGGCGTGGTCATGACGGAACGGTTCCGTCATGAGCACAGCTCAACCGTGGCTCATGACGGAACCGTTCCGTCATGAGCACCGAAGGGGTTAATAAAATCCAGATTTTCTGCCCAGCAGGCTGTGAAAAATCTAAATTTTCTACTCCTTTAAAGGTTATTAAAGTATTGTGTAATTCTGCGTTGTTGAGTGATGGGAAGGTGTGGCATGCTAGCAGAATTGCTAAATTCAGAGGTGAACTTGATTTTAACCTTTCCAATAAAAATAAGACTAACAGTCATCCAATCAAATATGATTGGATTCAAGATAATCTCTCTAAATCTGATTGTGTTGCAGAAAATTCCATCCACAACACACATCTTTGTGACTCAGAATTTTCTCCTTCTGCTACTGAAGGGGAAGATGGCGAAGATGGTGAAGTTCCCAACATTTATCAGGGCAGTTCTTCTAACACTAGCAATTTGTATATTACTCCCAGTGTAGATGCCAATCTCTCTGATTTTATTCAAGATAATTCTGTCGTAAAAGACAGGCGCTGCGTCCAAAGAATGCACCATTCCTGAAAGTAATTTTGAAGTGACCAGAGCTGGTCGAGTTTGTGTCAAACCACTTTATTTGAAGGATTACATTACAAATGTTTGTCCATCTTGATTTGGTTTTGCAACACGTCAAAAATTATTTACAAATTGTTATTTTAATTTACTGTATTTCTTTGTATTGTAATTTTCTGTGAGAAAGGGGAAGTGTTGTGCTTAGGTCCTTGCTGCTATGGGACCTCATTGCATTCCGACTTTTACATTCTGTAACTATGGAATCCAGTGAGATCAGTTGCATTGCAGTTCAAGGCTGGAAGAGTAGTGTCCAGTCTGTCCTCCTCGATACTGCTGGGTTCTTGAATAAATCCACTTCTTCAAATCTAATATATGGATCTTTATTGTGCAACAAGCGGCAGGGAGGCTGCTCCTTGTGGGGTTACATTTCCATCTACCTATCTTCTTCTAATGAAGTTACCTTGTAACTAAGCTTCAATAAATCCAACCTATTTTATATACTTGGCTCAAGGACCTTCAATTTACCACATTTGGCGACGAACTTGAGGAACCTACGCATTGAGAAAAGAGACTGTGTTTAAAGGAGCTAAGGAATTAATGGAACTAAGGAACCTACTAAAAATATTGGAACTACAGAAACCTTAAGGAAAAGGAAACGCCTTGGTCAGCCCCACCAGTGTCCTTTGTCATCTGGACAGCCCACAGCCCAGGGCCTTTTACCTTCTATTGCTGGTTTTAGTGCAGCTGCTGCGAAGATTGCTGCAATCTGACTGCCTTGGAGGAGTTGCTCTTGCCCAGCTGTTCTTTCTACAATTGTGGGACAAGCTGCTAACTTGGTTTGGTAGTAGCATCTGGTTCTTGGGTATTGGCAGCAGCGACGTGTGCAGGGAAATTACACTTGGTTTTCTAACAGCCTAGAGTGTTAGAATGTCTGACGACCTCACGGAATGCTTGAGTGCCTGGCTTGTGTGTGGAGTGTCAGTTGTTGGTTGCAGGCTGAGCGGCAGGGAGGCTGCTCCTGGTGGGATTACATTTCCATCTACCTATCTTCTTCTAATGAACTTACCTTGTAACTAAGCTTCAATAAATCCAACCTGTTTTATATACTTGACTCAAGACCTTCAATTTACCACAATATCCTTAATAATTGTCAGAACCAGCTTTTGCATCAGTACTTGGTGGATTCAGATCTGACTTCTACACAAGAATTGGGAAAGAAGGCAGATAAGTGGGTCAGAATCAGGGTAAAGCAGAAAAACCAGAACAATAGTGGTAACCAGAAGAAGCAAGATTCTTCTAAAACTCAAGATAAGGGTGGGGACAAGGGCAAAGTCAAAAAAAGAGTCTTCCCAAGCATCCCAAAAACCTGCATCTTAGGGGGGGGGTCACAAATCAACAAGAAATGCCAGAAGGAACCTTGGTGTTACTTTTGTAAGGTGAAAACCCATTGGCCAAAAGATACTGATTGTCCAAAAGCCAAGGAGAACACTCCTACTACCACTGCCCCTAAGTCAACTGCACCCCCAGCACAGGTACAAGTGGTAGTATAGGAAACAAGGGATTAGTTGGGTTAACCTTGGGTTCTGAGATGGGTTCTGACTTAGTCACAACTTCAGCTCAGGCTTTGCTAGTCTGTGATGGTGGCATAGATCTTGCGCCTTACTTGTCAGTCCAAGTAACCTGGGCAAGTACAGGCAGCAGCCTTTAATAAATGGAAAGGAGGCTATGGCCTACAGGGGTACGGGTGCAGGTGTCGCTATGGTGACAGAGAATCTTGTGTCTCCTGAGAAGATTATACTTAGACAAATGTACCACGTGACCACTGTTAGCAATGTCAGGACTGATCATTCCTTGGCAGTTTTTAATTTCAGCTGAAGAGGGGTAACTGGACCTAAGATGGTTGTGGTATTTTCAGATTCCCTGTGGATTGTTTGTTGGGCAATGATTTGGAAACTTCAACCTGGGCTGAAGTGGAGCTAAAGACTCATGCAGAAATGTTGGGCATCTCTGCAAGTGTGTTTGCTGTGACTAGGTCACAAGCAAAGCAGCTTTCAACTGAACAGTCCATGGATCCCGGAACATTGGACCAGGTGCCTTCCAAGAAGAAGAGCAGGAAGGGTAAGGCTGTGCCTTCCCCCAGACTCAGAGTGATGATCAGTCTCTCTCGGGAGATGACCGTAGCATCTATGAAGGAACTGCATCTGATGAGCATGAACCTGATCAGGTTGAGTTCTTGGGGGCAGGGAGCCCTTCCAGAGCAGATTTGAGTTTGGAGCCGCAAAACTGCTCATCTTTTGAACCCTTTAGACAGCAGGCTGCTGCTGAGGCTGCTGGGAATGTCAGTTGGTCCCACAGGATCTACTGAGATGAGGGACTTCTGTATAAGGGTGGGCGTAGTGGGCGTAGTGGGGCTACGTGAAGCAGCATGTAGTGTGCCCAAATCTACGCACACTACGCGCTTCGCGTAGCCCCACTACGCGCCACCCGCCTCCCGCCCGCCCTCCTTTATAAAAGATAAGATTAATTTTTAATAAAGAAAATTAAACACCACTTACCTGAAGCGCGGCGTCTCCGGGGCTCCCTCTTCCTGGTTTCCAACTTTTCTGACAAATGCGCATGCGCGGACGCCCGCGCAGGTGCATTTCTTGCGAGAAATGCGCATGCGCGGACGCCCGCGCATGCGCATTTGTCAGAAAAGTTGGAAACCAGGAAGAGGGAGCCCCGGAGACGCCGCGCTTCAGGTAAGTGGTGTTTAATTTTCTTTATTATAAATTAATGTTATCTTTTAAAAGGAGGGCGGGCGGGAGGCGGGTGGTGGGCGGCAGGCAGCTTCGCTTCGCCCTCGTGTGCGTAGGCACTGCCTGCTTCACCTACTTCGAAAACTGCGAAGCAGGCAGCGCTACGTACACTACGTGGGCGAAGCGTAGTTGTCAGCCCAGGGTTACTTCTGTACTTAGAGGGTAGAGACCCCAAACCTGGTGCCACCAGGAAGTTGGTTATACCCCAGAAGTTTAGTCTACTCATCCTTGCCCATGACATTCCCCAAGCAGGATAAGTCAGGGCAAGTCTGATTTATCCTGCTATTTCAGGAAAAAATTCCAATAAACAAGGATTCACAGTGATAGTTGTTTATATAGGTCTTGTCTCTCTTTCCGTGAGAGTGAGCGAAGAAGTGACTGACAGCCAACACTTGTTTCACCCCTTTACATGGCCATCCGGCCTGGGGCTTCCTCAGGGCATTGGAATATCTTTGGGAGACTTAGGTCGTTGGTAAAAGCGAAAGATCCTGATCAATCTTATAATATCAGGCGTAATGCCGGTCCGGTCTATCTCGATCTAGTATAGTGGCTGAGACTATACTAGGTCGAGATAGACCGGACCGGCATTATGCCTAATATTATGAAATAGTACGATAAATCAGACTTGCCCTGACAACCACTTTGGAACTCTTTAATGTATTAGGGGGTTAGGGGTTTCCCCCTGTCAAGGGCAAGTGCCGCAACAAGAATTACTCATTAACTAACGGCCAGTAAGGAATAGGGACCTATTACCCCTTACCCCGTAGAACTGGAAGCCTGTATCGCAGCATATCTAGATGATATAGCGGTCTTTAGCTCCACCTGGAAGGATCACCTGGTCCACCAGAAGAATGTTTTGGAGGCTCTGCAGAAAGCAGGCCTAACTATCACGGCAACTAAGTGCCAGATAGGGCAGAGTAAGGCTGTGTACTTGGGCCACCTGGTAGGTGGAGGCCAAGTTCAACCACTACAGAGCAAAATCCACACCATCATGGAATGGGTTGCTCCAACTACCCAGACTCAGGTCAGAGCTTTCTTGGGCCTGACTGGGTATTACATATGATTTGTCAAAGGATATGGGTCCATAGTGACTCCCTTGAATGATCTTACCTCAAAGAAAATGCCCAAGAAAGTTCAATAGACAGTTAGCTGTCAGAAGTCATATGATGACCTCAAGCAGGCCATATGCACTGCTCCCATTCTGCAGATTCCTGACTTCTCTAAAACATTCATTGTCCAAACAGATGCATCTGAGTAGGGGGTAGGGGCAGTGTTGTCCAGGGCCAGAATCAACCAGTAGCTTTTATCAGCAGAAGGTTGACCCCGGAGAGAAATGTTGGTCAGCTATAAATAGGGAGGCCTTTGCTGTGGTCAGGACTTCAAAGAAGCTGAGGCCACACTTGTTTTGCACTCACTTCATTGTTCAGACAGACCATAAGCCCCTCCTAGGCTTAAACAGATGCAGGGTGAAAACCCCAAACTTTTAAGGTGGTCCATTTCCCTACAGGGGATGGACTATACAGTGGAACATAGACGTGGGAGTAACCATGCCAATGCAGATGGACTTTCCGGATAATTCCACTTAGAAAATGAAGACTCAACTTACGTTTTGGGGGCAATGGGGTTCTGTAGGAAAGTAGGATCTACTTCTATGGTTACCCCCACTTTTTGCCTGGTACTTAGCTGTATTTGACTAGTCTGACTGGGATCTGCTAATCAGGACCCCAGTCTATCTGCTTTCTCCCTAAACTTGTTCTGTTCAGTACTTAGGTACATCCTAGATTGGATACTGGGGTACCCTTATAAGTCCCTGGTATATGGTACTAAGGTACCCAGGGCATAGATACCTCAGAGGTCTCCCATGGGCCGAAGCATGTATTGTGCCACCCATGAGAGGCCATTCAAAATGGATCTATAGGCCTGCCAGGCCTTCCATTGCAGCCTTTGTAAGCTGGTGCTAGCACCACTTACTAAAGATATAGGTTTCCTATATCTAGGGTCACTGCACCTAAAACCTATAAGTCACCCCTATAGCAGGCCTTTTGCAATCTTGAAGGAAGAGTGCTTGGTTCTAAGTGAGAGAGTGCCCCTGCATGAGCAGGACACCCCTGCAGCCTACGAAGTCCATTCTCCTGGGTTGTCACTAAAGCAGCCATATACTATATAGAGGGGCACCGCGTAATTACGCGATGACCATCTTGAAAACAGCTGCACGGAATCCTTTAATGTTTGGTATCAAACATGTTAGAATAGTACCTCCCACTCCGCGAACGGTGTCGGAGGTATGATTCCAAGCACTGGAACAGCCCTCCGTTAAGCTCTCAGTGTTCCTGGTACCATCCTTTTTGACCCGGACAGCACAAAATTATTGCTGGCACCCAGAGACATGATTCTGCCCTCCTGCTGCTAAGCCAAGCTCGAGCAGGGGAAGGCAGAACAATAGGTATCCTGTGACATGGAGGTGTGACCACCTCCCAGAAAGGATTTAGTGTATTGGGATGGGGTGGGTGAGCTTCCCAGCGCCACTCAGTCTGGATGAGGGGCACTTTTGGTGACCCTGTGCTTTGTTCAGTCCAAACCAGTCCTGGAAGCCGTTGGCTCCCACTCTGGCACGAAACTGGACAAAGGACATGGGAGTAACCTCCCCCCTGGACAGACCCTCCCCTGGGAGGGTCCATGAACCTTCCCAACCATTTCCCTAGGGTACTTAAAGGCTAACCTGGGTGTAGGTCGAGGATTCCTCATGGGATAAGATTCAGATCAGACACCACTGCACTTCTACTGTCTGGGCACTCTGGACTTCGCTGAACTTCGTTTGGGCCTGACTTCATCTCCCTTTCAGTCTGCTGCATCATCTGTGCCTGTGCATCATACAGGAACCTTCCAAGGCCTGTGAAGCATCAAAGACACTTGAAGAAAATCTCCCTTGGAGTGAAGGAGTCACTCCCCTGCATGTGCAGGCACTGCAACTAAGTCGACTGGTCTGCAGATCCTGTGCTCCTCCGAACTCCGTGGGCTCTGCAACACAAGTGGTAGTTTTCCACAGCTCCCCAGACCTGCCCTGCCATCTTTCCAAGGCTGAGGCTAGTATCCCTCGTGGGGGTTGCAATACCCGAACCCCTGTGCACGGTGTCCAACTTGCAGTTGCAAAGGCGTGTTGGTTTCTTTCCAGGAAGACCTTCAGGCTCCAAGTAGCCCCAGCCTCGAGCATCTCTAGTGATGAAAATCTTGGGCCACACTGCATCGTGTGCATCGTGGCCTGCATCTTTGGTGAGCTGCTTGAGGTCCTCTCAGGACTCCAGTGCCTCCAGCCTGTGGGTTCACTTGAGGGTCACACTTGTTTCTTTTGGGCTCCTCTGATTTCTCAGGGCCTACCTTGACTCCCCTGCCTTTGGTGTGTCCCATGGACTTTGCTGGTCCTGACGTTGCTCCTTCTTTGATTCCTGCATGACTTGCCTTTGCCATGGCTTATTGGTGGTCCCGCCGGACACCGACCCCTCAGCACTTGTCATCCTTCGTGGGACATCTCATGCATGACTCCTGGTCTTCCTCAGCATTGCCTGGTCCTCACAGCTGCAGAGTCATGGTCATCATCATCCGTCCTGCAACACCCGACGTCAGAGGGCATTCATCTCCCAAGCCTCCTGGTCACTGCTGAGAGAAATAGGCTGTGTCCCCTCTGCTTACAGGTACCGCTCATCTAGAATCCACCTTTGGATTCCACCGGACACTTTCTCCTTCTTCAGCAGCGGCACTTTCCTGAAGTCCTTCATTGGGTTCGACGGCGGTTACAGACACCACTTCACACGAATGGACCCGGCTTCCCTGGTGTAGGTAACGTGGGTACTAGTGTATCCACGAGTGGGGTGACTCTACAACCTTCTGTCTTCCACTGAGTTTTCTTCAGGGTCTACTAGGAAGGGTCCTTAATCTCTAAAAATCCAACCGCGACGTAGTTGAATGGAGCACGTGGTCATATGCTCACACTGCACACGTTCTCTGTGGGGTTCCTATATACTCACCTTGGGTGGTCCTTGGGTCCCCTGCACTTCTACGTCCTCTCGACATTGTCTTGACCCTAGTCGTTGTTCTTATACCACTTTCTTAGTATATGGTTTGTTCCCCCCTGGGGCCACTGTGTATTTCATTCTATTTACTGTGTTTCTTTGCTGAAGTATTGTGTGCATTGTGCATATCTCCGGTTGGAGATATTTATATGTGTTAGAGAGTATTATATAATAAATACATATTTTTATAAAAACTTTGTGTGGTTCTTTTTCACTTAATCTATACTATAAGATTTAATTCTGGTAAAACAAGCTGCTTTACACTCCTCCTGGACCAATCCTGAAGGCTGCTCTCCAAAGCTACCACTTATAGAGCTTTCTAAGGTTGTCTAAGACCACTTAAATCACCATAAGGGTTGTCTGGACTGGTGCAAGGTGTCCACTTACATAAGTGTACATCATATACCAGGCCAGCTTCTCACATTGGTGTGCAGCAGTAGGGATTCAAGCCTTTATTGTTTTACCAGATAAATCTTTCTGTTGAATAATTGAAAAACCATCACTAATACACCATCACATGTAAGACAAGCTTAGAATAAGTAAGTTCTACTGAACCTAGGGTTGGGTAGTTAAACACTGGTGCAAGGTGTCCACTTACATAAGTGTGCATCATATACCAGGCCAGCTTCTCACACTCACCTTTCACTCTTCTGGTTTTAACCTCTTCTGTACAAGAAGTGCTTCCAAGTGCATAAAGTCGATGACATCCGCACACTACTGGACAAAGGACAATCAGCCGCCCTGATCCTACTTGCCCTCTATGCAGCCTTCAACACTGTCTCCCACCACACACTCATCGAACAATTACAGCAAGTTGGCATCAAAGACAACACAGATGGATGGCATCCTTCCTTGCGGGACGCACCCAAAAAGTCCAACCACCTTTCTTCACATTGCAAGCCAAGCACAACATATGCACATTCCCCAAGGCTCACCCCACAGCCCAACACTCTGCAATGTCAACATGTCACCACTCGCAGACATCATCAGATCGCACAACATCATCTCCTACGCAGATGACACCCAGCTCATCCGATAGCGCTCAGCCGACCCCACCATGATGAAGACTAACTTCCATAACTGCATGAAAAGCGTATCAGCCTGGATGAAGAAAAACTGCCTCAAGCTCAACACGGACAAGACTGAGTCCTCATCTTTGGCAAACACACGGTCCTCTGAAATGACTCCTGGTGGCCTTCAGAACTTGAAGCCACCCCACACCAAAAGACCATGCCCGCAACCTCGGCATCATCCTCAACAGTAAACTATCCACGAAGTGCAAAGTCAACGCTGTCTCCTCAGCCTTCTTCCACATGCGCTGCATGCTCTGCATGATTTGCAAGTGGCTTCCCATCAGCACCAGGAAGATGGAAACGCAGGTCCTCATAACCAGCCAACTAGACTAAAGAAACGCACTCCAGCCAGGCCCTACCTCAAACCTCACTCTCAGACTTCAATCGATCCAGAACACAAAGGCAGACTAATCCTCAACCTGCCCAAGAGAACCCACAACACCCAGCACCTGAAGGACCTCCCCTTGCATCCAGTTCAAAAGAGATACAACTTTAAGCTCCTGACCCATGCCTACAAAACCCTCCACGACCAGGGACCACCTACATGAATCACTGCCTGCAATTACACCGACCACCCAGGAACCTCCGCTCAGCACACCTCACCCTCACAGAGACCCCCCACATACACCGAAGCCGCACCAGAGCAAGATCTTTCTCCCACCTCTCCGTCAAAGCCTGGGACACCCTCCACCTCCGCACTGCAACCTCTCTCACCAACTTCAGTAAAGGACTCAAGACCTAGCTCTTCGAGTAAGCCAGGAAGCAAGCGCCTGGATACCCTTGTGGGTGACAAGCAGCACTATACAAATACCTCTTGATTGATTAAGTAATTGTTTTATCCATCAAAATAACACTTATTATACTTATGTTTTTGCTATTATTTTTTTTACTTCATATTCAATACCCCTTAAGTTCTAGATATTTGCTAATAAGTCAGACGAAGGCAATGTTTCTCCCAGTTTTTTTATTCATTTTAATCAAATGTAAAATATATCACTTTATAATACACAAGAAGTGTATGCCGTGTCTAATATTACATCATATTGAACAGTACCCATTTAATAACAATATTATACAGTATATTTGTGAAAAATGCCTGGATCAGTCTTGTATTCTACAGAAATTAATCATTGTATGATGGGATAGTATATTTATAAGACATCCCTTTCTAATGTGGTTTGTTAGTTGATCTGTACCTGTTCAATAAATAATATTTGAATTAACCAATCAACAAAACTCTAGACAAACTCAGCTTACTGTAAATATGTACTTCGGATAACCTGCATCATAATATCATTTACCTTATAACTTGTAATGTGTTGATGCCAGTCTAATATATTGTAACTCAGTGGTTCCCAAACTTTTTGGAACCACAACCCAATTTTTAGAACGACAAACTTTTGCAACCCACCAGGCTGTAATGATCTTGAGGCGGGTACATCTTTTCTTGTAATTAAATTGTGGTAGTGCACTGTTGCACTGTCATTTACAGGCAGCAAATTTTTCTTCGAAATGGACACAATATTTGCACAGACGTACAGCTTTAATAATAAAACTGTATTGCACACAAATAATAATGTGTGGAAGTTCAATGAATTTTTATCATTTGTACATCACCAAGAAAAAGTGTCTTGTTTTGATCCTATTAAAATCTTTGTTTCCATCATACTTCAGCATGCCCCAAAAAGTGCTTAATTTTTGCTTTCCTAACTGCTAGTGTGTACAGTTCATTTACAGGTATTTACATTTTGTTGTGTTACAAAAAAACATGACATCCTTCAGCCTTCCTTTCAGACTCTGTGCCTCGGCAGGATTGTCACATGTTTCAATTTTCTTTCTCAGACTCCAAAGTGAGAGGAGTTTGTACACAAACATCCCCATATTGAAAAAAGAACTAGTGATTTGTCAGAGGACATAGCCTGACGTTTGACCTCTGTCTTTGAAGCGCTTCAGGTGTGACAGGATAAGTACAGAATCTAAAGGCATCTTTATCTATTGCTTGGACTTTTGCGACCCTTCAAAAATTGTTGGACCCCCAGTTTGGGAAACACTGTTAAAACTTATTATCCTCATTTGTTCAAAGATCCACTCACGTCCGAGTGTATGTTTCTGTGCCATATAATATTTGCCAGTTAGTTAACGTCCTGACCATTGAGGGAATATATGGGGCATTGTCATTGTCAATAAGAGGAGAACGTGTTTCAAGCAATTTCATCGCAATGTGCAGATATGGTTCTCTTCCATAGACCATTAGGGGTATATTCACAAGAAGGTGTGATAACTAGCGCAAGAGTAGCCTAACGCAACTTCCAACATCGCAGCCCAACGTGGCAAAATTACACCGTGCCATACAAGTATTCACAACCCGGCGCTAGCATGCGATAGTCACCAGATAACGCGTCAAATGGCCGCGCAAAATCCAGCGCCACGCCGCAAAAATGTGAAACGCGAACACAAAAAATCATGCGATGAGGCCAATCGCGTTTAAAAAATTTGTGAAAACCACCCACAGGCCTGCAGATCACATGCAACTGGCGGGAAAATGCACCATAAAAGAAACAAAAAAAACACCAAAACCAATTCAAACTGCGTAGCACCATGGATGCACCCGGACCGAGTGCCGAGGACATGCCGAACTCACCAAGCCCCACGGAGGACCAGCACGGAACCCTGGGATCAGGGAAGGGCAAGGAGAAGAGGAAGACAGGCCTCAGTCCACAGGAAGACCGGCTCATCGTCAAGGAGGTGATGGAAAACTATCAACAACTGTTCGGCACCTCGCCTAAGGCACTGGCAACACAAACAGAAATATGGGACTCCATCGTCACAAAGGTCAATGCAATCGGAGTGTCGAGGAGGTCAATGGAGGAGGTTAGGAGGCGCTGTCATGAAGTGCACAGCCAAATGAAGGAGAAACTCGCCGCCAACAGGAATGCAGCAACGGCGACCGGAGGTGGGAGTCCTGCGACACAAGAGGAGCTGGATGAAATGGTGGCCACAGTTAGCAGTGTGGAGATGGTGGCAGGAGTTGTGGTCTCGGACACAGCCCGATACGACCTGACCCAACAGCAACAGGGTGAGTAATGACCATGGACTGGGGAGACGGGGTAGATGGACACAATGGCACACATGCACAAATATGTGGCGCACACAGCACACCCACAATGATCGTGGAACATGTACCTGACAGCCTTGGCACACTGCAGCACACATAGAAACACCAAGTAGGCCCTTGTCCACTATGTGCACAAAGGGTCCCCCATCCCCAACACCAATATCACAACCTACCCATGCACATGTGCTGAATCCAGGAAGACAGCGGCACTGTGAGCCACACTGACTATGCAAGTGACAATGCATGACAGCAGTCACAACACATGCCATGGCCCACAAATCGACATGGAGGTGCCCCAGTGCGGATCACATCTGTAAAGGAGCAGGTCACACTCTAACATCTCCACGTGCACCCACAACCCATGTCGCACAACACACGCAGCACACAAACAATGCACCAGGCCAAAAAATCTGTACGGGAGCACATATGACCCAAGTCAAAAACAATACAGCCCCGAAAAGCAGCCAATTCAAAGGCACCCCACCTCAAAGGGAGAAGGGCACACTAAATCAGAGCTATAGAGGCAACTCCCCCACAATGCAGCACACACACATAGGAATCACAGTACAACAGCAATGACGGCAAAGTGGTACAATGCGCAACACCAGAGGACAGAGCTCACAACATGTTCTGCTTGTGCGTATCAACTGTCCACTCACATCATGCATTGCCTGACACTGTGTGATGACAATGTACGGGTACTACCACACATCCGTCATGTAGTCAGTAAACACACTGTCTCCCATCAAATATCCAGCTCCACCAAAACAGTCACAATGTACATTGGCATGCAGTCTCAATGTAAACATCTGCAATCCTTCAACATACATGTGCAACACTGTTAACCTGCATCATCCCTTTACATTTCAGAGGGACAAAGAACACCTCGTGCAGAGCACACCATACTTCCCATCTGTGATGATGAAGAGGACAACCCGCACATGTCAGGACACCCTCCAACGGATGATGGACAGCCTCCGCACCCCATCCCCGGGAGCAGGGCAGGCCAGCTGCCTCGAGGTGACCCCACCACCTGCACAGACCACGCAGCAGGAAACACACACCACCACAGCAGTCTCCCAGGACCCCCCGGACCAAGACACGGAATTACAACAGCGTGTGTGGGCATGCCAGGTGGAGTTGGCTGATCAGCTGCGGGTGGGATTCGAGCTCGTGGCAGCCACACTCGATGCCATACGTGGGTGTCTGAGTCTCATCATGGACCACGTACAGTCCCTATCGGACACCCCCTGCATGCACCATGCTCCACCACAGACCTTGGCTGACCTTGCTTGGGCCATCAATTGGATACAAGAACTGTCTGGTCAGACAGGCACCAGCGATGACAGCACAAAGTTGGTACAGCTGCGGAGGGCAATGGAGACCATGGAGCAGATGCAGGCTGGACGTGTGGCTGCCACGTCTGGACACCAGCGAGCAGTAGCTGGGAACTTCAACGCCCTGCAGTACATCATCTTGCCATTGATGCCACTGATCCTGTCACAGATGGCTGCAGCGGGAACATCGACACACACAGCTCTGACCCCTAATGTGTCAGTGGCACACGGCGATGCAGCCCCATCACCTTCGCAGTCTGATGTGTCAGTGGGACACAGTGATGCAGCCATTACGCCACCACACACACCGGACACACCGGACACAGAACCTGTATCAGGGAAGTAAGATAGGGATGGAAATTACTGTGTGAGGAAGGAGGCAGTAGCATCCATCACCGCCATATGGCCTGTCCCTGCCTGGCTCTGACCTATGCATCATGCCCAGGAACAAGACCTCCCACTGACCCACGGAACACTGCGACATTCACCCGGAACCCGACACGGACTGCCATATCCTCACTACTGGTCAATCACACAGCAAGCCTGCTGCGGACTGCACTCCCCCTCGTCCAAAACACTTTTCATTCCCCAAAGGAATCTGTTTGGCCCACCGCTGGGCTTCCATGTAATGTGGGCTAGGATGGCCATGTACAGCTCCAGCTCCGTCAATCACCTGAATGTGAATAAAACATTCTAAATCACATATATGTGTCATGACTATGTTCACTCACGTATAGAGGTATGGCGGGATGTAGGGACCATGATACACATGTAGGTACACCCTGGTAACTGACATCTATGCGTATGTGTATCCCTGAGACACATGGCCAATTGGATGACTGTGGAGGTGAGTACTAGCTGTGTCCCCATTGCACATTAACTACAGTCTCACAACCCCCCAACGTAGGCACACGTACATGTATTGAATAGGGCTGCGTGTAGGAATGCCCAATCGGTAGCAGGCCAGAGGTAGTGTCCTACAACACATGTGACAACCGGACCTTACATCGCATACCTAAACGCACACATCTGTGTGGCCACATCCTGTTACAATTCATGACATAGCTACACATGATCTGATTTTGGACCCCATACTCTCATTTCAGAAGTCACATAAGTGCACAGATCGGCCAGCAACTATCCCATTACAATGTCTGGCCCACAAAGGTGGAGATTGCAAAAGGGAGCCACCCCCATTGTACATGCGTCAGTCAGTTCCTCCCTGTGTAGGGACGATGCACATTGTGGTACACGAGTGGACATTCGATTCAACTCTCCTCACAGTTGGACACCAGTGGATTGGCATAGACTTATTGGCATGTGCGTGTCAGTACGGACGAGGCAACGGCAACAACAGGCAGGGACAGGCTTAAGGCGCTTACACGCAGCATGGGAACATGTCGAGGTTCAGGAAATGGTGAGGCAATAATGGACACCGGTATCAGCACACCTTGCCGTTCTGGACGAGTCATGTGTTGTCTGGCGTCTGCCCATTGCCCCGTGTGAGGGGGCTCGACTCATTGCCCATGTGATCCGCATAGCGCTCTGCCAACGGAGTGCGCAGATTGTCTGCTCTGCTGACAGTGATCAGGTGGAAGGGTCCCACCGGTTCACATGTCGTCCTACATTTCCATGTGTGTTCGCTCACCCCAGCAGTGTGTCCGAATTGGTAACGTTGCAAACCGATGCTGTGTTCCTCCGAGCATGGACCGGCATCACCTTGCACAGGTGTGTGTACACACGCGTAGTTCCATGCACATGCATCCAGAGTCCTGAAGATGGCAGACATGTCCTCTGTTGTGGTGGGATATGTGAGCATTCCTCACGATTCAACAAGTTTTTGGGACCTGTGCTGTAAGTGTCAATCCGATGTGGCTGCAGGGACGTAGTTACTCATCCATGAATGCCAGCGCAGCTTCATGTGCAATGTGTTCCAATAGTACGTAGTTGTAGTGTTCGACGAACACCAGTTTGAGCCAATCCATTAACTGGTCTTGGCAGGTGTGCTCAGCCCACACCGTTTTCCCAATCCGCAACACAGCCCAATAGGGGAGTGCCTCAATGTGGTCACTGCACATGACGAATTGTGCAATCTCCCATGCACAACTGCCAATACATACTCAGTATGTCAATGTATTAATTGCACGGCTGTCTCAGTTACACTCCTGTTTGTGATCCAACAGGGGGCGCAGACACAAGTCATAGTCCAATTCATCTATGGTTGTGTTGGATAGGCAGACATCCATGGGACACTCGAATGTGCATGTTCGGCAGTGGAACCAGGGCTGGACGCAGGTGACGTAGGCCAGGCGGAAGCTCAGCCGGTAGCTGATCCACAGCACTACCAGTGGCAGTGCGCCCAGTGAATGCAGCATACGTGCACGGTACTGTTCCACGTGATGGGGGTTATGCATGTGCCCGGGATGGCCTGACATTGCGTTGTTGCGTCTCGTGGAACCGGCACTCTTCTGGACTGCGGCAGTTGTGTGGAGGATATGCCACAGCTCTGGGCTATGATTAGATTGTGTGTGCCACGTTGGGTAGAATGGGTTGCTGTTTCCGTGAATGTCAAGGGCATCCCATATGGGGGTACCTCAGGCAGGGCCTTCTGTGTGTGGGGTGGGAATCAGTTGGATTGTTAATTTGCGCAATGCGTGGTGTGGGAGTCATCCACGTCTGCCATGGCATCTCTCTCAAGGTGTTCCAGCCGCGTTCAGGTCCAAGGTCGGAGGTGCAGGTGTCCTCCCGCCTTCTGCATTGGTACAAAGGAGCTTTCATCCCTGATGTGTGTCTGACTACTACTTGCATTTTCGGAATGTGATGTGGCTTTGGCGCAGTGATTGGGGCAAGGCCTTGGGCTCATGGTGTCCCGATAGCGATAGACACACATATGTTGGCATGTAGGGCTAGGTGCCTGGGAGGCCTTGTGCTGCTTGTGCAGTCTCACTTCATCTCTCTTCCTCGCTCTCTTCCTCGCTCTCTCCCTCCCTCTCTCCCTCTCTTTCCTTTGTTGCGCGCATGGCACTCCTTCTTCTCTAGGAATTTGTCTTCCAGGCTGTGTCCTACAGATTGTCTAGTGCAGACCCGCTAGGACTCATCCGAATGCTGTTTGGGTTTTGGTTTGAATGGTGTTTTGTGTTGGTAATTGCATTGCTGTATGACCGATTCTCCATTTTCTGGGCACGCATGTCTGTTGGTATTCCTGCTTGTGCGACATCAGTCAAAGTTGTATTTTTTGTGTGATTCGTGGTGCTGGTGTGCAGTATATTTGTCCAGGGGAGTCGGGAGGGACTAGGGTGGGGGGTTGCGGGCCTGGATGTGGTGTCGGTGGGTGTTGTGGCCCTCTTGGGTGTCCGTGCTGCATGGGCAGTTGCTCGGGGGCATCTGTGGTTCTTCATGTGTGGCTCTGGGCTGGGCTCCCTTTCGTGGTGCAGGCTGTGGTCCGACTTAGCGCCAGGTCAGAGCAGGTGTTATTTTCCTGCAGCAACGCGTTTTATCGCCTGTTTTGTCTTCTTATCGCAGTTCTGTCTGGTCGTTGTGAATGTTGTGGAGTTGTGCTGTCACGGCTTTTGGCATGGGAACGCCTACTTTGCATCTCATTAGCGATAGTTGCGGGGGTCATCCGTGGCAATGTTTTTTGCGGCTGCTATCGCGGGTAAACTGGTACTGTGGGCTATTAACACCAGCTTGTGAATGGGGCGATACATTTATCGCAACTTTGGCTACGATAAAGTCCCGGTAACTCGGCGATAGTTCCTTGTGAATATGCCCCTAAGTGTCTTCGCCGTGGAGCAACAATGATTCTGGCCATTTCCTTAGCTCCTGTAGCCATTTTCTAATAACCGGAGCTGTGGTGGATTTCTGTGCCACAGTAATCATTTGTTTGGCTACAAGCAGTGTTAGATCCAGAAACCTAGAGTTCCTTTATCTTTAGAGGTAGAATGCATGGCCCTAGCAGACAAGTGTCTACACTCAGCAGGATATGCCTACTTGTAATTTGCTTCGGAAATGTGTTAACTTCTAGCCAGTAGTTGGTATCATACGTGCACATCCATATATAACATGTGCCAGAAACTAGCATGTTTCAAGCCAAAACAGGGGTAGCTTGATGCTGCAGTATTGTACATTTTATATATAACGCGAGGCGGAGGATATGTCTTATGCATTATATTAAATTAGATTTATTTAACCTAGCGTTTAAGAAACAGCGTGGGACTAGGCTATGATTCTCTCCCATTTTTTGTGATTGAGTGGTCTTTGCAGATCATCTTCTCAGTTCATGCTTTGTTAATCAGAGGGTTGGTGAAGAGGTCTTGATATTTTTACATATATTTCCATGTAATAAATGTCTGCCGATTTTATGATATGTACGGTCTAAAATTATTCTAAAGTTGGAGGTTCAGGCTCACGTGTTTTACAGCAAGCATTGCTTTGTCAACTTCACTAGCCCCTTATATTTTAGGAATTTCCCTTTATGAATACCGAAGTCGTCTTCGAGAGTTTCAAAGGGCAGTAGGTGCCAGTTATTAAATAATTCTCCAATTGTAAAAATCCCAACTTTGTCCTATTGACTCTCCTCTCCACAGACTGTTTGATTTGGATTTCCTCCTAATTTGTACTTTTTTTTGTACTTTAACCCCCCCCCTAGGACCTCTACATTTCTGTCCATTTGCCCTCCCACCCCCCAGATCCACTTTACATATCTGGAAGAAGAAGTTTGTTGTTGATTTTTTTTTATATTAAAACATGTCAACCTTTAACCTATGAGTCTGTTATTGACTGGGGGTTTGGGTAAGGATGAAAATGTCATATTATTTTGCCATATCTGACTGTGGATATGTCGTCATGTTATTTAGTCCAATTTCCAGGTCTTGAGATTCCCTTGGTGTTGCAATCTGGGAGAGACATATAGTTCATTCCATTTCCCACATCTGGGAAATGGAGTAGCAAGGTCAGGTGGTACCCGGTGCGGAAACTTTCTTGTCATCCCCGGCTTGACAAAATGGCGAAAAATATGTGTTATAAAAGACATATTTTTGCCACTTTGTCACCCCCCTCAGTGATGACACCCGGGGCGGCTCGCACCCACTGCACCCCTTCCTACGCCACTGCTGGGAATTGCCCTGGAAGTGATGCTGTGAAGGTAGAGTGTAGGTGTCACTTATTCAACATGGTTTCCTGGGTCACAATCTGGGGCTTGACCTTTAGGTGTTGGGTTCATGTACCCTACATGTCATATATTCACTGTGTTTACATCTAGGTTACCTATATTTTTGCAGTATTTGGAATGTGAGCTTCTGGTCTGCCCTTGTGCGGGATAGTTTAACATTGCAGTTGGGGGTGTGGTAAGGGGTGTTTGAGGTACATGGATGTTTTTCTATGGTTGGGTAGTGTGAGTTGAATGCCTAGACATGCCTATAGGACAGTCTAACTGCACGTGTGCTTTGCACACCATCCACTTATGCTTAGGGATACTGTAAGTATGCATGTACTGTTGCACAGATTATTAACATGTAAGTTATAGTGGGTTTGCATTATTTGTTTGGCTGCCCATGTATATTTGTAAAACCTTTGCACCACCCTACAGCCAGAGGGTGATGTAAAATGGTGGGACATGAGTGCTTTGAATGCCTGTTATGCCTAGGTGGTGTGAGGCATGTGCCCAGACACAGGGAGGCGAGAGAGATTACTGCAAGTGTGATGTGATGTACATATGTTTAGTACCATTAGAAGTTTGCGTTGGGATTTTACATCGTTTTAAGTTGCGGTTACTTTCAGTTTCGCAGTACATAACGTAGTTGGTCCTCCACCAGTGTCAGATGAGCTCCCAGAGTTTTTAGTGGCAGAGCCATGCTGTTTGAGTGGGGTGTGTGCGAGCTTTGAGCAGGATTTGGCTTTTTTCTTGCATATAGGAGTGAAGGATCAGCAGCCGTGGTTCCCCAGCAGACAACAGACTCTAAATATGGCAGAGGAGCATTGGCTTTTTGTTTTATGATTTGAACTGTTTTGCCCCTTCCCCTGGATATTTAATTTTTCCAATTCCCTGCGATATGTCAATGCTGAACAGCATCGAGGGGGAGGTTTATGTGTTGGGAGGCACACAGCACATGAAATGTGGCATTGATGGTACCCATGTTGCATTGGTATCACCTCATGACTGGGAACAGGTCTACTGCATTAAGGAGTACTTCCACGACATCAATGTACCGGTGGCGTGCTACATCATCATTGTCTGTGCAAGGTATCCTGGCTCTACCCATGGCTTGCTGGTGCAAAGCAACAGTAGCATACCACAAGAGATGACAGGGCTTGCACCAAAGAGGGCCTGACTTGTTGGTGTCATCCATAATGTTTCAGACATGTAAATATTTATAATTTAGGCAACTATGCATCCGATGACTAATTACATCTTTCTTCTTTATGTGTTTCAGGGGCTCAAAGTATACCAGCCATACCTAGCTTCCCTGTTGAAGTCAGCAATGCCAGGGAAAGTCTGCTTCAGTGAGGCCCATAAACGAGCCAAGGGCCCTGTGGAGGAAACGATTGGGCTCTTGAAGCCTGGTTTAGGTCCCTGGACAGCAGCAGAGGGGCCCTCCTCTACACTCTTGGCAAAGTCCACAGCATTGTGGTTCTGTGTTGCGTGCTTTACATTCACTGCCCTGCGGAGGAACACCCCATTTACTATGGATGATAATTTACAGTTGCAACCTGAAAATGATGGGGCATGCTTCAGCAAGATAACAGTGATGGGAAGGAACACGATAACTTCAGGTGTTACCGGAGTGAAAAAAATAATTACTTGATGGTAAGTGTCTGCAATGGATGAGCCATTAGGCAGTCAGTGACTTGGGCATATCTTGCCAATGGTAGACAAAAAACATAAATATTTTAGATTGACAAATTAGCGTTGGTTGTTCACAACAGTACTCTTGAGGTGAATTGGGGCAGATACATGTGGTGGTTTTATTACCGGCAGCCAAAATATTTCCATGACCATGCTTGATGCAAAGAGTCACAGTTCATCTGTTGAGGATGCATTTGCAAAATGTAGGCATAGCCAAAATATTTCATGCCAATGTTAGCCTTATACTCCTGATCGTCTCTTCTAATTCCTTCCAAAGGTCATGCCATCCTGTCATCTCCTGGGACCCAGTACGTCATTGGTGGATAATATACTTGTTTTGAAGAGACCGGCAGCACACATTGACAGCCCATTGCTGGAATGCCAATGCCTCTGTTTGTGGTAGACAGTGCCTCACTCATGAAGTGGATGCCACTGGACATGAATGTCAAGAAAAGGACCTGACACCAGTGTGTGTCCCAAAGCCTGGTCCCTGGCTGATGAGATCAGTTCTACACTAACCATTGACATGTGGTGTACCGTATGTTTCGGAGCCCAATGTCTGTGGACAAGATGAAAGCAGCCAAAGTTGTTGGTGGAGACCACCATTTGGGCTCCTGAAGTAGGTAGACGGCCATTTTACACCGATATCTAGAGTCCCTTAAGGACACAACAGGTGTATTCATTTCATATCAATCATTTGCACATTAAGGGCTCCTGACATTGGAAGTTCATACCTGGCATACCTAATATTTCTTTTCTACAAGGTGTGGATTTACACATGCGTCTGTACGCATTGTTGACATGTCCATTGTTTTTTTGTTTTTTTTTTGAAACCGTTTATTACAAAACTCAAAAAATATACAAAGATGGGCCTACAACCTTCCGGCCGGCCGCTAGTAAACAAAAGGAGCATATGATACACATTGTAGAGCGCGCGTTGCGGCTAAGGAAGATGCACAGGAGTTAGCAGCGTTGATAGCCACACCATCCGGACCCCACTGTACGGTTTCATTTTAAACTGAAATAACAACCAGAAAAAACAAAAACCACAAGGCAATCTACAATCAGAAATAGCAGCATGTGCTCCCCTGAGAGGGGGACCCTACCAATCCATAGGAGTATCAAGAAGGGGAAGAGATCAGGATTAGGGCTGGGTAAAACTCAATGCCCGGAACAGGGAAGATGGGTCGGCTACGGGGATGGGGCAGGCGACGGATCGGGCAATAACGGTGGAGTACAGATTCCCCCGCGGTAGGCGTTCCAGGGGCCCCAGACTTTCACCCATGTCCCAGGCTTACCTCTCGCAACATACACCACCTTTTCCCGAAACATGCACCAATCCATATGTTCCTTCCAGGCCGAGACAGTCGGGGACCTCTGAGATCCCCACAGTTGAGCAATATCACGCTTGGCCACCATATATCCCAGAGTCACCCACCACGTCTGTGGCGCCGAGTAGTCGGTAGGTTCCCACACATTCAACAGGCATCTCCTCGCTTCGGGTAGCAGCACCACATGCGTAACCACACGCAGGACCTCATGCACACCACGCCAGAATCGCTCCACCTCCGGGCATTCCCACAATATATGCAGAAAGGTCCCCAAAGCGCCACACCCATGCTTACACAACCCGTCCACAGCATAGCCCATACGCAGAAGCCTCGGCCCCGTCATGTAGACTCTGTGGAGTATCTTGAGCTGGACGAAGCGAAGGCGAGCCGGTATGGCCACCTCTTTCGGGGAGGCCACCGCAAGGGTCCAGTCCTCGTCGTCCAGCTCCAGTCCATCGGCAACCCAAGCCTCACGAAGGGCAGTCAGCAAACCCGTGCGGTCATTGATCAGTTTTTTGTAGATCAGTGAGATCGTGCTGTCCGGAATGTGCCCATCCAGCACTCTATCCTCAAGGGGGGAACACTCCGGGATGGATGCAACGTCCGGGAAGACGGAGCCCAGTGCATGACGGATCTGCAAATACCGAAAGTACTCCCTGCCATGCAAGTGGAATTCCGTCTGCAGCGTCTCGAACGTTTTAAATCCTCCCCTCGTCCAGAGATCCCCCACCTTGCTAATGCCTATCATGTCCCACTTCTCGAAGCCCTTCGAGGTCCACAGGGAGCCCAACTGCTCGGACGCGTATAGTGGTGACGCCCGGGTCAGACGATCCTTCCACCCCATCGCCACATTAGCCGCGTGCCACACTCGCACCATGACACGCGTGGGGCCGGTCAGCCGAGCGTCGGGCGTGCTGGAGTAGAGCGCTCGATTATAGTCCCCACCCGGGAGTAGCATCTTATCCATTTCGAATGCCGGGTTTAAAGCGGGCCCATACAGGCCGTGATTAATCGCAGCCAGCTGGGAGGCCCAATAGTATCGTTTGATATCCGGGAGGGCAATCCCGCCGTCATACCATGGGAGCGTCAGCTTCGCCAGGGCGATACGCGGCCTCCCGTCCCAGAACAGGCGGCGCTGCAAACTCTCCACCTCACGGAAGTAGCGCGCTGGGACGGGGTCCATAGTATTCTGCAAAGCGTAGAGGAAGCGCGGCAGAGACATCATCTTAAACAATGCCGCCCGGCCGAGCGGCGAGAGCGGCAAGCGCCGCCAGCGCGTGACTTCTTCCTTCAGGCGCTGGAGGGGGGGAAGCAAGTTCCGATCATACCGGGCCTCCGGGTCCAGAGTAATGAAGACACCCAGGTACCGAAATCCCTGCGGGGCGATCTGGATCGGACAGCCCCGCGGGAGAATAGGAGTCTCCCCAGAGAGAACATACACACACGATTTAGCCCAGTTGATGACAAGGCCGGAGTTACGACCAAATGAATGCAAAACATCAACCAGTACTATCAGTGATTTACGTGGGGAAGCTAGGTACAGAAGGATGTCATCAGCGTATAGGGATACGCGGTCCTCATACTCGGGGGTCCAACGGAGACCACGGATGGAAGGCTCCCACAGCAGCCACTCCGCCAGGGGCTCCAAGGCAAGCGCAAAAAGGAGCGGCGATAAGGGGCAGCCCTGCCGCGTGCCCCGGCCCAGCTCGAACGGAGCCGATACTCTACCGTTCACCACCACCTGCGCCAATGGGCCCGAATACAGCAATTTGACCCAACTGATGAACCCAGCGCCAAAGCCAAACTTCGCAAGCATCGCCCAGATGTATGGCCATTCAAGCGTATCAAACGCCATGGTGGCGTCCAGGGATGCCAAAATGGCCGGCTCCCGTATGTACTGAACACGTGCAAGCACCCCATGCAAACGCCGCAAGTTAAGAGCTGTGTTACGATGGGGAATAAAGCCGGACTGATCCTGGTGAACCAGTTCGCCCACCATGCCGACCAGCCGATTAGCCAGGACCTTGGCGAGAATTTTAGGCTCCGCGTTCAGTAGCGAAATGGGCCGATAGGATGTAACCCGGTCCCGAGGTCTCCCCTCCTTGTGGATAACCACGATTGTAGCCAGACGCTGGTCCAGCGGGAGGGAGCCCACCGAATGGGCCTCCAGGAACATCGATCGGAGATGTGGTGCCAGCGTATCCGGTCTCAACTTGTACAACTCGATGGGGAGACCATTAGGACCCATGGCCTTGCCGGAAGCGACCGAACGTATGGCGAGGGCGATTTCGTCGGAGGTTGGAGCGGCGTCCAACGACACTCTGTCCTCCTCCGAAAGGGAAGGCAGCGCGATATCCCTGAGCAGGGTACGGGAATCCTCTTCAGAGCAGGAAGACACCGGGGAATACACCCCACGGAAATAGTCCGCGAAGCAGGAGACAATTTCTTCCGGCTCAGTAACACACACACCGTCTGTTTTCTCAATCAGCGGGACTACACGACTCGCTCTCTCCTTTTTGTCCAGCCACGCAACAATTTACCAGCCTTATCACCCACATCATACAATCTCCCCTGTTGCTCTCTACTGAGGCCCCTGGCTGCCTCCGTGACGAGGGCCCTATAGGCCGCTTGCTTGAGTTGGAGGACATGCAATACGGCATCCGTCACCCCACTTTCTAGATTACCCTCCAACTCGGCTATCTCCGCTTCCACCCGGGTCACCTCCTCCCGCTCGCGCCTCCGGGTGTGGGAAATGAGGGACAGGGCCTCTCCTCGTAGTACTGTCTTGAATGCCTCCCACAGTGAGACAGCCGAAGGCACGGACCCCACATTCTCGTCAAAGTAGCGCTGGAGGGATTTAATCAATTCAGCGCGAATAGTGGGGTCGCGCAAGTACCAGGGATTGATCGGGACCACCCTACCCTCACCCCTCGGAAAAAGGTCCAGGTGTAACAGGAGCGGGGAATGGTCCGAGATACCCCGTGCCAAATGGCGCACCTCTCCCACCCTCCCAACATAGGCCGCCGGGACCAGAACATAATCTAGTCGTGAGAGACTACCATGGGCCCCCGAAAGGAAGGTATACTGTAACTGCGTGGGATGTTTTAAACGCCAGCAATCCACCAATCCCAAAGTGTCCAATAGACCAGAGAGCCACGCTTGGGCCCGGGGGAGGTCCCTAGGGGGGTGACGATCCACAGTCCCGGAAACCACCGCATTGAAATCCCCCCTCCACCACCAGAATCCCCCCCAGAAGGCCAAGGAGGAGGCGCCCCAGGTCCGCAAAGGTAGTCGACTGCAGCCCCGGTGGGACGTATACTGACACAAAAACCACCACTTTGCCCTCCATCCTTCCCACCAAGACCGCGTAACGTCCCCTGTCGTCATGGAGCACCTCATCAATCTCCAGCGGAAGCGAGTTCTTAACCATGATGCCCACACCCCTTGAGCCAGACGTAAAGCCCGAATGGGCCACTAGGCGATAGCCACGCCGATTCATGGCGCAGAAGGAGTTGCCAATGAGGTGTGTCTCCTGCAGAAAAACTACATCGGGCGAGATTCGCTTCAAGAACTGCAGGACCACCCCACGTTTAATCCTGTCCCCCAGTCCATTCACGTTCCAGGACAACAGAGTTAGTTCCCTACCCCCCATCATAAACAAGAGCCACCATTCGTCCCCCCGAGAGCACTATAGAGCTAGCACAATGATACTTTTGCCTTGTGGTGAAAACGAACAACACCCCCCCATCCCTACCCACCCACCCCAACAAAACTCCCCCCTCCCTGCACCCCTGCATGAGCCCGGACAGCCCCCCCAACGTGCAGTGTGCCTGTCGCCCCATATATATAATAAAAACTAGCTAAGCCCCCTAGAGGAGGAGGGAGAACCCCCAAGAGACCCCACACAAACTCCATAGGAGGGGAAACTATACAGACAGATGCTTAATCGAGAGTGGCAACATTTTTGTCCAGAGTGAAGCCCAACATCACCCCCTCAGTCCCGATCCAGTGTGCCGTCTCCCCCCGCCGCCCCCCCCGCCCCCAGATCACGATCCCCAGACAGAGTGTCCAGCCAGTCTCCGGCCGCTTCGGGGCGATCAAAAAAGTGCGTGCGACCCTCTACCTCCACTCGCAGCTTGGCTGGGAAGAGCATTGCGTATTTAAGGTTCAAGTCCCGAAGACGGCGCTTGACGCCCTGGAAGCTCAGTCTCTGCTTCTGGACCGCTGGGGTGAAATCCGGATTAAAGTTCACCTCCATGTTGTCAAGCTTAACCGGCCCCAACAGTCTGGAGGCTTGCAGGATAGCGTCTCTGTCCCGAAAGTTGAAAATCCGGGCAATGAGGGGCCGCGGAGGGGCTCCGACCTTCGGCCTTCCCCCGGGAACCCTGTGGGCCCGCTCCACCGCGAAGAATTTACTCAGCCCCCGTGGCTGGAGATGGGTAGCGATCAGGTCCTCCACAAATAGGTCCGCCGCCGCTTCCTCCCGTCCCTCGGGTACTCCGACGATGCGGATGTTGTTTCTCCGGGCCCGACTCTCGGAGTCCTCCAGGCGCCGATCCATAAGCGTGCTCGCCTGACTAAGCCGGCGCACCTCTGTTTGTAGCGCCGCCACATCAGTAGTAAGGCCCGATGCGGTGTGGGCCAAAGAATCAACTCGGTCGTTGGTCTTGGAAAGATCGGCCCTCACCAGGCCAACATCCACGAGGACCGAGTCGATCTTCTGTGCCAGTGTGTCGAACCGCTGGCCTACCGAGGCCTTCATCTCGGCAATGGCGCCCATGACATCCCGCAGAGTTAGATCCGTGGGCAGGTCCGGGGCATCAGGAGGGTCCTCAGGGGATTTGTGCGGTCCGCCGGGAGATCCCTTCTGGAGGGTATAGCGGTCCATACTGTTGGCCTGATGGGTGGTGCCACGCCGGGTCGGCTTGGTCTTTGCCCGGTCTCCATCTTGTTTGGTGGCCATGGCCACTAGTCTCCCGGTCGCGCCAGTCACGTCGTGAAGGGCAGGCAATCAGGGCCACAAGCTCCGGGGGGGGCCACCCCCGATCGGCGGGGTGGGTCACAGCCGGCGGGCAGGCCAAGTCTCCCAGCGAGACCACACCAACACAAAGAGCCCCGCGACCCAACCCTGCAGTGATTGCAAGGGGGTGCGAAAGCGAAAGCGCGGGGTGCGCGACTCGCCAGGCCCGGCCCGCCGCTGTTGCTCACTTTGTCACTGGGTCACCCCTCAGCGCAAATCCAGGGTCTGGCGAGGAGAAGGCCGCAGACTTCAATCGGTGCTCACTCCGGTGTCCGAGGTCCGATTTGACAACGGGAAACGGGTGCCACCTCAGCTCAGGCTCACCAACACATTCCCCTCATCCGAGACAGGATAAATTCAGGATAGTCGTGGGAGGTTGCGGAGGTCCTCGGGAGCCTCGCACCTACGCGGCCATCTTGGTTGCGCGCTAGGCTCCTCCGGACATGTCCATTGTTAATGTGTCCTCTCTTGTCCTCTCCTGCTGGGGTTTGGGATGTTTACCTTGTGTGCATTAAGGTCGCTTCAGAAACCAATACAATGTTTGTGTGTTTTTGAGACATACGTTAATTTGACTGTTACTGTATGTGTTTAAGAAACGTGTGGTGCCTGTTTTACCAATATTGGTGTGAACTGTGATGTTCTGTCTTTAGGGTTTGTGCCAAAATATTAATGCATATTGAGATCATGAAAGGGGTACCTCCATACATTAGTTTGCTGACCAATCTGACCAATATTTTTATTTTCTGAAAATATTATGCACATTTGAGCACATTGTAGGTCTTTGAAGATCTACAGAAATTGAGGTAACATGGGTACTGGATGAGAAAGTTGGGAGGAAAGGTTGTGGACAACAGTCCATGGGTAGATGGGAGATGTGTGGCCATCAGGTGAATTGTCCAGCGGCTCACAGTAGGACATCACGTTTTGAGTCTCCTGGTGGTTGGTTTATCCAGAGGCATTTTAAGAAAGGGCGAGGTGGGCTCTGGCCCAGGGCCCCCTGCTTGCAAGCTTTCGGGCCAGTCCCAGACTGTCTAGAGTTTAACAAGAACAAGTGTGTTTACTTACTTTTTTTTAGCAAGCCCTGCCCCTACGTGAGAGGTAGTGATAGATAAAGATGTATACCAGCGTCGTCACTATGGGGGTGCGGGGAGTGCGGACCGCACCGGGTGACACCCTCACATGGGGTGACACCAACAGGGCCGGTGTGCGCAGAGCAACCTAACTTTTTAGGAGGAGGAGGAGGTTCCTGTGCGCAGTGCGCACTGTCTCCCCTCCTTTCTTTTGTTTGCTTCCCTGTGAAATGGATCCAAAAAAGAAAATCACTTTTGCTGGTAATCAATGTCTATTTTTCTGACATTTAATTCCAAAGTTCAGCATCGGGAATAAAAGTTTAAAAATATGAAAAATAAATGACTAAATAAAGTAAGACAGAGTGGTAGCAAACTGGCCAGATTGATTTTATTCACGCCCAAACACATTAGCGCCACTTTTACAGAGTTTGCCAGTGAAGCGCTATTTTTGTTGTCTTGGCTTTGTTTTCCCTGGGCTTGGAACTAGTGCACCAATCCTGAAGGTGCTGCAATGTGAGGATTGAAAAACAAAATTTGTACTGCTGCTCTGTATCTAGGGATGTTGTCTTTTTTTACCATACTGCTTACGTTTTGTAAGGATATAAGCAATGGCCATTAAAATGGGTCCATTCAGGGCCCTGTTGTCATGTCCTTAACTTTTCAGGCAAAAGCACTCACTGATTTCTGAACAGTGAGTGTAAAAGCGTTAAGGTAACCATGTTGTTCCTGCTTACATTTCACATGGTTTGCAAACTTTTGCATTCCCTATGATTGTTTGCTTTTTCCAGGATGCTGTTACCTTTTTTTGTAGGCCACATATTGCTCTTGCCCAGTGCGTAATTTAAATTGAGCCGCATCCAGGTGTTTATAGCTGGCAACAATTGGGTTGTAGTTGAAGGCAGTCTGAGTTTTTCTCAGTGGGGCAGTATGGTGTTAAGTGGGGGAGAAGATATGGCACTATGGCCAGAGCTGCTGAATTTGGAACTGGGGAGCCAGGTTCAGCCTTAATAACCAGTCCGCCAGACCACTCTCCTGAGAGAGCACTATCTCATGCTAGCCCTTCGAAGGCTTCGCAAGACATTAGAAGCCCCGGTTTCGTAGCACCAGCAGGTGGACCCTAGCATGACCAGTGTAGGTTAACCTTCAAGGCTTGTCCACCACTATTCATACTGAAGTTCACCTCCAGTCTTGCGGGCAGGCCTATGCAGCAGCACACTCTAGAGCAACAGGGACTCTGTCACTGAGGTCACAGGACCCTTGAGAAGGGCCAGCTCTAGGGCGGTGCAACCGGTGTGACCGCACCAGGTGCTCACTTTAGGTGGAGGCATCATTTTTGCAAGTATATTATGGTTTTAAAAGCGCTTGCTGCCTCCTTCCTGGCCTCCAGTAATTTTCGGTAACAATAAAACTGTCATGATGACTCTGGTGATTAATGTTCTTCCTAGAGAGAGATCAGAACTTTGTCTAATGGAAGATTTGACTCATGGAAAGGTAGCTCAGAGGGTTAATGTACCTGCTGCAAAGAACATGTACCATGCAGATCACAAAGTGCACATAATGTAAATAGGCCAGTGGGCTACTCCTTTTGTCAGAGAGATCCTTTTGTTACTTGCAGTTTATAAGTTAAAATCCTAACATAGAACAGTGAGCTATTAACTGTCATCTACTCCGCAGCAACACAAGTCACATTTTTTATTAACTTTTGATACGTTTGAGCTACAAACAATTTATTAGTTTAAATGGTCAGATCATGCTACAGATCTTGCATTATGAGGCAAATATGGCAGAGCCATTATTATTTAGAAAGCATTTGCAAACTAGGATTTTTAGCCATTCATGTTTGAACTGCTGTTTTGGAAAAGGGAGAAGTGCTGATGACAGAAACTCCATGGCTCAGAGACAAATGGCTTGTGCTTCCACATTTTATCGTATTTGGGGACATTCTGTGATTAGAAGCATATCCCACTTTGTGAACACATTTTACTGTCAATAACTCATTATAACCTTAAATAATCATGTTTATCCATTGGTTGATAAAACTGGGCAGTGAAACCAAACAAATACAAAAAATTGGGATGTTTGCGCATTCTGGCCACGCCTCTGGCTCTGCCCACTGATCCAATCCTTGGGTTATTCCCGCCCTCTGATTCTCCGCCCACAGTTCTCCTACTTTTTCCCCCCACTTTGACCACTGATATATCGTGTTGCTGGATAGTGGGAACACCACACCAGTAAAAAGTACCATACCTATGATATTATAAATTACAATAAACTGTTGACTAGCAGGTAGCCCCCTGTACAACCTGATTAATGAGTCATTATCACACTGTTGTTAACAGGCACATTTTGTAAATATAGGACCTACATTTACAAACATTACTAAGGATTCTGTATGGTCCCGTTATTTGCCAACTGTGTCCACTGGCGGACTCGGGGCGGAGGAGGTCCATGTGGTAAGTCGAGAGGGGGTGACACCATGAGTTACCCGCACCGGGTGACATCAACCCTAGTGACGCCACTGATGTATACCCCTAGGATTCTGGTTAGATTCAGCAAGCGCTTTAACAATTAAAAGTTAATAGTTCCAGACCAACTGCCAAAGCTTTTTTCTTTATGCAACATGTGCCACTTACTGTGCAGTACAGGCTGACATTGTTTTATCCCTCTGTGACTGCACAGCGCATGTGTCAGACAGGTGAGCTCACAGCCTGCTGCGCCCAGGCCCAGTCCCACGCAGCACAGACAGTGCTGTAAATAACAGCACCCATCCGCGCCGTACGCAGTAATGGTGCTGACAGACTAGCCACACCACCCATTGTGGCTAGAAAGCATGCTCAAACCACTAGTGTTTCTGGTGCAGTCCAGCTAGAGTCCACTAGTGCCAACGTCCGGCCGAGGTTGGGGCATGTGCCACTATGCATAACACCAGTGGTGCTGGAACAATTTTCAGAGTGTGGGTGCTGTCAATATTATATCACTAAACTCATGGGGCGTGTGAAAAATCCAGCGGCATACAAAACACACATATGTAGCAAATGTGCCTTGCCCATTGAACAGGAGAGTGGTAAGGTGGTATGCAGCTTGTGGAGCCTTTAGGAGTACTGGTGTGGTAGTGTACTGTCATTTACAGACAGCACATTTACCATTGAAATAACTACATTTGCATAGACATACAGTTCTATTGGTGCAACTATATAGCACAAAAATGATAATATGGGTACATTCAGGTTTTTGTGAATATTTATAATTTGCGCATCACCAAGTAGAGTGCTTTGATTTGTTTTGTTCTTATAACAGTCCTTTTTTTCCATCAAACTTCAGAATGAGAAAAAAGGGCTTCGTTTGTGCTTGCCTAAATGCTGATATAATTTGAAATGTGTTTTAGTTCATTTGCCGATATTTAATTGTTGCATCTTAGAAAAAAACTGACATGCTACAGCCTTTCCTTTCATTTCCTGTACCCCAGCAGGATTGTCATCTAGATCACTTTTACATAATCCTCTCACTTTGCAATCAGAGAAATAAAAGTATACTCCAGTTTCCCAGGGGCGGGCAAAATATTTCGTTCTGACGGCAGAATTTGTGGAATTATTTCTCACCACGCACTGAAACGGTAAGTTGGTAAGCGTGAGCAAGAACTGGCATCCCCTAGTGCAATTTTCTGTCGCTGGGATGACATCCGGTGAGATTGTTTTCAAAGCGGGAGGTCGCGATCGTCTGCAGTCAGAAGGCAGACGCTCCAATAGGAAAGCTACTGGAGTGGCAGCAAAACCAACTCGAGTAGCTATGCCCTCTGGCATACTACCCCGTGCCACTTGTGCTTATTTTCTAGCGTGAAATGCACTCTCTGCGCTAAATCACAGCGCAAGCAGCATGACAGGCCTTTTTCCGCCTGTGGGCAGGATTCTGCGGAATCTCGCCGAGATTTTTTTGTAACTCCACGGAATTCCACGGAGTGAAATTCCATTAGTTCAGTCCACAAATAAGCAGCAGTTTCTCAGAAGGTATAGTCTGATATTTGACCTATGTCTTTGAAGGTGCATTGGCATAGCCAATAGGTCTCGCCTTTGGGACCTTATAAGTGTTTAGCCATGCAACAGTTGCCTAACTAAATACTTATAAGGTCCCAAAAGCGAGACCTATTGGCTATGCAAAGCGGCCATGCGGCCGCGAAAGTGAAAGTGATCACGATCAAACATCAAAGTGGCCGCGTGAAAGTAATCGCGGTAAAGCGCGGCGCGCGTGCCCGCGCACATGCATGTAGCTCTAGGCTGGCCTGGTAGCACTTTTTGGAGACCTCTCAATAAGTCTCGCCAGACCAGCGCATGCGCTGGGTCAAGCGAGACCTAAAAATGATTTAAAGGCCTCTTTATTGCTCATTCACCTTATGAACTCTAGCATGATTATTTCTGGGGGTGCTGTCTGTGCAGGACACCATCCATCTGGAGATGATGCTGGGCCCGTGTGATCACAGCCCACACCCACCTGACTCAGAGTCCCTGTTCCTCACAGGGCAGGGACTGAAGTGCTGTAAACAAACAAGAATTGGCAAAGCCAGTAGTTCTCACCTTTGGGGCCTATTGTCTTTGCCAATGGTTTTAGCAATATGTTTCTCTATACACATTGCAAATTTTACATGTGTAAAGATTTTGAATATGTTAACATTTGCAAACCCTCTTTACTTTAGTGTAAATCTATATTGTAATTTGAACTGATTTAACTAAGTATTGGTCAAGAGGTTTTGTCTCTAAAAGGCTCAGTTATTGGGTTTCCCAATGCTTGTATGGTACATGTGAGCAGAGTCGCATTAGGTATTGAGGTGAATTCTGGTTGTGGGAGGGCACAATTCAGACCTCTGGAGCTAAGTGTAAGACAGGGGGCCATACCAATGTTCACATTACATGTTCATCCAATCCTGGGCCTGTCTCTGTTGTGCATATAGTGATGGTCACATATGTACCATTTGTAATTACGAAATCTAATTATCCACTACAAAATCATTGTGGTTACTAATTTCTATCAAACTGCAAACAAGTGCTGGGAAAGCCAATAGGTCTGGCTTGTTTTAGGCATATGTTTGTTGTAGATTCATGTGTCTGGATGAAATAGCAGGTAAGTCCCAGAGAGGCACCTGAATGCTGGTCAGGCAGCCTGCATGCAAAGCACGGTCTTAGTTCACACATTTTAAGCCACGGCCTTAATTATTTAGCCGTCGCCTCTTTTTGAGATGCCCCCACCACCTCCTTCATCCCACATAAAGCTCTGTGGTCCACAATAGGGTTTTGCCTACAGAGAACCACAAGAACTAAAAATTGTGATATTGAAACATTTTGGAGTCCTAGTAGTCAAATGTAAATCTTGTGGAGCCCAAACCAGGAGCAACTGCTTTATTCCTCGATGGCCCCCGTTCTGCAGCATCCGGAGGGCAGGAGCACAGGTGGTGTTAGGTGTCAGAGGTGCGAGGGGTGCATTTCAGTGAGAGAAAGCTGAGAGCCTGCCCTCCTGCACTGTGACACCCCAGGCTGTGATTGGAGGTCCTCCCTTTAGAAGGGGGGCTTTAGTATTTGTCACCTGGCAAAGTTGATCCACAAGTCCTGCAGGGCATTTGCTCCCTGGTGAGGCAGATCCATATATTGTAAGCTTCTCTGGGAGGAAAGCGCACAGAGAGAAGCGCAGGCAAGGCACAGCGGCGCGGACTGTTGTGGGGCAGAAGCAATGTGAAGGGCAGGGGTGGTATCAGGAGGGCAGGGGTGGTATCAGGAGGGCAGGGGGTGGTATCAGGAGGGCAGGGGGTGGTATCAGGAGGGCAGGGGGTGGTATCAGGAGGACAGGGGGTGGTATCAGGAGGGCAGGGGATGGTATCAGGAGGGCAGGGGGTGGTATCAGGAGGGCAGGCGGTGGTATCAGGAGGTCAGGGGGTGGTATCAGGAGGGCAGGCGGTGGTATCAGGAGGTCAGGGGGTGGAATCAGGAGGTCAGGGGGTGGAATCAGGAGGACTGGGGTGGATAAAGCAATAGGAGGGCAGGGGAAAGCAAGAAAGCGTGTGTTACAAACCACAATGCCAATGGCACGCAATAGGCACAATGCATTCCTAGGTCACATTTCTGAATGTCCCCAAGATGTCTTTGGAAACCCAGACAGCTGTGTTATCAGGTCGGCTGTGACCTAAAAAGGAGCGCCTGGAAATGAGCAGTGGAAGAACACAAGTAGTAAATCCGTGCTTTAGGGGAGGAATAAAGACAAAAGGAATAAAAGTCCACACAAGGTAACAAATAAGATGTTAGCAAATGAGAGTGACAATGAAGTCAACCTGCAATGGGCAGACTACAAGGCCACCGGAATTCTACAATAGGTGTAGCAACAGGCAGCGCATGTGTTGTGTAGTATGCATGAACTAAAAAGCACCATTGCATAGGCCCAAAACGTGAAACGCCATTCACGGTACCACATGCAACAGGTTTGTTGAGGCCGCTAGTCTTTCTGCTTCTCTGATGGCGGCCAGCCAGAGAGAAAGGACAGGCATGCCCGGTAGTTAACATTGTACGGTGCATTCCTGCCTTTCCCAGAGCTTGGCACAATATGTTGCCCAGCGCCAACGCAGGCCCTTGCACCATGCTGCAAGGGTGCCTGCGTTGTTAGCAGGATTATTTCTGTGCAGGGAGGAGCCCCTTTCAGCACGAAAACAATCCCTGTGGCCTTTTCCTCTCTATCAGTGCTGCAGAATACAGCACACATAGAAAGGGGAAAAAACAAGAAGAAATAACATATTTCACCTCGTTACGCCTCACCTGGCATGCGTAGCAGTTTTGGCACATTCCCAGGTCTACCATTTATCGTAAATCTAGGAATGCGTCAAAATCCATGGGTTTTGCGTTGGAACACCCACGCTCCACCCATGGAATCCTCTCTGGGGCAGAGTAAAGAAAATGCAGCGATTTGAGCTGTGTTGCGGTGATACTCTGGATTTATCAAGCCACTCAGGGGCACGCAAGGGGGCCTTGCGTGGCTTGATAAATCGCATCTCAAGGGCTGCGCCACTTTTGCACCCCGTCGCGTGGTGCACAAGCGACACAACTCTTAATAAATATGGTGCTGAACCTTTGCATCTTTTTTCCACTTTTCACACTGAAGGCAGTGTTATATCTGCTGCTTTTCTGTGCGGCAGGATATTGGAAGTTTATAATGGATCCATCTGGCCTGGTACCGGAAGTGCTGACGTGTACGTATGCTATGAATGCCAGACAGAAGCTTCTGCTAATAAGCTGGAGCCCCGCCTACCAGACACATCTCACCCAGGGAGGCTTAAGCAACTGAAGCATAGCTAAGAAATGACAAACACGTGGAGACGCAGCACGGTAAAAGAAACATTATGGCAGGAAACATATGGGACCACGCGTTAAGATGCAGTGCAGATGGCCTTAAATCGGGATGTATAATGTAATGCTTTCTTACACAGGCTTCATTTTTCTTTCATCAGCCTTAGCAAGATTTCTAGAAAGTTCTGCTCTGCTGCCTTTAAAAACCTATATTTTTGCGTCACTGTGCAGCACAGGAATTTGAGGAACGCATTTCCCGTCTGCTAAGGAAACCACAGCCCAGCAGCCGGTGCCAGGCTCACGCTGGTGACTTGCTCTCTTGTTTAACAGGGGCTGCCAGTGATGTAGCTAGGCAGGCGTGCTCTTGAAATTCAAGTTAACCTGCTACAAGTGGTTTGCAGTGGATCCAGAGATGCTGTATGGTTTTGAAATTTAGGCTATAAATGTCTGGTGGGGTAATAAAAGATAAACCTTGCTGATTAAAGAGAAAAATCAGACTGAAATCAACAGACATGGACTGTAGGAAAGAAAGAGCTGGATAGCTAAATCATCTTGTTTGTGCTGAATCCAAAATGGATAGGAAAGTCCAGAGTAGCCAAAACGTCTTTCTTGTAATACGTTTATTTCTCTCGTGATCCAAGAGAGTTCTGCTAGAAAAGACAGCCAACATGTTTCGCTCCGTCTTGGAGCGCAGGCCTGGGGCCTTCTCAAGGCTGATTATATAAAAAGCGTTTGTGACACACATACCAGAAAATACATAAATCATAGTATCAAAAGACAAATAATCAAATAATTGAAAAGAGGAAAACCAGAAAGAACAAAGGAAAGAACACCACTTGCATGGTGATGTCAGAAATCAAATTCAAAATTCCCCATCTCCAGGGGAGCAAGGTTCGTGAAGTGCGGGTTTGTTATTACCAATGTGAGGATCAAGGGATATTTCACATCAGGCACCAATGTCATTAGTCATACATGAATTATCAGAACACAAGTTCATTCAAAATGCATATGAGGTCATAGCAATACAAATATCAAACAGGGAGACCAGAACCAGATATGTTACGAGGTCAAAGTTCACAGTTCAACATAAATTCCCCAAGGAGGAGCAAAGTATCCGTCAACATATCGTATGTGATGTCAAGATATATTATTATAGACACATAATGAATAACAGTTTCAATTTGACAGCAATCAATCATTGGTACGGTTTATCAAGGTTGAAACATTATTTAAGCAAGGAAACAGATATATAAGTCGGTGCAATAGTATTGTGCCAGGTGACAGGTTTATATAGTACACGAATATTGACAGCATCATTTAATGCAATGAACGTAGACACCAGCAGACACTTCCAAGGTGCAACTGGAAACCGCTGGGATTTTATCCACTGCAGTTCAACATTTGTCTAAAACTCATATGCCATCAAATATATCAGGTGCAAACCACCAGTGAATGATCCATTGTGCAACTGTGCATGGAAAGGTCACAGCTTGGAATTATGCAGGGCCGTCTCACCTGTCATCCTTTCGAGATCGATACAATGTTAAATTGGATGTCAAAAACAACCACAGTCAGAGCCTAAAACGTTTCAATTGGTATCCCCTCTTTTTAAAACCAGTGGCGTAAGCACTGCAGGGTGAGTTTGCTAAAACAGCTCAAGAATTACTACCGACTTGAAAAAAGGTTTACAGTTGTTACGGGAAGTCAAAACTCACAGTTATACAAACTCCTCAGACAGCATATGCACCTGTAGGCGGATTAAAATACACCGCGAGTTAAATCCAGAATGACCTGCGTGAATGGGCGGCTAATTCACCGGTTTTGAGAAGACGCGTTGTTTAAAAAACTGTGAATGGACAGCTACTTCATTGAGGGAAAAATATGTTTCAAAAGCGACTTTTACTGAACTCGTAAACGCCTGCTGCCACCTAGCGGCGGAAGAGGTTTTAACTGCTCGTGCGCTACTGAAGCTACGACGGTGAAGGTTTGCAGTGTAATTAGTTATTATTACTGTCACAATTATTAAAAAATAAAGACAGCGTTTTAACGGCTGCCATGTGCTCAGTCCTTAAATTACATTAATCCGGGTCCTAGATAATTCGCAGAAGTCCACTGCAGCTGGCACTGCTCACTTGCCACCTTAAATAGTACATTTGAGTCCTATCTTTATCGTTTTTAATGTATAGTAAATAGCTAAATGCTCCACGAATAAACTTAAAAAAAAATGCACACACAACACCAGCATGTGATGGATTCTAATAAAAACATGCTGGCATTTACAAATAAGTGCCATGCACCGGCAAACACTGGCACACATGTAGCACTGCATGTACTACACACCAGACATTCAATCACTCAGGGGAATTGTAAGTGCGCTGCGTTGTAGGGGAAGGTTCTTCCAACTGTTCTGGCTCTGCGGATGTGCAGGATTTCAGCGAGGTCGGCGGATCGGAGGTTTCTCTTGGGTATGTGGATGGAAATTCTCTCGTTAAGGTATTGGGGTCTGGTGTTGTGGATGCATTTGTACGCGTGGGCGAGTATCGTGAAAGTGACTCTTCTCTACGGGGAGCCAGTGGAGGTTCTATAGGTGTTGGGTGATGTGATCCTGTTGAGAAATGTCGAGGATGAGTCTGGCTGCAGTGTTCTGTATGGTCTGGAGCTTGCGGTTCAGAGACTTGTTGATCCTGGCGTAGAGGGCGTTTCCGTAGTCCAGTCTGCTGGTGATGAGCGCGTGGGTGATGGCCTTCCTTGATTCGTGGGGGATCAACTTGAAGGTCTTTCAGAGGATTCGAAGGGGGTTGAAGCAGCTGGAGGAGACGGCGTTGACCTGTCGGGTCATGGAGATGGAGAAGTTGAGTACGATGCCGAGTTTTCGGGCATGGTTTCGTGGGTGTGGGGGGGCTGCCGAGGACGGTAGGCCACCAGCTGCTGTCCCATGCCGAGGGGGAGGGTCCGAGAACGAGGACTTCTGTCTTCTCCGAGTTGAACTTCAGGCAGTTTCTGCTCATCCAGGATGCGACACCCTACATTCCTTCCTGGAAGTTGCGTCTGGTGGTGATTGGGTCCTTGATGAAGGAGAGGATGAGCTGGGTGTCGTCGGTGTTTGATACTATGCTGAGTCCATGCTGTCTGACGATGGCAGCAAGGGGGGCCATGTAGATGTTGAAGAGCGTGGGGCTGAGGGCTGATCCTTGGGGCCCTCCGCAGTTTAATTCCGTGGGTTCGGAGAGGAAGGGTGGTAGTCTGATTCTTTAGGTTCTGCCGGTGAGGAATGAGCAGATCTAGTCGATGGCGGTTCCTTGTATGCCAGAGTTGTAGAGTCTGGCGGTGATTGTGCGGTGGGAGACGGTGTTGAATGCTGCAGAGGGGTCGAGTAGGATCAGGGCCTTGGTGTGTTCTTGGTCGAGGAGGTTGCGGATGTCGTCTGTGACGGCGAATAGGGCGGTTTCGGTGCTGTGGTTGCTGTTGCATCCGGATTGGGAGAGGTAGAGGATGGAGTTATCTTCGATGAATTTGGTTAGTTGTGCATTGACGATCTTCTTTGTGACTTTGGCCGCGAAGAGGAGGAGGAAGGTGGGTCAGTAGTTCTTGAGGTCGGTAGGGTCTGCTGAGGGCTTCCTGAGCAGGGGTCTGACTTCTGCGCATTTCCAGAAGTCGGGAAAGGTGCCGGTCTTGAAGGTGGTGTTGATGGAGGGTCGTAGTACGGGAGCGATGGCTATGGCGACTCTGTGGAAAATGTGCGGTGTGCGGGGGAAGGGGTCCATGGGGGCTCCTGAGAGGATGCCTTTCATGGTTGAGGTGGTGTCTTCGGTGGTGGCTGGGGTCCAGGCAGAGATGGGGGACTGGATGGCGTTGCTGGAGCAGGAAGTAGATTCAGAGTTGGGTGTCTGGTCGTTGAAGTTGTCGTAGAGTGCCTTGATTTTCTGATGGATGGAAGTAGGATTCGAGCTTGTCGCAGAGGTCCTGGGAAGGGGTGATGTCCGTGGTTTCGCTGCGAGGCTTGGTGAATTCCTGAATGATGCTGAAGAGTTGCTTGGAGTTGCCAGCATTGGCTAGGATCTTGTTTTGGATGAAGGTCCTTTTGGTGGATCTGATGCGTTGGTGGTATTCCGTCATGGTGATTTTGTAGGTGGTGTGGTCTTCTGGCATTTTGCTGTTTCTCCAGTTCTTCTCAAGATGTCTACAGGTGTGTCTGGATTCTTGGAGGTCGGCAGTGAACCAGGTGGCTTTTCTGAGGCGTTGTCTGTTGGGGTTGCATAGTGGTGCATGCTTGCCTGCGCAGCTGGAGATCCATGTGTGGAGTCCTTTGGCTGCGAGGTTGGGGTTGATCGATGTGGTGGAGGCCGCACGGTTGAGGGTGACTTTGCTCGAGTTCTTTTTGGGGAGTTCGTTGCAGGTTTGAGCAGCGTGGGTTTGTCGACGTGGAAGTGTACACAGTGGTGGTCTGTCCAAGGGGGTTGCGTGGTGTGGCTGAAGTGGATGTTGTTACCTCCTGCGAATTTGGCGTCGAGGGTGTGTCCTGCCTTGTGGGTGGGCGTAGTGACAAGCTGTTTCAGTCCGATGTTGGCAAGGTTGTCCAGGAGGGTGATGGAGTTGGGGTCACTGGGGTTGTCGAGGTGGAAGTTCAGGTCTCCGAGGAGTATGTAGTCCATGGAGGCGATGAGGTCGTCGGTGGTAGTGGCGAACAAAGCACAGGGTCCGGGGGTCTGTAGGCGAGAGTGCACCGGAGTGAAGTTCTGGGGCCGGTCTGAATCTGGAAGTGGAGGTGGAGGTGGTGAGGAAGGGGTCCTTCGTGGTGGATGTGGAGAGTCGGACGGAGATCTTGTGTACGATGGCGAGTCCTCCTCCTGGGCAGTTGGGGCGGTCCTCCCTCTGGATCTTGTATCCGTCGGGGATGGCGGTGGCGATGTCGGGCACGGAGGAGGTGTTGGTCCAGGTTTCTGTAAAGAAGGCGACGTCTGGCAAGAGGGTGGAGAGGAGGTCCCAGTTCTCCATGGCGTGTCTGTGCAGGGAGCGAACGTTGAGGAGGATGCACTTCAGGACTTTGGTGTTGTTGACATTAAGTGCGGGGGCTGTGGGGGTGCGGTCGGTGGTGAAGGATTTGCAGCAGTGACGGCAGGAGAACTGGCCGTGGGTGGTGTTCGGTGTCGATCGCTGGCAGTTGTTGTTCCTTCTGAGGTTGAGTGCGAGGAGGGTAGCAGAGTTGTAGTGGTAGGAGGTTGTAGATCCAGGGTTCCTGGCGCTGGCCGCAGTCGGGTCGCGGACAGGCGCAGACGGGCTTGCATTTGGCGCACCTTCGGAGAGCCAGCCGTGCGCCCGCTGCGCGCGGCTGCCATTAAGAAGGGGGAGGGGAGAGAAGCGCAGCTGGGAGGTGGGAGCGGGAACCGGCAGGGGGAGGGGCTCCGGGGATATAAGCGTCTGGAAAGGGCACGGAGAGCAAAGGGCACAGAAGACAGAAAACGGCTAAAAATTCAAACAGGCACAGGTGCAAAAACTGGCACAATAAAGACAGGCAAAATAAAAATACAGTGAAGAGGCTAGAAGGAAGACAGAAAACGGACTTGAAAGATAGAAAAATGACACAAAGACAGAGACAGACAGCAGCGGCCAGCAGAAGAGCAAGGCTCTCCCACTGGACCACCAGGGATGAGGTGCAGGCAGGAGCCCGCGGGTGGAGACGGGCCTGGAACACCTACCTGCACAGGGGGTAGTGGCAGCAACACTACCACGGAGCTGCTGGGGGAGAGAGCAGGTCTCTACCCACGAGGTCAGGGTCTGTACATTGCAGTCCAGACCAGGCGCGCAATGCCCATTGGTCCCAAAGGGCTTCACCATTCGAAATAGTAATAGGGACTATAAAAATGACAGCCACCCTCGACTTTGTGCATCTATATAAGAGTGAGAATGAAATGCTTGTGAGAAACAGAATATGAGAAAGAGAATGACATTAGAAAGAGAAGGCTTGGGGCCAGATGTACGACGCGCAAAATAGCGCCTTGCAAATTGCGAGTTTTTTGTGACTCGCAATTTGCAGGGCGGTATTTTGGATGTACAACAGTGTGTATCACACTGTTTGCGATTCCCAATGGAGTTTGCAAATTGAGAGGGTCATGAATATTAATGAGCCTCTCGCAATTTGCGACCCCATTGGGAATGGCAGGCCCTCCCAGGTATGGTGGCCTGCTGGGCTCAGCAGACCACCAAGTCTGGGACTGCTTTTAAATAAAGCAGTTTTTTTAGTGCAGCCCGTTTTCCTTAAAGGAAAACAGGATGCATTTAAAAAAAATAAAAAAATAACGTTTTCGTTTCATTTTTTAAGGGCAGGTAGTGGTCCCTGGGACCACTGCCTGCCCTTAAAAAATATTTCCCCCTGCATTTGCAAAGGGGAAGCATTTTGCGAGTGTATTACTACCCACTTGAAGAGGGTGGTAATTTGTGAGTGTTTTGCGACCGCAATTGCGGTCGCAAAACATTCATACATGGGCTTGCGCTCTCTATTAGTAAGGGAACGCCCCTTCCTGATAGCGAGTCGCAAAACCTATTTAGCGAGTCGCAAGTAAATTGCGACTCACTAAATAGGCTTTGTAGATGGCCCATGCTATTTTTGCATGCGCAAACGGGTTCACAAACCCGTTTGTGCATGCAAAAATGGTCGTACATCTGGCCCTTAGTGTAAGGGGGGTTACCTTTGTGGGAAGGACAAACACACGGGGTTTGCAAGGGAAAGAGGATTTGAAAGAGAGAATATAATGTGGCAGATGTTTGTGAGAGGAACATTTCATTGCCAGGGGAGAGTTTGAGTGAGCATGTTATTATTATTATTAAGATTTGTAATGAGCAACGAATCAACCCCAAGGGGATCTCTCGGCACCCTTTGCTGCACAGTGCCGGTAGCTTATGACAATATTGCAATTAGAACAACCAGGTTTTTAGCTGCTTCTTAAACTACACCAGCGTAGTGCAGGCTCGTATCTCATCCGGTAGTCTGTTCCAATAGAAGGGGGCAAGATGAGAGAATGCACGCCCACCCATTTTGGTTTTACTAATTTCGCAGGGACAGAGCAATTTCCAATTGCTCGATCTAAGTTGGCGAACAGGGACATAAGGGATTAACTTCTTACTTAAGCACGCCGGGCCAGTCCCCTGCAGTGCTTTAAACACTATCGTCAAGAGCTTAAACACTGCTCTCTTCCTAATGGGCAGCCAGTGCAGTAGTTGCAAGAGAGGTAGTGACAAGGTGCGAACTGGTTTGTTAAGGGTCAGCCGCACCGTTGTGTTTTGCACCACTTGTAGCCTAAATGCAAGATCATCCCTGATTCCTACTAGTAGTAAATTACCGCAATCTAGTCTACTAACTAGTAGTGCCTGTATTAAGGTATTTCTGGCCTCCAGGGGATCCATGGAAAAATCTTCCTCAACATCCGCATTATTCCAAAGCATGTGCCCGAGACCAATTTCACATGATCTTCCATAGAAAGCTTATTATCGATCATGATTCCCAGGTTCCATGCCTGCTTTTTTGGACTGGGTGCCTCACCAAGTTCCACAGGCCACCAGTCTGCCAACCATAACTCCACAGCCTTCCAAAACAGGAGAATCTCTGTTTTATTGGAGTTTAGTTGAAGGAAATTCTTGCTCATCCACGTGGCTATTTTCAACATACAGGACTTAAATTTTGCTCTGGTTGCCGCGGGATCCGTCTCGATGGGGATTATCACCTGAGTGCCGTCCGCATACGAGATCATCTCAAAATGCATGATCTAATAATGGCAGCCAGCGGAGCCACATAGATGTTGAACAAGGTAGGGCTTAAAATGGATCCCTGAGGGACCCCCTTGTCCAATACAGTGGTCTGAGATACAAAAGTGTCAAATTGGACACATTGTGTTCTGTTGTTCAAAAAGCTTTTTAGTCAGGCCCAGGCCATACCACCGACACCAATCTCTCGCAGCCTATCCAACAGGATACTGTGAGAGATGGTGTCGAAGGCGCAGACAGGTCCAGGAGCACTAACATAGTAGGGATGCCTCTATCCAATGACATCCTTATGGTATCTGTGACTTCCGCCAAGGCTGCTTTGCTGCTATGCCCTGCTTGGAAGCCCGATTGGGAGGGGTCCAATAAACTATGCTGCACCAGATAACCCATTAGTTGTTGATTGATCAGTGTTTCCATGACCTTAGAACAGCATGGAAGGAGGGAGATTGGCCTATAGTTTTGCATGTCTGCCGGGTCTGCCAGCGCCTTCTTCAGCAGAGGTTTTGTGTGTGCCTTCTTCCATTTCCTAGGAAATGTGGCCGTGGCCAGAGAAATGTTACAGACCTCTGCGAGCGAGGGAGTTAGGACCGGCAATAGTTCTGACATAATAAATGGCACAGCCGGGTCTGATGGCGAGCCTGATTTCGTTCGCACAAGTACAGATTCCACTTGCTCTGTAGTGATAGTTATGAAAGAGTCGAGCCTAGGTAGTGGTAGAAGTATCCCTTCGGGGGTGACCATCCCCTTCGACACCTCTCCTACCGTCAGAGAGCTATACATTTTATCAATCTTCTCCTTAATATAATTTGCTAAATCATCACAAAGCTTTTGCGTAGGGGGGAAGAAGGACTGTTTACTTTAGGGTTTAGGAACTTCTTGAGTATCTTAAAGAGCTCCTTAGATGAGTTTTTTGCCTCCTGTATTCGCGTGCTTAAATGGGCTCTTCTTGCTGTATTACAACTTTTTTAATAGGCTTTATATAACTGTTTATAAGCCTGCTTATCCTCCGGCCGCTTAGTTTTCCTCCATTTTCTCTCTCACATGGCCTTTTCCTTTTTAAGGCATTCTGAGTACCAGGGGGCTGAAACAGCCCTTTCTTGAGTGCTCACTTCGCTAAGGGGAGCAATGCTATTTATGGTGTCACTGATTGAGGCCTCCCATTTATCTAAGGCTTTGTTGCTAACCTTCCCTCTTTCGAATGAGGGGGTTCTAAATGGCCGATTAAACGCTGCAGGAGTAACTTTCCTCCAAGCTCTGCAGAAATTATCTCTACATGGGGGCTGGCTTCCTATTTCTGGCCTGCTAAAGGAGAATTTGAGTGCAAAGTGGCCGGTCCATGTTAATACCAACGGTGGATCTACTGATAAATGTATGTTCGAGAAGATGGTGTCATGGGTATGTCCTGCGACATGTGTAGGTTCATGAATTCTCGAAGAGAGACCTAGTGACTCCATGGCCGACAGTAAGCATGCGGAGTCTGTTTTGGAAGGGTCATTTAGGTGATGGTTAAAATCCCCAACCAGAAAGAAATAGCCAGCTCGCAGGATGTACGGGGCAAGGGTCTCCAATAATGAAGTACAAAACATTTTTCTGCTTTCTGCTGGGGGATGATGAACTACAGCCCCCATCCATCTGGCCCCCTTCAAAGACTCCAACCGAAACATTATTAGTTCCATACCGGCAGTCAGCACTGTGTCCACTATTTTCATGTGATGTGGAGCGCGTAGGGCCATGGCCAGGCCCCCTCCCCTTTTGCTCACCTGTCTAGTCTCGTAACTGTATACTCCTCAGAAAACGCGACTGCCAAAACCAGTGTAGAGTGGTTTTGCAGCCAGGTCTCAGGGATGAGACAAATATCTGGCTTCAAATCCTCCAGCAAGTCCCACAATTCAGCGAAGTGCTTAGGAATAGATCTAGCATTGATATACAGGACCTGGAAGGGAGCTCCTTGTGCTGCCTTCGCCTGGGCACTCTTCCCAGAGCTTAGTTCTTTTAAGGCTTGATTGCTTAGGGTCTGAGAGTAAAGGGGGTCTACATTTTTCTGAGTGTGTATCGCAGACCACCCACATTGAGCACAGTTGCAGCTTTGTGTCGCCCTTTCTACTTAAATCTCCCTCACACAGCCTATGCCTATAGTGTTCACCCTTAGATTCAGCAGCATGTCTTTTGAATGCCTTAGGAGAGTCATCTTTTACCAGTTAAAATAGGCAGAGTTCCCTGGCAGCCAGCAGCGTCCAGGCGCGGACTGGCGCAGACGGGCTTGCCTTTGGCGCGCCAGCGACACGTCCGCGCACGCGGGTAATTTATGCCCCCAGAGCAGAGAACTAGAGCACTAACCGCTCAAAATGGCCCCCAAAGTCAGATTGCCCAGTTCAACAAAAGGCAGCCTCTCACCACTCAATCGGCCGTTCGAAACACGACCGCGGTGGACCGGAGAGTTGCCAACATTACAATTCAATTTCCCCAGTACAAATTTCACTGTGCACAGAGCCAGCAAACGAAAAATAAAATGATTCTCTTGCATCGTTTTATTTTTCGTTTACCTCTCTGAACCAGCTTGTGCATGGAGGGGTAGAGCATGGGAGGTGGGAGGCAGAGTGCATGTGCACTTACTACGTACGCATATGTGTTTAGCCGGCTGTCTCAGGCCGACCAAAACACACATGCGTACTCAGGTTTCTACAGCCCAGCTGCATTCAGCAGCCGGATTGGAGAAACCCCACAGACTCCATGACCTGAGCGTAGCGTCTTTCCTCCCCATTCAGGCCAATACCTGCGCTGCTCCTGAGGCGTTAGGAAAGTTTATTTATTTATTATTATCAACATGTCCCCCCTCCCGCACTCCCCTCAACTGCCCACCACCCTTTGTTAATGGCGGACACCACGGGAAAGGAGTAGACTTATGAAAATGAAGGGGTGAGTGATAAAAAAATGAAAAAAATAGTTCAGTAAAGTTAATATGAGAAGAAAGGAAAGAGTGAGACACATGACAGCAGGGGCAACTTTTGGAGAAGATAATATTAGGTGAATACTAAACTGCCACCATTTGGGGGGGGTCATATTTTCAGTAAAACCAAAACATGTGGTACCACTGCAAAGGGACTAGTGCAGAAAAATGTACATTGAACTGGGGATGTCAAACATCCTGTATTGGCCCTAGGTGGGTGCAGATGTAAATTGAAATAGAAGAGATAGGTAAGAGAGGGGTATGAGAGCAATAGAAGGGGGGTCAGAGAAAGGGAAAATGAGAAACATGACAGAGGTATATAAAATATATTACAGTGGAATAGAAGAGATGGAGAGAGGGGCAGGTGTGAATGAAGAGTGTATGGGTATTGAGGGTAAGAGAAAAGGGTTAAAAAACAAATGAAGGTGAGGAAGAGAAAATGAAAAGAAACTAGAGATAGAAATGTATGCCAAAGAGGTGCACGTGAGGGGGGAAGGGAATGAGAAAGAAGGAAAAAATATGAAAGGAGAGGCTGGCTAAAAAGAGTGAGGGATAAAAATGAATATCATGGAAAAAGAGGGACTATAACGACAGAAAAAGCAATGGTCAGGGGACACAGAGGCATCTTTTGTTTAGCCATGTTTTTTTAAATGGCTGTATGGGCATATGGGGCTCCTTCCCTCCCCTTTCACAATACAAGTAATGTAGATCTCTTTGTTGGGAGCGTAGTTTCTTTCCTCGCTCGCGGTCATAAATATCAAGTTGGCTAGTGCAAGCGAGGAAAATTCACCTCCCGGTGAGATTTTTCTTCATTTGCGCTAGTCAACGTCAAGTTGGCGAGAGACGGAAATCAACCTCCTGGCGAGATTTCTCAACGCGGGCGGTCAGATTTCTGAATGTGAGTGGCTGCGTATGCTCGCGACCGGCCGCGTTGACAAACCGTTCGTTCGCATTGAGAAAGCTGCCGCTCGAGTAGAAAATCTACTCAAGCGGCAAAAAGGAAGCAGCGCCCGCTTGCGCTGTGCACAGTACCATTCACAATAATTTCACAACGCGAGCAAACACCCAGCACTGAAAATTATACTGAACGGCATTTTTCTAATGAGCTCTGCATAGCGTGGTACAGTTTGTTTTCTTTAACTCCGCCCAAATAAAGTAACTGAATTGACAGTGAGAAAAGTAAAACAATGTGCTGACACCCCTCTTCCTGAGCCCATCCTCGGGCCAGAGGTTGAGGTGATTTAGGTAGAGAACCTGAAATGGGCCTTGCTTTGAACAAATGCATCACATGCTGTAGGTGCTACCCTGTGAGGGCCACCAGTGTATCCAGCTTTTCCTCCATCAATCCATCCTTTCACGCGTATATCCATCCAGTCATCTATCTATTCATTCTGCCTTCCACATATATCAATTCACCGATCTGTTGACTTTTCAATTCATCCATCCTTTCGCTCATCCATCGACTGACCTTTACTTTCTCCCATCCATCCATAAACCCCTCCTTTAATCTTGTACCTATTTGCCCTCTCACCCATTATTTCCTACATCCATTATATTACCCAACAATCCTTTCTTCCATCCTTTCACCATTACTTTTGCCTCCTTTCACCCTTCCATCCTTCCATCCATACTTTTAGCCATCTGTCCTTTCACTCTTCCACCTATCCTTTCAACCTCCATCAACCCTTTCACTCTCGCTTCCACCGCTGCTTACTCCTTTCATTTTTCCTTTTCCATTTTCCTTCCTCACTACCAGACCTATTTGTACATTATTTATATTCATGTTTTGATGTATCTTGCACGTTAATCTTCCTCCCTATTGGGCGTGTACATGTACATGTGTGATTGGCTCCCTAGACACACTGTTCATGGAATGTTGGGTTTCGCAAGAGCTGTGGGTTCAAATATAACTTGTGAATTCTATTTAGATAGTTGAGTTACTGATGTGCTGGTGCTCCTCATGTGGAAAATAAACCTGTCACTCTCACAGTACGTGTGTTGTCATTACCATACAGAATTGTAGGTGACTAGTACAGGACATGCATGCAAACTGTATGTTGCCGCTTCCTCGGCGCCCCGCAGTTGATTGAAGCTTCGGATCGTAATTGCAGCCAGAGGACCACTCAACCTAAACGCACACTCTCCTCAACTTATGCCATCCAGGAGGGATATAACATCAGAAAGACATGTATTCATCAAGACATAGACGCCTTCTGCATCCATGTCAAGTGGATTGTGCATTTTACCTCCTCGTCTGTCTTCCTCGCCACAGTCATTACAGCATGAGTGAATGCTCCTGTGGACAAATCAGCAACCAAAATAAGCACTTGTTTCCCATCCCTCCAATATGGCCGACTGCCTCATTGGTAATTTGATTTACTTGAAAAACAAGGCCAGCCCTCCACACTGTTTTTTTGGTTTCTCTGCAGGTAGTCACCAAGCACACATTGGATTTTAGGCAGGTAATATGTCTTATTACTGTATAATATAAGGCGAGAGCGTCCGCTTTCGCAACTGCATAGCTGGTATTTTTCATGTGGTGAGAGGTCCTTCTCTAGCGGACCCACGCGCAACAGTGGTTCCATTGCTCCACGATAAAGGCCATGCTTCAGCTGACTATTTGCTGAGGCCAGCACTGTTAAACAGAGGGCTAGTATGAATAATTAGCTTCTACTTAATAAAGCGTGGTAAGTATCGTGGATGCAAGCTCCATCTGGAGTTAAGATGGCGGCGTCTTGCAAGCAAAGTATGGTTGCTTAGCAACAGATGAATTGGGCAGCAGCCTGCATTAGAAAGAGTGCCAAGGTTGCTACTGTAGCCTTTCAGTAAGCTCGCTTTTTGTATAATGGAGCAGTAAAAAAATATGTGGGGAGAAGACACCATACCGAAGAGGGGAATCCTGGCCCTGAAAGAGAGGAGGCCCCTGAAGGAATGGCAGACACACAGCACATGATTGAAGAGCCAGTGACAGAAGCTTTTAAATCCAGTGTTATGTTTCATATCATTACCCTAATATAAGCCCGGGTAATATCATACACAATCACCTACATTATCCCCCTTATACTACACAGTAACAAACCTTTAGGATTGAACCTTTACCTGGTTCCAGTCCTGGGTGCAGAAGGAGGGTTTCTGTTTAACAAAAGAGTCCTATACCTTCATCAATAGACTCCCACAGTATGAATGAATATTCATAAAGGTTCTTGGAAACCAGGCAGGGGCTACACCACCTACCCCAACATATCCACATATAAGGTTCAATCCATACTTCATCCTCAAATCAAACAATGGCTAATACATGAGACAAGGGACAAAGGAGCCCGAGATACTTTCTTCATAAATACAGCACATCTTGCTAGAACTAGGCAGAGGGAACCGAGACTTCCAGGCCGACACACTGACCAGAGACGCTGAGGCTCCTGCATGCAGACGCTCCAGCTGACAGTAGTCTAACACATCCCTTGCGGGGTGTCCAACTCGAGACCAGGACGGGCTCCTACATTCTCACACTTCAGGTAATGGGGTTCGACTAAATCCTGAAGGGATTCTTGTTTTCACACCTACTCACATGCTAGGTATACTTAGGTACATCTAGATAGGCATCGTAGGAGTACGCGCGCTTCTTTTATCATGCATTTTATATTCATATATGTATTCGTGAATATTGCAAAATGGTAGAACTTTAATATCCTTTTATATTCACTGTACTGCTAATTAAATATCTCTGCTACTGTCTAATGGTTGTTGCAGCTCATATATTCTACACAAGAATAACGACTGTTCAATAAATCCTTATTGAAACGCTCAGATTGTTTTTTCTGTGTATCTCTGAGACAAACTAAGACAGCACAAGTGACTGAGCGAAAGGTAGTGTATTGTTTCCACGATTCTGAGGGATCAGGGTTGTCATGGTCTAAGGTTGCCAGAAACTATTCTCTCCCCGATAAAAGGAGACACTAGTGGCTAATGCAAACAGGCTAACATGCTCAGTGGGGCTGCTCAGAGTCAGTCTGCCACCAAACTCACAGTTTATATTATCCAAACGTGCAGGTCCTGCATGGGTAATATAGGAACTACACGACACCAGAGACAATTCTCCCCCCTGCCCAAAAAATGCACCCTGACCTGTCTTATATAGACAGGCAGGAGAATGAGGAGAAATATGTCAAAGGAAGATTTATTCAAGGGACTGAACTGAAAGAAGTGTTGCAGCATTTAAAGGAGAATAGGACAATCACTGGTATGGCTTTGGTAAAGTGAAGAATGTTGGTCAATACCAGTAAATAAGGACCTGAATCATTTCCCCTCCATAGTGCTACTATGAAGCATGGATACGAAGGAGAAGGATATAGACAAGCATCCTTTTGCACGATTCCTATCCCAAAGATATCCTATCCAATATTGTTCACACAAGTTGCCAGCGGTGGTGAAAGTCAAACAATCAGGCAGTATTTATACAGCGCGACTAATCTCCCCGGGGGTAACCAGGCGCTGCGTTGCAGGTATCAGTTGAAGAGCCAGGTCTTGAGTGGACTGTCATAAGGCAGGACCGGCCACTAAGTGCGCTACAATTTCAGAAGTAGCTGCTTCTGCGGACCCAGTCATTCAACAAGTAGATCTTGCAGGGAAAGGAGCCTTTGTTGCTTTTAATTTCTCTAATAGAGGAGCAGCCTATTCAAACTATGCTAGTCAAAACCTTCTTACAGCTATTCAGAGACAGGCAGATGTATTCTTTGAGAGCCTCTGCAGCAGGATTATCCGCTGTGCTAAGGCATCAGACTTGGCTTAGATCATGGAGGGCTGATGCAACCCAAAATAATCTGATGAAAATTCCCTTTCCGGGGGCTTGACTGTTTGGATGCCAGATGGAAAGCAAGGTAAAAAAAACTTGGCTGAAGACAGAAAGTGTATGGCATCAACTAGACCGAAAAAGGGGAGGTTTATTGGAAATGACAGAGATTCGGCTGTCTTATCAAGCCAAAGTCAAGGGTCAGCTTGTTTGAGGGAGGCGGCGTCCATCCTTCAGATAAAGCCTGGGCTCAGCAGATTGGTACCGCAGGGCTTACGCAATGCCGGATCAACATCCAGTAGGAGGCTGGCTCAAGTTCTTCTTAGGGCAGTGGGAAAGTTGAATCTCAGACCAATAGGTGTTGCACATCATTCAAGGATGATACCGAACAGTATTCTAGACTATCCCAACAGATTTGTTTCACTATACTCCTCTCCTAGCCAATCCCCTGAAGAGAAAGACATAACAAGATAGGGTTCAGAATCTGTTGCTGGAGGAAACAATAGCACCAGTTTTGTTCTAGCAGATGGGAAAAAGAGCATACTGAATACTTTTTCTAGTACAAATACTTTTCTAGTAAAAAAACCTTTAGGGTATTACAGATCTTCGCTAGTTTTAAAGTCAGTGAACTCTTCCTCATGTGAAGTTCAAGATGCTGATGCTGCAAGCAATCCTACCATTTGTAAGAAAAGGGAGGTTTCTTAGCATTTTCGGATCTGCACAATGCATGTGTTTGCATTTCAGATCATCCAGCACCCAAACAATTCTATGCTTTTGTATCCACGGGAATGTGAATGTTCTAGCACAGGTGATCTGCCTAGGGGCAGAAACTGATTTGTTGTCACTAAGGGCTGTTTATCTGTCAGAAAAAGAGATTTGAGCAAAAGAACTCAAACTCATCGTCATTGACGCAGAGCGTATTTCAGCAGTTAGTGAAGAGATGGGGATATTTAACACTGATCCCTTGTTTCTGCACAATACACCCTGCCTAGGGACATGGGGAGTAGATATGATGTCATTCAAACAGCTCAAAATCCTGTTACACGGTTTTCCACCCATTCCATGATCACAAAAGTGTGACAGAAGATCAGGAAAGGCAAGGCTTCCGCTCTGCTGGTTGTTCCAAGCTGGAAATGATGTCCTTGGTTCTACTTGCAATTACAGTTATCAATCCAACGCAGTGGGCAATTCCAATAGAGAAGTACCCCCTGAGGGGATCCCTACCCCCTCAGTCAGTATTATATCATATAAACCTGGTGGCATGACTAGTGAAATGTTACATTTGTTATCTAGAGGTTGCTCCACAGAAGTTGAGGAATCTATGCATTCAACTACATTAAAATCCTTTTCAGGTCACTGGAGTTCATTTCATATGTAGTGTAGGGATAGAGGCTTTTCTGGTTTGACAGCAGAACCCATTAAGATATTTTTAAAGGATGGATTCTTGCTGGGATGGGCAACATCTATTCTGCATGCCTGATGGTCAGCAGTGAAGCATTCAGATGTCTCACTCAGAAAACATAGAACCTTTGGTGGCCAGAATGTTGAAGGGGCTTTCTTTTCTAAAAAAGACTTATTAAACAATGTCCAATGCCATCCTGGGATCTATTTTTGGTGCTACAGGCTTTACAGAAGTTGCTGTTTGAGCCACTTTGTAAGGCAGACCTGAAATCATTTTTTTTACTTATAAAGTAGTGTTTCTGGTAGCCATTTCTTCAGCTAAAAGGATTGGGGAATAGGTAGCTATTGGGCTTGGCCCTTTCTGCAGGGTCATCCCCAGATGTTTTCTGTCACTCCTCCATTTTTGCTGACTCCATTTATGTTTATGTCTCTCCTCCAAACCTGATAGAACCTGATAGAATAGGCTTATACCCAATTGGCATATTTAATATACTTTTAAGTCCCTGGTAAAGTGGGAAAACATGTGCCCAGGGCCTGTAAATTAAATGCAACTATTGGGCCTGCAGCACTGATTCTGCCATTCGCTTAATTATCCCTTTAAACATGCCACTGCAGCCTGTGGGAGCTGTTTGAACTTCCATTTCGACAATGCAAAATACGCTTTTTGCCAAGCCCAATCCTTCCTTTTTAATACATATGGCACTCTAATGGTAGACCCTGAACAGCCTAGAAGACAGGGTGCAGTCTATCTAAAAATTTGACATGTACTTTTAAGTTTTACATGTCCTGGTAGTGAAAACTCTTAAATTTGTTTTTCACTACTGCAAGGCATACCTGTCCCACAGGATAACATTTAGAGTTACCTTATTACATTTAATAAGTTGTAACCTCCAATTGGGACCAGGTAGACAGGCTGAGTTTGGTGTCTAAAGAATTGTAATTAAAAGCACTCTTTAATGGTAGAGTTAGATTTTTAATCACAATTCTGAAAATGCCACTTTTAGAAAGTTGGAATTTTCTTGTCCTAACCATTTGGTGCCTGCAGCCTGATCCTGGGTCACATGACTAGGTGTAGCTGGCAGCCGGACTTTGTGTAGAGTTACTTCAAAGTAGAGACTCTGTAAAAATATTGGACCACAGACCCCAACTCTTCATACACTTCTGGACCTGTGAATACTCGGCCAGGAAGAAGGATTGCGATGCTACTGAAGGGACTTGCCATTCTAAAGTACTGCTGTGCTGACCTGCTGCCTGCTGCCCTCTTCCCTCTGTGAGATTGACTAGACCTGCATCTGTTGAACCCAGGATCCTGGAGTGACTCCTAGGGCTAGTTGGCTGGCCTCCTGGCTTCAGCCTGAGGGACAGAAGGTGTCAACAACCTCAACCCCAACAACTGCACTCTGCCATCTGTGAGTCTACCCTGCCAAGTGGTCTCACCTCAGCCCTGAACCCTTGAAAGTGGGCCTCAGGTGTTCTGCCAGCTTTTGTGGATCTGGTGAAACAGATGCATCTCCGGTGCTGCGCGGTACAACCTCAACCAGAACCAATGCTTTGCAGTCACTGAGCTAATCTCCACCACTGCAGACCTGCATCGGATTTCAATCCACCCCCTCATCCGGACCACTGAGGTGAAACGCATCCTAGGCGCGTGCCCTCGATCCCTCATTGACGGCTGCCTTGACAACGTTGCTGGACTCCGCATCGCAGCCTCGCAGCTCCTTAGAACCAATGTATCAATCCAACTGCACGATGCATCCTCGATGCCGGACTTCACAAGCCCTAATGACGGGATCCTTGACGACAACACAGACCCTCCTATTGCAGGATCTCAGAACCGCTGCATCGCTTCAGCTGCGCGACACATCTTCGACGTAGACACTTCACAAACCAGGATTTATGGTACTTTGTTCAACTGGCCTAACTGGGCCACTACAATTGTCCCACACTCAATCATAGCCATCCTGAAATAGTGACTTTGTCCTGGTCTGGTGAGGCCAGGCATCCACAGTAGGCACTTTGTGCTTTTTGGAGCTATTTACACTGAAATCTTTAAAATTGCAAATCTCTGGTTCTACTTATTGTATTTTTGCTGTTTTGGTCTTGTTTTATGTATAAAACGTTACTCAATTTTTTTCTAACCTGGTGTGGGATCCTTTTTGTGTGGTGTTTGCACTTTATTACTGCTTGACGTGTTGCATGAATACTTTACACATTGCTTCTAAGTAAAGCCGGACTGCTCTATGCCAAGCTACCAAAGGGTTGAGCACAGTTAAATTTAGGGATGGCTTGTGCCTTACCCTGATGAGGATAGTGGTTGTTGCTTGACTAGGGCCTACACTCCAGTCAACCAACAACCCAGTTTGTCACAGGGGAATTATTAAATATAGAGTCAAAAAGAGAGATTGCCATGCCCAGTGCACATTTAAAAGATACAATTATGTTAGACATTAGCAATGAAGCAACCTGGTCTACTTCTGCACATATTTATGAAATATTACTGGAGGGAATGTGCCTTTTCTGCATGGTCAAGCTTTATTTTTCCCTTTTGCTGGTACTAGGTTTTGCTGGTATTAGACCTCAGTGCTCTTTAGCCCTCCTAACCAGTGGTAAAGTGCCTGTGCTCCCCCTTTAGCGCCGGGATGCCTAAGGGTAGCTGTGCGCTCTACAAAACCAAAAATCAAATCAAATCAATCAAATCTTTAAACGTAGTCAAATTGGCATATTCAACATACATATAAGTCCCTGCATATGGTACAAAATGTACTCAGAGCCTGTACGTTAAATGTCCTTAGTGGACTGCAGCACATATTGTTGCATCCACTACAGTTACAGTATAAACATGGCTTCAGGCCTACCGGAGAACCCCTTTGATAGGCAAAAACCTTCATTTCAACTATTAATAAGTCACACTTATGTAGGCCTTGTCGCCCATAATGGGCGGTGCATGGTATTTAAAAGTTGGACATGCAGGATTGTAATATTAACATGTCCTTACAGTAGCTAGAACCCAAAAGGTATTTTGAATGGGCAGCGAGGACTCCTCTGAACCTCCTCAAATATGCAGGGTGGGAGCTGTGAGCATCCTTTTTGATAATGTATGATGTTACTACGCCATCTATTACCCCGCAGTAGGTTACAACGCGGACGTTACATCGTCCGCGTTGTTACCACGCATGACTTTACATCGCAAGTCATTTCTACGACTTGCGCTAGATGGCGCGCTGGACTTAGGAATAGTATAAATTACTATTCCTACTCCAGTTAGCGCAACAGCAGGGAATGTGTTGGATTTAAAATCCAACACATTCCCTGGTGTTGCGCGCCATCTAGCGCAAGTCATTGAAACGACTTGCAATGTAATGCCATGCGTGGTAACAATTATCTACCCGCGTGGTATTACCAGCGTTGTAAACGCTGTTTGCCGACACAGATTGATATACCTTGCTAAAGCTATCCAGGATCGCTCTGGAATTTGCCTCCGGTGTCAGACATGTCTTGATCTCTTCTTTATTAATTACCAACAAGTCATTAAAATATTTATTTGGGTCAATTTTATCCTATTTAATCCTTAAGCGTCCACTATTAGATTAATCCATAGGTAGTTCTTTTGGGAAATTACTCTTTCTTTTCACATCCAAATTCATGGTGAGTGATAACGGATTATGGTCACTAATACAATGAACTAAAATTTCAAAATGTGAAATTATATGGCAAAAGGAAGGTGAAACCAAAATAAGCTCAATAGTACTACCAGGACAATTTCCTGTGAAAGTGGGAATATGTATTTTATCCTCAAGTGCAAAACCACGAGCAAAAGTCAGGGTATACTTAACAACTGGTCCATTTAGTGCTTCGCCATAAGGGGTGTCTTTAAATTGTGTAGTGTCCTTGTCATATTCATCACTATACCCACACACAGATTGTCCACTAAAACGATATTTTGTGATGATAAAACCTCCAGCCCAATGATGACAATATCACAATTTCCTTTAATATACAGATCTAATATAATCTCACCAAATGGGTCAATTACTTAAGTAACACGTTGCAGGGAATGATTGTTCATGTACAGGAAGGTAGCCTTCCTGCACATAAACAATACCTAATGTCGATTTGTAACTTTTATGTGTGGTGCAGAATGTAGCACATATAGAAGTTGCAACTCGTCATTATATAATGATTGTTTATGTGCAGGAAGGGACACCTTCCTGTACATAAATAATCACTAGTGGTGATTTGCTCTTGTGTAACAGCAAAATCGAGGAAAAATGAATAATTTCCTTATTTTAGGCACTGTCCCATATTTACGCCAGTCTTGTAAATAGGGAGCAGCGTCAAAAAGCAATGGGTGTTGCGGCGGAACGCCCATTGCCCATCCCTTTCACTCCAAGTGCTGCATGAATAGGTGCATTTTTTGCAAGGCAGCGTTAAGTGGCTGAATGCTGCCTTGTAAATAAGGTAAAGGGGTTATGGTCACCAGAACGTCAAAAAAGTGATATTGTGGTGGAGATAACCCCTTGTAAATATGCCCCCAAGTCTGTTGACAACAAAAAACATGATAGTCCTTTATCGTCCCCAGCCAGTCTTCATTTGATGATTTGGTGCAAATTCCTGATATATTCCAAGAGAGCATTTTAAAAGTTCCCTAATATTGGCCACCCTAAAATGTAGATCAGCCTTATCTTCAATTATTTTCTATCAATACTGTGGTCTTTTGGCTGCACCAAGGCAGCCTGAGTGTTTGAAACAAACACCTGGTCACCCAGTCCCTCGTTACCACCCAAACCCTGTAACAGGGGAGAGCGGTTTTGGGTAGCCACACTGCAACGTAGATGAGTAACCTCTCTCTGGCTTGTATGTGGGGGGAGAGGGGGTACTGCACCCCATAAATAACTTGAGAGGAAAGGCCTATAGAAGTACCCCAAAGGTTGGGCATGTACTCGATCTGGCTCAAATAATTCAGACCTTATAATATGTTAACTAGCCTTCGGCTCTTGAAATACACTACAATGCAGTCACCAGTGGAACCTTTAGGTGTGTGACCTACTTAGACTACCCTACAAACAGTCAGTATTCCATTACCTAGGTCATTGGGCCAATCAGCATTTTTGTTGCACTAACGCGCCACCTTATAGTTGAAGGCCATTTGATCTTCGCTTATGTCATTTTCTAGAGGAGGGACACCCTGGAGTCCAAGAACATAAGGAGTACACTGCGGGCGAGCCGTGGCCTAACATCCGGTGTTGTGGTTAGCCTTGTATGGTGTAGTGTAGACCCCTCTCCTATAGTTCCGGCTCCAGCCAGTTCCGGATTACTACTGTTGACGTTAGCTCTTTACGGTTCATCCAGATTTGGTTGCAAGTTTCCAGTTGTCAAAACTTCTTCATCGTTATCAGTTTATTGAGTAGGACTTTGAGGCTTTACTGAGCAAGAGGAATAACCATGGTTACAATGAACTTTTGTTAGCGTAATAATGTCATCGATGAGTTCTGCCAGATGATCAGTGATTATGCTAGGGAAGGTCTTCAAGATGCTCTCCAATTTATCTCAAAGAACCGGACAATAATCCGTGATTTTAGCTCGAATGGAAGCTGGGCATGATAAACCAGAGTCCGTTGATGGCTTCCACATAGCTATCCTTTATTATTGCTAATGATTGCGCATTCCACTAAACGCATTGCTCATATCTCTACCTGTTTAGGCAAACTTTTAGTTTTTCTTTCATTTTCCTCTGTCTTTAACGGGGTTGGGTTTGCTGATTTTGTGGCAGGTTCTGTTTTGTTTGCGAGGGAGGCCGGGATAACACGGGTTACCTCCTAACAAAACCCCAGATCTGACACTTCTTGGGGTCACTTCCTTTGTCCCTTCCACTTGAACTTCCCCTCCTTTATTTCTTAAGTTTGAAACCATCTCAGGAGCTGGTGGACCCCAGCCGTGTCATGGTCATCTATTAGTCTTTGGGCTGTGTCAATTCTCTCCTCCATAATACCAATCTCTGTTCTTATTATTCTTTGCTGTCGTAAAATATTTGGTTATTACCGAGGAAAGCATGACGTAGAGTCTTTACCACTTTCCTCTTTCGCATTATTAAATGCAATTGTGCAAACAAAATTAACTAAAGTCTATAATAAAGCCACGAACTACCACCGAGGATTGTGGTAAATCTGAGCTGGCGCCAAGAGGGGAGATTCGGGGGGGTCGTGGTGGGGGTGAAGGGGCAGCCCTGCCTGTCCTAGCACAGACGGACCCGCTATTGGCCTGGCACAAATAGGCCCCACCTCCTTCTGATGGACAGCAATATGGACTTCATAGGCCACTTGGTCCAGACCCAAGGTCTCTTTACTCAACGTATTTTTACAGTCATTATTCAGAAAAAGATCATGTTTTGCCTGTAAAGTTCGGGACATGAATGTAGGGCCTGCAGGGGACCTGTTTAAATCTCAAGTTTTAATTACTGGCAAATTTCAGACCCAGACGAAGCCGCCCCACTTAAAGCCCTGGCTGTACCACTAGCACCACAACTCCGACATTCTCATTGGTTTGTGTGAACACCCACTACCCCAAAGGCTGTCTTGGCACTGTACGACAATGTGAAAGTAGAGACATATCATGTTCCACATAAACCTGAGGCCCAGTAGGCTATTCCGCGGATACTCCCGTCTAGCACTCAAAACCCTCCACTCACTTTGTAGGCCTCTCCTGTGGTAGGCCTTCAAAGGATCTGGGGTCATACTTCTGCCACAGGCCTTCTGTCCCTCTTTGTAGGTGTCTCTATGGTAGGCCTCCATAGGATCTGTGGGCCATGCTTCTACCCCAGGCCTTTCTGTCCCTCTTTGTAAGCATCTCTATGGTAGGGCTCCATAGGATCTGGGGTCGTACTTCTGTACCAGGTCCTTCTGTCCCTCTCTGTAGGCCTCTCTATGGTAGGCCTCCATTGGATCTTGGGTCATACTTCTGCCCTCGGCCCTTCTGTCCCTCTTTGTAGGCCTCTCTATGGTAAGCCTCCATTGTATCTTGGGTCATGCTTCTGCACCAGACCCATCTGTCCCTCTTTGAAGGCCTCTCTATGGTAGGGCTCCATAGGATCTGGGGTCATACTTCTGTACCAGGTCCTTCTGTCCCTCTCTGTAGGCCTCTCTATGGTAAGCCTCCATTGTATCTTGGGTCATACTTCTGCACCAGACCCATCTGTCCCTCTTTGAAGGCCTCTCTATGGTAGGCCTCCATAGGATATGGGGGCCATTATCTGCCCCAGACCCATCTGTCCGTCTTTGTAGGCCTCTCTATGGTAGGCCTCCATAGGATATGGGGTCCATGCTTCTGCCCCAGACCCTTCTGTCTCTCTTTGTAGGCCTCTATATGTGTGAGAAGTTGGCCTGGTATATGATGTTCACTAGTTAAAGTGACCACCTTGTACCATGCCAAGCAACCCTTATGGTGTGGTTGTAAGTCAACCTTTTCGGACTAGCTGCCCTAGTGGTAGCGTAGGCTAAGCAGTCTTTGAGGCTAAACTCGTGAAGCGTGTTAAGCAGGCTGTTTTACCAAATGTAACCCCCTTTTATACCAATGAAAGGACACCACACAGATATATATTGAAAATATATATGTATTTATTTCTCAAAGTATCCCCTAGACTCTTTATGAGCACAGGAGCACAAATCGTTAAACAAGAATACGTTAGAATACACAGAAGTTGCACTTTATATGGATAGGCCCTGGTGGCCACTCAAACCATATACTAAAATAGTGGTATAAGTACCACGAACAGAAAAGGGAACAGGCCTAGGGCCTCTAGAATCGCTGGGCCTACAAGGAGCTAACTTTAGTTAGTGACCAGGAGGTCCACGGGTTGCGTGTGCAAAGCAAATAGTCACACGCGGGCTCCCATAGGTTTTCAATGGGTGCGTCAAAGTTACTGCAAAAAGGATCTTCCGGATGGACTATGAACTCAAGATTGGAAACACAGACACTAGAGATGATACTCTACACTTGGGCACCGGAGTGCCAGCTTTACCTCACCCACAGGAAGCGGGTGCATAGGCCTCGAAGTGCGTCGGGTTTCTTCTATATGTTCAATGGAGCCTGAAGACAAAGATGCTGCAGGCGGTCGGTCCGGAAGAGATGCGGTGGATCCAAGAGTGGATCGGAGTTGTAGAAGACCTGTAAGCAGAGGGGACAGTGTTCACAGTCACTAGCCAGTGATCAGCGTGGCACCAGGTGGGTACCAGGCGATGTCGGGTGCAAACAGGAGGAAAGGTGCAGCTTGTCTCTACAGCCACGTGGTCCCTGAAGGTCGACGACGTCCAGGAGTCGATTCACGAGCTGTCCCACGCAGGCTCTCGCTGTCGGCGGTGTCGGCGACTTGATCGAAGCAAACAAGCCTTGGCAAAAGCAATTGTTGTGGAAAACGAAATAAGCTGATGGTTCTGACCAGCAAGGTCAGAGGGGCTGCTCCTTTGGAGAGGAGCAAGGGCCAGTCTGGAGAAACCAGACCAGCGGTGTAGTTCTTGAAGTTCGTCGCCAAGATGGCCACTAGCCAGCGGGCCAGCAACCGGTTAGGCGCGTCGAGTGGCAAAATGCAGAAGGGCCCCACGCAGATCGTGGAGATGCTGGAGGGCTCACCTTTGGTGCAGATGCTGCTCGGGTGTTGGGCTTCTCAGATCCCAAAGCACAACTTGGAGGGAGCCTCGGTTGTTGCGCTTGCAGCTTGTCGTGGTCTTTTCAAGATGGCTGGCTCCACGTGTCTCGGTGCCTCCACGGGTTCCTTCTTTTCAGGGACTGTGGATCGGGCGGTGAGAGGTCTGGAGGTCCAGGTCTTGTCAGTCTCTGGGCTCGGGCTCCGGTGGGAGGCGGCGGCAAAGCAGACATTGATTCGCTGGATGGTGCTTGCTTTAGCAAGGTGGTCACTCCCTGACCACAGGGGAGATTGTCTTCAGTCCTCTGTGCGGCAGAGCGTCGAAGTTCCCGTCTTCTTCTTGTAGTTAAGTTGACTCCAGGATGTCTGAAGTCTTAGGACACAGCTCCTACCTTTAAGTGGATTCTAGGGGCCGGACTACCTGCTAGGTCCCTCCCTAAGGGTGGGACCAGGAAGGGGGGTGGTTACACCCCCAATCCTTTGTCCAGCTCGCCCCAGGTCCGGGACTGGTGTGCCCCAGGACCGGATTGAACTGGCATATGCACCGAGGCTCCTTGTGAGCCTCAGGCATGTCTGGTTTCTTTCAAGCCCTACCTGACCAATACACAAAATCCTGTCTGGGGTGGTGCACGCACCTCCCCTGGCAGGAAACCCTTTGTCCACACCTCCCAAGCTGGAAGGGCAGACTTGTGTCTGTGGTGGCAGCATCCATTTTGTGGAGCTGAGGCTATGTCTGATTTTACCCGGGTTTCAGGTACTGTACATGTCGTGTACCTCTAGAAGGGTGGAATGCTAACCCCGTCGCCAGAATTGGCGAGGGGTTAGTATTCCAATTCGTATGACACCTTACTCGACATGTTTTGATAAAGCCAAACCAAAGATAGCATTTAACCGCGAGGTTCATAATGCACTTAAGAGTATATGGTATGACGATATCTGGAAACAGTAGAAGGAAGTGGTTCCGACCACTGCAGACAGGCTCAGCTCATGCCAGAGCACCATCTCACATGGAACCAAGCACTCTGCCTTCAGGATTGTTAAGGCCTGCCATAGGAGTGACTTATAGGTTAACAGGTGTCCCATTTAAGGTTAGGTATAGGTATACTACACCTAAGTAAGAGGTGGTTACACCAACTTACCCCAGCTGAGTGATCAGCCAGTTGTGTCAAATTTGTCAGGCCAAGCCTGGGGTGGCATAATACATGCTTCAGCCCCTGGCAGGCCTTAGATACACCAATGCCCTGGGTACCTAGTGTACAGTGGTACAGGGGCTCACAGGGTGATCCACTTCCAATTGGTTATGCACCTAGGGTGCATAGTGTAAGTTTAGTAGAGAGAACAGCAGGCTGGGGGTCTGATTGGCAGGCCCACAGCCTCAATATGTCAAAAACCAGTGAAGCAAAAAGCAAAAATTTGGGGTGACCATAGGATAGCAGACCCTACTCTCCTACACAACCCCCCCAAACGCAGGGACATTAAACTAGCCTTGACCAGTCTCGTCTTCATGTCCTAAGTGGAAGTACCTGGAGAGACCATCTGCATTCCCATGGTCAGTACCTGGCCGGTGCTCCACTGTAAAGTCCATACCCTGTAGGGAAATGGACCACCTAAGCAGTTTGGGGTTTTCACCCTTCATCTGATTTAGCCACAAGAGGGGCTTATGGTCGGTCTGAATCTTGAAGTGAGTGCCAAACAAGTATGGCCTCAGCTTCTTCAGGGCCCACACCACAGCAAAGGCCTCCCTCTCAATAGCTGACCAATTCTTCTCTCTGGGGGTCAACCTTCTGCTAATAAAAGCAATGGGTTGGTCTTGACCATCTACATTAAGTTGTGACAGCACAGCTCCCACACCCAACTCAGAAGCATCTGTTTGGACAATAAACTCTTTGGAGTAGTCAGGACATTTCAGGATAGGTGCAGAGCACATGGCCTCCTTCAGGTCATCAAATGCCTTTTGACAGCTTACTGTCCACTGAACCTTTTTGGGCATCTTATTGGATGTCAGATCATTAAGAGGAGTCACAATGGACCCATAGTTCTTAACAAACTTCCTGTAGTACCCAGTCAAGCCCAAGAAAGCTCGAACTTGAGTCTGGGTGGTTGGAGGGGACCAGTCCTTGATGGATTGTATCTTACTCTCCAGTGGTTGAACTTGGCCTCCACCTACAAGGTGGCCCAAATACACAACCTTACTCTGCCCTATCTGGCACTTAGTAGCCTTGATAGTGAGGCCTGCCCTTTGCAGAGCCTCAAGAGCCTTCTTCAGGTGGATCAGGTGATCCTCCCAGGTGGAGCTAAAGACAGCAATGTCATCAAGATATGCTGCACAAAAGTCATCCAACCCAGTAAGGACTTGATTCACCAACCTTTGAAAGGTGGCAGGTGCATTCTTCAGACCAAAGGGCATCACCACAAATTGGTAGTGCCCACCTGGGGTTGAGAATGCTGTTTTGGCCTTAGACTCCTCAGCTAATCTGATTTGTCAGTAGCCAGCTGTCAAGTCAAATGTGCTCAAAAACTTAGCAGAAGCTAGTTTGTCTATGAGCTCATCTGCCCTTGGAATAGGGTGTGCATCTGTCCTGGTGACAGCATTGAGACCCCTGTAATCCACACAGAACCTCATCTCTCTCTTGCCATCTTTGGTGTGAGGTTTGGGGACCAGAACCACTGGGCTAGCCCAGGGGCTCTCTGAGGGTTCAATGACACCTAATTCCAGCATTTTGTGTACCTCAGCCTTTATACAGTCCCTGACGTGGTCAGGTTGTCTGTAAAGTTTGTTCTTCACAGGCAGACTGTCACCAGTGTCCACCACATGGGTACACCAGTCAGTTTGGCTAGGTATCAAGGAAAACATGTGTTGAAATGATTGTAGAACTTGTCTACATTCAGTCTGCTGATGGTCAGTGAGGTTGCCTCCAAGGGTCACTCCTTCAACTGAGCCATCTTCAGGGTTCTGAGACAACAGGTCTGGGAGAGGGTCAGTCTCTTCCTCCTGTCCCTCATCTGTAGCCATGAGCAAGCCCATGTCTGCCCTGTCAACATATGCTTTTAACCTGTTAACATGGAGTACCCTGTGGGGACTCCTGGGAGTTCCTAGGTCCACCAAGTAGGTGACCTCTCCCTTCTTTTCCAGGATTGTATGGGGTCCAGACCATTTGTCTTGGAGTGCTGCTGGGGCCACTGGCTCCAACACCCATACCTTCTGTCCTGGCTGAAACTCAACCAAGACAGCCTTTTGGTCATGCCAAGCTTTCTGTAAGGCCTGGCTTGCCTCAAGGTTTTTGGATGCCTTCTCCATATACTCAGCCATCCTGGAGCGGAGACCAAGTACATAGTCCACTATGTCTTGTTTGGGCTTTTTGAGAGGTAACTCCCATCCTTCCTTCACTAAACACAGTGGGCCTCTTACAGGGTGCCCAAACAACAATTCAAAGGGGCTGTAGCCAACTCCTTTTTGTGGGACCTCTCTGTAAGCAAACAGAAGGCAGGGTAGAAGGATGTCCCATCTTCGCCTGAGCTTTTCAGGTAATCCTTTGATCATACCCTTTAGGGTCTTGTTGAATCTCTCAACAAGCCCATTGCATTGTGGGTGATAAGGGGTGGTGAACTTGTAGTTGACACCACATTCCTTCCACATGGCTGTCAAGTATCCTGACATGAAGTTAGTACCTCTGTCAGAAACTACCTCCTTAGGAAACCCCACTCTGGAGAATACTCCTAGCAGGGCCCTGGCCACAACAGGAGCTGTAGTGGTCCTAAGGGGAATTGCCTCTGGATACCTGGTGGCATGATCCACTACCACCAGTATAAATCTGTGCCCAGATGCAGTGGGAGGATCCATGGGACCCACTATATCTATTCCCACTCTTTCAAAGGGGACCCCCACCACAGGTAGTGGTATTAGGGGGGCCTTTGTTGTGCCACCTGATTTGCCACTGGCTTGGCAGGTCACACAGGAGCGACAAAACTCCTTGGTATCTTCATTCATGTGAGGCCAGTGAAAGTGAGGGACAAGCCTGTCCCAAGTCTTTTTCTGGCCTAAGTGTCCTGCTAAAGGAATATCATGGGCCAAGGTAAGAAGGAAGCCCCTAAATTGCAGAGGTATAACCAACCTCCTGGTTGCACCAGGCTTGGGGTCTCTAGCCTCTGAATAAAGGAGCTCATCATCCCAATACACTTTATGGGTACCTTGAGCATTCCCAGCAGCCTCAGCAGCAGCCAGCTGTCTGAGGGGTTCAAGAGAGGGACAGGATAACTGAGCCTGCCTCAAGTCAGCCCTTGAAGGTCCCCCTGTCCCCAGAAACTCAACCTGATCAGGTTCAAGCTCTTCAGGGACAGTTCCTTCAGGGTTCTCTAGATCAGCTTCCTGGGAAGGTTGATCATCACTCTGAGGCAGGGGGGAAGGCACAGCCTTGACCCTCCTGTTCTTCTTCTTGGTAGGTGCTTGGTCCACTGTTCCAGGATCCAAGACCTGAGGTTCAGTAAGGCACTTTTTGGCCTGTGACCTGGTCACAGCAAGGACATGTGGTGATATACCTAACATCTCTGCATGTGTCCTGTACTCCACTTCAGACCATAGAGAACTCTCTAGGTCATTGCCCAACAAACATTCTACTGGGAGGTCTGCACTAACCACAACCCTTTTGAGGCCAGTTACCCCTCCCCATGAGAAGTTAACAACTGCCACACTATGTGAAGTAGTGGCATTGCTGGCATTGGTCACCAGGTAATTCTCACCTGGTATGTACTGTCCAGGATCCACAAAGCCTGGTGTCACCATAGTGACACTGGCACATGTGTCCCTGTAGGCTTGAGCCACTTTTTCATTAATTAAAGGAGTCTGTCTGTACTTGCCCAGGTTACTGGGGCTCACAGTCAGGGACAAATCAATGTCCCCATCACAGATCAGGACTGCCTGTGTCAGGGTTCTGTCTAAGTCAGAATCTCCTTCAGTTCCCATAGTGATTCCCACTACACCCTTTGTCTGGGGACCAACACTGCTAACAGTGGTACTGGGAGCAGGTGCCTTAGGGGCAACAGTGTTGGGGGCTCCACCCTTTTTACAATCACTTGTCCAGTGAGTTGTATTCTTGCAAGAGTTGCACCAGGGTTTCTTTTGACCTTCTTTCTTCTTCCCTTTAGGCTGGGACCCACCCTCTTTAGTACTAGTTTGGGGCCCTGTTGAAGACTTATGGTCTTTAGATTTCTGATCTCCACCCTTTTGGTCTGTTTTCTTATGATCACCCCCTTGACCCTGGTTCTGGTTCTTCTGCTTAACCCTGGTTCTGACCCATTTGTCTGCCTTCTTTCCCAATTCTTGGGGAGAGGTCAGATCAGAGTCAACCAAGTGTTGATGCAGTTGCTGGTTTTGACAGTTATTTAAAATTTGTTCTCTCATCATCAAATTGTACAATCCTGTATAATCAGATACCTTACTTCCCAGCAACCAACCCTCCAAAGCCTTAGTGGCACATTCAATGTATTCAGACCAGTCCTGAGTCTGTGTCTTCTGGGTGTCTCTGAACATTAACCTGTACTGTTCAGTGGTTAAGCCTAACCCATCAACTAGGACACTCTTCAGGACTCTGTAATTTCTGACATCCTCTTCTCTAACAGTGAGGAGTCTATCTCTGCCTCTCCCCTCAAAGGAGAGCCATAAGATTGCTGCCCACCGGTCTTCAGGAACCTGCTGCACTTTGCAGGCTCTCTCAAGAGCAGTCATCCATTTGTGGATGTCATCCCCACTTTTGTAGGGGGGCACAACCTTGGACAGGTTCCTATTATCAAAGACCCTATCTTTGTCCTTAGGGACAATGCTGCCACCAGTGGGCATAGACCCACTCTCTTTATGCTGCCTAGCCTTGCTCAGTTTCTCTTCCATCAGAGCTACTTCTAGCTCCTGCTTCCTGATCCTCAGCTGGGCTTCTTGCATTCTGGCCTCATGCTCCCTCCTCTGAGGGGTGCTCATCCTTCTCCTGGAGTGACCTTGAGAGCCTCTAGAGGTATGAGAAGCATTAGATTCACCTGAGTGATTCCTTTGCCTTCCAGACCCCTGGTTAAGTCCACTGGGGAGATCCAATGGGGTGATCCCATTGTCAGTCCCCAATAGCCTTAAGTTAGCTGGGCCACGTATAACACTTGGCACTGGGCTAGGTCTCCCTTCATCCTCACTACCTTCTGTATCCCCACCACTTTCCTCCTCTGTAGTATGATTCTCATCTAAGGGATGACTATTGGAAAGGGGTACTTCAGTAGCATCTTCAGAAGGGGGGCCTCCTGTTCCTGTCCCTAAGGGGCCTAACTGGGAGGCTTTCCTGAGAGCTTTCTGATCTTCATCAGCCTGTAAAAGCTCTCTGAGTTCAGCAGAAGTAGGATTCTTGGGCTGTTTAAGGCCCCTGATATTTGCCAACTGCCTGAGCTCATTTTGATTTAGGGTAGCAAAGATGGATGGTGCCCTCTGGGGGTCACTCTCAACAGAGATGGGTACATTGGACCCCTCTGCCCCAGCCATTGCTCTTAAGTGTGGGTGGATGTGTTGCAATCTACCTACACTTGTGTTTACCTACTAAACCTATCTAGTAGTTGTAGTCAGGGTGTGCTACTCCCTTTGCTCTACAATACTAAGTTCAGTAGAACTTAAGTATATCTAATCTTGTTTTATATGTACCTACAGGTACCTATGTGATCTTTCAATTGGTAACCAAGAGATTACAATGGTAAAACACAGCAAGCTCAAATCCAACCGCTGCTCACCAATGTGAGAAGTTGGCCTGGTATATGATGTTCACTAGTTAAAGTGACCACCTTGTACCATGCCAAGCAACCCTTATGGTGTGGTTGTAAGTCAACCTTTTCGGACTAGCTGCCCTAGTGGTAGCGTAGGCTAAGCAGTCTTTGAGGCTAAACTCGTGAAGCGTGTTAAGCAGGCTGTTTTACCAAATGTAACCCCCTTTTATACCAATGAAAGGACACCACACAGATATATATTGAAAATATATATGTATTTATTTCTCAAAGTATCCCCTAGACTCTTTATGAGCACAGGAGCACAAATCGTTAAACAAGAATACGTTAGAATACACAGAAGTTGCACTTTATATGGATAGGCCCTGGTGGCCACTCAAACCATATACTAAAATAGTGGTATAAGTACCACGAACAGAAAAGGGAAAAGGCCTAGGGCCTCTAGAATCGCTGGGCCTACAAGGAGCTAACTTTAGTTAGTGACCAGGAGGTCCACGGGTTGCGTGTGCAGAGCAAATAGTCACACGCGGGCTTCCATAGGTTTTCAATGGGTGCGTAAAAGTTACAAAGTTACTGCAAAAAGGATCTTCCGGATGGACTATGAACTCAAGATTGGAAACACAGACACTAGAGATGATACTCTACACTTGGGCACCGGAGTGCCAGCTTTACCTCACCCACAGGAAGCGGGTGCATAGGCCTCGAAGTGCGTCGGGTTTCTTCTATATGTTCAATGGAGCCTGAAGACAAAGATGCTGCAGGCGGTCGGTCCGGAAGAGATGCGGTGGATCCAAGAGTGGATCGGAGTTGTAGAAGACCTGTAAGCAGAGGGGACAGTGTTCACAGTCACTAGCCAGTGATCAGCGTGGCACCAGGTGGGTACCAGGCGATGTCGGGTGCAAACAGGAGGAAAGGTGCAGCTTGTCTCTGCAGCCACGTGGTCCCTGAAGGTCGACGACGTCCAGGAGTCGATTCACGAGCTGTCCCACGCAGGCTCTCGCTGTCGGCAGTGTCGGCGACTTGATCGAAGCAAACAAGCCTTGGCAAAAGCAATTGTTGTGGAAAACGAAATAAGCTGATGGTTCTGACCAGCAAGGTCAGAGGGGCTGCTCCTTTGGAGAGGAGCAAGGGCCAGTCTGGAGCAACCAGACCAGCGGTGTAGTTCTTGAAGTTCGTCGCCAAGATGGCCACTAGCCAGCGGGCCAGCAACCGGTTAGGCGCGTCGAGTGGCAAAATGCAGAAGGGCCCCACGCAGATCGTGGAGATGCTGGAGGGCTCACCTTTGGTGCAGATGCTGCTCGGGTGTTGGGCTTCTCAGATCCCAAAGCACAACTTGGAGGGAGCCTCGGTTGTTGCGCTTGCAGCTTGTCGTGGTCTTTTCAAGATGGCTGGCTCCACGTGTCTCGGTGCCTCCACGGGTTCCTTCTTTTCAGGGACTGTGGATCGGGCGGTGAGAGGTCTGGAGGTCCAGGTCTTGTCAGTCTCTGGGCTCGGGCTCCGGCGGCGGCAAAGCAGACGTTGATTCGCTGGATGGTGCTTGCGTTAGCAAGGTGGTCACTCCCTGACCACAGGGGAGATTGGCTTCAGTCCTCTGTGCGGCAGAGCGTCGAAGTTCCCGTCTTCTTCTTGTAGTTAAGTTGATTCCAGGATGTCTGAAGTCTTAGGACACAGCTCCTATATTTAAGCGGATTCTAGGGGCCGGACTACCTGCTAGGTCCCTCCCTAAGGGTGGGACCAGGAAGGGGGGTGGTTACACCCCCAATCCTTTGTCCAGCTCGCCCCAGGCCCGGGACTGGTGTGCCCCAGGACCGGATTGAACTGGCATATGCACCGAGGCTCCTTGTGAGCCTCAGGCATGTCTGGTTTCTTTCAAGCCCTACCTGACCAATACACAAAATCCTGTCTGGGGTGGTGCACGCACCTCCCCTGGCAGGAAACCCTTTGTCCACACCTCCCAAGCTGGAAGGACTCCCAGCAGCAGGAGGGCAGACTTGTGTCTGTGGTGGCAGCATCCATTTTGTGGAGCTGAGGCTATGTCTGATTTTACCCGGGTTTCAGGTACTGTACATGTCGTGTCCCTCTAGAAGGGTGGAATGCTAACCCCGTCGCCAGAATTGGCGAGGTGTTAGTATTCCAATTCGTATGACACCTTACTCGACATGTTTTGATAAAGCCAAACCAAAGATAGCATTTAACCGCGAGGTTCATAATGCACTTAAGAGTATATGGTATGACGATATCTGGAAACAGTAGAAGGAAGTGGTTCCGACCACTGCAGACAGGCTCAGCTCATGCCAGAGCACCATCTCACATGGAACCAAGGACTCTGCCTTCAGGATTGTTAAGGCCTGCCATAGGAGTGACTTATAGGTTAACATGTGTCCCATTTAAGGTTAGGTATAGGTATACTACACCTAAGTAAGAGGTGGTTACACCAACTTACCCCAGCTGAGTGATCAGCCAGTTGTGTCAAATATGTTAGGCCAAGCCTGGGGTGGCATAATACATGCTTCAGCCCCTGGCAGGCCTTAGATACACCAATGCCCTGGGTACCTAGTGTACACTGGTACAGGGGCTCACAGGGTGATCCACTTCCAATTGGTTATGCACCTAGGGTGCATAGTGTAAGTTTAGTAGAGAGAACAGCAGGCTGGGGGTCTGATTGGCAGGCCCACAGCCTCAATATGTCAAAAACCAGTGAAGCAAAAAGCAAAAATTTGGGGTGACCATAGGATAGCAGACCCTACTCTCTTACAATATGGTAGGCCTCCGTGGGATCTGGGGGCCATGCTTCTGCCTCAGGCCCTTCTGTACCGGATATCTTTCCATTCCATGGTGATTGTTTCTTTATCAAGGAAGAGTGAAGCTGAGCAAGTGACTCGCTACCTGATTCTATTTGGGTCTTTTATAGATGCCTTAAGCAAAAGTCTTCCAGTGATACTGGCGAGGGGTGGCAGTTTGTTCAGTAGTTTGCACCAGTCAAGGAGGGGCCTGACCAGAGCATGTGCCAGAAATCAGCAGTAGCAGCAGAGCAAAAGGGTCACAAGACATTAGCGTTGGGGAAGAGTTTTACAGTGGGGGAAAGGTAGGCCTGGCCTCTGCATAGGGTGACCAGGCGTCCCGGTTTGGACCGGACAGTCCCGGGGTTTCAGTAGCTGTCCCAGCAGATTTCGGCAATTTTGGCTAATGTCCCAGTTTTTAGAGGGGGTCGACTGAAACCAGTGAAAGGCACTTTTTGGCTGTCCTAAAGCTCTGCTAGTTTGCCACTGTTATCAGTAAGCAATTTAATTAATAGGTATGATGCTGGTTTTTAGAAATTACATTTTATATTCTTAGTGTCTCTTCTGTGTTACTGTGTTGATAAGAGCTGCCACTCTGTGCCTCTTCGTATATGTAAAATTGTAGTCCTTCTTCTATTTTTGCAAAATGTCCCTGTTTTTGGTTCTCAAGATCTGGTCACCCTACCTGTGCATGATATTAAATTGTATGCATTTGAACTTTGCATTGCCAGAGACGTGTGGGTATGCAAAAGACGTCACGTGGCCCATTCCTTGTCATGTATCTGCTTCCGCTTCCCATTTGCCTCACAGGGACTGCAGCGAGATGTGTGCGACTTTGAAGGGCTCTGTACAGCCAACGAATCTATGGCCGTGACCCATAATACATAGTGATTGGACTAAAGAGCGTGGCTCACGATTTGTGGTGGACCATTGGGCGCGGAGGGCATTGAGCAGGGCGCCATGCATTAGAAACTGACCCTCGTGAATGATGAATTGCCCGTTTAGCTAGTCAAAGAGGAAGATCTGACCACTTTGAAGCAGATCACCGATAGGTGTGATACTAGAGTCACGCCAGTGCCTCAGGTCCACTGCAGTGATGTGTCTCTGGTGTTTAGCGATGAAGGGGACAGCTGGGGCATAGGGAGTGACATGTTTGGTAAGCTGCAGGCTTCTGGTGTAACAACTCAGCGCAGTATACTCAAGGCATGAGTGGGCCCACCTATGGGGAAAGCCTGGGAGAAGAAAACAGCTAAGTTACACTAGGTGCAGCAGTCATCCACTCACACAGGTCTCCTCCAATGAAACGCAGGCAAGCCAACTTCATAGGCAATAGAGTTGAGCCACCAAGTACTAGTGTTCATTATTCGGGCTTCCACACCCCAGAGATTCCACCGGAGAGCACAGTTTAGCCAACGCTCCCCTGCCCTGGCCATTATGACCGATGGGTTCTCCTAGCAGTGTCTAATTCAGGGGAAATCCTCAGTGTAAGAACGATGGGAAGGTTAACGAAGTAGTGCAGGAGGCGTGGTGCAGCATATGGGCTTGAGAGAGAGAGCATTCTCCAGAATGTTATTTGGATCCGGCGGGCACCGGCTTAGTGTGGTTTCCAGAAACGGGGGGCGCCATCAGAGTGGTATATGCTAATTCCCAGATAGCGGAAGAAAACCCCTTTCCATTTGATGTCAACTTCCCCCAGGTCTAGTTTAACCTCAGTGGTGTTGGGAGGAATTGGAATATGCATGATTTTCGTCAGCTTACTTATAGGCCGGAGGCTGCATTAAAGCCCTTTATCAGAGTGTTCACCCTTGAAGTCACTAAAAGAGATCAAGATTTTGTCAGCATATAGCGATACTGCTCCGTGGAAAATAAAAGGGTTATATTTACTATTCCCACTCCAATCTCAACTATTTTGATGAAGGTGTTGGACACTTAAGGGGTTATTCACACTCCAATCTAAACCATTTTAGGGGAGGTGTTTACCCCCTCTGACTAATGGCTTGTGGTTCAGTGGCCAGAGTGAAGACCAAGTGGGAGAGAGGCTATCTCTGCCGAGACCCTCTGTTAACTGCAACAGGGGGCAAAATTAGCTTGCCAAGTTGTACTTGAGCTGTGGGGTCATATATAATAGTATCTTCATCAGGCTATGGTACGCTTCCCAAAAACAAATTCAGGGTGTCAAAGCTTTCTTAAGGTCTAAAATTAAAGAGGCAGAGCATGGCCAGGATGTCAGGGCCCCTTCCAGGAGCCTATAGGGTCTCTATATGTTGACAGATGTGTTCTATCTCAGGATTAAGCAATTGCGATCTGAGTTAATCAACTGAGAGAGTACACTGAGTATCAGCTCACTAAGATTTTCCCAAGTATGTTATAATTTGAGTTTAGGTTTGGTATTGGCCTAAATAAGTTGGGATGCTCAAGGGGTCGCCCTAGCTTGAAAAGTAGGACTCCCACAACTTCACAGAGAGATGGCGATAGTGAGCCTTCATGCACAGCTGTTTCACATAAAGTGGCTAATTTGGGCGCTAAGGTGCCAGGGTAGGTATACTAGAACTTCACTGGAAAATCATGCGTGCCCAGGGACTTGCCAGCAGCTAGCTTGCATATGGCAACTTTAACTTTCTTGGCCATGATAGAAGTGTCTATTTCTTCCTGCAGTTCCAGAGGGACACAGTGTAGAGGATGGTCATCGAGAAAAATGTCTACGGCTTTTGTAGGGTCGGTTAACTGCTCATTGTTGGACTTGGCCCTTTTATGGCAGGTTCACCCCTAAACTTTTTGCCTTTTTCTGTGACCTGGTGGTGGTTTTAGGCCTCTGGGCACTTTAGCACTGTGCCCAGTGTAAAGTGCGTGTGCTCTCTGTGTTATATTGGTGAGATTGGCCTGCCCTCCCATAGGAATGCATTGGGGATTCCCTGATCAGTGTGTCAGTGGTAATTCCTGATAAGGAAGGAGCAGTGTGGTCACGTTTAGGATATTTGGAATTGTAATAATAAATGCTGCGCAATGGTGTGCTCAGATTTATTGTGGTTATTTTAGAAATGCCACTTTTAGAAGTTGGCATTTCTGTGTGCTATGTGTCTGCCTGCCTGATGTGAATTGCATGTCTGGATTGTGAGTGACAGGGGCTGGCAGGTGTGTGTGACTCTAGGAGGGGCAGGGTGAGTCAGCACTAGGCTGAATGGGACATCTGTGCTGGGAGCAGTGGGAGGAGTAATCCCCTAACCCTGAATAGGACTGTGCCCAGCCTGGGCAATGCTGGCTCCGCCCCCTGTGGTGTGTCTGATCACCTAGCCCCCACCTGACAAAGGGGAAGAGGTGTTTGGAAAGCAAAGTGCTCCAAATCCCCCCTGAACCAGGTGCATCTGGTTTCCCCATGCCCTGCACTACAGACAAAGGAATGCCTAGTATAAGTATAGGGGCTGTGACCCCATGAAATTGTTCTTGTGCTGTGCTTGTTCCTGACCTTGCTGGGGCGTGCTGCTGCTGGCCCCAGGAGGAACTGCCATGAGGGCTTACCTCTCTGGGCCCAGCATTGCCCCCTTGATCCCTAAGGACTTGCTGGGACCTCTTGAGCCCTGTGAGCGCTTTGCTTTTAATATGCCAGGACCTTCAGGACTTCTTGTCACCTTTGCGCACTGTGAGCACTAGATTCTAATTTCCCCAGAGGAGGGAGGAGCGTGATGCTGCTTTAGGAGCGGGTGCCCACCCCGCATTCCTTTCATGCCGATCGGGAGCCCACCCCGCTTTATAGGTGTTTGAACTAGCAGGTGCCCACCCCGCATGGCCGCTTTATGTTTATTGTTGATGCGGGTGCCCACCCTGCATTGCTTGCCTGAGCGGGAGCCCACCCAGTGTTCTACTTGAGTCACCGCCACGGCCCGGAGTGAGGATGACGTGGGCCATCCCGGATGCCAGGCGCGTCCGCCTGGTTGTGGGCGTGGCCAGTATCAAGAAGTTGCCGCTGGCCCGAGTGGGGCTCCTATGAGCGGTGGGAGCCCCGCGTATGCAGAGAAGAGGTGAGCTGTTGTGATGAGGCCCAGCGGGACGGGAAAGTAGGCTTCCAGTGGAGGTGGGACTCCCGTAAGCTGGAGGGCCAGGCGGGAGCCTACTCCGCCCTGGCAAACGCCCAAAAGTCGCCAGAGACGAAGAGAGAGGCAGCACGATGCTGCTGCCCGGTCAACCGTGGCCAGGGGAGTCTAGGAGCCTGTAAGCACCTGAGCGGGGCTCCCGTGTGGAGAGGAGAGCCCCGCGTACCGCCCGGATCGTCCAGAGCCTTGCAGTCCCGGTCCCCAAAGAGGGACCGGGCGAAGAACAGAGCCTGGTGAGTGGGGCTTGTTTGTAAAGGCCCATTGTCGGTGCCTGGAACCGTATGGTGCTCCCTGGGGCACCGTACTGCCTGTGCCTTATTTGGTTTTCACAGCTGCGCTGCCGCTTCGGGCAGCTGCAACGTTTGGAGGCAATTTGTTGATGAGGAGGGGGGTGAGTTACACTCCCCAAGCCCCTGTGCATTGTGCACTTTGAGATTGATGCTGAGGCAGCCAGGGGGGCCCCTTTGCGAGGTCCCCCTCAGAGCCCTGACTTTGCTGGACATAGGGCATTGGAGTCCTAGAAAAGGCCAGTTGGCCAGGGGGACGGTTGGGTTGATAGGGCGCCAGGCCCTAATGTGATTTATGTGGTGCGCAGGAAATGTGATTCATGCACTGTGATTTATGCACCCCGATTTATGCCTCTAAATGTGGTTTATGTATGAGGTTATTTGCATACTGTGATTTATGCCTAATGTGAGTTATGCTTAGGAGGTTATGGTCTAATATATTTAGGCTTAGAAGGTTTGCATATAATGTATTTTGCGCCTGATGTGATACTGTGCATAATATGGTTTGTGTTACAGGATGATGTGGAGTACAGTGTTTGCCAGTAATTACTGGTTGTAGTCTACGTTTCTTATATGTTCTACATTTACTATGTTCACTTTGCGATGGTTCTGACAGTGGTCCACTTGGCCCTGTCACGTGTATGTCACGTGTATATAATCCCCTGTAAATATTGCCTCGTGCCAGGTGGCACTGTGTATATTGTGTGATTACTATTCTAACATGTTTCATGATAATACAAAGGCTATTTTTGATATAACCTTGTGTAGAGTTGTCTAGTCGCAGATTCCTTAACTTAGAATATCCCCAGGCGTCAGACTGGATCCGGAAAATTCTTTGCAGCAGCACCTCTGCGCGCCGGGGAACGGCGCCACATGACCCCGCCCTGACGTCGTCCGCGTACATGACGTCAGCGTCATATAAGTCCCTCCTGGCACGCTGACATCAGCTTTCTTCGGAGAAGCCATGCGGACTCCTGGGACGCTCTCATGTGGCATGGTGAAGGCGCATTGTTTCATCTACCGTATCAAGGGTATTAATTAATTTGGATGATATTAAGCAGCAATTCAGAGTGATTGTAGTATCGTACTGTATTGATCAGCATGCACTGTTTGACACGTGATAATCACCTGAACGTTATTAAAGAGGATTGACAAGCAGTGCTAATACAGTCTCGTGTGATTTTAGAATCTGCTGCTGCCCGTGAACAAGGAAGCCAATTCTGAAACGCGTTGGGCACTTTGAATATTTATGAGGAAACTTGCTGACCTTTTCCATGCTGAGCCTTAATATTTGTCCCGGTGAGGAGTGCACTTATTTGGGGACAAATTGTGGCAAGGAATATATTATTAATGGCAGGTGGTAGCCGCATTTCAAGCGTGAAAAACACCATGAGAACCGCCCAAGGAGGAGAATGAGGCATATAAGCAAGACGACCCAGGACGTATAGAAGATTGCGCCAAGTCACAACATCGAACACCGTACAAGAGCCCAAAGGAACTCTAGGCCCACATGACATAAAGCAGAGCTATATAATAGCATACAAGTACCCCACTTGGAGTATGGACACCCCAAACAACGGGGAACACCTCTTAGGGCAAACCACAGTCAGAGGGCCAGACGCAACAACCTGTGGAACACTGCCACAGTAGGCTTACTGCCAGCTCCAACCGCATAATGCATCGAAAGGATGCTAAACGAAAGGGTAACCACTCCAGAACATGCGAAAAGAAGACCTGTGAAATATAGGCTTAAGGAGGAGGGCGAAAGCCCGCAAGGAGTCGCTGAACAGCCGATTGGGTGTGGGCATCAAACAATAGAGCACCATCAAAGGGTAGATCAACAAGTCGCTCCCGGATATTCTCCGGGAAGACACTATCCCGCAACCAAGCATGGCCCTGCAAGGCAACCGAACCAGCCATAGCTCGGCCTAAGGAATCGGAAGTATCCAAGGCCGAGCAGATCGTGAATTCAGCAAGGTCGCGGCCATCCCAGAGAAGATGAAGGAGCTTAACACGAGCGCCTTCAGAGGTGGCCGAAAGAAGAGACTCTGCAGAGTCCCACAGGGCAGAGGTAGCTGGAGTCAAGACGCACTGTATTCAGTGAACGAAGGGCAGCACCAGTGGAGGCGAAGATGTTACGACCCCACGACTCAAGCCATCTGGACTCCCAGGAGGAAGGAAGGATTAACGGAGGCAAGGAAGGGAAGGTAGTTTGCAAAACAAACCCCTGCACGTCTGGGTGAACAAATAAGCAAACTGGATCATGTGGAGCAAGACGGCGGCGGTGTAAGAAAGAAAAAGCCACCGGATCACCGGAAACTGGCCGAGCCCAGGTGCCCAAAAGGGCATCATAAAGAGAAGCTTCAAAGGGCAGAAGCGGCTCAACATTCCCCGACCCATGGTGAAGGACATCAAGCAGAGGGTCCCCAGGCAAGGGGACCGAAGGGGGCTGCATGTTTAGAACAGAAGTGGTCAAGGAGACTACTCTAAGAAATGCTGCACCAGCCTCTGTAGCCCTCCGAGGAGGGGACAGCAACTCATCCGTTGGTGAGGGCTGTAAACTAAGTCTTCGAAGACACTGAGGATGCGACCAATGCCCAAAGGAAGGGAGCCCCATTGACGAGTGGGGGTCCTGTTGGGGCTCCTGAAGAGGCGGGGATCCTGCCGGGTCCACAAATTCGAAGGGGGGGGGCAGGCAAGGATAGATCTGGCGTTGCTGGATGTGAAGGCAACGCCAAACTGTCTCCAGAAGCTTCCGGAGAAGAGTCCACAACCCCACGTCGAGGCGGCACCAAAACGACTTTGGCTGACGCTGACCCTGCCCGGCGCCGAGTCGGCTCCATCCGGCGCTGACTCCACGTCCACCACGACAAGCTCTGCTTCCGAAGAAGGGGATGGCGCCAGAGCCGGGGAGGCAAGCACAACAGGCTCTGACTCCAAAGTTAGAAGCGAAGTCGGAGCCGCGGGGGCGAGTTTACGGCGCTGGAACGGTGCCGATCCTGGCTCCGAAGTCCGAGGTGTGCTCAAAGAAAGACTTTGAGCACCAGCAACCCCTTGCGACGCCACAGGGAGCCCCACGGGACTATGTGGCGCGGCAGGGGTGCTATCGGTCGTAGAGGGGGACCCAGCAAGGCTGCACCTTGACGACACCATATCTCCTACGTCCCTGGAGGGCAAGGGCGTATTTGGCACCGGGGGCGAACCCACCAGTGAGTCAGTCGGGGACCCCATAAGTAGCGGAGGCCCCGAGGATGCCCCAGGGACAGGAGAGGACCCAAGGGAGGCCTGCAGAGCCGCTGCATAGGCCTCGATTTGGGTCAGAGTCGCCCCCGCGCCTGGATAGGGCGAATAGTGGAGGGGTGACTCCCGGGGGCGCACATCCGTAGGGCTCCGGGAACTAGTGCCCCCGACAACAGATGGAAGTGAGGTCGAGGAACTTGGCGACATGCGCCGTGACTTACCCATAAGGGGCGAACGACGTCTCAGGGCCCAAGAAGGCGACCGATGCCGCAACTGGAAACCAGAGGGGCCTGTCGGTGATGAAGAGGTCGGAGGACGAGGCGACTCCGACCAGGACAGGCAAGCCAAAAGGAGCTTCATCCGACGCTCCCGCCGGGACTTCGGCTTGAGGTGTTGGCAGGTGTTGCAATCCGTCGAGTCGTGGTGTTCGCCCAAACACCACATACAGATAAGATGCAGGTCTGTCGTCTACATTTGCCGCAAACAGGAGGTACACGTTTTACAGCCCGAAGGCATCGCACACTGTTCCAGATGCGAAGCGTCAAGAGGCCTGAAAACAGGCCAGAGGAACTGCTTACTCCGGATCCGCGTTGCATGCGGAAAAGAAGGAAACTTACGTCAGCGTGCCGGGAGGGACTTATATGACCTCGCTGACGTCACATATGTGGACGACGTCAGGGCGGGGTCGTGTGGCGCCGTCCCCCAGGGTGCAGAGGTGCTGCTGCAAAGAATTTTCTGGATCCAGTCTGATGCCTGGGGATATTCTAAGTTAAGGAATCTGCAGATAGATGTCTCTATCAGATACCTGCCCCTAGAATTCATGGAATGTGGACCCATCTCACTAGGTGCACTGACAGTCTGTGAAGGAATGTGGGTGGATCGGTGTTTGGGACACAGATGGTTCCCAGGAATACTATCTAGTGTGCCCTCGGCTAGGCCAAATCTACCTTCACGATCCACTGTGATCGAAACTACTGAAAATGCCAATCCAATCCGTACCTGATTACTGCTTCACTGGTATAAGAAGAGTACCTAGTAGAGAAGAGATGGCCATGCCAGCGCTTTTGGAACATACTATCCTCTGTTGCAGTTATATGGGTTTCTTGATGTGGGCCATGTGGCGCTACTTCTGCATCTTAGGAAATAAGTTTGTACTTTGTCACACTCAGCGTGCACAATCTGTGCTGCAGTCCTGGGTGGACACTAATTTACAGATCCTGGGTACTCTTGGTTATAAGGAGTTATAAGTAAGTTAATGTATGCCAATTGTGGGTAGTCAAATGAACATATAATTTGTAAAGAGTTAGACCACTGACACTAAGGTCTGATCAGCAGTTCTCAGTGCACTCTGAGTTGAAAAAACATCAGTCCAAAGGGGGGGGGGGGGTCATGCAAAAAAAGAGGCACTTCTATATATGGAAATGCAATAATCAGTCCATAGCTGTTTATGGAAACACTTCTAATAGCGGAGTATGGAAGCCCATTTGCCACAGTAGGGAATGCAGGAACCTGTCAGGTGAGCAATAGGAATATGAGCAAACTTGGACATTCAGGAATCTGCATTGCTCGGCATGATGTAAGATCTGCAAAGGTGAACATAGACGAATCTGTGCAACCCTCGACATTGTGTGATCTGAACATGGATGAAGCTACACGGGGTAACACAGAGAAATCTACGCTTCGCTGAAGATTAGTGAATTTATATGCAGGTGTTCGAATTTGTACACAGCTGGAAATGGAGGAATTTGCTAAAATGGCAATGAAAGAATCTGCACAAATCCGGACATTGATGAATTTGTCTAAGCTGCACATGGATAAACCTGTGCAGAGCTGGGCATGATGAATCAGTGCATAGCTGGACATGTGCAAATGTATGCATAGGCATATACATAGCGTACCATGGCGATATCTGCGCATAGATGAACAAAGAAATACGTGCATAACTAGATAGGATTTGCATGTGCCTCATGTAACTGGACATGGACAACCTACGCATAGTTGGACATGGAGATTCTGTGCATTGCTGGAAAGAGGAATTTGTGTAAAGCTGGACATGAATTAATCTGCGAAGCTGCAGAACCTTTGTAAAGCTGCACATTGAGGAATCCGCGCATTGCTGAATATTGCCGGACCTGTGCATTACTGGACATCAGGAATCTATGCGCTGCTGGACATAGAGGCATCTGTGCATAGCTGGACACAGGGGAATCTGCATAGCTGGAAACAGTGGAATTTACTTAGCTGGTCAGTGACAAACGAACACAGTGGGACATGAAAGAATGTGTGTGCAGCTGGACATCAATGATTCACTAAACAGCTGGAGATGGATAGATCTGTACGGGGCTGGACATACACAAATCTGAGCATAGCTTGACATGTGGATTCTGTGCATAGCTGAACATGGCAGACTCTTTGTAGAACAGAATATGGAAGAAGGTGCATTGGGGCACTGCAGAATCCGCTCGTAGCTGGACACAGAGGGGTCCATGGAAGAAGGTGTATTGGGGCACTGCAGAATTCGCTCGTAGCTGGACACGGAGGGATCCATGGAAGAAGGTGCATTGGGGCACTGCAGAATCCGCTCGTAGCTGGACACGAAGGGGTCCATGGAAGAAGGTGCATTGGGGCACTGCAGAATCCGCTCGTAGCTGGACACGGAGGGATCCATGTACATCCGTAGACTGGAGGTTCTCGCGCATTGGGACAAGAAAACCCCACGGATGTCTGGACATGAAGGAACCTGTGCACAGCTAGACAAGAAGTGTGAGTTCATAACTATTTCATATTCTGGTCATAAAGCAATGGGTGCATAGCTGGGAATGGAAGACTCTGCATAACTGCACGTGGGGTAACCTGTGCGTCGCTAGACCTGGAGGAACGTGAACAGCCACCAGCCATGGGGCAGACTCCTTGAAGCTTCATGTTGGGGGGACTGTAAGCAGTGAAGCCTGGGGGATCCTGTGCATAACTGGACTCTGGTGAATACCAGCGGCTGTGTATTACCGTGCTCCCTGTATGTCAAAGTCACAGCAGCACATGTTTCCTATTCATCTTCCGTGTCAGCCTCTCATGTCTTGGACTCCACGGCTGTCGGTGCATGGTTTGTCTGACTTTGAGTTCTCTGGTTTCTGGGAGAGGGACTGCATTGGAGACCCACGTTCTTGTTCCTCTGTGTATTGTGTAAAGGGACAGGGCAGCTGCCCTCGCGTTAATATTTCGTACTCCTCGGGCCCAGAAAGGAAGAAGCTGGGAGCTTGTGGTCTTGTTTTTTGTTTTCATGCATCCAGAGTTTTGGGGATTGGTGACACTTGTAACATAAGCATCTGGGAGCCCTCCCCTGTACATTTTATTGAACTACAAGCACTTTTACCTGGGCCTACTGCGCCTCTTAATCTCGGCTAATTACATGCCATGCCTCCCTTGACACCCTTATAAAATGTCCTCCCGCGCCTCCTACACAAAGTACTCCTGGCTCAACTGACCCTCTCTGTATTCGTTACTTCTATAACAAGCCCGGACAATTACGCCTCTTACAGCAGCCTATGCTTTTTACCACCCTTCTGTCTGTTCCGACTCTTCTGTTGTTCATGCTGCATCTCTTGAATAAACAAGTTTTCTGGCACTCGCATAATAGACTTGGGACGCTTCAGTGCATAGTAAAAGTCCTTGGGCCGTATTACATAAAGTGTCCCGGGGCGCAACAGGACTTTGCGCTCGCTTTGTGCGTCCCCTGGGCACTTTGGTATTACAGAAGGTGCTGCAGGCGTTTGTGCGGACTGCATCCACCTGCAAGGGGATCCCCTTTAACAGTGCAGGTGGGTTGCCGCCTGCACTGTGAAAACATGGAACAGCTATTAAGCAGCCGCTCCGTTTTTCACAGGAATGCGCTGAGCCCGGAGCAGCACGAGTTCGCGGCTCTCCTGGGGGCAGGGCATTCATGGTAATAGGGCGCATTTTCACTTTTTGCGCCCGGCGCACCTTTTTAAAGATGCGGTTGGTGCAAACAATGAAAATCCACAATTAGCATAATACGGACCCTGGACTACTGCCCCTCTTGAAATATGACATGCCCTGCTTCACTTATGTGTTTACTTTGAAGCTACTCAGACTTTCACTGTGCAGGCGGCAACCCGTCTACACTTTTAGGGGGTATTAGAGATCACCTTGCAGGCAGGTGCAGTGAGTGACTGCACCCGCATGCAAGGGGATGTCTGGGTTGACCCCCTCCAGAGGGCTGCAATCAGGGAGCGCACTGGCAGTGTGCCACCTTTTAGGTGACGCACTGTGAGTGCACTTCCCGACAGCTTCTTTGCCTCTGCGCTCAGATCTGTAATACGACACGGAGCAGCGGCAAAGGGATTCCCTCATTTGCATGGGGCCACGCCCCCATGCAAATGAGAGAACGCTTTATGTGCACCAGTGCTATTGGTATTACAGAAGGGGACGCACAAGCGTCTGCAGCTTCTTCTGTAACACCAAAGGGCCCTGGGGGCACACAAATCGGGCGAAATGCCCGTTGCGCCCCCATGACACTTCATTAATACGGCCCCTGGCCTTCTCTGGATAAGCCTGGTTTTACTGCCACTTGTAGAACTGTCTAGGCCTATTTAATTATTTTGTCTGAAAGTACTGTTATGTGAATGTTAAGGTGCACCACTTGTTTGAGTATGTCTTGTCCTGATGCACTTCCTACAGTGTGGTGTGCCCATCTCTATCTCTTATATCATGTGGTGGCCGGGTCTACTTCTTATGTTGGACACCAAAAAAAAGCTTAGAGTTTATTTGCGCAGCTGCTATAATTAAATATCGTACTAGCTGCACCTGTTGCTTAAAGGACTTAGAAAGGGCATAAATGGGCTAACAAGTGCTATGTAAACAAGTAGGTATTAGAATAACCTGGGCTTCTATGTTGTGTCTTTTCCCTCACACTCTTAGCAGCATGGTCTTATTGCATGCCGTATGATGCGTAAAGGCCTGGTACAGGACTCATAATATGTCCAGTACTTAATTTGTAAAAACATTATCACTGCCAGGGCCCAAGGTATTCATCAGAAGTCCACTGAAGCTAGCACCACCCACAGCTCCTGCCAGTGTTTCTGAAGGCCAGTGGCAACACTGCCAACTAATCATCACACTCATAAAAGTGTGCCATTTTGGAGTAATCCAGGGACGCCTCAAACTTTAGGGATGACATGGGAGTGGTAGCTTTATCTTTAAGTATGTTGAACAGTTACATTCTCTACTGATTTACTCTATTAAAAACTAGACAAACAGTTATGCCATTTGGTGGACTCCCATAAATAAGTATTGTTAAGAAGAAGTGCTGGTAGTGAGGACTGGCAAACACCAGCATAAATTAACCACCCATGTCAACTATTTATTGGTCTTTAGGTCTCGGCTAGCGAAGGCTGCGCTTGCGCAGTCTCGCTCGCGAGATTTAAAGAGTTCAGTACGGGGCTTGAACCCGCCCCTCTTCTCCATTGGCTGGCTTCCTAAATGGAGGCCAGCCATTGGAGGAGAGGGGCGTCTGTCCGTTTAAGCCCCGTCTTTTTCGGATTCGGGGGCGTGTTTTTTCGATTCTTTCTCTCCTCTGGAATGTAAACATTCCAGCCAATGGCAAGAGGAGAGAAAAAAAAACACGCCCCCCAATCCGAAAATGACGCGCTGTTTCTCCGACGCTGTTTCGTCTCCTCCCCCTGCTCTCAGATGGCAGAGAGAGGAGACTGCAAGCAGAGGCGCTGATGAAAGGGCCTTGCCCGGAGATCTACGCGAGCGCTGCAGATCAGCGTGAGGCAAGGCACAGGGTCGTAAAGGTCGACCGGCTCTTCACTGCCTTGCTCGTGACCTTAGGCTGCTAGGAAATTGGGTGTTCAAATGTAGTCCATTTACCTCCTCTTTTAAAAGATGGGCAACTGTACGCGCCTTAAAAACTTCAAAGCAGCAGTTACGATAGTGATGTTACTTGGAGGACTAACGAGAACAGTAGTGCAGGGCGACCGTATGGAATGCAAGCTCACTTTCTTAATCCACCTTTGGCGAAGCATGTACACCTGGGCGGCTGTTCTGACGGGGAGGAGGAATGTCAGCAATGCGTGACTCGGTCCTTAATTAGGAAGAAACGCTTACTTTGAGGTCACTTTCTGAATCGCACTCTATAGTTTTCGAATGGTGGTTGGTGAAACTGAAACGGGGCCTTGCTCGTGACGCACTAGTCACTGCACGCCTTAAAGTGATAGGAGCCAGCAGCACACCGCTATTCGTGTCTTCAGCGAGAGATGCTGTTTAGAAACCGAGCCGAGAGCGGGGATTGTGCACTGCGAGGCGGCGCCGTGCTCTCACGGCGCTTTTGTGCCGGATGCGGGTGATTTAAATCCAGAGCCGGTGAGATAGAGTCGGCTGCACCTTCCCGAGGCAAGGCCGGGAGCGGCGGTAATCAGTGCTGGCAGACTGAGCCCCCCCAAGCCCTCTCCCTGGTCCTTGGCAGGAGAGAGAGTCCAGTCTTCCATGCACGGGGCCACAGTGGGCACAGGGGAAACCTTGAGCGGGTGCGCTCACTCTCACCTAGCGCCTAGACATTCAGAGTGGGGAACCCCGTCCCTGGGGAGCAGAATGGAACACGCAACTCCCCCCTCATCCATCTTCCTCCTTGTCCCACTCCTTCCTAGAGAGCCTTTTGCCTCACCGTTACCCCATGATAACTCCCTAAAAGTAATACAATGCTGGTCTAGGCATTGGCTCCACAGAACCCCTGCCCGGGTCATAGAAACAAATGAGGGACTATCCCTCCTCCCACTCTGGGTTATCTCTGGCAAGACCTGGCTCCCAAATCTGGTACGTCTTTAGTTTTTATCTGTAAACATATATACTTGAAAAGTTATTCTAAGTACGCATTTAAATGTTTTGGAATGCGTTGACGAGGCTGTAAAAGGTGCCCGGCTTTTGGAAAAGTGTCTGCCAGTGTTTTTTTTTTTAATGGAGGCGCGGCTCAGCTGGGTCAGGGCACGTCTCTCGCAAAGTGTATGTCGGTATGCTCTGTGCCACCCCCTAGCAGTCCGTGCCTCCATGGCCGGTGCTCATCTCTCGCCCTCTGATGTGTCCCCCCCATGCTCCATCCCACCCCCTGGACCCTGCGAGCCCGCCCTGCCCCTACACTCTTTTGACCTGGCCACCACCGGCTTTCGCACTGCTAAGTAACTTCCGAGCGAGTGGGCGGTGCGGTGCCAAGCCGGCTTTGCCCAGGCCCTCTTTGACCGGCAAGTATACAGTTGACTACTTCAACAGATCGGCAGCAGCACAGTGAGTGAAGACAGGGGGACTCACGAGCACGGGTTGCGGATATTATGACAGGGCACTGGGGGCGCGGGTATAGTTTTCATAGGGGCAAGAGATCGCAGCGCCTGTCAAGCAAATCATTTGATTTCCTTTGTGTCTTGGGCAAAAAACGTGTGACTAGGCTTGGTCCATTGTAACCCCCTAAGGCAAGGTTTGTGCAATTAAAAATACTTTTACCAACACTTCATTATGGGTGACGTAGCATTTTTCGCCAGTGAACTCTTACAAAGAGGTTACGGTGGAACAAAATCCAGTCCGTTACCTCATCCCCAAGTCACAACCGGCACAGAATCCAGTCCAGGTTTGCCTTCGCCCACGGTTGCTTTTAGAGAGTTCTCTAGGAAGTACCCACCTCCCTGCTTGTAGGCAGAGGCAGCAGTCAGGGACCTCTGCTTCTCTGACAGATGGCTTATTTTCTCAGCTCAGTCAGAGAGGGCAGATACCAGATTGCATTGCAAATGCTTGTGTATAATTCTCTCTCTCTTCTTTGGATAAAGGTATGCTGAGGAAAAATAAGGTTTTCTCCTAAAAAATGAGTGCCGGGGAGTGCCACCTGCAACCACCGGTTCACATTTACCGGTGTGTGTGTGTGGTGTCAGTGTTATGCCGTTGTGTGCTGCGAAATGCACGCACGCGTTGTGGTTGTGTTAACTATTGTGTTAGGATTATTTTGGATCTAGAAATGCGTTTAAGCGTTGAGCATTTGAGAGTGATTAAGCTACTGACATTGTAAATAACAATGCTGTTTCTTTATATGTTTTAAAAACAAAAACATAAACAAAAATAATGTCATGAGCAATGCCAATAGCTCTAACTTTAACAATGCCGAGACCATTGCATTGTAAATGCTTGTTGAAACATGAAATACATCATTCACAAAATGAAAAGGAAATGCTTAAAAGTCAATGACACACAACCCGCCCCACCCCTAAGTCCCCATTGAATCACAGAGGATCACAACCCCAGGAGGATACAACCTCGGCAAATTTGTCAGACCATAATACTCCTGCCATTTGCCCCAGATCTTACGAAACACTTGTGCTAAAAGCCCCAGGCAATGTAGATCGGCTCTTGTATGGCACACAAATCCATGTTTAAATGTAATACTATTTTTATAAGATGCTGAGGCCACCTACACGTCTTTAAGTATGTTGTAGCCTTCTGTACTGTATGTAATACATCATTTAATGGAGTATTTACAAGCACACATCCAGCAAGTACACTGGTTCTAGGAATGTGCAAAAGAAAATTACATTGATGAAGATATTTTTACAAGAGCTTTATGGCATGAATTGTAGTTAATTATTTGCCGAAGTTAAACAGACCAGCCATTCCAGAACTTGTGGACTAAAACAGACAGCACTCCTGGTGATGCCGCTGTCTTTCTGTGTCTTGTGCTCTTGCCCAGTTGTGGCCGGTAAGTACATCTTAGAGAGGAGCATAGAGGCACACACACACACACACACACACACTCAGACCCATACATTCATATGCAGATGAGTATCATATAACTCCCTAAATGTTGAGGCAGAGTTTTATTAATAAATTATTACATGTATTTACCACACTAACACTCACAGTAGCACACATCACACACAATTAAATTTACCACCAGAACACATTAGATGTACAGCATAACGTTCCGAAGTGGCTGAAAGTCAACATGTTGGCACACTAAAAAACACGACAAATAAATACCCAATTGATCAGTGGTGGGACAGAAAAGTCCTCTGCATGGTAATGGACGTGCACTCTTGCCTCGAGTTCCCCAACTGTACTGATGTCTTGATACCAAATGCTATAGGCAAACATTGGTCATATGTGTGCGCCACGACATAGGTCTGTCTCATGGATTGCAGTCTTGTAGGACCTGGAGGGGTGCCCAAAGTGCTACCATAGTGGTGAGAGGCTACTGCCTTCACCAGGAATTGAGCAGTACAGGTGTGATGGTGGCAGCATACAGTGTAGTGATCAATAAGAGTTAACAGGTTCTTTTTAACATGCATCACTGGAGTGAGGCCTACAGGCTCACTCATTTTAAACATCTTGCTGCTGTGTTTACTCTTGGCCTACATTTTTTGTTGTGAATGCTGCGCAGCACAGGAGTGGTGTAACTGCGCTGGGTGTATTTGTGCCAGGGAAGAGTACATTATGGGTATAAGGCAGTGCATGCATTGTGAATGCATGTGCTGAGTGTATCTATGCCTAGGAGTGGTACAGTACAGGGAGGATGTAGTGCTGTGCAGTGCGTGCATGATAAACCCATGCAGTGGACATATGTGCATATGAGTGGTAAAGTCTAAGAAGGGTAGTGTTGTGCAGGGCGTGCATGTTAAATGTTTATGCTGGAAGTATATGAGCCTATGTGTGGTACAATGCATGAAGAATATAGTGCTGTGTTGTACAGTGTGTAGATTGTATAAATGCAGTGGGTATATGTGTGCCTGTAGATGGTGCAATATATAGATTTGGGAGACCCCGGCATGCATGATAAAGATATGAGAAGGTACAGATATCACCCAGGGAATCCACCAGATCTGGAGCAGCAGTGGCTGCCTGCTTGCCAAGACCTGTGTGCCCTGTGAAGAAAGGAGAGCGTTGGAGGAACGAGATTCAGTGCGAGATATGAGAAAATGGCTGCTGCACTGATTAGGGCATTGCCCATGTGCAGACCGAAGTCAACGACTCTCGTATGCCAGCGGAAAACCATTGTGAATCGAGCTATGTGCATCACTGCACCAATTGGGCGAGAGCCCAAGCATAGTAGGAGAGCTGAGGCCCTGTGTGTCAGGAGAAGCAGCAGTGAGAAGCCTGCTGTAGCCCATGTGCGAAATTCCATAGGCCAGGAGGGGCTGCTGAGGACTTCACTGTCCCAATCAGGCCACAGCCCGTGTACTGTGAGGAAATGGTGACCCCATATGCCAGACGGAGTCAGCGGGACTAGCAAGTAGTGTGACCTGGTTGAAGTCATCGTTGAGAGGGTGGATGAAGGATTCGCAGCATGCGCTATGTATCAAGCCCCACTTCATCCCCATTGCAAGAGGAATCAGAGGCTTACCCGGATACTGTGAAGGCGTTACCGTTTGTGAAGACTCTGACTGCTGACTGCAATCTACTTGGGCTGTGTGCACAAACTCACCTGAATCAACTGCTGCCCCTCCAGCACCCGTGGAAGGGGCATGCTTAGTAACTCCGGTCACTCCGATCCTGTGAGGTGTGGGTAAGACTGATTTTGGGCCAGCAGGCCCCGGGAGAACTTGTAGTTTATTAGCGCTGAGGAGCTGGAACACTGCTGATTTTAAAAACAGAGTCGTAGAGGTCTCTTTGAGATTTGGGTGACTATTGGGACTACCCCGAATGTTGCCAAAAGGGAATGGGGAATAACCACTATCGCTAAAGCAAGGAAGAAGTGGGACAGGGAACCACCAAGGAAACACTAGAGCCCTGACAGCTGCAGGATTGTTTAGTTGTTTGTGAATGTGGTATTTCTCCTTTATGTTGGTAGCAGTAGAAAATAAAATACTTTTTTTTCATAAAAGTGAGTACTTGGCTGGACAAGGATTAATTGCTGCTGCTGCTCCATGGCCCTCTGATAGGGGTTCTGACAATCAGATAGGAACGGGGCATTGATAGGATCATACAGATTACATTTTCTTTTGCTTTAATGTAGCTGGAAAAATGGGTAGTTGGGGAGATGAGCTGGCTATGTTAGAGGAATTCCATTCTTTTTAACTTGTCAATATGTCAAGTTAGATGATAAGTATAGCTGCAAGAAATGAAATGAAATGAAAAGATGACTCATAGATAGGCTGTCCGGAATTCGGTTTAAACCGACTCTGCCCGACAGTACCCTACCGGATGAAAATCAGAAGTCACTGATTTTCATCCTTGTAGCACCTTTTGGCCACTTGATGGAGCCAAAGCAGTACAAATGGTGGTGCATGGCGCGGAGGTGTCAGGGGAAAACAGTGGTTCTGGGCCGGTCCGGCACGCAGGGAGCCGAGGTGTGAATGGCCCAAGGGCCAGAGCAACACCAGGCCCCCTGCCTGGCTCCGGTGGGAGGGGGAGAGGTGCTGTTGTGGTCTGCTGTCTGTCCTACTGCGGCCGCACCAGAGTACTTCACAGGTCTTTAAAAAGACCATTTACTTAACAAGGCTTTGTTGTTGTTAACAAAGGGTGGGCGAGGGAAGTGGGTACGGGGTGGGCACCGGGGAAAGAGACGACTCACTCAATTATTTGCCTCAATAATAGTCAGCAAAGTGTTGTTTTTCTAGGTCTTGTGCAAGCTGATTTGTAAAACATAACCCGGGGTGGAGAAAAAAAAAGTGATAGTTTCTACAATGTTATTTTGCCTGTACATGTTGGAAGGATTATCTGCTGAAATATTCAGCAATGGCCAGACCAGTGGATTTAAGCCTCCCACACCCCCATTGCATTTATACAAAACACGAAACATTTGCAAGCCAAAAGCAATGCAAACGCCCCCCCTTTAGCTCGGAGGCCTTGCTTCATTCATCGCCCTGCCTGCATTTCGCTAGTGAGCCAGTCTGAAATTGTCTGCATTTGGCAGGTTTAACACTTCCTGGCAGGGGGCTATTAAGAGGAAGTATTCTCGCATAACTGTCAGAGGCAGGAACAAATGCGCGCCCCTGTCGATGTGTGGTAACGCTAACCGACCTGACCTCCCCTCCCTTTCACGCACTCCCACCCCTTTAGGCTAAACTACAGCAGTGCTGGGGTCACGGAGAGCACCGAGGTGTCTTAAAGCAGACCCAGAATATGTTTTTGTGAGGGCAAATTTGTCTCAGACCTGAAAAACATTGGGATTCCGAAGGAAAATGCTTATTAACAGATGGGGCTGGTTTGAGGAGACTTGAGGCTGATGTCGCTTCGAGGACTGCTTTGAACTTAACAAGCACCGATTTGTGGAGCAGACTAGTTAATGAAAGTAAATTACATTTTCTACCAACGTTTCCTTTCCGTCTTGGGACCGTGGGGCCGAGGACTTAAAAATAAAGAGGGTTTGCTTTATGATTGAACAGTGCTCCTCCAACTCTAGGTGTGAGTGTTTAAACGTAACTAACATTTTAAGGGATTATAAATGTTATTGATAGGAATGCAAACTGCCACACAGGCAAGAAAGAAAGCTCAGTTAAACGCTCCCATGCAGGTTCCGGAGGTAGCCTACAGGTCACAGCAATAACCACCACATGGCAGATTCCACCCTTCACCCTTCTGAAGTCGATAAAATGATCACTGTTGAGTTGGGCCCATGTGATTACATTGGTTACTTTCCGGTTCTAAAAAAATGGGCAATTACACAAACAAACACCACGTAGATTGCAATGTGTTTTTTTTTTAACATTCAAGTAGTTTTATTTGTGTACAGTTATAAATTATTTTGGTTTTTCTTTCTGAGATTCACAAATTAATGTGTTATTGATAGATTAGTGTTAGTGTTGGGAGCAAATGAGGTAGGCAGCGGTATTTTATACACATGTTGTGTTACATCACATTTGACTTTGGCTCAAAAGAAACAGCTCCATGTATAACACTCAGCGTATATCGGCAGCCAGAAAACGACTGGGAAAGCAACAAGAACATGGGTTTAAAAACAAGCAATGGCATAGCCAATAGGTCTCGCCTTTGGGACTTTATAAGTGTTTAGCCATGCAACAGTTAATGTTGTTGCACCAAGGATATTGTGCTGCATAACTAAATACTTATAAGGTCCCAAAAGCGAGACCCATTGGCATGGTGCACCTAACAGTACGCTTTGCATTTCAGCACTTGCTACACAATCCTGTTGGAGAGCAGTCAAAAGAGCAAAAGCTACCATCACTGTCGGATAAAAAAAAAAATCAATTGCAATGACAAAGCTCCAAATACTTATTTTTTTTTTTTGCTGGAAGAAGTCTTTTTCTTAACCCCATTTTCTTTTTCTTGCATATGCCCCTTCCGCCACACTGCAATATCATAGCATTTAAAAATATTCTCTACGTATATTTATTGACAAACGCTGAGTGACCAATTCACGCTTTCATTTAAAACAAGCATTTGCAATAAAATAGGTTTGCATTTACGAGAGTTTGAGCTATTGACATTGCAAATAACAATGCCTTTTATTTTTGTTTTCATTTTTAAAACCTAAATAAAAGGCTTTGTCATTTACAATGCCAATAGCTTAAACTCACATAAATGCGAGAACTATTGCATTGCAAATGCTTGTTAAATCTGAGCTGCAGAATCAAAGGACAATTGAAAGTATTTCATGACTGTATTAACTTCTGAAATGGAGAGCAGTATACAATTTCTGGAAATGGAAAAAGCAATAATAAAAGCGAAGCGTTCCATAAAAACCGGTAAAACACTGTTTCAGTTGTTTTTTATGGCGCGAAAATGAGTAACCACTGAAAAGCACTGTTTTTTTAAGGTATGGAAATCACAGGAAATCACTGAAAAAACACCACCAGAATTTACCAAAAATAGAAACTGAAAACAGGAAAGCCGACTTATAGAGCGCAAAACATTCACCCAAAGGTACCAAGGAGCTAGCTCAGCACAAAACAGATAAGACCAGTAGAGACAGCCTCAAAGATTAAAAAGCCACGTCTTTAATGCCTTCCTAAATGGCAACAAGTGAGTTTCTTCCTTAAGCTGCACCGGAAGAGTGTTCTAAAGTCTGGTCGTACTGACCAGAAAACTCCTTCTCCCCAAGGCGCACTTTTTAAACCTGGGAACTACTAGGTTATGAGAGTGCGCTGAGCGGAGCTGGCGGGCAGGAACAGAAGGCTGCAAATTATTTTTTTTAAATTCTGGTCAAATATCGTGAGTGACTTTGAACACAATGCAGAGAGCCTTAAACTCAATCGACTTTTCACTGGCAGCCAGTGAAGCTTTTTGAGCACCGTAGAGGCCGTTTTATGTTTTGGGATATTCAAAAAAAGGTGCGCTTCAGCATTTTGTACAATCTGCAGCTTATGGAGGCAATTTTTGCAGAGGTTCATAAAGAGCCCGTTACAATAATCGGCTCTGGATAAAACAAGTGCCGAAACCACCAATTTCCTCAATTCAACTGGAATGAATGGGAGAATCCTTCTCAGTATTTTTAAAGTATAGAAGGAGACAGAAGGGACATGGTTAACATGTCCTTCAAAGAAGAGCATAGAGTCAAACGTTACACCCAAGTTTTTGACATTATTTTTTGAGTTGGGAAGCAGACCAAACTCTGAGGGCCACAGAGCGGAAGCTCAGAAGCTGGTGTGCTTGCCGAAAAGTAAGACTTCAGTCTTACTAGCATTCAGCTTCAAACAGTTAGCAGACATCCAGTCCCCCACCTGGCGAAGACCGGTGTGGAACTGTGTGCTGTTTCATCTGGAGAAACTGTCACTGAAACCACAATCTGGGTATCATCTGCATACGAAATAGCAGAGAAACCCAGAGATCTAATTAACCTTGCCAGAGGGGAAGCATAGATATTAAAAAGGGTCGAGCTCAACGACGAGCCCTGTGGTACTCCACATGGCAGTGTGTAATTCAGCGACTTATACTCACCAAGGGCCACAACCTGTCCCGACCTGAAAAGAATGATTTTAGTAGAGCAAGCGCTTTTCCTTTAATATCAATCCCCTCCAGGACTTGCAGTAGTTTCTGGTGATTAACCGTATCAAATGCCGCAGAGAGGTCAAGCAGCACTAGTGCTGCATTGGCTCCTGCATCAACGGTCTGCCTAATCATTTCAGAAGCCGAGATAAACGCCAGTTCAGTACTGTGTTGCTTTCTAAAACCAAACTGGGAAATGTCTAGACAGGCATGCTTTTCCATATGATCCGAGATGACAGTGTTCATGGCCTTCTCCACCATCTTTGCGGGCAAGGGGAGTCTGGAAATTGGTCGATAATTATTAGGGTCTGTTCCATCCAGATTTGCTTTCTTTAAAAGGGGGAGAACAGACGTCAATTTTCAATTAGCCGGAATAACACCGGAAAGAAACATTTGATTAAAGATGAGTCAGATGTGAGGAAAAAACCTCTGGCAGGAGATGAAAGATTTTAGGTGGACAGGGATCTAGGGGGGACCCAGATTAGGAGGACATCAAGAGTTTAATGACCTCCTCCATTGTTAGTAGAGGAAAGGAAAGCAGTTCATGAGCGTCATTATTATCAGCGGATAACGGAGAGGTTTCCATTTCCACCATGACATCACCAGGAGACCCTAAGACAGCGACTTCCCTGGGGCAACACTCTGCAAAAACCCGCTATAGACCGCTTTCACTTTGTCTTGAAAGAACATGGCCAGGGAATTACAGAATGTTTGATTCGATGGAAAAATGGTCACCTCAGGACATTTTGCTAGCTTTTTCACCGTGGTAAAGAGTTCCTTCGACAAGGATTTAGCAGTTATCATGACTGTGGTAAAATAAGAAGCTTTCTCATTATGTACTAGCTTTTTATAATCAAGCAGGGCTTGTTTATAGACCAGCTTGTTGTTAATATTGTTGGAAAGTCTCCACTTCCTTTCCAGACAGTGACACTTTTGTCTTTCCAGTCTAAGTTGCTCTGAAAACCATGGTTCAGAGTGCTTTGATCTGTGGCAAATGGAGGATATAACCAGAAGCACCCGGTCTATAGAGCTCCTTAGCCAGGCCTCAAAAGTGTCAGCTGCCTCACACGGATTCTCTAAGAAAGCTGGAGGGTTCTGTGACAGGGAGCTGTTAAAATCCTCAATAACAAGCCTGTTCCAGGGTCGAACCTTTTTCAGCTTTTTGTGTTTCTGAATCCCTGACTGAGGGTATTGAACAGGGAGTGAAAACATTACTGCTTTATGTTCCGACCATACAAGCGGGAGTCAAGGAAGACAATGCAAGGGCATGTTATTTGTAAACAGTCCATCCAGCAGATGACCTGAGTGAGTGCTACCTATCACCTGCTGAGTGAGGCCTAAACTGTTCACAATATCAAGAAAATGAACAGCGTCTGTCTGATGGATCTTCAAAATGAAGGTTAATATCGCCCAAGAGCGTAAAATCAGACGACTGAGATATAATGTCCAAGGAGTTACCAATGGTGTTCATAAACTCAGCCCGGGGACCTGGGGGCCAATAAAGAAAATGCCCTTAAAAGAGTAATGGTTGTCAATTGAAATACTGAATATCAGAGATTCCAAAGTGGCTCCACTATTTTGGACATTGAAGGACCCTTTCCACATGTTTCTATATACAACGGCTAGCCCCCAGCCCCTTTTCCCCACCCTATCTTGTCTAAACATGGTGAACCCAACAGGGACCGCCATAGCTAAATCAGGGTCTGAGGAAGCTTCTCTCCAGGTTTCCGTAATAAAGGCTAAGTCTACACCATCTGCCTCTACAAACAGCGCAAACTCTGTAGCATGTTTACAGAGGGAGCGGGCATTTATTAAAGTTCCTAATATAGCTCTCGCCCCTCCCAGCTCAGCCTGAGTATCAATACAATCCGCTAATGTCAATTGGGGAACGGACGGGCAAATAACAAATTTACACTCAGGACATTGAAAAGGTGTCATGGATAGGTAGAACCTAGAGCTGGCCTTTTGGCAGCACCTACCGGATTTATTCAGGGCAAGTACTTGATCCCTGGTATAGATGAGCCTCACGCAGGACTGGGGGCTGCAACCGGCAGTCTCCCTAGCACTAGGCGCGGACGGGCGCAGACGGGCTTGCCTTTGGCGCGCCAGTGGCCCGTCCGCTGCGCAGACGCTCAGCGGCCGTGCTTTTATCTCCTCCCCGTAAGTGCATCTAAAAAGTTAACCCGTCCCTGCACCTTCCTCGTGAAACGGAAGTGTGACAGTGAAAGCGGTCCCCGTAGTCAGCCCCAAGAGAAACCAGTTCTGTTAATCCAGTAGTATTCCCAAGTGTGCAAAATAGGCGATCGATTATCTTTTTAACAACTTTTTAAAAAAACACAGGTCAAATTCAGTAATAACATTTAAAAAGGCGCTGGTAGCAAACAGAGTGCAACAATGCTAAAAACGGAACAGAAACGTATGGCCAGGTACTCCCTACACCCCCCCTCCTCCCCACAATGAAAACCTGTGACAGGGAAGAAGTCTTTGGAGGCAGGGGGCGTGACACCCCCCGGCCGTATTTATTATACAAAATTAATAAACATTAAAAATTAATTTTAAAAACACATAACAGAAAATATACTTTACACAGATTACAAATGATAAGTTTACAGATATCAAGTGGCTAACCTTAACATAACTCTAATACAAAGGTTTCCTATCCATATCTAAACATATCATGATCAATCTTTACAAATTTTATTTTCTGCATTACTAAAAAACGGGCGTACGGCAAGGTCACTAACTGGTGTCAGATCCTTATCAAATTGTAACTACGCCCTCCAGCCGGAGCGCGCATTCGCAGAGGGCCCATTCACCGTGACGGTACTTCCCCCCCCCCCCCCGCCCCCCCGGTTACCCCCGTACGCTCTATACCTGATCTCCATACAGGGGCCCTTGCAGCCGCTGTGCACGTGCGGGATGGCCCATCAGCCTAGAGAAAGCGTGACTCCCTCCTCCCCCGCACCCAACTGCCACTGGAGTTCTAGGAGAGACCACTTGTCCCTCCCACTTGGGCGACACCATTCGGGAATGGCGCCGCCCTCTAAGGACCTTAAATTTACTGCTCACCAATTATGACCTTACCGCCACAGGCTAGCATAGTTGACCGACTATCTAGCCCCCCCCGTGCTACATAGAAAGGTCATTCCCTGCGCCTAAGGCCCCTCAGCCATGCCAACATATTCTCCAGGAACACCTCGTTGCCTACCTGGGATAAGTGAACGCCATCTTTTAAGAAGCACGGCTCACCCCTGATGCATCCATGGGCGATGGTCTGTAAATGGGGAGCCCTGAAAAGTCGCTCGAGTTTATTGTTTATTCGCCTTGCAGAATGATTTAGAGCCTTAACAGACTCGCCCCCTCTCCATTGGAACCGGGGTATCATCTAGGACCACCCAATAGTGCAACCCTGACAAGTCTTAGCTAACCAGCCTATTTCAGTGACTATAGTTTCCACCAACCCTCTTCTTCCCAGTTTTGCTAAATCGTTCCCCCCCAGGTGCAGGATGATTATATCCGGGGGCGGACCCCATTTCCTTAACAAGCCCAGAACGATATCCTGGAACCGATCAAAACACAGCCCCCCTTTTACATGGCACGCTATCTCAAACCCTGCCTGCCGCGCTCTTTCCCTGTAATCTCCTGTGGAAAAAAGGTTAAACAGACGCCTTACATATCAATGGCCTATGATCCACACTGTCTGAACAGTTCGCCTCTGTGGTGATGGTCTCCGCTCCGCCGATTGTTGTTGGTGTGGTGTCATGAGTTTCTCCCCTGCGTGACAGGCTTGAGAAACTGTAAAGAAAGCAGAAAAACCATGTATCAGCGTTGTGCGCCTCCCTTAGTCAGAACATGTGTAGGCGCACATAAGAAAACAAGTTACTTACCTGTAACTACAGTTATCCAGTATTGGTATCTTTCATAGATTCACATGCCTGAATCAGTCCCCGGTAAATAAAAAAGTAGTGCCAAAATGCTAGTAGTAGTAGTAGGCCCAAAGAAAAGGCCAAAAGCCTGTATCTTAGCAGCCTATCTACCTCATTATGCAAAAAGAACCAATAATTTGGTAACAACCAATCAGACACCAGCACCCTTCTAGAACCCTCTCAGCAGAGCCAGTTCTCCTCAGATTTTCGTAGCACAAGTGGGAAGTGAACGTCCCAAATTATATAGAACTGACTCTACGGGGAGGAGGGTGGGTGCATGTGAATGTATGAAAGATACCAATACTGGATAACTGTAGTTACAGGTAAGTAACTTGTTTTCTTATCCAGTATTGGGGTATCTTTCATAGATTCACATGCCTGAATCAGAATAGCGAGCAGTATACCAAGTATACAGTCGTTTGCGGATGGCGGGAGACTAGTGCTGATACTCCCTAATTGCATCCACAGCTTGTTAACGAGAGGTATAAGAAAAGATCTTAAAATTCGAAATATGCAATCTATAAAGAGAAAAGCATGTAAACATGAAAGCAAATCATCATTGTAACACATTGCATTGTTATACTAAAGATATCAACATCTTACATATTAAAATATGAAAAAAGGGTACCTGAAGGTATCTCAAAGAAACAGATGTCGTAGTACAGCTTGCCCAACTGCTGCATCATCACGATGCGTAGATTGGAGGCAGTAATGTCTGGTAAAAGTGTGGACATTTTTCCTCCATGTCGCAGCACGGCAGATATTTTCTAGAGTCACACCAGCAAACAATGCTGTAGACGCTGCTACTGTCCTCGTGGAATGGGCCTTGGGTTTCCTCAACAAAGGCCTGTGAGCCTTGTCATGGCAGAAAAGTATTGTAGATGCTATCCATCTGGCAATGGTGGATTTTGTAACCGCCTTTCCCAGAGTAGTTTGGCCATAAGCCACGAATAATTGATCGGACTTTCTAAGGTTCTTTGTTTTCAGAAGATAGAATTTAAGACATCTCTTGATATCGAGAGAATGTAAGGCTCGTTCCACTGGGGTGGATGGATTAGGAAAGAAAGTTTTTAACGTCACTGGTTCATTAAGATGAAACTGTGAAGGCACCTTAGGGATAAACGTTGGATTAGTTCGGAGGTGCACGTAGTCTTGAGTGAAGTGTAGAAAAGGTTCCTTTACAGTAAACGCCTGAATTTCACTCACTCTTCGAGCTGATGTTAAAGCCAGAAGTAAAGCAACCTTCCATGTAAGGAATTTTAGGTCAGCCTTGTGGATGGGCTTGAATGGATGCTTCATTAATTGCATTAAGACTGTGTTGAGTTCCCATTCCGGTGGCGGAAGTCTGACCGGAGGAAACTCTCGGAATAGTCCTTTCATAAACTGTTTAATTAAAGAGGATGAACAAAGAGAAGGGCCATGAGCACCCCTTCTGAATCTGGAAAGTGCAGCTAAGTGGACCTTGACTGAAGGGAAAGAAAGTCCAGATCTTGCCAGGTGTAACAAGTAAGGAAGGATCTTTTCTGCAGGATCGTCCACCGGGTGCACCTGGTTTGCTTCACACCAGCAGCAAAACCGTTTCCATTTTTGACGGTAAGTTTTTATCGTGCTCTGAGCTCGTGATTTTGTTAATATATCCCTACAGTCTTGAGGGATATCCAGGTCCTTAAACTCTAAGAAGTCAGGAGCCATGCGTGTAAATGTAGGGACTGAGGGTCCGGGTGGAGAACCTGACCTCTGTTCCTTGACAGCATTGTGGGCGTCGGGCGAAGACGGATCGGCTGGTCCTGTGATAGCAATAGGAGCTCCTGAAACCAGTATTGGCGTGGCCATCTGGGTGCAATCAAGATGAGACGACAGCCCTCCAACTTCATCTTGCGTATGACCCTCGGTATCAGGGGTATCGGGGGGGAAAAGCGTAAGCACAAATCCCTGACCATCGCATGGACAGGGCATTCCCCCTTGAGCCCTGTTGAGGGTATCTGCTGGCATAGAAGCGGCATTTCTTGTTCTCCTTCGTGGCGAACAAATCCAGCGGTGGTGTTCCCCAAGCTCTGAATATTCTGAGCACCTGAGCTTGCTCTAGCTCCCATTCGTGGCAATCTGATTGGGATCTGCTGAGCGTGTCCGCTAATGTATTGCAGAGACCTCTGACATGTTCTGCTCTGAGGGTTATGTTGTGGAGTGTGACCCATTCCCACAACTCCTGAGCTTCCGTGGACAAAGTTGCTGATCTTGTTCCTCCTTGTTTGTTCACGTAGAACATGCTGGTGGTATTGTCGGTTCGAATCAGAACCGAAGAACCTGCAATCCTTGGAAGGAAAGCTTGCAGAGACAGGAAAATTGCTCGCAATTCCAGACTGTTGATGTGTTTGTTTTTGAACTCTGGGGACCACTTCCCCAGTATCTGTAAATCTTGGAGATGACCTCCCCATCCTTCCATGGAAGCATCGGTAGTGAGGACAAAGTCTGGAATCTTCTGAATGAAAGTAAGCCCTTCTGATAAGTTGGGAATATGGGACCACCAACGTAGAGCGCTCTTCATGCCTGAAGTGACTCTGATGATGTCGTCAAAGGAGCCCATCACCTGCTGCCACTGAAGGTGTAACTCCTCCTGCAAGGGTCGCATGCGGAGCCGCGCCAGAGGAACGAGGTGTATTGCAGAGGAGCACATCCCTAGGAGCGACGCGAACATCCGGACAGAAACTGACTTTCTTTTGGAAATTCGGATTGCTAAGTTTTGAAGACGAACCTGCCGTTCGTGAGACAAGAATGCCTTGCAACGGACGGTGTCTAACAGCCCGCCCAGAAAAGGAAGGATCTGCCTTGGTTGTAATTGAGATTTGCTCCTGTTGATCGTAAGCCCCAGAGAATGGAACAGACGAAGAGATGTTGTCACGGCAGTCTTGACTGATCTTTCCGAAGGACCCTTTATTAACCAGTCGTCTAAATACGGAAAGACTTGGATTCCTTGGGAGCGCAACACTGCTGCCACTGGAGCTAGGCACTTCGTAAAGATCCTTGTGGCAGATTTTAACCCAAACGGGAGCACCTTGAACTGGTAATGGGCGCCAGCCACTGTGAAGCGAAGATACTTGCGATGCTTCGGATGTATTGGGATGTGAAAGTAAGCGTCTTCCATATCTAAGGAAGCTAGAAAATCTCCCTCGTTGAGGCAACCTAGAATTTCCGCCAGAGTGACCATGCAAAATCCCTGCTTCTTGAGGAATCTGCTCAGATTGCGAAGGTCTAAGATTGGGCGCCACTCCCCTGATTTCTTCTTGATGAGAAAAAAGCGGGAATAGAAACCTGTCCCCTTTTGAAGCGCAGGAACCTTCTCGATTGCGTTCTTGAGGAGCATCGTTAAAGCTTCTTTGAATAGTAAGTGAAGACGAGGGGGAGGGGGTCCCTTGGGTGGTTTGTTGGGTGGTTTGGTGACAAACTCTAAGGTATGACCGTTGTGAACCAGGTCCAGAACCCACTGGTCCGACGTAATTTCTTGTCACTTGGTCGCAAAAGTTGAAATTTTCGCACCCACAGGGAGGGGAAAAGGAGTGGAAGGCGCCCTGCAGAAATCATTGCTTCCGTGAGGTGTCTCTTCCCTGATTCTGCGATCTTTTTCGTCCGCCTTGACGAGAGAAACCAGATGTATTGGTCTGTTTGTAGGAAGACTGATATGATTGCCGATACTGAGGCTGGTACCCCTTGCTCCTCTGAAGGTACCTCTTTTGTATTGTAAGGAGCCCAACGATCTTGCAGTCTCAGTATCCGTTTTAATTGCTTGGAGTGCGTCATCTATGTGTTTTCCAAACAATGATTCGCCATCATAGGCCATGTCCAATATTTTTGTCTGGACTTCTGGTCTGAACGTGGTAGCTTTCAGCCAACCCTGGCGCCTAAGAACCGCAGCCCCAGCCAACTGGCGAAAGTTAGTATTCGAAATATCCAGTGCGCAGTCGATAGTCTCTGAGGCTGCACGCTCACCCTCCAACAAAATCTTTCGAGCATCTTGCCTGTTATCCTCTGGGATGAGGTCGATAAAGCTTGCCATTTCTGACCACATCTGGCGGTCATAACGCCCTATTATCGCTAGGGAGTTGGCTGCCCTGATGGAAGCAGCTGCCATAGTTGAATTTTTTTTCCCAATTAGATCCAGTCGGCGTCCTTCCCTATCCGGTGGTGTAGTGACCGGTGCTGCCGGATTCTTAGACTTTTGTTGGGCTGCCTGAGATATAACAGAGTCTGGACGCGGTTGGCCAATGAGACAAGAGGGACTGTCGGCTGGAGCACGGTATTTTTTGTCAATCCGTGGAAGCACCGCTTGTACTGATGCCAGGTTTTTCATGATTTTAACCCCTTCTTTCCAAATATAGTCAATGATAGGGATAGCTCTCGTAACCTTTCTTGACTCTTCTTTAAAGTCATGCAGAAAACAGTCAGACTGCTCAATGGTGACCGGCAAGTTGAACCTGGTCGCAGCTCGCTGCATAAGGTTATGGAACCCCCCTATATCTTCTGGAGGCGAATCAGATGGTAGAGGGGTAGGTGGCGAAGGCATAGGGATTATATATGAATCCCAAGGGTCTGCTGGGTCTGGCAGCTCGCCCTCTTCGTATTCCTCCTCCGAGGTTGTATCTTGATGCGGGTCCTGTGGAGGATCAGGCAGTTGAGGCATTGGGGCTGGTCCCTCAGGCAGAGGCAATGGGTCCGGCTGCGGCGCAGTCTGTGGAACCTGTGGAACGTTTGGCTGCGGTGGAAAACGCTGCTTATAATCTGCAAGCATGGCTTGTAGGTCTTGTATTAAAGTAGGAGGCAGATGTGACATCTCGTTCCTACGAGGTTGTGTGTAGGAGGGTCTATGATGCGGAACGACTATGTCTTCCTGATAGTAATGCCCTTGATAATTGTCATCTTCCTCATCATCATCGTCCTCCTGACATTTGATGTGCAGTTCCGAAGGATGGCGAGCAATCCCAAAGGGCTCTTCGTCCTCGTCGTCCACATAATCATCATCGTCACACTGCACATAAGTTTCCAGGAGATGCGAGGGAGTAAGCGGTGAAATGTCCTGCCTTTGAAAAGACTTTAGTTGAAAAGTCCTGGTGGAAACTGGAGTAGAGGTCATCGTCGACGAGGTCGTCGTCGACGGGGCTGTGGTAGACGGGATCGTCGACGGGATCGTAGACGGTGCCATCGTCGTCGACGGGCTCAACGTCGACGGAGCCGTTGTCGACGGGCTCGACGTCGACGGGGTCTTCGTCGACGGGCTCGACTTCGACGGGGTCTTCGTCGATGGAATCTTCGTCGACGAGCTCTTCGTCGACGGGCTCAACGTCGACGAGCTCTTCGTCGACGGGATCTTTGTCGACGGGATCTTCATCGACGATGGAATCTTAGTCGACGAACTCTTCGTCGACGAGCTCGACGTCAACAGGCTTTTTAATGGCGGAATCGTCGACGGCGGTACTGCTGACTTCGTCGACGAGGACTTTGTCGACGACACCTCGACGGCGGGCTTCTTTGTGAGGATAGTAATCTTCGTAGACATAATAGGAGAGGTAAGTGCCGTCGTCGTGAAGGTTTGTGTCAATGAAGAAGCAGACGAGGTGACAGAATCTGAAGATTGAGTGTAAGCCAAAGATTTTGAAAGGCTTTTACTCACAGTTTGTGTGCTAGTCTTGACTGTAGAATCCTGAGGAGAGTGCGCATCATAAGTAGAATGATGCGATTTCTGACGCTTCTTCCCTTCGCTGGAAGAGCTGTCCTGCGATCTAGCTCTCTTGCTAGAAGTAGAGGCTTTGTCATCCTCCTCAGCCGAAGAGGATTTAAGCCACAAAAGCACTCTCGCCTCCCTATCCCTGAGAGTTTTTGTAGGGAAGGTGCGGCAAATCTTGCAATCTTTTGCCTCATGTTTAGGGTAGAGGCAGTAGATGCAGTCTACATGTTGATCATCAACATGGACTCTCTTCTTGGTGCAGGTCCTGCAGGACTTAAACAAGGCCTTCTTGTCTGACATGCTGAAGCAAGTTGAAAGAAAACTGAGAGGCACTAAGGGAGACTCCCTTCCACACGACGTGCGGTGAAAATCTGAGGAGAACTGGCTCTGCTGAGAGGGTTCTAGAAGGGTGCTGGTGTCTGATTGGTTGTTACCAAATTCTTGGTTCTTTTTGCATAATGAGGTAGATAGGCTGCTAAGATACAGGCTTTTGGCCTTTTCTTTGGGCCTACTACTACTACTAGCATTTTGGCACTACTTTTTTATTTACCGGGGACTCCCGCCTCGGCGACGGGGAATGATTCAGGCATGTGAATCTATGAAAGATACCCCAATACTGGATAACATTTGTAACACTTGGACACCCATCTCCCTATCTTCTGTACGTCGCCGGTCGATAGGCCCCTGGCCGTTGCCTCAGTGGCAGCCCCTATCCTAAAGGAGTGGGTGCCGAAACACTCTGGATTCTGACCTACCTTCAGAATTGCCATGTCCAATACCCTTTTAAATTGGAAGCGTGTCAATGGGACCCCATCATCATGGATCAAGAAAGGCCCCCCTACGTTAAATGGTCTAACCTGCAAGTAGCTCTCAACGTGGGCTACCGGACAGCATGGGTTTCCCTGAGCCCGGTGGAGGACCACCCAATCACCCCGGGCCTCCTGATCAGTCTTGGACTTCCTGATTGATATTAATAGAGCATCGGCCCTGAATTTAAGACATTCAAACTGCAGGCCGCCTTGCATGTCCAGTTTGTTTGAGGCCACCAGCTCCCCAATCCGGAAAGCGCCATAAAAAGCTAGTGCAAAGGCAGCAGTGAACAACCTGACCTCGCTTGCGGTGTTGCAAAGTGCTGGGAGGGCTGTTAGTATTGACGTGAGAAGCTACACCCCAATTGGCTGCCTCGTGTCAGGGGCCGAACATTGGAGGCGTTGCCACCCTTTCAGACCTTTCCTTACTGTGAAACTGTTAGTGGGGTCACCCCTGTCCCTGGTCTGAGCGAAGAATGAAATCGCCGCCACTTGTTTCCTAGCTGCGGCCGCCGAGCGTCCATTGACCCTCAGCCAACCCAAATATGAACTGAGTGCCCCCGTGTCGTGCCAACGCTCCACCCACCCCTCACCCAGGAAAGAACAATACTGCCAGAACGCCCCTTCGTATGCTTTCCTGGTCCTGGGTGCTAGACTCGCTGCCACGAGGTCTGGTAAGCAGGGGCACCAATCTGCCAAAGTCGTTCTGGGAAGAGGGTTGCCTGCTCTGCCGCTGTTGGGAGATGAGCCCTGAAAACCTGCATCTTAAAGCGAGAAAGCGCATCAGCCGCATGATTAAGTACACCAGGCACGTGTTTTGCTCTAAATTGTACATTCAATTTCATACATGTGAGAACAATCTCCTTCAAGAGGCGGAGAATCATCTTACATCGGGCTGCCTGCTGATTGATGCACTCAACAACGGTCATATTATCAGACCAGAAAATCACTGACTGGTTACACAATTGTTCCGGCCATACAATCAATGCCACCCAAATGGGGAATAGCTTAAGGAAGCCAATGTTCCCTATCAAACCACTCTCCACCCACCACGCTGGCCAACGTTGAGCCACCCACTCGGTGCAGAGTATGGCGCCAAATCCCTCACTGCCAGCGGCGTCAGTCATTAAACCCAACTCCGCGGATGCAATGGGTGGACCCGGCCACACTACCCTGCCATTAAAATCCTGCAGGAATGTTATCCAAATCCGCATGTCCTGCCGGACCTCAGCTGACAGCCTTGTGTGGTGGTGTTTTTCTTTGAGGCCAGTCATGGCTTGGGAGATGGATCTGGAGAAGGGTCTGGCCATTGGAATGACCCGCAGGGCGAAATTGAGTTGCCCTACCGTCTGCTGCAACTGATGTAATGTGACCTTCTGCTTGCTCAAGCATAGCTGCAAACATGCCCTGAATTTGTTGACCTTGTCTAAGGGTAACCTAAAACACTCCTGGACAGAATCCAGCTCAATGCCCAGGAACTCAATAGTAGATGCAGGGCCAACCGTCTTCCCCGGGGCCAAAGGAACCCCCAGAGCCTGCATAAGCCCGCAAAATTCCTGCAGCGTCCACCCACATTCCGGGGAGCCCCGTGACCCCAGGATAAGAAATTACTTTTAAGAACAATGGTCCCTAGCGTAATCTTAATTAAGGTGACTATTTCAACAGACTTCAATGAGACCTATGTGTATTCCTCCTGTGTCCAGCCGGACAAAGGAGCATTTATTCTTGAGTTTCACAAAGTTAGTAAATAGGATAGTGGAGAATGATGAAACAAGGGCACAATCCTGTACCGAGTTTTCAACAAAGGGAAAAGGAGTAAGATCAAAGTAGAAAGAAATAACAGGCAAAAGGCTTTGGGAGCAACCATGGGGGCTTACAATACAATAATAGACTTAAGTAAGCTCTGACCAACAGCAACCACAATACATTTTCACAGTGGATACAATGTGGTACTGTTATAGAAAGTCGACGTGACGTTTCGATCCCTAGCTCCTAGTATAGTGGGATCATCATCAGGACTCAAAATTTACAAAACAATTGCCTGCTATGAATGCAATGCCTGTGGAAATTAATGAGGGAAGGAAGGGGAGAACAACAAGAATAATCAGCATTTGCTTAGCAACGTTCAACAGAACAACAGTTGTGCGGTCATAAGACGTGCCTCATGCAACAAGTGAAGTTTAGCGGCGTTTAGATGTTCTCCAACGAGTGATTGGTTTGTGATCGCAGTTGTGATGGAGGAATTGCCAGACTCTTGCGATGAATTGAGTGCGAGGCTGTGGTCGTATGGTGATCGAGGGAGTGGTGGCGTGCGAGGCACGGGTGGGCTCATGAAGACAGGTGATAGTGACGAGCGGTTTACGGTGGCGTGCGAGGCAAGGTTGGGCTCATGAAGATGATAGTAACAAGCGGTTTACGATTGCTACTTGCGTGAAAAGTGCCTAATGCTGGGCAAGGCGTCAGAGGATTGCAGATGTGAGGGTGACATTTACCTAAAATCGGCGAATGCAACTACTCATAGTAGCGTCAGGGTGGTTATACGTGGAGCGGTCGATGGCTCCTGGGAGGCACTGTGGGGGGGGAACGAAGAGCGTTAGAGGAGGAAGCATCCGTGGGGAGGTGCCTGTAATGACTGTATGCCGGTTTACCTGATGGGCCCCTGGAAGGAGTTCCAATCTGGGAGTCAGGCAGGTACGTCCACGTTGAATGCGGGAAGTGGCAGCGACGATGGCTGGGCTGTAATTAGATGGAGGTTCGTTTGTAAGGTGGGCTGCTAGATTATGGTGGAGGGAAGGAGCTAGTCTCGGAGGAGTTAAGCGTAAGCGAGGACCGTCTTAGGGCAGGCTTACCTTGGGGATTTGGGCTCAATAGAACATTCGTTCTAAGCGCGTCTGATTCGGAGCGCGGGCGGCAGCGGCAATGGCAGTCCGTGTTCAGTACCGAGCTGGATAGGAGGGAAAGAGTTCGTTATTGGGAAGAAGGGGTGGCGACTAACCTTGGGTGCTGCTCGGGGTTGGGAGCTTACCTCAACGGAGTATCGGCACAGTGGTGAAAGAAATCCGTGTCGACCTGCAATGGGGACTGGACTCAAAGGCGCTGGTAAAGTTTAAGGCAACGAAGGGTAGTGAAAATGGAAGTAGGACTGTGTCTGTGGAGAACAGGACGGCGCGAGTGCGGGGGCCATTTTGAAGTGGGGGAGCCGAGGCCGTGTGAATCATTCCCGGTTGTGCATAATGTGATGAGCATTTGTTAAGTTGATTCAACATTATGATGAGGGAAAAACATTTACAGGAAAAAGCAAGGTGCTATACAATAAAGAGGGCTAGTTATTAAACAATAGACGATCCATGGTTAAAAGGAATCATAATTAAACCGCATGAAGAACCAGTTGAATGACATGTTTGCAGTGAAAGAGAACCCATCAGAAACATTAGGTTCGGCCATTCAGTGGTCAGTTGGTGTGGGAGATATTCAAGGAAGGCAAGTCAATGTTATGTGAATATTAAAAGTTTTTAAAGGAGCGTTGTCCAATTCTCGGTCCTGTTCAAGCCATTTCGAATCGAGTCATAGGTGATGATTGATTTCAGTTCCTCTTTGTTCAGAAGCTGGGCCATATTGCCTCCACGCTGTGGTAGTTTCAAAACTTTTAGAACTGTCCAGCGAATTTCATCTTCGTTGTGATTGGCCTCTGCGAAGTGATAGACAAGAGGCGCATTTGGAGTCTTGCACCGGATTCGGCTTCTGTGTTGGCAAATTCTCGTTTTTACTCTTTGTGTGGTTTGGCCAATATAGATCTTTTGGCATGGGCATTTGATTAGGTAAATTACATTCGCTGTGTTACAGTTGGAAAAGGAATTGCTAAGTGAAGTGATGTTATTAAAAGTGAAACTTTTGCCTTCCATTGTAAAAACAATCATTACAACCACTGCATTCTAAATGACCCAGAATAGGGGGAAGGCCCCAAGCAACATCAAGAGTGGTAGTATTGACAGGAGAAGGTAGAGAAGCACGGATCAGATGATCCTTCAGATTTTTGTTCTTTTTAAATGCAAACAGTGGTTTGTCCATTACTAGAGTTCCTACGTTCAAGATTGGCCAGTGATGGAGTATCATTTTCCTCAGTTTGTTTGAGACTGGCGAGAATGTTGTGACACAGGCTATTCTTTGTGTTTCTTTTTTGGGTTTGGGGGTCAGCAGGATTTCTCTCGGACAGTACCATGCACGTTTAGAAGCATTTTTCACGATTCTCTTAGGGTAACCTCTAGCTTTCAATTTTAAAGAAAGGTAATTTGCCTCTCTGAAATAGTCAGCTTTGCAAGAACAGTTTCTCCTTATTCTGAGGAATCGGGAGTAGGGCAATGAGTCCCTAAGGGCCCTAGGGTGATTACTGGTATAGTTCAGTAGAGTATTACGCTCGGTGGCTTTGCGGTACAGACGTGTGAGTAATTCGCCTTCAAGGTGGAAGATTGAAAGGTCTAAAAAGGCAATGGAATCTTTGTCCGTTGTGATGGTGAAGGAAAGGCCTGAACAGTTGTTGTTCATCCAATGTACAAAAGAGAGTAAAGACTCTGCGTTCTGTTTCCAGATGATGAAGATATCGTCTATATATCTTCACCAGAAGCCAATGCAAGGAAAGAAAGGGTTTGAGTCAGTGAGGATGACATTTGTTTCTAGTTGGTCCATGAACAACACTGCTAGATTAGGGGCGAAAATGGCGCCCATAGAGGTGCCTTTAATTTGTTGGTAGAAGGTGTTGTCAAACATGAAGAAGTTACGTGTAAGGCAAAGTTCAAGGAGTTGTAAGATGAAAGTACTTGGGAAGGCGTGTGGACGTGGTCGTGAGTCAAGCGTCTTTTGTATTGCCAACAGGGCGGTTGTCTGTGGTATGTTGGTATAGAAGGACTCAACGTCCATGGTGCATAGGGTTTCAGATGTCGGGTTGTAGGGATGATGTTCAATGAGATTAATCATTGCCATTGAGTCCCTCACATAGCATGGGGTATTTGGGACAAATTCCTTGATGAAAAAGTCTACATATGCACCTAGCGGTTCTAGGATTGAACCGCAGGCTGAAACAATTGGGCGCCCTGGGGGGTTGGTTGTGTCTTTGTGGATTTTGGGGAGTGTGTATATGACGGGGATGCGTGGTGTTTTCACATTCAGGAAATTGAATTCTTTTTTGGAAAGAAAACCGGCTTGGAGACCTTCTGTGGTTATCTTTTGAATTAATTCTTGGATCTCTTTAGTGGGATTTTTCGCCAGTGGCATATAGTGATCTTTATTATCCAACTGGCATTGAATTTCAGCTATGTAAGCTGTCTTTTCTTGAAGGACTATCCCACCTCCTTTGTCTGCACTCTTAATGATTAACGTGTCATTTGCTTTGAGCTGACCGATCGCCTGTTTTTCTTTTAATGTGATATTGAAAGGAATGAAGTGCTTGTTCTGAATGATAGAGAGATCCTTCAAAACCATTTTTTCAAAAGTAACTATTTCGGAAGGAATCAATCCCGCAGAGGGTAGGAAGGTTGATGGAGGTCGGAAGAGAGTATTGCGAATTTGTTCTGGTGTGGGGTGTAGCTGGAAAAAGGCTTGGAGGCGAATGCGCCTAAAAAATCTAAGGAGTTCTGTGTGTAATTCCATAAAGTTGGGTGGCACTGTGGGGACAAAAGATAAACCTTTTTTGAGTAAGGAAAGTTCGTCTGTGGCTAGTGAGTGGCTCGACAGATTGAAAATGGGAATGGTGTCAATATAATGGAGAGGAGGATGATCTACAGCTACCATTGGTAGAAGTTGTTGCGAGTCCTCCGTTCGTCCGGTGGATTGTACCATCGTTGGTTTCTCTTGCCCCTTCCACGTTGTGGAGGTTCTTGGGGGCCTCTGGCTAAAAAAGGTTGCTGGTGAGCGCCTCCGCGTCTTGTGGTGCTGGTGCCTTCACCTGGGTCGGAGCTATCAGATGAGTCTGCTGAGGTGTCCGAAAAGCCTACAAGATTCTGGCATCTGTTGTACCTGCCCCAGGGGCGATTATTTTGATGAGTGGCATAAGATCTATTGGTGTAAAAGTCTTTGTGTAGGTATGGATAGGTCGACTCTATGCTGTAGGTTTTAAGGTCTTTCTTAATTTTATTTGACTTCTTGTTCTGCTCGATTCTATGAAAATCTGATACAGTTTTCTCAATCTGTTCAAGTAATTTCTTTGCCTCTGAAGTGGAATTAGAATCCTGAATTTGCTTGAGGATGTCTGAAATTTCTGTTTCCAAAGCTTTAAGGGTTTTCAGGTCGGGCCTACCTAGTATTGTTTTCTACTTCATCTACATCTCTCTATTATTTCCTGGATCAACTCGAGAAACTTAAGAAAAAACAGGTCCGCTTGCAACTCATGATTTTAATGCTCACAGAATATCTCAAAGCAGAAGTTATTCCCCTCGGCCTGCAGGTACGCAATATTCCCGGGATCTTTACTGACAATCCTAAGTATATAACAAACTTCAGTTATATAGGAACCACCTGCTCACGTCATTGGCTAGTATTAGGAATACTCTCAAACAAAAAAGGGGGAAAGGGGAGGGCTTAACAATAATATACTAGCTTAATATTATCGTAGGTCCAGCATACATGCCCAACAATCAATGTAAACAAAAAGGTATGCAGTTCCTAATATTAACCCCATCCATGCCCATGACGGAACGGTTCCGTCATGAGCATCGGTTGAGCTGTGCTCATGACGGAACCGTTCCGTCATGGCCCCGCCCGCGCTCGAACCCTTCAGCACCGCGGAGGAATCCGCGCAGCGCTGAAGGGGTTAACGCAGTGTGTGTTAGAGTCACTCAGGTCCCAGGGTGATGTTGTGAAAACAATCAGATGGATAGGAGTAAAAATTACTCCTTCTGGAAAAGAAGACCCTCACACACCCAACAAGCGGGTGTCTTGCTTCATCACCGGGTCTTTGCTCCTTATCGGGCCGGCGGTGCAATGCCCGATCAGGCACCCCAAGGGGGCCTTCCTGTCGGAGATCTTTATTTCCAAACGCCGGTGAGCGAGGTGTGTGGGGGAACAGTTAGTTATGATAAATGGTGTAGGTGCAAGTGAAGTGAAAGGTAAGTGTACTAAAACAGGGGTAGGTGATCCACTTCAAACAATTTTAATAAAGTATGGTCACCACCCTGATTAAAATCAAACAATCCGCACATCTCTCACCATTAGGTATGTGAGTAATATGTGCTAAAGGGATAAAAAGGTCGACATGTTTCTTGCCTTGTATTATATTAAATGGCAATTCTTCAGGACCAATAAACAAGCATATACGGCTACCTGCACCTTTTTGGTGGTGGCCACAACCTCTAAGAGGTGTCAGTGGTGGCCACACGTACAGCACCCTAAAAACGTGTGGTACAGTGAATAACAAGAACACACAACCTGTGGAAGAAACAAAAAGTTAAAATCATTGTCATAATAAACAATTCGAGGCATCAGGTTTACTTGAGTCAATAGGTGATGTCAGACATAAAACCGTGGCATGCGTCGATTGTGAGCAGATATTTGTAGGACTTTATCAAGGCTGACAGCAAATACTTAATTAAAAGCCACCTCAAAGATTAACCCCAGCGAGGTTGCATCGATTTGTGGGAAGCAATCTAGCATAAACTCACCCTCTTAGGCTGTGGAGAAAATGAGGCCAGGGTAGGAAGGCACTAAATTTTAGTGTCCTAAAAGGAGGAGAGTGGATAAAAAACAAACAACAGATACGTCAGGTAAATATACATCAAGAGCACCCAATGTGAGTTTTAGGAACCTTAGTGGTTGGGCGCCTCATGGTATACTTGGGCGTGCAAAACTTTGAACTGTAACCCAGTCACACGAGGGCAAAAGTTTGCTTCAATGGTCAATAAACGCATAAACTAGGAAGTGGGTATGCGTGTACCTGTGATGGTATAGTACTAATCAAACAATGGTTACATAAACCAGTCATCCTGCACGTAAGCACATGTGCATGGCAATTAAGAATGTAAGCGATCTAGTCTCAGTGTAGGTCAGTGAGGCACTAAGGTAACGACCATACTAAGCGCAATAACATTGCATGTCCGACCAGTCTCTCCTGTAAATTACTCTGCCAACTAAGACTAAGAAATGCACAATCTAACTCATAGATGGACAAAACAACTGAAAGTACTCACGATTTCGTTGTGAAAACGTTACCGTATACCTAAGGCCCTGCCAGCTGCTCGAGTCTGGTGATAGTAAGCTCGACTCGCTCCAAGTAATGAAAGCAGGTCGGCGTGCTACGCGGGTACGTGTGGGGCGGTCGCATCCGGTAGAGGCGTGGCCACGTCTCAACCACTAGGCCGCTAACCATGACGTATGTCAGGCGGAAGGGGATGCAACGGGGTTGCTATGGGAACTCGTACGCGACGGGGAATCCCTATCGCTCGCGTGCATGTGAAGCGGTCGCACCCATTGAGGGCGTGGTCACGTGACACCCAATAGGTTGCTCCCCTCGGAATGTGTCAATCATAAGGGGAATAACCAGGTGGTTGCTATAGAGACTCGTAAGCGAAGCGAACCCCTGCACGAGAAAAGGCCGGTTCCCGGAAAACCAATACATTCGTACATGACTCAATCTAAGGCCCCCTGATTAAATAAATTTATCCACGTAAGCGCTATATGCTGTAGATCTTGGTTAGTATCAGGCACGAAGTGGTACAATTACAAGCATTGAGGAGGTTCGTACACAGGGTTGTCAACCCTGTTGCTCAAATGGAGCTCAAGACCCAAGAGTATGGTGATTTTTTTGCGGCAACTAGCACAAAGGAGAGAACCCATGGTGCAAGAATTACCAACAATATTGCTACCAGGGGCCAGCCGTGGTTGTGAGGGGCATTGGCGCAACCTCAACAAGTGTGCCTCTTGGCGAGGAATTCAGGCTCATAGAATATGAAAAGTCAGGGGGATAGTAGCCTAACTCAAGTAAGCATGCTCCACGGAATGTCCTCATTAAGGCCAGTAGTATCAGCAGCCAATCTTAGGACCCAACGTTGTTCGAGTCTAAAGAGGGCTTTTTTTGACATATGGGGGTGGGATTCTAAAACCACCCATTGAAATGAGGTGGGAGCATGTCGTTCCAGGTTGTAATGAGTCGTCATTTTAGTGTTTGTCTTCGCGCATCTGAAATTACTTTTGTGTTCCAGCATGCGAGTTTTAACTGCACGCGTAGTCATGCCTATATATGGTAAGCCACATGGGCAAATCATAAGATAAATGCAATTTTTTGAGTTGCAATTGGTATGTTTGTGGATTTGCCAGGTTACGCCATTAGTGAGTGTCAACACGCACTAGTAAAGAGTTGACACTCACTAATGGCGTAACCTGGCAAATCCACAAACACACCAATTGCAACTCAAAAAATTGCATTTATCTTATGATTTGCCCATGTGGCTTACCATATATAGGCATGACTACGCGTGCAGTTAAAACTCGCATGCTGGAACACAAAAGTAATTTCAGATGCGCGAAGACAAACACTAAAATGACGACTCATTACAACCTGGAACGACATGCTCCCACCTCATTTCAATGGGTGGTTTTAGAATCCCACCCCCATATGTCAAAAAAAGCCCTCTTTAGACTCAAACAACGTTGGGTCCTAAGATTGGCTGCTGATACTACTGGCCTTAATGAGGACATTCCGTGGAACATGCTTACTTGAGTTAGGCTACTATCCCCCTGACTTTTCATATTCTATGAGCCTGAATTCCTCGCCAAGAGGCACACTTGTTGAGGTTGCACCAATGCCCCTCATAACCACGGCTGGCCCCTGGTAGCAATATTGTTGGTAATTCTTGCACCATGGGTTCTCTCCTTTGTGCTAGTTGCCGCAAAAAAATCACCATACTCTTGGGTCTTGAGCTCCATTTGAGCAACAGGGTTGACAACCCTGTGTACGAACCTCCTCAATGCTTGTAATTGTACCACTTCGTGCCTGATACTAACCAAGATCTACAGCATATAGCGCTTACGTGGATAAATTTATTTAATCAGGGGGCCTTAGATTGAGTCATGTACGAATGTATTGGTTTTCCGGGAACCGGCCTTTTCTCGTGCAGGGGTTCGCTTCGCTTACGAGTCTCTATAGCAACCACCTGGTTATTCCCCTTTTGATTGACACATTCCGAGGGGAGCAACCTATTGGGTGTCACGTGACCACGCCCTCAATGGGTGCGACCGCTTCACATGCACGCGAGCGATAGGGATTCCCCGTCGCGTACAAGTTCCCATAGCAACCCCGTTGCATCCCCTTCCGCCTGACATACGTCATGGTTAGCGGCCTAGTGGTTGAGACGTGGCCACGCCTCTACCGGATGCGACCACCCCACACGTACCCGCGTAGCACGCCGACCTGCTTTCATTACTTGGAGCGAGTCGAGCTTACTATCACCAGACTCGAGCAGCTGGCGGGGCCTTAGGTATACGGTAACGTTTTCACAACGAAATCGTGAGTACTTTCAGTTGTTTTGTCCATCTATGAGTTAGATTGTGCATTTCTTAGTCTTAGTTGGCAGAGTAATTTACAGGAGAGACTGGTCGGACATGCAATGTTATTGCGCTTAGTATGGTCGTTACCTTAGTGCCTCACTGACCTACACTGAGACTAGATCGCTTATATTCTTAATTGCCATGCACATGTGCTTACGGCAGGATGACTGGTTTATGTAACCATTGTTTGATTAGTACTATACCATCACAGGTACACGCATACCCACTTCCTAGTTTATGCGTTTATTGACCATTGAAGCAAACTTTTGCCCTCGTGTGACTGGGTTACAGTTCAAAGTTTTGCACGCCCAAGTATACCATGAAGCGCCCAACCACTAAGGTTCCTAAAACTCACATTGGGTGCTCTTGATGTATATTTACCTGACGTATCTGTTGTTTGTTTTTTATCCACTCTACTCCTTTTAGGACACTAAAATTTAGTGCCTTCCTACCCTGGCCTCATTTTCTCCACAGCCTAAGAGGGTGAGTTTATGCTAGATTGCTTCCCACAAATCGATGCAACCTCGCTGGGGTTAATCTTTGAGGTGGCTTTTAATTAAGTATTTGCGGTCAGCCTTGATAAAGTCCTACAAATATCTGCTCACAATCGACGCATGCCACGGTTTTATGTCTGACATCACCTATTGACTCAAGTAAACCTGATGCCTCGAATTGTTTATTATGACAATGATTTTAACTTTTTGTTTCTTCCACAGGTTGTGTGTTCTTGTTATTCATGGTACCACACGTTTTTAGGGTGCTGTACGTGTGGCCACCACTGACACCTCTTAGAGGTTGTGGCCACCACCAAAAAGGTGCAGGTAGCCGTATATGCTTGTTTATTGGTCCTGAAGAATTGCCATTTAATATAATACAAGGCAAGAAACATGTCGACCTTTTTATCCCTTTAGCACATATTACTCACATACCTAATGGTGAGAGATGTGCGGATTGTTTGATTTTAATCAGGGTGGTGACCATACTTTATTAAAATTGTTTGAAGTGGATCACCTACCCCTGTTTTAGTACACTTACCTTTCACTTCACTTGCACCTACATCATTTATCATAACTAACTGTTCCCCCCACACACCTCGCTCACCGGCGTTTGGAAATAAAGATCTCCGACAGGAAGGCCCCCTTGGGGTGCCTGATCGGGCATTGCACCGCCGGCCCGATAAGGAGCAAAGACCCGGTGATGAAGCAAGACACCCGCTTGTTGGGTGTGTGAGGGTCTTCTTTTCCAGAAGGAGTAATTTTTACTCCTATCCATCTGATTGTTTTCACAACATCACCCTGGGACCTGAGTGACTCTAACACACACTGCGTTAATATTAGGAACTGCATTCCTTTTTGTTTACATTGATTGTTGGGCATGTATGCTGGACCTACGATAATATTAAGCTAGTATATTATTGTTAAGCCCTCCCCTTTCCCCCTTTTTTGTTTGAGAGTATTCCTAATACTAGCCAATGACGTGAGCAGGTGGTTCCTATATAACTGAAGTTTGTTATATACTTAGGATTGTCAGTAAAGATCCCGGGAATATTGCGTACCTGCAGGCCGAGGGGAATAACTTCTGCTTTGAGATATTCTGTGAGCATTAAAATCATGAGTTGCAAGCGGACCTGTTTTTTCTTAAGTTTCTCGAGTTGATCCAGGAAATAATAGAGAGATGTAGATGAAGTAGAAAACAATACTAGGTAGGCCCGACCTGAAAACCCTTAAAGCTTTGGAAACAGAAATTTCAGACATCCTCAAGCAAATTCAGGATTCTAATTCCACTTCAGAGGCAAAGAAATTACTTGAACAGATTGAGAAAACTGTATCAGATTTTCATAGAATCAAGCAGAACAAGAAGTCAAATAAAATTAAGAAAGACCTTAAAACCTACAGCATAGAGTCGACCTATCCATACCTACACAAAGACTTTTACACCAATAGATCTTATGCCACTCATCAAAATAATCGCCCCTGGGGCAGGTACAACAGATGCCAGAATCTTGTAGGCTTTTCGGACACCTCAGCAGACTCATCTGATAGCTCCGACCCAGGTGAAGGCACCAGCACCACAAGACGCGGAGGCGCTCACCAGCAACCTTTTTTAGCCAGAGGCCCCCAAGAACCTCCACAACGTGGAAGGGGCAAGAGAAACCAACGATGGTACAATCCACCGGACGAACGGAGGACTCGCAACAACTTCTACCAATGGTAGCTGTAGATCACCCTCCTCTCCATTATATTGACACCATTCCCATTTTCAATCTGTCGAGCCACTCACTAGCCACAGACGAACTTTCCTTACTCAAAAAAGGTTTATCCTTTGTCCCCACAGTGCCACCCAACTTTATGGAATTACACACAGAACTCCTTAGATTTTTTAGGCGCATTCGCCTCCAAGCCTTTTTCCAGCTACACCCCACACCAGAACAAATTCGCAATACTCCCTTCCGACCTCCATCAACCATCCTACCCTCTGCGGGAATGATTCCTTCCGAAATAGTTACTTTTGAAAAAATGGTTTTGAAGGATCTCTCTATCATTCAGAACAACAAGCACTTCATTCCTTTCAATATCACATTAAAAGAAAAACAGGCGATCGGTCAGCTCAAAGCAAATCACACGTTAATCATTAAGAGTGCAGACAAAGGAGGTGGGATAGTCCTTCAAGAAAAGAGAGCTTACATAGCTGAAATTCAACGCCAGTTGGATAATAAAGATCACTATATGCCACTGGCGAAAAATCCCACTAAAGAGATCCAAGAATTAATTCATAAGATAACCACAGAAGGTCTCCAGGCCGGTTTTCTTTCCAAAAAAGAATTCAATTTCCTGAATGTGAAAACACCACGCATCCCCGTCATATACACACTCCCCAAAATCCACAAAGACACAACCAACCCCCCAGGGCGCCCAATTGTTTCAGCCTGCGGTTCAATCCTAGAACCGCTAGGTGCATATGTAGACTTTTTCATCAAGGAATTTGTCCCAAATACCCAATACTATGTGAGGGACTCAATGGCAATGATTAATCTCATTGAACATCATCCCTACAACCCGACATCTGAAACCCTATGCACCATGGACGTTGAGTCCTTCTATACCAACATACCACAGACAACCGCCCTGTTGGCAATACAAAAGACGCTTGACTCACGACCACGTCCACACGCCGTCCCAAGTACTTTCATCTTACAACTCCTTGAACTTTGCCTTACACGTAACTTCTTCATGTTTGACAACACCTTCTACCAACAAATTAAAGGCACCTCTATGGGCGCCATTTTCGCCCCTAATCTAGCAGTGTTGTTCAAGGACCAACTAGAAACAAATGTCATCCTCACTGACTCAAACCCTTTCTTTCCTTGCATTGGCTTCTGGCGAAGATATATAGACGATATCTTCATCATCTGGAAACAGAACGCAGAGTCTTTACTCTCTTTTGTACATTGGATGAACAACAACTGTTCAGGCCTTTCCTTCACCATCACGACTGACAAAGATTCCATTGCCTTTTTAGACCTTTCAATCTTCCACCTTGAAGGCGAATTACTCACACGTCTGTACCGCAAACCCACCGAGCGTAATACTCTACTGAACTATACCAGTAATCACCCTAGGGCCCTTAGGGACTCATTGCCCTACTCCCAATTCCTCAGAATAAGGAGAAACTGTTCTTGCAAAGCTGACTATTTCAGAGAGGCAAATTACCTTTCTTTAAAATTGAAAGCTAGAGGTTACCCTAAGAGAATCGTGAAAAATGCTTCTAAACGTGCATGGTACTGTCCGAGAGAAATCCTGCTGACCCCCAAACCCAAAAAAGAAACACAAAGAATAGCCTGTGTCACAACATTCTCGCCAGTCTCAAACAAACTGAGGAAAATGATACTCCATCACTGGCCAATCTTGAACGTAGGAACTCTAGTAATGGACAAACCACTGTTTGCATTTAAAAAGAACAAAAATCTGAAGGATCATCTGATCCGTGCTTCTCTAACTTCTCCTGTCAATACTACCACTCTTGATGTTGCTTGGGGCCTTCCCCCTATTCTGGGTCATTTCAAATTGAGTGGTTGTAATGTTTGTGTTTTTACAATGGAAGGCAAAAGTTTCACTTTTAATAACATCACTTCACTTAGCAATTCCTTTTCCAACTGTAACACAGCGAATGTAATTTACCTAATCAAATGCCCATGCCAAAAGATCTATATTGGCCAAACCACACAAAGAGTAAAAACGAGAATTTGCCAACACAGAAGCCGAATCCGGTGCAAGACTCCAAATGTGCCTCTTGTCGATCACTTCGCAGAGGCCAATCACAACGAAGATGAAATTCGCTGGACAGTTCTAAAAGTTTTGAAACTACCACAGCGTGGAGGCAATATGGCCCAGCTTCTGAACAAAGAGGAACTGAAATCAATCATCACCTATGACTCGATTCGAAATGGCTTGAACAGGACCAAGGATTGGACAACGCTCCTTTAAAAACTTTTAATATTCACATAACATTGACTTGCCTTCCTTGAATATCTCCCACACCAACTGACCACTGAATGGCCGAACCTAATGTTTCTGATGGGTTCTCTTTCACTGCAAACATGTCATTCAACTGGTTCTTCATGCGGTTTAATTATGATTCCTTTTAACCATGGATCGTCTATTGTTTAATAACTAGCCCTCTTTATTGTATAGCACCTTGTTTTTTCCTGTAAATGTTTTTCCCTCATCATAATGTTGAATCAACTTAACAAATGCTCATCACATTATGCACAACCGGGAATGATTCACACGGCCTCGGCTCCCCCACTTCAAAATGGCCCCCGCACTCGCGCCGTCCTGTTCTCCACAGACACAGTCCTACTTCCATTTTCACTACCCTTCGTTGCCTTAAACTTCACCAGCGCCTTTGAGTCCAGTCCCCATTGCAGGTCGGCACGGATTTCTTTCACCGCTGTGCCGAGACTCCGTTGAGGTAAGCTCCCAACCCCGAGCAGCACCCAAGGTTAGTCGCCACCCCTTCTTCCCAATAACAAACTCTTTCCCTCCTATCCAGCTCGGTACTGAACACGGACTGCCATTGCTGCTGCCGCTCGCGCTCCGAATCAGACGCGCTTAGAACAAATGTTCTATTGAGCCCAAATCCCCAAGGTAAGCCTGCCCTAAGACGGTCCTCGCCTACGCTTAACTCCTCCGAGACTAGCTCCTTCCCTCCACCGTAATCTAGCAGCCCACCTTACAAACGAACCTCCATCTAATTACAGCCCAGCCATCGTCGCTGCCACTTCCCGCATTCAACGTGGACGTACCTGCCTGACTCCCAGATTGGAACTCCTTCCAGGGGCCCATCAGGTAAACCGGCATACAGTCATTACAGGCACCTCCCCACGGATGCTTCCTCCTCTAACGCTCTTCGTTCCCCCCCCACAGTGCCTCCCAGGAGCCATCGACCGCTCCACGTATAACCACCCTGACGCTACTATGAGTAGTTGCATTCGCCGATTTTAGGTAAATGTCACCCTCACATCTGCAATCCTCTGACGCCTTGCCCAGCATTAGGCACTTTTCACGCAAGTAGCAATCGTAAACCGCTTGTTACTATCATCTTCATGAGCCCAACCTTGCCTCGCACGCCACCGTAAACCGCTCGTCACTATCACCTGTCTTCATGAGCCCACCCGTGCCTCGCACGCCACCACTCCCTCGATCACCATACGACCACAGCCTCGCACTCAATTCATCGCAAGAGTCTGGCAATTCCTCCATCACAACTGCGATCACAAACCAATCACTCGTTGGAGAACATCTAAACGCCGCTAAACTTCACTTGTTGCATGAGGCACGTCTTATGACCGCACAACTGTTGTTCTGTTGAACGTTGCTAAGCAAATGCTGATTATTCTTGTTGTTCTCCCCTTCCTTCCCTCATTAATTTCCACAGGCATTGCATTCATAGCAGGCAATTGTTTTGTAAATTTTGAGTCCTGATGATGATCCCACTATACTAGGAGCTAGGGATCGAAACGTCACGTCGACTTTCTATAACAGTACCACATTGTATCCACTGTGAAAATGTATTGTGGTTGCTGTTGGTCAGAGCTTACTTAAGTCTATTATTGTATTGTAAGCCCCCATGGTTGCTCCCAAAGCCTTTTGCCTGTTATTTCTTTCTACTTTGATCTTACTCCTTTTCCCTTTGTTGAAAACTCGGTACAGGATTGTGCCCTTGTTTCATCATTCTCCACTATCCTATTTACTAACTTTGTGAAACTCAAGAATAAATGCTCCTTTGTCCGGCTGGACACAGGAGGAATACACATAGGTCTCATTGAAGTCTATGTTGAAATAGTCACCTTAATTAAGATTACGCTAGGGACCATTGTTCTTAAAAATACGTAATTACCCGTGGTCCTTAGCTACCTTTATCGGGTCCCCCTTGTTACCTATATTCCCAGGATAAGAAAGTCATCAAGGTAATGCATGACCGACTGGTGCCCTGACTTCTGCCTGAAAAACCATTCCAAGAATGAGCTGAACTTCTCAAAGTATGCACATGACACAGAGCATCCCATAGGCATACACATATCCATGTAAAAATTACCCTGAAATTTAAAACCAAGAAGATGATAATCCTCTGGGTGCACCGGGAGTAACCGAAAGACCGATTCAATGTCAGATTTCGCCATCAGCGCTCCAGGGCCCAACCCTCTGAGAATCTCCACTGCTTGATCAAATGAAGCATATTTAACACTGCAGAACTCATCGTTAATAGCATCATTCAGAGATTTACCCCTGGGAGCGGATAAGTTGTGTATGAGTCTGAATTTCCCCTCTACCTTTTTGGGGACTACACCCAAAGGGGAGAACACAAAGTTCTTAACTGGCACAGACTTGAAAGGGCCGGCCACCCTACCCAGGCGCAGCTCCTTGGCAATACTTGCGGAGACTATGTCTGGATTGGTCCGGGCGGAGAGTTGGTTCGGGCAATCAGATGCCCCCACATAATTTGGAGCTGGTATCCTAAACCCATCCCTAAAACCCTCCAACAAAACTCTGGCTGTCAGATGACATGGATACTTGTTGAGCCATGGAGTCAGTGCCGTGACGTCGATGGGTGAGCGCGCTTTAAGCGGGAAACCCACCTCACTCCTGCTTCTTCCTGCCCTTATCTTTTAAGACATTTGGACTCCGGGTGGAATGGATTGGCACAAATGGAGCACGGGTGCTTGAACCTGCACTGGCCCTGTGGTCTGGTGCAGGTCCGCCTGTTGAAATCCCAGCACGTCCCTTTCCTTCCACTGTTATTGCTCGAATTCGTGGTGTAGTTTGCATTACCCTGTGCCCGAAAGGGCTGTAAATACTGGGCTGGCTGAAAGGACTGGCTCTTTAGACCACCATGGCCCTCACCCCCGAATAGATCTAACCACGATACCGTGTAAATTCGATCCCATGACAGGGTTGGGTCAGACGCCTTAGCCACCCTGAAATTCCTGTCATAAACCAACCACCCTCCACCCGCGAATTTATCGTGGGCCAACACTATTCTGTTCTGGTAACAAGCCATCTGCGCCTGTAAGTTTGGGAAACGCTCCGCAGTGACTGCCATGAATATGGAAAAGGCCCTGATCCAATTGAGTAAATTCTCTTGTACCCTAAATTTTTGCATCTCACTAGCCCATTCCCTTGGGAGCATGTAATCCTTGTTCTTTCTTGACTCCTCCCTTGCACTTTCGCAGATCAGCAGCGAAAACATGTTAATATATTCTCCAGCCCAAATTCTATTTTTCAACTCCTGTGACACATGCCTGCCCAAGAACTCGCGCTCAGAGCTGATCTCGCCCACACCCGACATTGGCAATGGAGGCAGTTTACCTGTTACCGATATCCCCGGCGCCTCCGCTGGAATCCCCGTTGTTGTACCGGCGACCGACACTCCTTTGTTCTCCAGAGCGGCAGTACCCCCCCTGAAATGATAGGTAACAAAGGAACAGGACCAGCAACCCCCTGGTCCTTGAACCCTGCATTGAACTCACCCACAATTCTCATTGCTTCCGCTAGCGCATCGGTACCCACCTCCTTCACTCCCACTGCAGGGGCTAAAATGCCTGCCTTCCCCAACCAAGGCAGAATTGCCACCAGGTGCGACACAAAATCCTGAGGGATCTCCCCCCCACCGGTGGCGCACCGCCCAAAGGTGTTGTTACCGGGACGGGACCCGGCATCGGCGGGAACTGGCACTCCCAGGGGACCGGGTTGTGGCACTGGTCCTACCGGAATCGCTGGTGGCCCGGTATGCAGAGGTGTGGGAAGTGGCTCAACCGGTGCTGCAGGTACCGGTGGTGATGTTGCTGGTACTGGGCCCGCTGGGCCCACTGGGCATGGAGCTAGTACAGGGGCGGGTGGTACCAGGTCAGCGCCCCCAGGGGTCTGGGGGATGGACGGGGATATCCCAGATGGCACCCGCTTCTTGGTTCTCACTCTTTTGGGAATTGCAGGAAAAGCCGCCTTGGGGGGCACATTCGCGTGTCTAGGCCTCACCCCCTCCTGTCCTTCAACCTTCTCCTTAAGGTTAGCAAGATCCTGCCCCATCTCTGTCACTTTACGCATCATCTCCTCCATCAGCCTCTCCATACGGGAGCCCTGTTCCCCTCGCTTTGCCTTCCCTGCAATAACGCCAAATCAACCACAAAGCCACCCAACACCTATACTTAGTTTAAGTTGAGCTTACTGTAATTGCTCCAATGCTTACGCAGGCCCTGGCAGATTGCTAAAGAACCCGGGTCAAATTACTTATGCTAATGTCCAATGAGATAGCAGTTGCATAAACAGTTAGACAGAGCCAATAATTATAAACCCCAAAACACAATTAATATAGTCCTTTGTAGCCCCCACAAAAGAAACCCCACATCCAGCTCTGTATTATTGTGCACACGGAGCCAATCAAATACAATCCCCCGAGGTAAACGAGATCTACTGAACAGAAACAATGGGAATTGAACCTGTAACCTGGAAAGTAGGAGTCTCAGGCTTAACCATTAGGCTTCAAAAGCAATGCCCGATACGCTTATACTTTTCTTCAAACAACTAGGAGATGTCCGGATTGCAAAGTAAACACGCGGGAGAGCGAGATGCAAGATTATGCCAAAAAACGCTTAACCGCTAAGGCAGACCCTCCCGGTGCACCTGAAATGCGCGCGCGAAGCCAAGCGCTCCAAACGAGACCACAACAAAGGAATACAGCGTCCTAAACAAAACCGGAGGGGTGAGTGCCTTGCACAAACCCCCACCGGGTACCTGCAACGGGATGTTCCCACCTAGACCCCCGCACGACGATGCGCTCCGGCCGGTCTCACGCTGCTCTTTCCTCGGATCCAGGCACAAGACGCTTCGCTGCGCAGCCGATCGACTGGATACTCCTTCCTTGGCCTCAGCACGATGATAGCACTCGACGGCGATTTCTCCCGGCTTCCGCAGCGCCACACCTCTCCTGACGACGCCCGGAACTGCTGCTTCCCCCTTTCTTCGATGTACGGTGATCCGACGCCGACCTGAAAAACAAATGAAAACAAATATTACCGCCTCCTAGCGAGGCGTGGGGGGCAAGCTGGGGAGCCAGGAACCAAGAGGAGGCTTCCTGGGCTTCCCAGCCCTTTATACCCCTGTGATGCTGTTCGCCCGTATCGCGACCCGGAAGCGATTCGCATCGCTTCCGGGTCACGCCCAATGTCCGAGACCAATGGGGGGAGGGGGGGTGGCCGCCGCGTCGCAAATGCACGCGACAGGCACCCCCCCCCTCACCATCGTCGCGGAGGGGGCCGGCTCGACCACCATACCTTGTGGCGTGGCCGATGCCGGCCCCGCTGTTCTATTCCTAATGTGGAAAGGAGGCACGCTCAACAGACGTGGTCTCCGATTCTAAAGTTAAATGTGAGCAAGAGAAGGGTTGCAAAGCATCTTTAACGCACCATAGATAGTATTAGTTATACAACAGGGGTAAGGAGGAGGACAGATGTAAGATTTAGATGTGGATACTATCTTTGGCATTATCCATGCTGTATTGAACAAATATTAATTATGGCAAATGGGAGCTTGCAACCAGGCGTGGTAATGACTATGTTACTTACCGATTACTCTTTTTTTCGTTGCTGAAGATTCACATGCTGTACACTCACCCGTCATCAAGTGGTGGGTTCAGAATATTAAAAGTTGTTCTTAGAAGAATACTTTCGGTTTCAAATGCACATAGTTTTCTACATATCCTTTATAATATAAGGGAGAGTTACTAAGAGAGATTAGTAGATCATTATACATATGACATACTATATACATTTGTATTATGCTAATTTACCACTCCAAGAAAGTGGACATACACCAGTAAGTTAGACAATAAAAATAAAAAGTGCATCAAACTCCAATTCTTTTTAAGAAAGGAGATACAATTACCTATCAGGTCGTCTAATAAAAAACATGTTCTTTTAAAATACCGACAGAGAGGGCACAGTAAATATAAACAAGTAGTTGGAGAAAAAGTAATGGATGAGCAACACAGAGAACAAAGGGTGTGTGTGTGGGGGGGGGTGGGGAGAAGCACATAGGGGAGAGAGAGCAAGAAAAAGTTGCCTTTTGTAACACCCTTTCTGGTGGATACTCTAGCTGCAGATTCCTCCCTTGGAATATCCCTCAAGTGCACGATTAGATGCGTCGAATTTTGTTCCATATCGCCCAGTAAGAGGCAAAGCAGAGCAGCATTTAAGCGCCACCCGTGAGCACTGACCTCAGTTTCTTATCTTTTCCCTTTCTGCGCTCTCATAGGCGGAGCATGAACAATTGTTGCCAAGAGTGTGCTGAATACTAATAGACCTTTTTAGATAACGAGGCCACAGTACAGGAAGGTGGGAGGGCAGTGATGAATCTGCAGCTAGAGTAACCACCAGAAAATGCATTATCAAAGGTAAGTAGCTTGTTCTTAAGGTGGGTACTTCAATCAGAAGATTCCTTACCTTAAAATATATATCAAAGCCGCACCTCTACTAGGCAGAGGATTCGTAGAGTGAATTCAACTTAAAAAGTCTTGCAGAACTGAGCTTGCAAAGTGACCTTCACACTAGACTAGGTTGTCAAGACAGTAGTGCATAGTGACATCAATGCCCATGTTGTAGCCTGGCAGATATTAAAGACACAGAACACTTGCACCAATGCTGTGGTAGCAGCTTTTGCCCTGGTAGAATGGGCCCTAAGGCCTACCACAGGCCGCTTCTTGGCCAATGCACAGCAGATATTATTGCAGTGGACAATCCACCCTGACAACGTCCTCTTCTGCACTGCCTTTCCTTTCTGTACTCCAGAGGACCCCACAGAACGTTGATTGTTGATTTCTTGTTCACTTCATGTGCCTCGGGATGTTCAGGCTCCAGGCCTGCTTGGGGTCCAACCAGTGGAGCCTCTCTTCCTCTTTTGAGGGGAGAGGTGTAGCAAAGGATGCTGCAAAGTGATAGTCTGCCCAATGTGAAAGGGATTCATAATTTTTGGTAATAAAACTGTTGGGTCTAAGCACCAGTTTGTCTGGGGAACCGTGAGCTGCAGGGCGTTTGCACCAACAGTGCCTGCAGTTCATGCATACGATGAGATGGAGTGATCGCAATGAGAACAGATTTCAGTCAGGAGATACAGCGAGCAGCTTGATATATGCTTGAATGCCATGCACATAAATGTCAAGACCGAGTTAAAATGCCACTGTGTCATCACAAACGATGTGGGAGGAAGCATGATGCCAAACCGTTAATATATATCATCAAAATAGGTTATGTAAACAAGGAAAGTTGGTCTGGCAAACGTAGGAAGGCTGCGACGCCCGATAAATTACTTTTTACAGTGCTCACTACTAGGCCTTGCTGGGCTAAAAACAAAAAACAAATGAGCGTACAACAGCTTAGCTTGTCAATGCCACGAGCACCACACACTGGTTACAAACCTGCCATAAATAGATTTTGTGGATGGGCACCTGCTATTGAAGATAACATTACCACCTTCGACATCTGACAAAGGTCATCGGCTGTCACCGTTCAAACTCCACGGTGTACAATGGACCGATTCAGTTGAAAGACACTGCCCTGCCAATGGCGACAGGAGGCACACAGATGCTCACGCACAGAAACTCCAGGTACGACACTCTTTTGGCCCAATTTCAGTGCCAACAAGATGAATTGGGTTGGGTTGTTCTTTTCCACGGCTAGTGAGGTAGTGGTGGGAAGGCATACGCAACTCCTTTGCATTTTAGACTGAATGCCCCTCCTAACGAGTGTTTTAATGGAAAATCCAAAGCATAAAACTGCTGACATTGCGCGTTCTCGTGGTGGTGAAAAGATCTAGCCATGGTTCTCTCCAATGGCGGAAGGTGCTCTGCACCATCTCAGGATGTAGATGGTGCCTATAATCTGCCCGATGACGCATACTCAGTTTGTCTGCTCTGGCATTCATGGAACCCACCAGGTGATTGTTAACCAGAAAGATTCTTTGGCATTCCAACCACCTCCAGAGAGGCAAAGCTTCCTTGTCGCAGAACCCAGGACACCACTCCGCCCTCCTTGTTGCAGTACCACATGGCGGTGGTGCTATCCGTCAGAACCTGCGTAAGTCTTCCCTTAATTAATGACAGGAAGGCCTTCAGGGCCGGACAAATGGGCTGCAGTTGCAAATGGTTTATATAGAACCGGCCCGCCACTGAAAACCAAAGGCCTGACAACTATCTCTTCCAGGTGACCACCCCATTCCAGCAGCAATATATCCATCACCACTGTGCGGTCTCAGCGGGAAAGAGAAATTGGCCTGCCACAAGACAGAGTGCGATTGTGTAACCACTATTGAATAGCTTGAGCCGTCTCCCCCACCTAGACGGCATCAGAAAGACAGTCTTCATACTGGGCTCATTGGAATTTTAGGTTCCACTGCAAGGCCTGTATGTGCTACCTAGTGTGACTGAAAAGGAGGATGCATGAAGCCAGGAGGCTAATAAGCCTCAAAGCCCCCTCATCTGTATCCAGGACAAAGCCAGAAACATTTGGATCATAGCCCAAATATACTGGACATAGTGCTGCAGTAGAAAAGCCCTGAACTCCACCATATCCACAATGACCCGAATGAACTGACGCCTTTGTTACGGATTCAGATAGTCTTCAGCTGTTTGATGGTAAAACCTAGTGGGATCAACAATACTGCCATTGTTTGGGAGTGCTTGGTTATGGCCCAGACATGGGTCTCGTGCACACTGGGTCACTGGAACAAAGCAATACCTTGCTGAAGAGCCCTAATTGGGATGAAACAGGTCCTGGGTTGCTTGTATTCCGGTTCAGGGATGATCTGGCCTAGCAGTTCAGGATGGGCTGTTCCCAATATAACTGGGTCACAACTAATTTGGCTGGGTCAAAACTGAGGTGGCATTTTGTGCAGAAGATAATGGACAGTAATGCGACCGGAGTGATTACCAGTGGCTGAGGTTAATTCAAGCATTCCATTCATCACTTTTTTGTATACCTTAGTGTGTCGCCCTAAGTGGGAAGGAGATGCCCAGATATGGGTCCCATACACACTGAGTCATAGGAATCAAGTTATATTTTGCTGAAAACCCTAACTCCAAACCAGTCCTGTGTTGCTTGTGTACCGTTTTGGGAGAGGGGGGGGGGCGGCTGGCTGTTCGGGCTAGACTGTTCCCATTGGAGCAGGGTAAAGACTGATTTGCATATGACTGGGTCCAAACTGAGGTGGAATGGTCTGCAGAATAATAATGGACTGAGATGCAGCCCGAGTGATTACCAGTCGCTATGATTAATTCAAGCATTCCATCCATCACTTTTTTGTATACTTTATTGTTCTGAGGTGGGCTGCAACTTGACCGCCGTTAGCCTATCTTCAATAGTTATATGCCAGCCCCCTAGAATAGCCCCTGTACTCCTAGAATTGGTGCGGATATAGACTTGCAGATGTCAGTAGCTCGAATGCGTGTGCCGTATTCTACTGTCCTTGAGGATTTCTAAAGCAGAGTCCCCCCTTCTGCCCAATGAGTCAAGACCCATCAAAGGGCATACCCATTTGCAAACTCAACTGGAGGCATTCCAGCAGGAAGTGGAACGGTCATGGGAGCAGTCCCATAACCAGAACCAAGATAAGACCCAGCCTGCGACTTAGAGTAGGAACTGAGCAAAGGCAATGACTACTTCTTGTGTTCGGCAACATACAACTTCCCCTCCTGATCTCGAATCACTTTCAGGTGCACGAGGGTGCACTGCTCACACAATTTCCAGTTGTGTTCTGAAGCTAGACACCAAAGACACATCTCATGTGCGCCTATAGCCGAAATCTGCTTCTGTAAGTCACACCATGGTTTTAATCTTGCCATTTTTGGTGGGTATAATGTTCCTTAGCACACTGTTTAGGACAAAGTTTCGAAATGTTGGAAAACCCTCAGAGTCAGGAGCTGAGTTCAGATCCGTGTCAGAAGGTGAAGAAAGAAAGGAATTGACAACAGTGCACAGAGGTGACACTTATATGCATCTCTGCAAGTGGGACCACTGTTACAAAATCTCTGGATCCAGTCTGTCACCTGGGGAATAGTCCAAGGTAAGGAATCTAACATTAGATGTATCCATCAGAAAAAATATGCTGAAAACAGAAATGGCGCAGTCTCTACAGGGAGCCTGGATACTTCCCTTGGTGTTAAGATCATCTTTTTGCATAACTTTTAACTTTGAATGGGCATAAATACATTCCTTTTGGGACGAGGCAAATGTTCTTCATACTTTGGCAGCTATTAGATCAACATACCCTGGATATTATCTACGTAACAGCACATGCCCTACTGTATACTCAGCCAACACTGAGGAATCAGTACATGATACCCCCTCAAGGATTCAATGCATAATCAGACAGGGATTCATCTCATCTTTACAGAAGATAGAGACATCTCTTCTTACGGGCTTGGGGGAAAAGGTGTTTCCCCATAAGCACAGTTGAATGTGTTTCATATTTTGTATGGCAATATCTGCACTAGTAGATTTGGAAGAGCATGTGTAAAACAATAACTATTTAGCAGCCCAAATTAGTATGGCTAAAATTGAAAAAATAAGTGCACAGTTGGACGTGCACTAATCATCCGGGGTTGCACAGGGAGATGTTTTTTTTATTAGAGAACGTTGATTAACATGGAATAAGATATTCAGGATCTGTAGATGGACATTGGGGGATGTGTGCCTAAGTGTACCGGAAAAGATTAATGAGTAGTAGCACTAGGCAGATTCTGTATAGTTGAACAGGGAGAAACTCCACACAGCTGGATAAACATCATCTTCCATAACTGTAAATGGAGTAATCTTTGCACAGGTGGACACAACAATTACCTGCAAAGCTGACATACTACGGTTTGTGCGCAGGAGGGCATTTGCAATCTCAGGATGATTCTACAGAGCTAAACATGGTAGAATCTGTGCATATTTGAACATAACAACATCTGTGCATATCTGGGTATGGTGCAGCAGCCACCCGTCCTTAAGGGCGATGACCCCCCCCCCCCCTTCAACTTTTTGTATACATGAAGAAAGTCTGTTAGGCTGAGCAAAGGTCAGCCTGACAGACACTCTTCATGTTCAGCCAGGCGTTGTACTTGTGCTAAATGCACAGGAACCTGGCTGCATAGCTGAACTTTGCTGGGCTGAAGATGTCACAGCCCTGTGCACGTGACCTCCTCGGCCCAGTAATGTGCTTGGTGATCCTCCCCCTCATGACAGGGGGGAGCGTCACTGATAGCCTTAGACCTGGGTGCTTCAGTTTTAAGCCTTGAAGTGCTCAGGGACGAGTTTCTATCCGTGACGCTTGGGACAGAGTGGGATGGGGTCAGCAGTCTCACTGACCCCAGAGCACTCTGTGACCAGTAAGAGGCTGCTGCCTCCTCTCGTTGGCTGACTCATAACAAACTTAGCCCATTAGAGGAGGCGGCAGTCCCAATCGTCAGGAATCACTGAGGCTTCCCGCCCACTGTGAGAAGTTGGCCTGATGTATGATGTCACTAGTTCTAGTGTACACCTTATATCAGTCCAAATACCCTTATGGTGATTGGTTGTAAAGTCAACCTTATAGACCAGCTATCCTAGTGGTAGCATGGACAAGAGCAGTCTTAGGCTAAACTCTGAATGGCATGTGAAGCCAGCTGTGATACCACATATAATCCCTTGAATACCAAATGAAAGGACACCACAACAGATATATATATAAAATAAAGTGTATTTATTCTAGTCAAACCCTCAGCACTCTTTATGAGATTAGAGGTAAGTACAACACAGTCTTATTTAAGCATACATTAAGTCACACAGGTAAGTAATACAGTTAGGCCCTAGGGGCCACGCAAACCATATACTAAGTAAGTGGTATAAGGACCACTGTCACGGAAATAGGATAGGCCTAGGCCTAGGGAATCGCTGGGGCTACACTATACTACCAAAGGTTAGGAAGTGGGAGGCCCACGGGATTCGTGTGCAGAGTGGAAACACTCACGCGTAATGCGTAAAAGTCAATAGCAATAGTACAGTTTAGAAATCGATAGATTTAGGACACTTCCGGAGTAGCTAGGAAGTCGAGGCTGGAAAACTAGACACTAGGATAGTCACTATCCTGATGAGCACCGGAGTACCCAAGTTACCTAGCCCACAGGCTGCGGGTGCATAGGGGTGAAGTTGCGTCGGTTTTCGTCGTTGACTCCTATGGATGCCTGAAGAAAGATGCTGACAGGCAGTCAGTGAAGAGTGTCCGTTGGATCCCAAGGCTGGGATCAAGAAGAGAGGAGACCTGCAAGCAGAAGGGACAGAGTCAAGGTCACTAGCCAGTGACCACGTGGAACCAGGAAGGAACCAGGCGATGTCGTGAAGATTGCAGGTGAAGGTGAAGCTTGTCGCTGCAGCCAGGAGGACCAGGAAGCGTCGAGGACGACCAGGACCAGGAGGCGAGCTGTCCCACGAAGGCTCTTGCTGTCGGTGGCGTCGAAGTTGGACTAGGACTCACCAAGCCTTGGCAAGCGGAACCCACGCAGAACGGAGGACTTGCTTCTGGTGCAGACCAGGAAGGTCTGGGGTGCTTCTCTTTTTCAAAGGAGCAGGAGCCAGTCTGGAGGAGCCCAACCAGCGATGAAGATTTCAGGGTGCGTCGTCACAAAGGCCACTAGCCAGCAGGCAAGCAACCGGACAGACGCGGCAAGCAGGAAAATGCTGAAGGGCCCCACGCAGAACTCCTGGAGTGTGGGGGGCTGATCTTCGGTGCAGATGGTGGTTGGGGCTTCTCAATCCCCGGTGCACAACTTCGAGGGTGCCTCAGAAGCTGCGCTTGAAGATACTAGCCACTTTTCCCAGGTAGCCGGTCCCACGTCGCTCGTCGCCTCCACGGATCTCAGCTCTGCTGTGGATGTGGATCAGGGTCGGAGAAGTCTGGAAGTCAAGGCTCTGGTCGGGCTCTGCAGTCGGTTCCTCGTAGAACTTGGGCAAAGCAAAGGGTAGTCTCTTGATGGTGCCTGTTTGCACAGGGTAGCCACTCCTTGGCCACAAGGGAGATTCTTCAGTCTTCTTCTTTCGTCGAATGTCGAAGGTCCAGAGTTTCTGTTCAAGTTGCAGGTTCAGGATAATCTAAAGTCTTGAGGCCCAACTCCCACTCTTATACTAATCTGGGGGGCTGGGATACCTGCTAGGTCACGCCTTATGGGTGGGACCTGGGTGTCATGCCCCGCGGTCATGCCTGGAGATGCGGAAGGTATTTAAGGAGCACTGTGGGTTTCTAACGCTGCTTAGCGTTCTAGCTGTTAGCCTGTTTCCGTCCTTCGTTGTATTGCCTGACTTCCTGTTGTGGCGTGTTTCCTGTTTCCGGTTCAGTGGTTGCTGTGTAGCGAACAGTACGAGCTCCTGTGCTGTTCCTTGTGTGGCGGTGGTTGGATGTCCAGTATTCATTGGGGCAGCAACGGTAGTCGCGCGCTGGTCCATTTACCCTGCTGAAGTTATCTACCGTCCAGAAGCCTCTGGTTCCAAGTAAGGTCTCGGTGTTAGTAGTTTGCGGCTATTCACGAGGCTGTTCCCTATTCAGCTCACTGTTGTGAACTTCTTGCATTTGTTCTAAACGACTCCTGCGGTTAAGGAGCCTCTCTGACTATTCTGGCCAGAGGGATATTGTTTATTTGGATTTCTTCAGTTCCGTTTATAAGTCATTACCTCTATTAGGTACGAGAAACTGGTGTGGACCTTTGAGTTTCATTTGTAGGTTACAGTGGTGCTTCTTCAACAAACACGGTAAACATTAGTCGTTGCACGGGTCTAATTGGGAGAGGGTTGTTCATGTATATTCCTTACATTCCTTTTTCACTCACATTCCCTGCAGCTCTTCGGTGACGTATTCACCTCAGACTATCAGTAGACAAACAAAGGAACTAGCATTCCACCTACTCCTACTAATTGGAAGATAAGGGTAAGCGCAACAATTACACTTAGAAATTTATAATCTGGAGAGGGATTGCTTGTTGGTGGTGACCCTTGTGTATTCACATAGGAATCCTGGCATCTACGAGAAGATACGTGCTGAGAGTTCCCAGAGTCAAGATAGCGTGGTAGGTGTCTTTCCACTCGCACAAGGTTAGATTGTAAGGGGGGGACTTAATGCACATTAACGAAGCGTTCATTGTTTTACAGCTGTGAAGGCCTGCCTGTTACCCAGAAGTTGTCCACCACACGACCTGCCTTTTTTCCCTTGCCTACCCTTGTTTTGTTTCCCTGTTTTCCCTAGCGTCCCTCCTAGCTCTAGAGTTTGATAGAGCAGACGGGGCGTGGGGGACGACTGAGGACTTCTCATCAGGATTCCTGGCGCTCCTGCGGAACAGAACCCTTGATCATTACACTGGGAGGGGGTGGTTACACCCACTTCCCTTTGTCCAGTTTCGCGCCAGAGCTGGGGCTGGAGTGCCCCAGCGCCGGTTTGAACTGGACTATGCAAGGAACACCTTGTGTGCCCCAGGCATGTCTCATTCCTTTCAGCCCACCCTGCCCCAATACAGTAAAGGCTGTCTGGGGAGGTGCTAGCACCTCCCCAAGCAGGAAACCTATTGTCCAGGCCTCCCTGGCTGGGATCACTCCCAGCTACAGGAGGTCAGACTTGTGTCGTGGCAGCAGCATCCATTTTGTGATGCTGAGGCTTTGGTCAGAGGCTAACAGTGAAGTATGATTTTAACATGTCTTTCCCTCTAGAAGGGGGGACTAATATCCTCATGTCCAGAAATGGTATGGGGGTATTATTCCACAGTGTTAGACACCTTACACGACATGTTTCGATAAAGCCAAACCATAGTTACCATAACCGTCTAAGATTATAAGGCACTTTAAGAGTATATGGTAGGCTATATCATAGAACAGCTATAAGGACATGGTTCCGAAAGCTGCAGACAGGCTCAGCTCATGCTAGAGCACCATCTCACATGTTACTAAGCACTCTGCCTCCAGGATTGTTAAGGCCTGCCATAGGAGTGACTGATAGGTACACATGTGTCTATATATAAGGGTAGATATAGGCATACTATATCTAAGCAAGGGGTGATTACACGACCTTGCCCCAGCTGAGTGATCAGCCAGTTGTGTCTGATTGGAAGGCCAGACCAGGGGTGGCATAATACATGCTGCAGCCCCTGGGAGGCCTAGGGTACACCTATGCCCTGGGTACCTAGGGTACACTGTACAGGGTCCAATAAGGTGATCCTTACCAATTGGTTATGTACCTAGGGTACATGGAGTCCATTTTAAAGAGAGAGCAGACAGCCTGAGACCCTGAATGGCAGGATCTCAGGCCAACTAAGTCGAAAAACCAGCTAGACACTAGGCAAAAAGTTGGAGGTAACCATAGTCAGATATCCACCTTCCTACACCCACCACCTAAGATCACCACTTAATGGTTGGTGCGTGTGTGTATGTATAAATATGTGTATTTGTGAGTGCATGGGTGAGAGTGAGTGTGCATGTGTGGCCTGCCCGCCACCCTTCCCCCGATCCAATTTTCGGTGCCACTGGTATGGTATAATCTATGTACAGCTGGAAATTGATTATTTTGTGCATAGCTGGACATGGGGGATTCTTTGTATAGCAGGAGGAAGAAAGTATACCTAGACAGGGAGGAACAGGTGCACAGCGTGACATGGAGGAATCTGTGTATAGCAGGACATGGATGAAGCTGTGCATCATTGGACATGGAGGAACCACTCCATAGCTTGGCATAGTAGGATCTGTGCACAACTGCACTTGGAGGAGTCTGGCCATTGCTGGACATTGACGAATCTGTACAGAGATGTACACAAATGCACGCTTGCATAGTTGGACATGGAGGAATATTTGGATAGATGGTCATTGAGGAAACTGTGCAGAAACCAATGGTTAGATGTGGAGTCAATGTTTTGCATATCCATAGCTGCATTTAACAGATATCAATTATGAGAAAAACAAGTGGCGGTAACCAGATTGACCAAAACAGGTACTCTGCAACAGATTGATGTTCTAATATGCAGGGTGTGGTACCTACTAGGAGAGGTAATGAGGATTTGTAACATATAGCATACTGTATACATTGGTGTCTGTTGTATTTGTTGAAAGGAGCAGTTGCAGATGATAAATATGGGAGCCATCTTTTACTTATTCTGTGCTAAGTTTACATTTAATGTATAAAATCTAGAGCATTCGGTGGTTTAAAAGGGCATGTGGAAACGGTGCTGACCTTATTAAAATACTATATGAATTCTAAATGTGGTCAATAGATATGGTTAAAAAATAGCTAATAAGACATTTTCTACACCATTCCATAACGTAGAGATTAACATGTCTTAATGGAAGAAATGGATGGTTAGTAGCAAAGCTGTGGAGACTTTAAAGAAAAAAACAGCCACATAAAAGAGAAGCCTACACCAGAGTACTATGCTTGTGCATGTGGACACATTAGTAGCTTAGTAGAAAAGGTTGAGAGAATCAATGAATTGCTGAACACCTTATGTTCAGGGACTTAAAAGAAGTGTTTTTTTTTGGAATGGTTCAAGACGACTCAAGGACAGTATACGTCAAATGAACTGGGAATTAGACGCAAATCGAGCTGTAGCCGAATGCTTACTGCATCTTCTGAGTTTGTAGTACACAAAGGCTGTGGATTGCTGTAATAATCCCAGCAACACCTCACTATTAAACCAATGCCTGACATTCACAATGAACTAGACCTACCCAGTGCCCGTCTGCAGGAACCATGTTGTCACTCAGAGAAGAAGTGATCTGCATCTAGAAAGGTGCAAAGCCAACCAGCCCACCGAGCAGTGCTATGTGTTAAGCCCATAATGCCAGGAGGAGCTTGCCTGGTAGCCAGACAGTGCTTTTCGAAAATATCAACAGTCAATGAAATAAAAGAACCAAGGGCTATATGTTTGTGCAAACGCCAGGGCTTTGCCTCTTTTATTAACTTTTTCTTCCAAATTGGTTTCCTCAGGTTTTGTTTCCACCCATTCAAGTTTAATAACATTCTACAAAAACTGAACAGTAACACAAAGACAAAATTAAAATAAAATAATTATTTTTTAAATCCAATAGTAATAAGACAAGTGTGTGCCAAGATGCATCTCAGTCTGCCGAAGGGGAGTTGGGGTGTAGGGGATAACAACCAGAAGCCCGCTTCACGGTCCTTGTGGATCCGGTCATAGTTTAGCTTGATGAAAAGTATCTTTTCGCGATTGGAATATCCTTTACATTCGTTCCCAGGGCATGCTTTTTTTAGACAATGTTTGGGAATTTAACAGAAAAAAACAGCTGTTCTATGTCCTGTAACCGACTGATTGTTAACAGTACCTTGTATGACTTTTCCACAACATCAAGTTTGACGACATAAGACTCACCCCGCGTGCTTCGATCCAGGTCCTGCTGTCACCAGAGTGGCCAGTGATAAGTAAGTCCAGCTGACCACAGAGTTGTCCCATGACACCCAGACACATCAAAAGCGAATCTACTACTGCAATCCACACTCCACATCTGAGATTCATGCTTCCCTTAACACTAACCTATATTCCAGTCCTCTGGTTGGGACGGACTACTCTGCTTGGACGAAGTCTGAAAATCTTGGGTCACCCGCATTATTTCTCCATGAGGATACACAATATAAAAAATATAGTGTGTATAATTACACACACAGATACATGTATCTGTAGATGAGCATAAATGCACACACATCTCCATATCAACAAATATGCTGTGCTAGTGTATATATATATATATATGTGTATATATATATATATATATATATACACACACACCTGTATATGTATTAATATATATATATATATATACGCATATGCACACAATCTGAATACACACACACACACACATTTGTGTTTTCCAATATCCTCAAACTCTTTAATTGTCATATTAAAAAATTGCTGACATTGAAGATCACATTGCCCAGCATGGTACCATACCCGGACTTATATTCCAGTTTCTTTCAAATTATTTCCTCAACTCATCCAACAACAAAAAAGACAGATTCTTTGTAATTAGAAAATAGAGGACTATGATAGTGTTTAGTAAAGGAACTGTGTGGGTGCAGTAAAGATGGGGGCTTTAGGGGTAGCTCGTGGAATGTATCTCTTGCAAAAAAAGATGCAACTCTCCTGGATGAAAACCCCACATTGGGAGTGATGTGAACCTTCGGCGCCCTGTATCTCTTTAATATTCTGGGACGACCCTTGTGGGCTGTGACTATTTTTCTGCTCGTCTCAAAGTGAATTATTTTGTTTTACCTTTTCATAATCTGCCACAACGTTTTGTTTGTGTTCTTAAATGCATTTACACAATCCTTTCCCCAAAAAACATAAATTAAGCTACGGCGTTTTATTTACAAGCGCAAATAATCAAATTTTGAACTGAACTTACTACAATTCACCCTTATTATGCTCTGATCGCAGGCTGATGAACTAATCATTATCGATAAAAAACTCAGTATGGATAAGCCTTTCAGATACATCGGTGCTTACTCATGTTAGGTGCAATATTTCTATGTCCTTTTTAAATTGTGAAATCTTGCAAGAGAGACAGAGTGATTTGTATGATTGACACAAACTCCTATCTAATCACTATATTTTACTGCTGCTACTTCTGCATCTGGACTGGGTCATTAAGGGTTTGAGTTAGCCATCTGCTTAATTTGAAGAGTGCCATGTGTGTGCTAAACAGAAAGGTTGTTTGCCATAATTTAGAACTGCTTCTGGCTGTGTTTGACCATTTTAAGTTCAAACCTCTGGCACATTAAAACAAGAGTTCGAAACCTAGATAGAGCTATAGTGATTCGATCAATGATTTGGAGGGGTGTGGTCTCTTAGTGATGTCAGCTGTGTCTAGGAGCTTCTTGTGGGTAAGACTGACTGCACCTGAGCACACACTATATGTGTTCAATGCCCTGCACAAGCATAACACAAAGGAATCTGGAGGTGGAAAAGTACCTGCTTTTGAGACATACTCCTTTTCTCTGCCCTGGCAAAACCCTGAAAAGATATTCTGAGGGCACAGAGGGATCCACACGTCTCTTAGACTAGGACCCAACAGCTCCATGTTTAGCTCTGTTCCTGCCTACCAATGACAGTACCCACTGAAAGTACCCCTGATACCGTTTTGCGGTGTCCAGTTGGAGTGTCATAACTGGAGTGATAAGGAGATGTACATTTTATGAAGTCTGCGATCAACCATGCTGCAATTTATGAAATAACATGAGGGAGAGAGTACAACGCTGAGAAATATAAAAAGTGCTATCCAGAAACCAATAAACAAACGTACGCTTGCCCCACAAAATATAATGCCATGCTCGAACCCACCGCCCACAATAGAAAAATGTATCTATTTTGTGGTCTTGAAATCTGGAAGCAGGTAAAAGGGCTGGCAGAATGTAGGATGCACCCGCTCTTCTTAAAAATAAGACTGTCAAATCCACATCTGAAAAGTTGTCCTGACAGCGTCTTCCTATGGGCTTCAAATACAAGTGGATAAATCACCAAAGGAAGCAAGGATATCATCAAACCCAAGAGGGCAGTTTTGAAGAAAGAAAAAAAACACCAGCAAAAAATGTAGCTATTTTTTGTTACAAATATGCAGAAAATTCCAGAAATGTACACCTCTGCTCCTTTACAAAAGAAAAAAATCCTGAATTTTAGCACAATGTTTTGAAAGTTTCAGATCCTCGACCATGAATAGTGGATCCATGGATAGCCGCATGCACGGCCGGGCCCAATGCCTCCTGTTTGGGATGAAGAGGTCTCCCGAGTTGATGCTTCCTCTACAACACCTCCACGGTAATGATGTTGGAAGTGTGGAAAGTGGAGCCCTCTAGGTTGGGCTTTGTACCTCTGTGGAGTGGAGGGGGGGAGGAGGTAGGGGAGTTACCGGGCAAAGGGGACTGGGCAATACTTGGCAGACAATATGGACAAATAGTCATGTGGAGAGTCTTCCAGACAAGTTTCCAAAGTCATCGCAGAAAATGCCACTGCAAGCCTGAGGGGTGCAGAGAAGTGTCCATGGCTCCCCCACCAGCCTCGTATGCTTTGATTTTAATTTAATGATTAGACATAAAAGAATGCCTCAACTCGGAGAAGTCGAGCACATGACGAGCACGGGGAGGGATCGTGATGTTGGTTTCCCTTGGTACACCTGACGCAGAGGTCTCTGGGCCATTCCTGCCCCTTGTCGGCTCCGTCTTGTTTCATCCACAAGTCTGCGCTGCGGCCTGCAGGAGACTGGACTTCTGCCACTCGCTGCCCCTGGTTACACGTCTGTGGAGAAGTAGAGTGTGTTGCGTTTCAGCTCTGAGAAGGAGATTGGCTGGTGCTGTAGATAGTACAAGAGAACCTGGACCTGGAAAGGAAGAAGCTAGAGTTTAGTTTGTGCACCTGATGCCTGACTGCAAGACCAGAAACAGCAACAACAAGCAATTTGATTCTAGCACTGAACAGTTACTCTCATCACCTTGCCATATAGATCACGGCAAACAACCTCAATCTGCAAACACAACCTTAACCTCTTCAGTGCCCCGCCCTTTCCCAGCCCTGTGCCGGGCGTTGCATTAGCGGGCGGGGTTCGTGACGAGATAGTCTCGTCATGGGCACAGCGCAACCGCGCTCCATGACGAGACCATCTCGTCATGGGCACTGAAGGGGTTAAAGTGACCTCTAGTTTGTTGACTTTCTTCCAGTAGTTAGAAAGTATGTGACAGCTGCAAACCAAGGCTCTCATTCTGACTATGCAAGTAAATCCTGGCTCTGGCAGATTGCGATTAGCGTGAAATTACCACACTGCTGGAGTTTTCCCTGCACAAATTCCTCTGTGTACAATTTTGAGGAATTTGCACGAGGAATACAAGGTGGTAAAGGGTTAAATGTATGGATTTTGGGTGAAGTAGAATGGCCCATGGGGGGTGGGGGATGGTTGGGGTGGGGAGAGAGGGGGGGGGGGGAGAAAGGTGCAGTAAATAATTTTCCCTGAGAGTTTTTTACTGCCTGGAATTCCTGTGGGGCTGAGGAAGAACTTCCAGCTATGTAAAGACACTGTTTTCCACCACCCCCATCAGCGTGGAATCTCCCTAGCAAAGCAATTTAATGAAACAGGCCACAGACAAGCAGAAGCAGACAAGACCACACAAAGACAACCCGAAGACTCTACTGAGGCCACGGCTTCCCTCCATAGAGGCACTGACTGCATGTCCTGGTCCCTATGCTTCACTCTTCTTTTACACGGACTACTGAGCCTGACCTCCTTGCTACTGTGCCCTGCTGCACTGACTGATGTCTGCTACTCAGTCGTTACACTGAATGCACAAGCTGCCCACCGCGTTCCCCTTGTTTCAGAAACTATGCCCCTTCCAGCCAAAGAAGAAAATACCAACAAAATCTGTAGTGTCAAGGCTGTAACTTCCCCACGTAGGCACCTTTAAATGAGGGGCAGGAGCCCCTCCGCTCTTAAACAATTGCACATATGAAAGCCAAATTGTTCCATTTGGTATTATAAAAATATCAAAAGTAGAGAAAAATATTTGTATGTAATGTTAAGGAATTATTCAGTGCCTTGTAATTAATTGTTACAATCTCTATTAGTCCTGTAATTGCATCAATACAAGGTGCCCAGGAACAGTGTAGTGGTAAATGAACCAGGCAGACGTCTCCAAAAAGTGTTGACAGGAGGGTATTCCAGCAAGGAGTTGTGGCAGCCCAAGGCCAGACAACAAAATCCAACTGAGTCCAGATTAAAAATCAACACTTCGATATGGAATGATGGGCCCCGGGGGGAAGCACAGTCGCAGACTAGTCTTCCCCCGGGGTCTTTCGCGCAGGGGAGGACCAGGCAGGATCAAGGGGTGGGATTTAGGGGGAGGGTATAAGAATAAATGGGAGGAAGGCAACTTCCTCTTCCTGCATTCTCGGCACCATTGAGAGGGATAGTTAGCGAAGGGGGAGTTAAGTGTAGGCACAGTTAGGTGTTGAGGGTAGGAGGAATCCGCGGTGCCACTGGCCGGTGGTAGTGGGCATCTGTGTTGTGGTCGATCGAGGAGGAATTGACGGTTTCTGCGGAGGAAGTGCGGGAGGCCCTGAGGCTGTTAGCCCACGCTGGCCCGGGAGGACCTCCTCCGGCCTGGCGTACTAGGTGAGGCATGGGTGGGGATGACGCGGGCCCTGCGGGTGGCCTCTGCGGGTGTGGCGACAGCAGTAGTGGCTTGTCTTGATGAGCCGCTGCCGAGAGGCGCGTCGGGCGGGGGAGGGGCTCGGGAAAAAAGGAGACTGGGCGCGGAGGCCGGAGTAAGAGCCTGCCTCCGCGGCTCGAATTTCCACAGCTCGAGTTTCGGGCGCAGGAGGCCCTCGAGAGTGGGGAGCTGTTGAAGGGGAGCGAGGGGCGCGCACAAGTGGAGTTGGAGGGGGGGGGGAGGCAACGGGGGCTTTGCTTGTCCCAGCTGCAAGTTTGAGGAGTCAGGAGCAAGGCATCGCGGGTGGGAGGTGCGGGGGGTCCCAGGGGCCATGTTTGGAGGCACCAGTTTTCGTAGGGTGTAAGGTGGTTTTGGAGGCTGATATGGGGCAATGGGAGGACGCTCCCATTGACCTCTCTAGGGGGTCGAGAGCGTGTACCCCTGCGCCGGATGGGGGCGTAGTGGAGACCTTTGGGGTGGTGGGCGAGGTCGGGGGCGGGAGAGAGGCCGAGCAGAATGCGTCTAGGGTAGGGGCGGTCTGGGAGGATGAGGAGGGGGGGCCCCCTACACCCACTTCGGAGGAGGAAAAGTGGGCCGACCAGGAGGAGAGGGAAAGGGCAGATAAGGGCAGGTGGGGGGGGCGGCACCAGGGTGTCACAGCCCAAGGTAGGGACAGCCAAGACGGCTTTGAGGCCTGATGGTGCCAGGGCCACCCAGGCTGGAGCGACCTGGGGGGTAGGGAGGATCCAAGCTGGCGGAGGTTGGTAGAGTGCGGGGTGGCTCAGCGGGGTGCAAGAAGGCCTCAGGACGTTGGCTTGAAGCGGCAGGAGGGTCCGCGGCGGCCATCCCTCCGGCGCGGGCAACGGCGTTGTGTGTGGCGAGCGGGGGGGAGTTGAGTGTCACAGAGAGTAAGGGTGTGAAGAGAGCGGTGAGAGGTTTTGTGGGCACCTGTGGATGTGGAGCCTGTGGAGGATTTGGATTATGAGGAGAGTGAGGAGCTGGAAGAGGGGGAGGTGAGGGATGACTATGACAGGACAGGAGAGCGAAGAGCAACAGTGGAGTTGGTGTTTTGCAGGATTCTACGACAACGAAGGGCAAGGCGAAGGCAACCAAGGCCACCAGCACCAGAGGGCGGTCCGGAGAAGCGCACGCGTCGTTGTCAGGTGAGGGGGCATAGTGGACAGCTTGGGATGGCGGACCAAAAGGGGGAGGAAGAAGGCTTGCGGGAGGGGTGTGAGGGAGGGGTCTGTGTGGGACTTTGAAAGGTGGACGAAGGACAGACCTAAAGCGGGTGACCAACCGGAGGGAGTTAAGACGGTATCTACAGCAGGGGTTCAGACGGATAAGGTGGAGGGGAAGGATAACAAGGGGGAGAAGACAAGCACCTGAAAAAGTTACCCTACATGGGGCTGGCCATGCCTCTGGGATCACATTTGTCGGAAAAGATTAAGAATAGAATCTGGAAACACGAGTATGTGGATGTGTTTAAGTTGTTGCACAGGGAGGTGCAAGCGAAAGAGGGTTCTAAGGAGGAGGAGTGGGAGCTGACTAGACGGCCCAGGGTTCCGGTGAACATGGAAAACTGGACGTCGGCGTTTCTCATTTATGCTAGTATTTACTGCGAGAAGCACCTGGATAGGGCCATAGCGCTACTGAAGTATATGAAAATCATTAGAAAAGCCCAGATGCAATTTGGGGGGTTTGCTTGGCTGAGCTATGATGAGTTCCGAGCCAGGGTTAGCGTGAACCCGGACAAGCACTGGGGGGAGGTGGATCAGGAATTATGGACGCATTGGGTGGCATCCACACACTCCTCGCCGTCTACTAACACGGCCAGTGGCTTGCCGGTCACTTATCGGTCTTTTCCGCCACGTCCCGCCCACAGTGGGGCGGAGGGGAGTGCCACCAGTACAGGACCCTCAGGTCTTCCCGCTAAGCCTGGCAGCAACAACACCGGTGCATGTTGGAGCTACAACAGGGGTTACTGCTCCCAGTACCCGTGCAAGTTCAGCATGAGTGCTCCAAGTGTGGGGGGTGGCATGCCCTTACCCAATGCTTTACCTTGGTCACGCCTTCTGAGCAGTGGCGAAACACGAAAGGAAGGGGACAGACTGGACAGAAGGGCACCTACACCGGTTAAGGTGGAGGCGATGGCCCCGTGGCTCTTGTGTTACCCAGACAGGGAGGCGGCTTTGAAGATTCAGTGGGGTTTCACGGAGGGTTTTCGAGTGGGCCATCAGGGACCTAGGGTGCGGACAATCTGAAATCAGCAAAGGAATTGCCGGCAGTGGTGGCGGCTAAATTGCAGAAAGAGGTAGACGAAGGCAGGATAGTGGGCCCGTTTCGCGACTGGCCAGCTGACGACTTGATCATCTCCCCATTGGGTATGGTGCCTAAGAAGGAAAAGGGTGAGTTTCGCATGATCCATCACCTCTCGTGGCCGGAAGGGCAGTCTGTGAATGATTTCATCACAGAAGCAGACTCCAGGGTGCTCTATGCATTGGTGGATGATGCGATCCGCATAGTGGGGGTGTGTGGGCCGCTGGCGGAACTGGCGAAGTGTGACATGAAATCGGCTTTCCGCCTGCTGCCAATACACCCCGCGGATTTCTCTCTACTGGGGATGCAGTTTGCGGGGGCCATCTACGTGGACAAGGTTTTGCCCATGGGGTGTACGATCTCCTGCGCGCTGTTCGAGATGTTTAGCACATTCTTGCAGTTCGCTTTTACACAGATCAGCAGACATCGGGACGTTACTCACTATTTGGACGACTTCCTCTTTCTGGGGAAGGCCCATTCTGGGGATTGTGGCAGGGCCCTGTCGCAATTCCAGGAGATGTCACAGCGTTTCGGAGTCCCATTGGCGCCCGAGAAAACAGCTGGGCCTAGCTGCAGCCTGACATTCCTGGAAATTGAGCTGGACTCCATTCAATGGATAGCTCGACTCCCTGACGTGAAAGTGACGGAGATACGGGCGTGCCTCTGGTGGGCGGTTGGGGAAAAGAGGATTGCATTGAGGGCAGTGCAACAACTGATGGGTTTCCTGAACTTCGCATGCAGGGTGGCGAGGGCTGGACGGACGTTCTGCAAACGGCTTGGCATGGTCATGTCGGGGGCCGTCTTACCACACCACAGGGTCCAGATTTCCATGAGGGTCCGGGCGGATGAGGACATGGCTGACGTTCTTGACGGATTTCAATGGGGTGTCACTAGATGTTGAGGACGGACGGATGGTTTGGCAAGTGCAAATTTACACTGATGCAGCTGGGGCAGCAGGCTTTGGGATTTTCTTGTATGGCAGGTGGTGCGCTGAGGACTGGCCGGCTCATTGGGTTAAACAGCGGAGGAGCATTGCGTTTCTGGACTTTTTTTCCCTTGATGGTGGCTCTGGAGGTGTGGGGGTCCGAGTTTCAGAACAGGTCAGTACTGTTCCATGTGGACATCATGACCGTGGTCCAGTTGGTCAACCGACAGAGGGCGAGGGATCTGAGAGTGCTGCGGAGTTTCATGCTGAAATGTTTGAGATTGAATGTGGTTTTTAGAGCCTTGTCCCTGGGGCGAATAATGACATTGGGGATGCGTTGTCTCGATAGCAGTGGCAGCGGTTTCGGCGATTGGCACCAGGAGCAGATCGGTTCAAGACCAAGTTGCCGGTCGTCATCTGGGCCTTGGGGGAGTGAGGGTGATAGGCCTGGTGGAGAACTCTATCGCTGATACTACAAGACGGACCTACAGACTGGTGTGGGCGGAGTTTGGCTCCTTTATGGGATGGCTTGGGGATCCTGCTTTTGGTGATCGTTCAACTGTGGAACAAGGAGTGTTGCAGTTTGAATTGCATTGCATTGACAAAGGGTTGACGTCTGCAATGATTTTGGGAAAATTGGCAGGAGTGTCGTTCTACTGTTTGTTTTTTGGTTATGACCCTACGAAAGATGTGATTATAAGTAGGGTACTCAGAGGTTGGGGTAGGGAACGGAGGGGGGGAGGGGTGTTGAGGGAGACGATTACGTTCGATCTATTGGTCAGATTGGTTGAGATTTTGCAGCTTTGTTGTTATGATGTTTTTGAGGTTCGGTTTTCCGCTTGTGCATGATATGGATGTTTTTTGGGGTTTTTAGGGTCTCTGAGCTGCTTGGAACGCGCAAGGTGTGTGGCAGGCGGTATGAGGAGGTCAGGTGGATGCGAGTCATCTGGGGATTTGGTTGGAGCAGTCTAAGACTGATCAGTTAGGGAGAGGCAAGTGGGTTTGGCTGTGTCAAACTGGTTGTGGGGGTGTGTGCCCGGTGGCTGAATGGCGGACTTTTCTAGTGACTGCACGGGCAGAGAGTGGTGAAATTTTTTGTCACGTGTCTGGGGCAAAGGTGACGGCGGGGCAGTTATTGGTGGTACTGTGCATGGCATTGGAGCGGTTGGGTCTGGACTCGGCAGGTGCTGTGATCGGTATGTCCGTTAATGAGGGTGCTTGGCATGGCACGGGGCTTCGTGGGGGGAGGAATTGGTGTGTGATGTTTCAGGCTATGTTACTAACGTATTTTTCTCCCATAGGTTGCGTGGGTGGACCGGGGGCCAAGACGGTCACTTGGATTGTGGGGCATTAGTTTGTGTATTGGGCCTCCAAATATGCAGAGCAACAGGTGTCCGGCCGTAACCTGGGACTCAAAGGAAATCATGTGGTGCACTGGTGGGGAAAAGGGGGGATGCGATAGGGGGCACTATTGCCCTGGCTCGCGAAGATGGTCCCCCAGAAAGGATGCCCTGATCTGTTCATAATCCATTTGGGTGAGAACGATTTGGTTTGGCTGTCTGGTTTGGTGCTCTTACAGCTGATTCAAAGAGACTTGGAGGTTTTGAAACAAAGGTTGGCAGGGACATGCATTGCCTGGACTGAATTTGTTCCTCGTAAAGTATGGAGGGGTGCAATCAAACACGGGGCTGTGGAAAAAGCATGAAGGAAGCTCAGAGCGATGCGGGTTTTCTGGAGGAACCACTACTGTTTAGGGACGACGGAGTGCATCTTTCGAGAGTGGGGAATGCGTACTACATGATGGAGATGAGAGATGTGGTTAGCAAGTTATGGAATGAGGCGATTTGGTGTCACAGGAATGCTTGAGTAGGTGGGGCGAAAGATACACAGTTTGGACACCGGGGTGGGGGTGGGTGGGGAGGCTGAGGGGCGGTGGATGCAGGTAACCGCCCTAAAGGTGATTCCCTGGTTGGCGATACTTTGGAGGGGTGGGGGAGTCAATAGCGGGCGCACCCATCCCGGGGGGGGGGGGGGGGGGGGGGGAAGGTTTGGAAGAGTGAATGATGGGGGGAGCTGGAGGCATGAGTGGAATTCCAGGTGACGTCGGGGAGGATGCTAGGAGATCTGTGGAAATGGATATTTGGTTATTGATTATATTGTGCAGCCTGGTTCTAATAAATGGCCTTTTACGCTTAAGTCATCAGCGTGGTCTGTTTATTGCGCGATGGTGGGCCCCGGGGGAAGCACGGTCGCAGACTAGTCTTCCCCTGGGGTCTTTCGCGCAGGGGAGGTCCAGGCAGGGTCAAGGGGTGGGATTTAGGGGGAGGGTATAAGAATGCAGGGGAGGAAGGCAACTTCCTCTTCCTGCATTCTCGGCACCATTGGGAGGGATTGTTAGCGACGGCCTCCCACCCACCCTGAAGTTACTAGGGTTCGGGAGTAGGGTTGGCGAAGCGTGCCAGTTTAGGGCGGGCTGCAGGGTTGGCGATACTTTGGAGGGGTGGGGGAGTCCATAGCGGGCGCACCCATCCCTGGGGGGGGATGGGGAAAGAGTGAATGATGGGGGAGCTGGAGGCATGAGTGGAATGCCTGGTGATATCGGGGAGGATGCTAGGAGATCCGTGGAAATGGATGAAGAACGGGAGGATGCTAGGAGATCTGTGGAAATGGATGAAGAACGGAACGGGTCATGGAGTGGTAGGAGAAGTGAGTTCGGAGTGGGTGAAGAGAGTGAAGGGATGAAGAGTTGATGTTGGGGTTTTGTTTATTGTGGTTTGCTGTTATTTGGTTATTGATTATGTTGTGCAGCCTGGTCCTAATAAATGGCTTTTTACGCTTAAGTCATCAGCGTGGTCTGTTTATTGCACGATGACAGATTCGGCCATTCTAAAAGTGAAGCTTAGCGTTACCATGACACCAGTCCTGGTCACTGCTACATACAACACACAGCTTTCAACACAGCCATCCATGTCCTCGTAACGAAGAGTCCGAGGTTTCTTTCAAGGGGTTGTGTTTGTGAGTTAAGAGCGCCACCAGAACGCTGTGATGGCCAACCTGGAAGTAATCACACGCTGCCACAACATATGCGTATAACTTACCACTCAGTGATTCAAAACACACAGGTGGGTCCCAGACCGACTCTCGTACTGCAGGGGGTTTGCTAACCTTTTACATTCATTTCTTCACTACCACCAGGATTTAAAATGTGAGAAAAGGCTACGATTTCTTGTGAACTAATGCTCTCTTAGAAAAAAGCTCACCATTTATCAGTCGCTTAACACTCTGTATAATCACGGATACCATCTTTGGGGGGTGGGCCTGGGGTGGGGGGGGCTGGAGCACGAGCCCCAACAGTGCTCTAATGGAGGGGCTCGCAACTGTGCGCCCAAGCCCTGGACTCTTCTCAGGGAGAGAGGCAACGGCAGCGATCTCTTCTTTATATCAGTTCAGTTGCCTCTGCTGCTACTAAGCGCGTACACACAATGGGTGGATACTGTAGATGAGGCAATGACTAAGTTTATTTCTAAAGTGCACGTTTACTCGTAAGCATCTTGGCACTGAATAGCAGAGGTTTATTATTACCCCACTCAATGGTACTCATTTTATCGACCTCCGATGGATGAAAGGCTGAGTGGACCCACAGGGATTTAAATCTTTAACCATGTGGTCGAACACAGGCCCCTGTAGTGGACGCATTAGTCCACTGAGCCACCAGACCAAGCTGCTATAATGGAGGACTCTCGTCGTGATGGTAAGGTTTTTAGCAAGCTACACTGTCTTACAAAAAATGTGAATATTGATCTCTTTATTTTTCCTAATATATATATTTTTTTAGCCATTAGTAAGATATAATACAGAACGACAAAAAAGAAGCACTTTAACACATGCTAAGAATGATACACATAGTTTGTACACAAATTAAATACGGAATTTAAGGAAAAGCAGAAGAGACAAAGACAACGAGATTGCAAGACATAATAATACCCAGAATGAAGTGAAATAGTGGTGCAGGACTAAACCCACTGAAGACTGGACCAGATCCTTTTGAGTCTTAGACATGAGCGAGGACATCTAACCTTGGCCAAGGCTGATTCAGATTCAAATACCCATCTGAGAAATGCCCAGAATTTGTTAGCATTTGGGCTGGTGGGATTAGTCCAGGCTCTAGCGATACATACGTGGGCACATACGATAATGGAGGCTAATGACCTCTCATAGCTGGTGGCCTCGTGTTTGAGCCCGAGTAAAATGACCTTATCTGTAGGCTGAAACTCGCGACCAAGTTGCCCTGCGTGAGTTGAAAATACATAATTCCAGATTTACGTTAGCATTGGACAGTCTAAAAACGTATGTTTTAAATCTGGCGCAAAGAGCGTGCATTTGGGACAGTACAGCTTAGCAGAAGATCGGGATGTTGCCCACTTGGAGATGAGCTCGGGTGTGTAATACGACATAAAATTGTCCTATGTTGTTGCAATTTCAGGCTGATGGATGCCACTACTCTATCTAAAGTATCTAACGCCTCCTGTACTTCTTCGGCTATTATGTTAGTTTTTAGAAGCCAACTTAATTTAGTGGATATCTGAAGACTGTCATCATGGGCTGATGTAATAAGTTTCTGATAAAATACACTGATAGCAACTTTACCAGATATCCCATATATAACCGACAGTATTTCAGACAAATATGGCGCATCTGACAACTTTTGTCCATGTAGAAAATAATCCCTTATTTGCCGATATTTAAAGAAAGAACTGTGTGAAAGCCCAAACTCATCTTTTAGTGTAGTAAATGAACAAAACCCCTGGTTATCGTAAAGTTTACCTAATCTGTTAATACTCACACGCTGCCAGGCTCTTCCGACATAATCCTGGAATATTTCAGGAAGTATTGGATTGCCCCATAAAACAGTATAATGATCCAACGGGGGCAGAGAATATTCCTTGCAGATCTCATGCCAGATCCTGGTAATATCCCTAACTACCTTGAATCCAACTCGTTTGTAGTAGGTGGTGTCTGAAGTCTTGTAGAGAGTGAATCCTATAGACGGTCCGCAAGCTAGTTGATAAGCCAATGAGGATAGACCCACTTCAAGCCCGTTTAACAGACTCTGCATCCACCCTGCAAATGCAGCCCAATAATATAGCTTGAAATCGGGGAGCCTAAAGACCCTTTGTTTGTAAGATAATTTAATAAAGCTGGGGCCCTTCTAGCACTATACCCCCAGATAAAGCTACCTATGGCGCTTTCCAGGCGCTTGAAAAAAAGATCATGGGACCCGCAAGGGGATTGAAACAGAATATAACAACTTGGGCAGTATGTTAATTTTGATTATATTACACCTATGTTATGAATGTTGATCTCATAGCACTAAAGCTGGACAAGCCACTGAAAGGTGGAGCCAGATGCCTGGCTCAGCTCGAGATACTCTGGCAATCTCGAGCCCAAACGAGCCAAGCTTACATGGAAGAGGTGGGGACTAGTGGCAATAGCTGCTGACCATGTATTCTCAGAACCGGGTGCGAATCCCGACCTCGGTTTATCAGAAAACAAAAAGTGTAACGCAGTCTGTGCTTGTTATGGAAGCGCTCTAATGTCATTCTGCAGGGTCCTCTCTTAGTAAAGCTGCCTGAAATAAAATATTGATCCTACCTGTTTCCGCTTATCAACAAAGCATTAACAAGGCAACATTTAAGGTATACATGACAAATTACCTGCCTTAGTTCAATTATTTATTTGGAATACTCTGTTCTATTGCTTTTGATATATATTTTTAACTGCAAGAATTATTGATAAACTCGCCAGAGAGATATCATTCAAATGTATTTTAACTAAGAAATATTTTTGTTCCTTGTGAGGACATAAGAACCAATGAACCAATCACAATACAATAAATATTCATAACACGGGTATATATAGAAAAAAGTTTTATCTTTTGAAATTTATCAAGGGTACTACACAGTTATACAAACAATGTTGCAAGAGGAAAATAAATACAATTGTTTAATCCTTCAATGTCACTATTGTAAACACTTCTTCCCATTGTCCATTATTTTCCAGAAGAGTGTGAATGTCGACGTTTCAGTCTCTATGCATTTGTCCATGAGACCATCTTCAGGACTATCATAAATTTAAACAGTTGACCCCTGAATGATGTTTCCAAAGATTCAAGAATTATAGAATACAATTGATACATATATGTCAAATTGATCGTCGTTCTGTAGCTTTTGTTTAAGGTGAATAATCGTCAAAAGATACAGTTAAGTGAACTCTGGTGCTTTTTGGACGGTGTAATTAAATTTCCAGTCCCCAGCAACTTCTCAATTGAAGTTTATTCTGTTAAATTTTGCAGCGCAGCGAAAATTTGGCAGTCTGCAGTCGGATTAGTCTAATCCGACTGCAGACTGCCGAATTTTAAAAATAATCTGGTGTACTAAATTAAAAAGCTTTGCGTGTTAAAGAAATACACCGTCTTGAATTCTGAAGACACTTACCCTACCTACTCTAATGTGAAGTTTCCTGCATAATTTATATGACAAGTAGTTTCCGGGCTCGGCTCATGCATGGGCTTTTAGAGCCAGAGCTGACCCTTAGTCTCCCTGTTAATTTGTTGGCTCGTCTACCTCTACTTAGCACTATCATCTGCACATGAAATGCCATGTTCTCTCATTTACTATTGACTACTTACAGTTTGGTCATTTTTAGGAATAAAGAACAAAATTTCAAACTGAAAGTTGTTTTTCAAAACTTTTATTGAGCTGCAGAAGGACTGGCTTTTCAGGTACCACAATGCTGAATTCTGGGACATGTGGTCTTTTCTTAACATTTTAAATACGGCCTGCTAATACCCACAAGAAACGTGTTGCTGGATAAAGAGTCAGGACTGCCTGAAGGAGTCACAAATGCCATAAGATAACTTCCACGCTACGTTTTTAGGTCTCGCTTAGAAAACGCAGTGCAGCTGCTTGGCTTGGCGAGACTCTATTGTTGCCGCTTTCTGTGCCGAAGGAAGACAGGAGATGGCAGGCGCGGACAGGAGATGTGCACTCCGTACGCGTGCACATCTCCTGTCCCCGGAGGCTGGCAGCGCGTGCATCGCGCGCTTTGTTTCCCTCCCCCCCGTCGGCTCCACGGAGCCAGCTTGCTTAAGTATTACATGCACTTCCTGATGGCAGAAACAGCGAAATTGTATTATCTCCCCCCTTCCCTGCCTTCTGCCACCTACCGGGCACCCGCCTGGTCCGGCGTCATTGCCTAAGTACTGCAACCATTGTTGTGATGTGTGTTACCCGAAGGCCACGGCTCCAATTTGCAGACGGGGCACTCAGCCTTAGCATCTTTGTGATAATACCTTCTAAAAAGTCCATCGTGTTGGGTAATAATTAATTCATGTTATCAGCCCCTCCAGACAAAACAAAGCCTAAAGTTTACACTGTGAGTGTACTAAATATTAACAGAGCCTGTCAGTCACGGGTGGCGTTACGTGAACGTGAGAACTGTAAGTATAGTACATGGTCCTCCAGGTCTGCGCGTGATTACGTCAGTCAATCCTGATTTTCAGTTTGCATTCTGGGATTTGTAGTTATGATTATCACATTAAAGAAGACACTCGTACTGGACTGGATGCTTATGCATAGAAACTGAAAACGAGAGCACTTTTTACGGCTACTTCTCACTCTGGTGGTCCGTTTCTTTACAGTATATTCCTGTATTGGGAGGGAGGGGGAGTGGCGAGGCACTGGGTGTTATGCACTGCTGGGAAGAAGCAGGCGACGAGCTTGGAGATCCAGTAACTAACAAGTGGCAGGAATCCGGAGGGCTCGCGCGCCTGAACCCTCCCTCATCACAACTGCTCCCCCGAACCTTGCGCGTTCCATTCAGCTAACCTGTGCGGACTTATGTGTACCTCTTTATTGCCCCTTTAGGTGTAAGGAAATACTGTCTGTTCCCCAGCCTTATCTACCATAGAGTATAAATGACTACAGTAAACTTATTTTTGCACATTGTTTTGAGCAATCATCTACAATGAGTTTCACACTCACTACAACACATTGTCTTTTTACAGTGTAGGGACAGGCACTATTTCCTATCGAAAGTAGACGAATCAGATAATCAAAAGCAAGAGCTGTCACAGTAAACATTATTTTTCTAAGGGAACCTGTCATTCACGTATTAACTGCGGCGAGAGAGTACTGGAGGTACAATGATGATGTAGCGGTAATACCAAGATGACGGCTTTGGAACTCGGAAGCAGGTTCGAATCCGGCACCGGCTCAACATTCTGTGATTCTGGGCGAATCACGTGTTCTCCCCGTGCCTTAAAAACAAGCATTTGCAATGCAAAAGGTCTCGTATTTACAAGAGTTTGAGCTATTGACATTGCAAATCACAATTCCTTTTATTTTTGTTTTTAAAATATATAAAAAAGGCATTGTCATTTACAATGCCACTAGCTTAAACTCGCGTAAATGTGAGACCTATTGCATTGCAAATGCTTGTTGATTTTTGTGTGCTTATTTCCAAACTGAGTGCTGGGCAATGCACAAACTACGACAACCCTCTGACACCAAATCACTGTCCTTTGCAAGTTTTGTGGACATGTGAATAAACATGCAACAGCTTCCTGTGACCTGCAAACTCCAAGATTTCTCCCCATGCGTACATGTATTATGAAATGGATTTAGAAGACTCGGACCTTCTGAAATGGCTTTCAGGAGCAGGCTGGAAACGAACCCTGGAATCCCGGGGAACAACTAAAATGTCAAGCAGTGAACAAAACGCCACGGAGATGAGGAGTGCTTCTAGGTCTACAGCACGACTCATATTTTCAGGAAAAATAAACCTCAAGTCTGAATTGAAACAATAATGTGTCGTGACATGTCAGGGAGAATGCCCAGCATGGTCGTTAGTTAGCACGTGGAGTACTTCTATGGTTCCACACGCGCTCCAAGTGTGGCTGTACAAGGCACGTTCAGCACCACTCGCTGGATTCACCTCATCCGCGCAGGGCGCACAGGAGGGGGTACAGTGTGCACGTGTTTGCTACTGCAGTCAAGTCTTAAAGATGCCAGAATACCTGCTCCCCGCATTAGGGGTCTGCATGTTCACATCCATATCAATGGGTTGTAGGGAGAACATCCGCGCTTTGGCTCCACTAAAAACACAGAAGAACGCACAAACCGAACAATTTCACGGCTGAATTGCAGATTCCTTAAAATAGAATAAGTATTCCACGTATTTAGCACCTATATTTATAGGCATTTACAAAGAACATTCTAGTATGCGACTGGTATTACCTAATCTAGTCTTGTACTTTCGAAAGGATGAAAGGCAAACTTGATCATGTCTGTGTCTGAACTAGTGAGTGCTCAACCCAGTTTCAACAAGAGATGTGTGTGTGCGCAAAGTGTTACTGCTAAAATCTAGGAGACAAGAAGAAAAGAGATGAGCTATAAAACATTGGAGCTGTGAAACAGAACACTGCCACCATAGGCGAATAGAGCGGTCCTCACTGGAAATGACCTGTAGGCTCCTGTGTGCCGCTCCTGCCACAGGAGGAAGACCCGGACCGGAATCACCAGTCTACGGCGGATCGCCATTACCCAGCAAACACCACTGCTTTCCGATTTGGTGATCAGTAAGTTCAAACACTTCTTTGAATTAATACATGTTCTATAAAATCAGAATACAAAGCTCAGAAACAGATACAAAATGTGTGTTAACTTTTATCATGATACTGGAGTTTAAAAGCACATCCTGCTCACGATGAATTTATTGTGCTTGGTGTTAACGCGGGGGCCTGAATAAACCCTTTCAGTGGAGACACCTGCGCATGGAAGGATCCGCCATGAAAGTGTTCGTATCTCGCTGCACCCGTTTGCTGGCATAGATAAAGCAAACTGATACGGTAGGGCTGATTAGGTGGGGAGGCTCATTTTATACGCTATTAAGTTTTGCTGCTGACTTGGCTAGAAGGCATTTAATGTGATGTAATAGTCCATTCTGTAGATCAGTTTGTCAAGCATTAGAGCAATTCGTTGCAGGTGCAAAAAGAGCAGAATTCCTCAAAGGACACTTGGGTAATACTAGGCATTTTTTTCACCCGTTTGGAGTTAATGGCAGCACCTAGGTCGTGGACGTCTTGCAAAGGCGCTTGTGTTAGCCTAAGGATGGAGATGGTTATCAGGTCTTAGTTCCAATATCTCAGTCTTAGGGGCATTGCAGTCTTGATGGCTGAGCAGAAGATCCCAGTTGTAATTACCTTTGTATTGGAAGCTTTAACAAGAAGTCTGTTTTGGTGCATCCAGATTTACATGCCCAGGGGACAATCCAGAACTTACCAAAAATCACCTAGGCTTTGACGTGAGTGTCATACGCATACATGTGTTAACCAGTGGCGGTGCTTTTATTGGGGGCGTTGCCCCACTAAGCACATGGATGACCGTCACAACTGTCATGCTAACATTACAATATTTTGAAAACCAATCGCAGTGCACTGACTCGCACTCTAGAGTCTGACTGGTGTCAACGCCACGGCACGCTCTAGCTGAGCTCCCAGGACAAGCCCGACTCAATCTGGACGGCGCTGTGGGTGTGGGGGCGGACCTGCTGCAGTGAGTGACACAGCGCAGAAATAGTGCAGCAGGCCAGCAGCAGCAGTGTGCGCATGTCAATTTTTGGGCTAGTCATTTCTGGCCCAAACATGCGCACACACACACAATACCTTGATCTTCCCTCCTCCCCTAGCGACTCAGACAGTGGCGATGGCGAGGGACCCGAGTGTGCTTCTTCATACCGCAGCCCCCGGGTCTCATTATGGGCAGGGAGTAACCCTGCTCTTAGCCAATCCTGTTGCAGTGGCGCTGCTAATGCAGCGCCAGGATTGGCTAAGACACCGCAGCCTGCATGGTGCCGCACGTGGGTGGTTGCAACTGCCCAGTGCCGCACTTGTAAGGCCAATCACACTGTGGCTGGCTTATGTGAAGCCAAGCCATGCAGTAGTGATTGGCCATTGATTTCCCGACCTCTACGCTGATACGCTCGCTGTCGGCACGTGTCGTCACCGCGCCAGTGCCTGCCACACGAGTCACTCACGGAGTCAGTCACGAGTTGTCGTCATCGTTGTACAACGGTAGACCTCGTGCTGCCGGTGTGTCTATTATTGTCTACACTACTACACTACAGTTTAGTGCTAGTGGTAAGTGGCCGAATGTGAATGGGGAGAGGATGTGGTCCGTCGGCTACGCTGCCGACTTTGGTGCTACTGGGTTTCACTTTCCAGAGTTCGAGCCTCGAGGTCGCATCCACAATCATGATGGCTCAGGCTGATCCTGATAAACTTATGGGCGACGGCATAAGCATCTGGCATGATCTGGGTGCATAGATTTTAATTTACAATATTGCATTGTGACTCGGGCCCTAGAACGATACGTGCCTCGCCCTCAATTCGTTCTAGGGCCCGAGTCACAAATTCCAATGCAATATTGTAAATTAATCTATGCACCCTACACTACAGTATAGTGCTCGAATGTGAATGGGGAGAGGATGTGGTCCGTCGGCTACGCTGCCGACTTTGGTGCTACTGGGCTTCACTTTCCAGAGTTCGAGCCTCAAGATCGCGTCCACATCAGGCTGTGAGTGATTCTGGGCAATAATCTCCCCGTGCCTGAATGTGTAATGTAATTAAATACGGTGCTCATCATGTAAAGCGCTCCAATACCTTCGGGTCGAGTTCGCGTGCAGCGCTATATACATATACAACAAAAAAAACAACAAAAATGTCAAGTGCAGCAACTAGTAACCTAGATTATGTAGTGCTTTCATTCAGGGGATAAAGCTGTAAATACTAGTATAAAGTGGTACAAAAGGGGGTGGTAAATACTAGTATACATGCACGCATACCATATGTGCTTAATTTGGGCCGGTCGTTTCCGATGGGGGCCACCGGCAATTATTTTTGGGGGCCAGCACTTACTTATCTGACTGCATTAGATGCGACGCATTAGTTTGCAACCAGTTTAGTGGTTTGTTAAATAAAAAACATCTGTGAGGTACTCAGAAATGCATTATATCTCAAAGTCTGTTATGAAGCTCTGTGGTTATACTGAATAAGCAGCTACCTATGTTATATGACATGATCTCTTTATTACTGTAATAACTGCACTTTCTTAATTGCTTTATTAACCTTCCTGCTTTCTCAAATTTGCTTGAAAATGCACCATTTTTCCACTCTTTTATCAACATTTTCTCGGGAGGAGAACCCCCCGAACCCCTCTTAGGTTGTTCGGGCTCGCTCGCTACCCTCGCTCGGCTGAAGTATGACAACCATTTTACGCCCCACCACTTCCAAATGTCACCGTCCGCCACTGGTGTTAACCCATGTTGAATCTTTCAAGTATGTTTTCAAACAGTGTCATGTAGCTATCACAGATGTAGGGAAACAGATGATCCCTTTGGGACACCATAGGTCAACTAATTGAATATGGATTTGTATGAGGTGAGTTAAAGCTATAATGGTAGCACACACCCAGTTTAATAAAGTTCCAGTAGTGCGCAGATCAGACAGTTAGGAAGTGTACATGTTTATTTGTGAACACTGCTAAATAACAATTATGTAATCATAGTTTTGTAATGAGAGGCTCTTGACATTGTTAACAGTCGGACAGTACATCAGCCAGTCATATCTATGGTAAAAATGTGCATTAGTAGTGCATATAGCAGTGTCCAATGGGAACGTTCGATAATTTTAAGTAGTGCAGCAACCAGCCAAAATGTGTTTCGTCCCCTTAGGAATTGTTTCAAGGGACAGGTATTGAAGATGGTATGAGCTGAAGCGAATTGATCCTTGAGTCTAAAATAGGTTTGAGACAGGAGATCCGTCTCTCCTACTTACTATAGGTCCATGTGAGCTTCACATGAGTGAAATGTTTAGCTTTGGCACGTTGTCGATGCCCACTTAATCTATAGCATTGCTTTTTTATAGTTTCTGCCATTTCTTACTCCCACAAAGAGTGCCAGCAGAATTGAGAGATTGTAAATGGTGTCACTCACAGTAGAGTGTCACTCACAGGGTGAGCGTCTTTAAAATGTTCACGAATCGGGTTATGTGTCTAGGTACATACGTTGACAAGTATGACCTTCAAAAGGTAGAGGAGGATAAAGAACATGCTCGGTTTCATGAATGGAATGTGTACTGTACACAGTTCTTCATCTATGCACATTTCCATAGATCTTTGTGCAAATCTTTCAAATGGTAAAACTGGGAAATCAGTTGGATGATGCAGTTGTATGGCGTCAAATTAATAATGTATCCTCCCACCATTAGGAAATGAGGTCCCTGGTGTACCTGTACCTGCACTAAGTCACAAAATCAAAAAGAAATTGCACATGCCCAGGATCAGACAATGTATACAGAACTCGGGCAGGTTTTATAAATAGAGGACGCAGTGTTCAATTAAGAATATTGAATATGCTACTTACCAGTATGCATCTGTTCTTGGCATGTAGGGCTGCTGACATTCATATCTGTGCATAGATCGCCGCCTAGTGTTGGGTCCGGATGTTTGCACGTTGTTGTCCTGGAAGAGTCTTCGAAGTATCCTTGGATAGGTGACTCCTCCCCTGGACTACAGTGCGCATGGGCATCCTCTCCATCCTCAGATTGTTTTTCGCCATTGTGGCAGTGATGGAGTAGATACAGAAAGTGATGACCATGCTATACAGTAATTCTGAGAGCTGCAGCTGCTACAGGCGCCGGGGAGGAGGGAGGGCGATATGAATGTCAGCAGCCCTACATGCCAAGAACAGATGCATACTGGTAAGTAGCATATTCAGTTCGAGGCATGTGGGCTGCTGAATTCATATCTGTGCATAGAATACATAGCAGTGCCCTCTATTGGCGGCGGCTACCCGTGCCAGCTGCAGCGGTCTGAAAAAGTGTTTTGAGAACAGCCTGTCTTACAGCTGCCTGCTGTTTTGACTGCACGTCTACACAATAGTGTTTTGTAAATGTGTGTGTAGTGGACCATGTGGCTGCTCTGCATATATCATGCAGGGGAATATTTCCTAGAAAAGCCATGGAAGCCCCCAACTTGCGTGTTGAGTGGGCTCGTGGTGGAATAGTTAATGTGCGTTTTGCCTTTTGATAACAGATTTGAATACACTTAACTATCCATCTGGCTATCCCTGCTTTGGAGATGGCGTTACCTTTGTGGTGTGGGGCAAAGGCAACGAACAGTTGTTTTGTCTTCCTGAAGGGTTTAGTCCTGTCGATGTAGTACATGAGGGCCCTCCGTACATCTAGTGTATGTAGTGCCCTTTCTGCGACAGTTTGTGGGTTTTGGAAGAAAACGGGCAGTTCAATAGTTTGATTCATGTGGAACTGCGATATTACTTTGGGCATGAATTTGGGGTTGGTACGTAGTACGACCCTGTTGGCGTGAACCTGTATAAATGGCTCTTGAACGGTTAGTGCCTGGAGTTCACTAACTCTTCTTAAGGAAGTGATCGCTACCAGGAAGGCTACTTTCCAGGTAAGGAATTGAATCTCGCATGAGTGTAGAGGTTCAAAGGGTGGACCCATCAGGCGTGTGAGGACCAAGTTGAGGTTCCACATTGGAGCCGGTGGGTGGCTTGGTGGAATGACTCGTTTGAGTCCCTCCAAGAATGCTTTGATGGCAGGCACTCTGAATAGTGAGAGGTGCTGCCTGGTTTGCAGATAGGCTGATATTGCGGTCAAATGGACACGTATAGAGGTGTACGCCAGATTGCATCGGTATAGGTGTAAGAGGTAACAGATGATGTTTTGGATGGATGCGTCCAGCGGGTTAATGTCATTATTACCACAATAAATGATGAACCTTTTCCATTTGGCTTATAGGAAGCTCTTGTAGTGGGTCTCCTGGCCTCCTTGATGATGTCCATACAGTCAGGTGGCAGGTTGAGATAGCCAAACTCTAGGACTTCAGGAGCCAGATCGCCAGGTTCAGCTGTTGCGGATCTGGGTGCTGAATCTCTCCATGGTTCTGCGTCAAATGCGCGGGTTTGATCCGCAGCCTTTGATGCGGCACCACGGAAAGTTCGAGGAAGGTGGTGTACCACGGCTGGCGTGCCCACGTGGGAGCAACTAGGACGAGTGTCAGGGAGTGTTGTCTGAGTTTGCGGGCCACCAGCGGTATTAACGGCGCTGGGGGAAAAGCGTACGCAAATCTGCCGGACCAGTTCATCCATATCGCATTGCCCTGCGACTGCGGATGTGGGAATCTGGCGGCGAAGCTTTGGCATTTTGCGTTTTCGCTTGTCGCGAATAGGTCTATCTCCGGATGACCCCACTGCTGGAAGTACGGTTGGAGTACTGATGGGTGTAACTCCCACTCGTGCATCTGGTGGCTGTGTCTGCTGAGCAGATCCGCCATCTGGTTGTCCTTGCCAGGGAGGTGTTCCGCCATGAGGAACATGTTCCTCTGAATGGCCCACTTCCACATGCTCTGAGCCAGATGAGACAACTGTGGAGAGTGTGTTCCTCCCTGCTTCTGTATGTAGTACATTGCGGTCATGTTGTCCGTCCGGATCAACACGACCTTGTTGCATAGATGTACTTTGAATGCCTTCATGGCCAGGAAGATTGCCATCAGTTCCAGAAGGTTGATGTGCATCTTCTTTTGTTGTGTCGTCCATAGTCCCTGCACTGTGTAGTGGAGTACATGAGCTCCCCATCCCTGGAGAGACGCGTCCGCTGTCAGTACTATCTGTGGGACAGGCTCTTGGAATGGTCGGCCCTTGCAAAGGTTTTGTGGATTCCACCAATGCAGAGAGTTGTATGCCCGACCACTCACCAACACTAGGTCTTTCAACTGTCCTTGAGCCTGATTCCACTGACGTGCTAGGCACTCCTGAAGCGGGCGCATATGTAATCTCGCGTGCGGGACTATGAAGATGCAGGAGGCCATCATGCCTATTAACTGCATAAACACTCGCGCTGGAAGTGAGTGATTGGGTTTGAACTTGGAGATCAGCAGTTGTATGCTGTTGATCCTCACTAAATTTGGCTGAGCTGTGGCCGCCAGAGTGTCTATAGTCGCACCTAGGTACTGTTGTACGTGTGCGGGCTGGAGATGGGACTTTGGGTAATTTAGTGAGAATCCCAGACTGTGAAGAAGGTGAATGGTGCGGGACATGTGGCTGGCACATTGCTGGGCTGACTTCGCTTGAACGAGCCAGTCGTCTAGGTAGGGGTAGACGTGTATATGCTGCCTCCGTAGATGTGCTGCCACTGTAGCTAGGCACTTCGTGAAAACCCTGGGCGCTGTTGTCACGCCGAAGGGAAGGACTTTGAATTGATAGTGCTGCCCCTGAACAGTGAACCTGAGGTATTTTTTGTGTGAGGGGTGGATGGGTATGTGGAAATACGCATCCTTGAGGTCCAGTGTGGCTAGGAAGTCTCCCTGCTTGAGAAGCGGAAGGACTTGCTGTAGAGTGAGCATGTGAAAGTGCTCTGAAAGAATGTACTGGTTCAGGGGTCTCAGGTCTAATATAGGTCTGAGTGACCCGTCCTTTTTTGGAATTAGGAAGTAGAGGGAGTACACCCCCGTACCCTGCTCGTGGATGGGTACGACCTCTATAGCGCCTTTTAGAAGCATACTTTGCACCTCTTTCTGTAAGAGCGTTAAGTGCTCTGAGGACATAGGACGGTTTCTTGGTGGTATTGTGGGTGGAGTGGAGGTTAACTCCAGACAGTAACCGTATTTTACAATATCTTTGACCCACCTGTCCGTGGTGATGGAGTTCCACGTGGACAGGAACCTTTGTAGCCTTCCCCCGACAGGTGTTATGTGGTCGGGAGGAAGGGAGAGGGCGTCACTGCTTGTTCTTGGGGGAGGACCTGGTGTTGCCGTTGCCGCGTCCTCTGCCCTTTGTATTGGAGCCACGATATCCACCCCGGGTGTTTTTATCGTAGGTGGTCTGTGTATTGCCTTTGTTATATGTTTGTTGTGACCCCTGTCCTCTACCTGCTCCCTTGTTTCCGGGGCGACGAAAGGAGCCGCTCCGAAAGGACTGAGTTTGGAGAGCGCCCATGGACTTTGCAGTGTCCGTGTCCTTTTTTATCTTCTCAAGGGTGGTGTCAACCTCTGGCCCGAATAAATAGTCGGGGTTGACAGGCTGGTTGAGTATATTGTTTTGTACCTCAGGCTTGAATCCTGAGATTCGTAACCAGGCATGTCGTCGCAGCATGACGCTTGTGTTTATGGCCCTGGCGGCCGTGTCTGCAGCATCTAGTGCACACTTGATGGAAGCATTCGTGAGTAGCTGTCCTTCTCTGATGAGAATTTCTGCGCCTTCCTTGAACTGGTCAGGGAGATGCTGGAATAGTTGCTCCAGTGTGTCATAGTGCGCTCTATCATAGCGAGCAAGGAGCGCTTGAGTGTTGGCTATGCGCTATATGTTGGCAGCTTGGGCGGCAACTCGCTTGCCAGAGGTCTCTAACACCTTGGACTCTTTGTCCGGGGGAGGAGCGTCACCTGTCGTTTGCGAGTGTGCCCTCTTGCGAGCATTCGCTACGACAATGGAGTCTAGTGGTAATTGGCCTCTGATGTAAGTAGGGTCCCCAGGTGCTGATCGGTATTTCTTATCAATCCTGGGGTTTATCACTCGTGCCCTGGTGGGTTCCTTGAAAATGTCCTTGGCTGGTTTGAGGACTCCTTTCAACATGGGCAGAGTCTTTACATGCCGTTCTGAGGATGCAAAAGTGTCCATAAGAAAGTCATCTTCGACGGTGTCAGAGTGAAGCTGCACCCCATGGTTATTGGCAGCACGTTCAATAAGAGCGTTGAAGGCTGCAGTATCCTCTGTGGGAGATGTTTTTGCCCCATAGAGTTGTGGGTCCTGTGCATCGAGAGGTGCACCTGGGTCTGCAGGGTCGCCCCAAGTGTGATCAGGGTCTTGCTGGTCATCAGGGTCTGTGTCTCCATGGTAGGGGACTTGGTCATCCATGTAGTCCTCCAACGCATCCGTGTCGGAACGTGTGGGGGAGAATAGTTGTGGCTCCTGGTAGGATGAGTGGAAAGGTTCATAAAGGAGAGGTTCTGACTCTACAGGCAGCTTCCTTTTTAGTGGGATCCTGAAAGGGTCCAACGGTGGTTCCGAAGTTATCCTTCGCTCGTGGAGAATCATCCTGCCAGTGTTGGCGTCGATGACACGTGACGGAGACGTCTCAGCAGGTGTAATCGTAGTCTGGGTGACCCGTGTCCTGAGTTGGAACATTTTCGGGATTGTTGACGGAGGCAAGCCAAAGGTAATGTTGGCTGGCACCGAAGAGGCTGCTGGAGCTTCGATCGGACCCGAACCCGACGGGTCCTGGAGGGCAGCCTTGGTTTTGCTGCTTTGTGTCGCACCAGGTCGTACTTGGAGCGCCTTTGAGGCTTTGGCACCGACCAGGTTCGTAGAGGCGGCCGTGGACTTTTTCGGCGCCGGTGGTTCATCGAGTCGAGGTGCGGAGATGACCGTCGACGTCTTCGATGCGTGAGGCTTTGGTGTCGTCGAGGGAGCGATGCGAGACGCAGCAGGCGGTGCAGCCCTCGGTGTCAGTGGCGTCGGTGCCGGGAGCCGAGCAGGTTTGTCGGCGCCGAAGGCCTTTTTCCGTTTGTCGACTCCGACGTCGCCCGCTTCAAGTTCGGCACCGAAGTCTCTCTTGGTGCGGTCGGTGCCGACGCGTCGCGCTGGCGTCGAAGGCGTGGAAGGCCTCGATCCGACCAGCGCCACTTTCGGTTTCGTTGGAACCGGAGCAGCTTTCGGTTTCGGTTTTATGGAAGGGAAACCAGCTGGTTTAAGCGGTAATGGCTTCCGCTGAATGTCCGAGGCCGGGCCCGAGGGCGGGGCCGAAGAACTGCGGGATGGGTCTCGGGTAAGGCCCGAAGGCGATCCCTCGACCGGAGCCATAGGCCGTGGAACTGGGCCTTCTTCGGTCTGAACAGGTAGGCCTTGTTCATCATTGGAGCTACTCTCTTCGGCCCCTAAGGCCTCCTCGTCGTCTCCTACCTCGGTGTCGTCTTCACCTCTGTGGAAGAGTGATTCGTCGACTTCGTCCGATCCGGATTCGTGTTCGGAAACGGGACTGGAGGGTAAGACTTCCAATTCTTCGACGTCTTCGGCCTCGTTGAAGATGTCTGCTGGGGCCGGTGCCGCGTGCTGCGCCTCGAGTCTTGCCGCTCGTCGATTCCATAGAGTCTTTTTGGAACGGAACCGGGCACAGGCCATGCATGTCGATTCGTCGTGGTCCGGCGAAAGGCATTTGTTGCACACCGGATGGACGTCGATGTGTGGGTACTTCGCATTGCATACCGGACACCTCTTGAATGGCGTCCTCGATTCCATCGTCGAAGTAGTCGATGAACAGGTAAATGCGAAAAAAGTCGGTGATGAAAGTTAGTAAACTAACAAGGTTGTATCGAAAACCGATCGATAAACAGTACCGACGCGAACTAAAGGCCTTTTGGCCTCGACAAAATATTTTCCTAACTTGAGCTAAGATAGCACATCCGAACCCAATGGCGGAAAAAAACAATCTGAGGATGGAGAGGATGCCCATGTGCACTGTAGTCCAGGGGAGGAGTCACCTATCCAAGGATACTTCGAAGACTCTTCCAGGACAACAACGTGCAAACATCCGGACCCAACACTAGGCGGCGATCTATGCACAGATATGAATTCAGCAGCCCACATGCCTCGAACTTTAAGATACTGGCACAATTAAGGTGAAAACATAAAATGTCCCTGTAGGCAAGTCCGCCTCTGACTTCTTATCCCACGTTTAAGTTTGTTTAAATATTTCAGTTTTACAATTGCTGTGATTCTCCTATGCCTCAGTCTCCGGTTGACTCTCCGGTCACAGTAATATGTTTAGGCCTAATCATGTTGCGTGTTAGTAGCATGCACAAGTTGTCACCTCAACCAAAAATAACTCCAGATACTGAGTGCCTAAAGTAAGGCACCTCAGCACTCTAGTCCGCGCAATGTAATGAGTTTAATATAGCATAGCATGGCTGTATCAAATTCATTACATTGTGCTCACTAGAGTGCTAAGTTGCATTACTTTAGGCACTCAGTATGTGGAGTTAGCTTTGGTTGAGGTGACACGTTGAGTGTTGTTGGTGATGTTTAATTCTATTTTTTATTTACTTAGGTTGAGTTACAATACGTTTGGTTGAGATTATTTTTATTTTCATATGCTGTCATACTATAGTCTTCCTTGCGCAATTCCAAGTCACATCTTAAGGATTTTGGGGGGCCACTCTTCACAACACCTTTGAACTTATTATCAATTTCAGATCTTTGATGCCCTATTTGGCGAGGTCACTGAAGCAGGCAGGCTGGTCCAAATTGTAAATGAGTTTACAGCTACTGTTCAGGCCAGGATAGTGATGTGTGTTTTCAATATTATAATTCAGCAGCGGGTCACTAATGTTACATATGAACATGCCACTTGCGACCCAGTGTTACACTGTGTCCTCAAAGCCTTAATTCATTTGCCGTAAACCCAACATACATACTCCTGTGGTGAGGGGCACTACAAGGGGATGCTATTTTTGGATTGTTAAGCTTTCAGAAAGTGGCATTTTTGGGTCTCAAAGATGAATGGGGGAGAGCATGCTCTTCCTTTGCGTAGTACTGAGTCTTGCCCTGAACTTTTCTTACTTGTATCGAAGGATGTTTTTTCTTCCTGCTGCTCGTCGACCTCAACTTAAACGCTGTGATTCCCTTCAAACTTCAGTGCATAGCATCACACAATATTTTTTATTGTGGGCTTGATGTAAACATGGGGCTGCAGTCCGTTTTCCGTTCACTCAATCTATTCCATGCCATTTACTAAATCTGGTCCACAAAAGGTGATGCAGTGAGCAGGAGATGGGAGGTTAACGGAGCCTGCAAGGTGGACGTTTGTGGGGTGCTTTTTAGGGGGGGGGGTGGGGTGGCGAGTTATGAAAAGTGCAGTAGTACTTTGGCCTCAGGCACTCAGCAGTGCACACTAGCAAGTGCAGAAAGGGCTGCTGGCCTCAAAACAGCCAGGCCCTGTTTTATACTAGAGACTTATGGGTAGATTTAATACCCCTACCCTATAATCTACTAAGGATTTATAGGGTAGGTCACGCCGAATGTAAGTGCACCCTTTTATATCGTTTACCCTAATGCAGGCCCTATTATATACTAGGGACTTCTATTTAGGTTTAATACCCCTACCCTATAATCTACTAGGGATATCATTCCAAACACTAGCACCAAAACTAATATTACCGGTGTCAAAACTCTTATTTCCGTGGTCAATTTTCGCTTGGTGTGCTGTACTACTTTTTAACCTAATATAAACTAATTTTGACTTGTACTTATGTTTGTCTATTTACTTACATACTATTGCACAACCTAATTTGTAGTGTCGGTAAAGCTTGCCCTTTGTCCCGAATTTTTGTCCTGAATTTTGACCCTCCGTCCTGAATTCACACCCATGCCAGTTGGTCACCCTAGTCACAGAAGCAACATTTACAGTTCTATCTTCCAAAGCAGAGCCTCTCCTTCCAAAGAGTACGATTCCCCCACGGAGCGATGCACAGGTCCACCAAACGCGGCCATCCTTCAAATTAAAGATACCTTCTTCCAGTAGAGAAAGGGCGTCCTTTGTGTGATCTACAACCTCTATCGAGGAACACGATGTTCAATGCATGGAACCGTCTTCAATGGACAATGAAAGCTCCCCTTTCAATATAAAAGCCCATGGCTAAGATCACATTTCAATCAGTAAGACCTTGCTTTCAATAAACTAGCCCTTACGAACGATGCAACCTGCATTCTAGTGTCCAAGCTCTGATGTTTACAAGTTCAAAACTGTGTTTTCCAACTTTTGGGAGAGGAGAATGATAGCTTCAGCTGTCAAGAAGACACTTTCAACGAGAGCCCATAACATCAAAAAATAATTTCAGTGGCCTTAAAAACCCCAAAACACTTCACGAAATCCTGGCGACATTATCGCTTAGTTTGAACGCTTCTGGAGAGATTTTTCTTGGAGAAGGTACCAGCAGAGGGCACTAGAGACCATCGTATGTGAAATAACATTAATGAAAACCAGGACAGGCAAGATAGTCAGGAAAAAAATTCCCCAGCTCCTAAGAAGCGCCCCCTGACTGCCGGGACATTGCGTGTAAAGAAAAGGACCAGCGATTAATGCACAGAGCATTAGACGCGCCAACGCACAGCGGCACCTCGTGTCACACAATCACTCACAAGGTATAATTATTTTCACAGTTGGAAAGTCTTAAGTATCTTCCAGATGAAGATATGTGCGCAGTTACTGCCCTTTACCTCTTCCCCAAATGCTTTACCTGTGCCATGACGTCGTGTGACCAGATGTCCGACGCTAGGCTCATGGACGTTTTGCTCTCTGCTTCAGATGGCCTCAGTAATGTTGGGCCAAAGACTGTGGCCAGATTGTGGAGTGACATTTTGTTGATTGGTTCCTTGTCTGCGACCCTGGAGAAATGAAAATGGAACAAGAAATGAAACATTGAAAGAGGGAGAAGGAAAAATAAGGTGTCTCGGAGTGCGTTGCGATGAGCGAAGGAAAATAGAGAGAATCGAAGGAATTTGGGATGTAAAGTTAGAAAAATATTGTGTGCAAGAAAGAGGCATGCTGCAAAGGTTAAAGGGAAAAAGAGCACAGAGTGAGGTAAAACCAGGAAAGAGCTAAAGCACCACCAAGCCAGAACATCTGCGACTAGTTGTGCTTTTGCTTGTTGGGGGACGCACGGTGCGACAGCCCTTCTCCTGTACCTAAACTTCAGAGTGCAGAGTTGAACATAGGACTGCGGCACAGAACGCTCTCTTGAAAGCATGGCACCATGAGAGTAAGCTGTCAACTCATAGAAGTTTCCATTCGCGCAAGAGAATAGGCGTAAAAACAGGTATTTAGTCATGGCGAGCATTATGGAAAGCACCCCGTACTGGCAAGGAACATTTTAAGGGAGTGCCAATTTCATTTTCATGTCTCTGAAATATGTATTTCGTAATTGATTTAAAAATATATACAAAAATAGAGAACTCAAAGAAAACGACAAAACTTTTTTAAAAACTCCAAAGTCGTGGTGGGTCCTCCAAGGTCCATCAGAAAACACCACAAGGAACATCATTCTGGATCCATCGGATCACATTTCTGCACTGACATCCTCCTGGGCTTCATCGGCAGCTTCTGGAGCTCATGACATTGTGCATGGCCGTCTGAGCCATCTCAGCACGGGGGTTACATGACCGAAGGCCCCAACCACGTCACTGAAGGCACTGATCTCAGGTAGATCCTCTGCGCGGAGGCACCAAAGGCGAAACAAGCATGTGGACAGTTCCAATGGAGCCCAGCTTCTCGGCGACAGTGGAAGTGCGACAACCGCTGGCGAGCACGATGAAGGCTTCGCACTCATGGTAAAGCGGTCACAGCCACTCCTGAAGGAGCGCAGCTATGGTCTTTTTTAGCTGTTTCTGTAAAACCCTTATTCCAGGTATCCTCTCTGGATTGCCGGCCACTACTGGAGGCGAAGGCACCTTGCATCGTCTTCAGAAGAGGAAGGGTGGTCGTGCATAACCACTCTTGATAGAGATCTCCTTCTAGACCCCATTATCCATTGATGGTCCTTGAGTCCAGCCAGCACATTCATCCTCTCCTCCTTGACAGCTCTAGGCTTTGTCCTTGCAGTGCCTGCAACCAGTAGGGTCATGGGCAGCAGGGCCGGAGCAATACATACAGGGCAGTCAGCTCAGTATAAACACGTTGGAAAAGATCCCCACACAATTATACTGACAGGAAAAAACCCCAATGAATATTCAGAGGTGCTTGCCCTGCGGAGTGCAAACAAAAAATAAGAAAGACAGCCATCTTTGAGTGGCACATTGTGGTAACCACCTTCCACAGGCGATGAACGAATGAAATGGGCAGAGCCTAATTTATTTTAAGGCCATTGAAACACATTTTTTTAATTTACTCCCACAAATGTTCCTGGGGTTTTGCCAAGCGGTGTGGAAGCTATTTTAAGCACACAGGCCTGAAGAGGACTCCTGGATGAAGTGCTGTTTAGATGCAGCGATACAAAAAAACATTTTGGGAGGAATGACCTATTAAAGGATTTAAAGCGCACAAAAGAAACACCAGCCCTTAGACTTTGAAATGTAACTCTCTGCCATACACTCTCTGGGCTGGCACTGCCACGCCCCCATCAGCACCACTGGCATTAGTGGTGTCATTGACAAACGCAGGCACCTGCGGGAGGATGGCTGCTCTTCAAGGTGCCCAGTGAATCATCATCCAATGGAAGGTGGTGAATTTTCCCTCTGAGACCAAGCCCTCAGTCACTAAACTCAGAAGCCCCCTCAGTAGCCTGGGCCCGTGTTCTCCTTCAGGCCAGTGCATGACTGTCATCCGGTCACATGCTAACAGTTGCGATCAAGCCACTGAGATACCAAGTGCAGCACTCGTCACTCAGCCATGGAATCAGAAGCACACAAGACCTGCCCTGAGCGGCCATGGAGCAACGACTGGACATACAGTCCATTGCGCCTTGCGCGCCGCGAAGCACTGAGCTAGACTCACTGGTAAACTGACTATCCCGGAGTCACAGGGCAGCCACCATGACCACCAGTCGCGTGTGGGAAAGACAAACTATCCCTCGATCAGCGTCACTGGGGACTCCACAAGCAAAAGGCTTGCTGATGCGATCAGACACACCAGCCTGGAGGTGCAGCACACAGAGCACACACACAAAGAATGTCTGAAAGCATGACCCCTGCACTCCAAGGCCAGGGTCACACAAGCCTGAGGAGGAAGCCTCGCGAAGGATGGTGGGATACAGTGAGCTGCACTCATTCACAATAGCCCCAACACACACTGTTACCTTTTTAAGTGCTCCAACAGGAAGAGGAAGGTGATGAGGTTGGGGTCAGGCAGGGAGCGCAGAAGGTGCATCATACAGTTTTCTCTGGCAGCGGGATCCGACAGGGCTAAGGAGAAAAGGATACAGGGTTGGAAGACATTAGATCACTTAACAGGGGTCACTGAAGACACCGGCGAGATCAACACGCGGCTGAGGCAACGGAGCAGCGTGCACTGCTGGACACCAGAGAAGCCGGACTGCGAGGACAATGACGCACACTGGACACTGGCCGGTAAACAGCCATCATGAAATGTACCACAGACTGAGCTCATGCACACCTATAATTCTCTCCTGTATTCAACCGTGTTTATCCACTACTGATCCGGAGATGCGTGCCCACTGGGTATGCCACGCCCTGATGGCGTATGAAATCTAAACCATACTATGTGGGGCAACATTAATGCCCCCCAACCAGGCGCACAGCTATGAGGTTGAGGATACCGCATTTCTCCATCCATTATAATCCATTTAAATCCAAGTATTACATGTGCTCCATATCTGTATTCCACTTTGGTTATTGTAATCCCATTCAGTCCCCACATGGCAGGTCGTGCTATTCTCCAAAGTTTCTCAGACAGAGGCCCGGATGGGCACATCTCGAATGAGAAACTTTGGAAAATAGCACGACCTGCCACGTGTGGACTGAATGGGATTACAATAAACAAAGTGGAATACAGATATGGAGCACATGTAATACTTGGATTTAAATGGATTATAATGGATGGAGAAATGGGGTATTCTCAACCTAATGGCGGTGCGACTGGTTGGGGGGCATTACTGTTGCCCCACATAGTACGGTAAACACCCACACCACCGCTGAAACAGCGAGCACACGCCGCTCCAGGGCTCACAAGAAAGAAGCAAGGCCGGCGTTCCCGGCAGAGACCACATATCTGCGATTGGGATATATGCAGTTTGTAAGGTTTCCATTTACACAGTAGGCTTGAGTAGGTCCTTTGGTCCTTAAATCATGCCGGAGTGCGGAAGTCACCTCACGCGCACCGCGGATCCTCCGGTGCTAGAGTTTGCTCCTGCTAGGACATGCAAGCCGCGTGCCAGCAGGGAGTAAAGAAAGGATTCGAACCCGCAATGCAGCGGAGGCCCTTGCTACCGAGTAAAGGGGTCGCTAGCAATGAGCACATCTTCCGCCATGTTATAGGTCGCTTGCAAAGAATATTTTCAGGATATGGACATACAACACATTTACATAAATGTAATTTAATTAGAACTTATCTAAATAGTCAGTGATTATCATAAAACTATGGCATGAATCCGGCCCTCATGGACCTTTATGAAACCCCTCCAAAGGAGACATATGGCAAATGTAATATAACGTGTTAACAAGGTTTCCCATGATATTATTTACATCAGAAAAAAGCACAGTTAAAGTGACATGACAGTTCCAAATCAAAATGTGTAAAAACACCAATATTCGCCACTTATGGTCCTCTACATAAACCATATGGCACTTTTTTAGGTTTTTATTTTGGAAATATTGGGTCACTCTAACTGTGGTTCTTTTTTCAGTAAATTATTTAGTTTTTACCCCATGCGACTGTTACAGTGCTTGCACTGCCTGAACCCGAATTTTCTTACTGTGGTTTTAGCGCAAAGAGCATCAATCATTGGATGCAGGGACCATGGGCCATGCACCCTGCCCCTGCCTTGGCGGCTAGGGCTGGAGGTAGGGCCTGACCATAGGCCAACCCATGTGTCTTAGGGGTTTGTCAAAAGGACTGCCTTGCATCCAGACCCTAGCTAACTAACTACACAAGCGACCAGCCTTTGCGACGCAAGCCCTGTGGCCACGCATTACAGCCAACTGCTGGTTCATAGTTCCAGGCCCGCACCTTACTACGAGCCTGATGACGCAGTTGTTTTTAAGAAGCAAATTTCATAAACTCATGAATTCTGAAAAATAGCCCCTGTTTTCCAATACAAAGTGGTGATAGTGTGGTAGGGATTATTTTTCTCTAAAGGCTGCTTACTTTTCATGCTCTTTATCACCAAATCAAAGCTGTGGAAAAATTAAACTCTGACAGACATTTGCAAATTTTGTGTCTACCAAGTCAACTGACTTCATTTACAATTAAGTCAAGCCCAGCTGATACCATGTTCAAATGCACTTATGTTCAAAACTGCTACATGGATTGTGACCAAACCATATCTAAATGACGTCCTCATGTCATGTCAAGTTTGTTGTACATCCATACCGCAGTGTTGCTTTACTGTTAAAGAAAGCAACATTTCCTATTGGAGTTCAAATAGGAAATGCATTGTGCATGATAACCACCTCCTTGCATTTAGGTCCCCTTGTTAATGGAATGCTTACAAGTTGGAATGTCGAACCATAACCGATTATGCTGGAGGGGAGACCCCACTGTTATGTAGATTCACCAAATGGTGGGAAAATTATTATTAAACAAGTTACTTACCTTTGGTAAAGTTCTTTCTGGTGGATACTCTAGCGAACTCTACTGAAATAATAGGTCATGTTCACATGTCAGCAAACGTTGATGTCTCATCAATGGTGAATCCCAAGAAGCCAGTTGATGCCGCTTCAGGTTTCAGACTGCTAGTACTGATGACTGTGGACGGCAGCAAGGCTCGGTGGGAGACAACCAGGGTGCCAAGCCCCTTTATGCAGGTCCCAGGAAGGATGCCTTTGGACAAATCAGTAGCCCCGTCACTCCCCACCTCAGCGCTTGGTAACAGGAGAGGCCCAGCATGACAACTGAAGACAGCAGTGGTCGTTCACTCCCTTGTACCACTCCTTTTAGGAGCGGGCCCCTTCAGAAGCTCGGGTTGGTTTCTATAATGAACCGTGGTCCACACTGGGCAGGAAGAGACTGCCTTCTCAAGGCTGCTTCTCTCTGAAGTTCGAGCAACGTGTGCACCTGGAACTTTTCTTTAGTGAGGTTCTTCCCGCAGGCCTACAATGAATAACCTCATGCAGCACTGCTTCTACCATGCACCAGACCTTCTGCACACCTGAGGAACGTGCACTGAGAGATATGAAGGTGTGTATGCTCGAGAGCAATTACAGACCTAGCCTGCCTTGTTCTCAATCTGGCCTAGAGCACTTTTACCAGGTTTACTACATTAAAAGTGAGGTGACAGATCTCTTTAAGTAAGTTCATCCACAGGAACAGGCTGCCTCTGTGAAGGTTCTGTTCGTTCAGCCCTCATGAATAGTTTCAGCAGTGAAAGCTGTAGGGGATGCCACTACTTCGGCCACGTTACATGGTATTACCATGGTAGAGACCACTGGACCCTGAGCCTGGTTCGATAGATCTGGTCTGAAGAGGATGATAACAAACCTTCTCCAAAGGTAAAATAGTTCATTTCAGGTCTGAGGACATGATGGTGTGGATGGGTCTCAAGACTTATTTTGGAGTCATTTTCCATTAGGATCTCCAGAAAAGGCCAGAATCCATGAGCAGCCTTATATGATTGGAGTTTCCTTGGAGGTCTTGCGAAAGGATCATTTCTTTAAAGTGAGCAATGCAAGACTGAACACTCCATATAGGCCTCTGAAAGAGGATATATTTCCTGTAGCTTCCACCAAATTCTGATCAGCAATTTCGTATTTATCTACTGAGCTAGCAGCTTCCCTAGAAACATTACTTCATTTGTTTCAGACTGGTGCAAAGTCCATTCTGGTTTGCAAAATCATAAAAAATGAAATGGCCCATCGTACTCTCTTAGTGACCTTCCCCTAGAGAAGGACCAGCTTCAAGACATCAAAAATCACAAATCGAATGCTTCAGTATTGCACACGTGAGCTCTTTGCTACATTGGCACAGCTAGTGGTATTGAACCAAGTATAGATGTGCCCGCTCATATTATTGGTCCTCCGAGATGAATGAAATGGCTTTTATATAGCGCATGGCTACACGGGAGCATCCCAGCGCTGAAGCAGAAACTAGAGAGGACAGACACCCTAAGGAAAAAGCCAGTTTTTTAGCTGTGTCCGGAAGGTAAGATGGTTGCATTCCCTACGAAGATACAGTGGTAGGGTGTTCCAGACTCTGGCGGCATTATATGACAAAGGCTGGCCGCCACTTCTGTTCTTCTTAATGCTGGGGACCACTGCTAGATGGAGCTCATCTGAGCGGAGTCTTCTGTTCGCCCTATAGGGGCGGATCATGCTTTATTGATAGCTGGTCCACTCCCTTCGAGAGACTTATGGACAACGCAGAGGGCCTTAAAGTTGATTCTCTCCTGCACTGGGAGCCAGTGGAGGGAGCATAGCACGGGCCTTGCTGAACGACGATTGGGGGTCCCCGTAAGCCGTCTTGCTGCACAATTTTGTACAATCTGCAGTTCATGACCACTGAGTTTGGGGCACCTAGATATAGGGCGTTGCCATAATCTATCCTTGAAATGATTACTGCCTGGATCAGCAATTTTTTGGCTTGAAAGGGAAGAAGGGGAAGCACTTTGCGAATCATTTTAAGCAAGCCATAACATGGAGAGCAGTCTTCCTGGCCTGGGTTTTAAAGGTGAGGTCTTGATCTAGCCAAATGCCCAGACTTTTTATCTCGGTTTTGGGGCTAGTACCAGGCCCATACCAGGCCCATACAAGCTGGCCACATAGTACTTGCTTTAAAACTTAGAGGGTTGCCGAGAATCATAAACTGTTTTTCGCCATTACGTTTTAGATGAGACAGACTCATCCATTTGGCAACTTCCTCTAGACAGGAGTGGTGGTCATTGGATGTCTGGTCCGCATAGTTCAATGCTACAACCAGCTGTGTGTTGGCGGCGTACGTGTCAATATGGATCCCGGAGGGGGATACAACATCCGCCAACGGGCCCATATAGACATTAAAAAGAGTGGGGCTAAAGGATGAACCCTGAGGAACTCCACACTGTAAGGGGATAGTTTTTGAGATGGTGTCACCTTCAAAGACCTGGAAGAACCTTTCTTCTAGAAAAGATTGCAGCCATAGTAAGGCTGTGCCAATCACACCTACGGTCCTGAAACGGTGAACCAAAATTCGATGGTTCACCGTGTCGAAGGCCGCGCTCAAGTCAAGGAGGATTATGGCTGACTATCCTCCTGAATCAAGAATCTTTCTCTATTCTTCCACGACCGCTAACAAGGTGGTGTCAGTGCCTTGGCGAGGGCGAAAGCCCGTTTGAGAGGGTGGAGCAGACCATGGGACTCGAGGAACGCAGAGAGCGAGTGGTTTTCCGCAATCTTACTGATTCCAGGAAGAAGCGAGGTAGGGCGATAGTTGCCCAAGTTGGCCGCGTCCAAATTGTTTTTTTTAAGCAGCGCTTTTACCATTGCCCTTTTCCACTCGAGAGGGACCATACCCGTGGTAAATGAGGCATTAATCAGGCAAGTGATAGTCGGGGCAACTGTTGATGCCCCAAGTTTCAAGATGTTAGGCGGTGCAGGATCCACTTTTGACAGATGACAGGATGGCTAGAAGTGATTCCTGAGTAAGCGGAGGGTAGGTCTCCAAATAATGTTCGGTTTTATGCCGACCAGAATCCATATGCTCGATTATAATATCACTGTCTTTTTGGGGAATATGCTTAAGGATATTTTGTACTTTGGTAGAGAAATATTCTGCATGTTCATTGCAGCGGTGGCCCAAGGAGTCTGGAACCACCGGCGGGGCAGGAACTTTGAGTAACTTTTTAGCAATGAGGAAGGTTTCTCTAGGGGAATTAGCAGCTAGCGAGATCTTTTCCTCGTAGTAGGAGGCCAGGGCTTTTTTTGATTTCTGCCTTGTATGTTCTAATGGCCGCCCTGTATTCCAATTTCTTATTGGGGGAAAAATCTTTCCTTCAGATCCTTTCCAATTTTTTACAATGCTGTCTTAGGATACATAATTTGGGGGAACACCAGGCGAACTAGTTAGGTCCAGCTTTCTTCTGGATTGATTTCTTTGGGAGCACCAAATTGGGTGATCCAGCAATCCAGTTGACAAAGCTTCTATTAGCTGCAACTGGATTAGACTCAGGGTCCGGCTTGGTCTTTTCAAGTTCTTCAGTCCACCTCTCCAGGGGGATTTTTGGGCCAAGGCCGAATTTGGGTTTGTGATGCAGTGATCAGTGGGGACCAAAGGAAGTGGATCAGAAAATGGTCCTACCACGGGAGGGGTTAGGATCTTTCCCCTTTAGGTCTCCCAAATAGAATAAAAAAAGGGTCAAGGAGGTGCCCTTTAACATGGGTTGCTTGCGGGACCTTCTGTAGCAGTTGATAGGCCATGAGGTCTTGGCTACTTTGGTTGCAGTCAGTGCTGAGGGATCATCAACATGCAGATTAAAATCTCCTAGGAGAGTAAAATTAGCAGCAGCACTAGCGAGATTGACAACTGTTTCTAACAAAGATTTACAATATTGGCCCATCATTCCAGGTGGGCGACAGATAAGAATACCTAAGAGTCAGAGGGTGGGGGTGAATTCCATTGAAAAATGGGTATTCTCGCAGTCTAATAACCAGGTTTCTGTGAGATACAGAACTTCTGGGTCTGAATCTTTTAAGAACATTGAGATCTCTGCTGTATGTTTGGGCAGAGATCTGCAGTTAAGTAAAAATAAGTTATATAGTTTCCCGGGGGGTGAGGGAGGGACAGCGAGTGAAGACAACTCGAACCGACAATGTAAACACCTGTCATGAAGCCTCTCGCACGAGATTGAATGGGCACATTTTGGCCCTGGGATTCTGTTTAAGCTGCAAACTAGTGTAGTTGTAATACGCTGGGGGAGGAAAGACAGGGGCACGGACGGGTGCAGATGGGCTTGCCTTTGGTGCAACTTTGGCGCGCCCACTGCGCGCGTCCACTGCACGGTCGCGTCATCTGGCGTCTTGATTGCGTCAGCCGTGCGTCGGGTTCCAGCTACTAGAGCGCTAACCCGGTGCCTGTAAGAGTGTATACGGAAGAAAAAGGATGCCCTACTACCCCTGAGCTTTAGACAGCTCACCCAGTGACCAATAGAATAAAATCAATAGCAGCAGTTATTTTTAAAACCTAATAGTAGCAAACAGGTAAAAACACTCCGGCTTTCGCGAGGGTTCTAATGCCTCTAGTACTGGTGAAGTGCTGAGGTGCAAGAAAAACTACTTTACAAGCCCTGTGGTAAGGAGGACGTGCACTTGCACAACTTCTAAGAGTCCTTCTCTTCAAATATTTTCTTCGGCTAAGTTCTCTGGAAACGTACAGTGCCACTAACTGTGATGGACACATACTCTACTTCAAGGAGCTAGGAAAGGTAGCTGATTCTATAGGACACAGCTTCTCTCGCATGGACCAGATCACACCGCCCTTTGACTCACAATGGGCAAATGATCCTTATTTTCACTACACAAGCACCAATTCACTCCTCTCGGGAAGAGACAGTGGCACGCTACAGCATGACTTCAGCTTCCAGGCAGGGCAAGGCTGCCATGTGATGCCCTAGAGCGGTTACGCAGCTCGCCGCTGGTAAGTTGTAGGGGTTGAGATAGAGGGAGACTCTTCTCTGTACAATGGGAGCGGTAAGTCACACAGTCTTTGTGAAGGCGTTAGAGCGGTGTAGAGGAATCTTGAAATGTGCTCCATTGCAAGGACTCCTTTCCTCCTAGATCGCCTCAAGGACAAAAGGCTGAGACAGAGGGGTCTTCCAGCTGAAATCCTAACTTCCTTAATCCGAGACAAACATTTCCTGCTAAAGTGTGGGGCATTGTGCTCAAGGGTGAAGGGAATGTGCCTAGTGAAGGTATCCGCACGTCGCTCTCGCCACTCAAATGTGGAAGCCAGCCGAGAAGAAACTGTACAATATTTGTTTTCTTCACTTGGCGAATATTTTCTACAGATGGCCACCGGAAAAACATGAATGAGTCCAAGAACATATATTACATTACATAATTGGCCAGCAACAGAGCCCAGAAATACTCGCTTAGTTAAAGAGATAGACGACAAAGGAAACACGCATATTCCATAGGTAAGCAGACATCTGCTGGAAGGCACAGCAGCACAAGCTGTAATGCCCACTGCTGAGCAGGACAATATGCTGCAGCATAAAAGGACGTGTTGATCAAGGGGCACAGATCTGTAACCTCATGGTCTACTGACCGAGCGACCTTGCGCCCGCTAGTATCACGTCATACCGTACTGTGACTCTAATCACCCAAGCTGCTGATCAAAGGCACATCTGCTAGATGACATCAAGACACACACATGGATTCTGTAACAACCACAAGACTTTAGGGAAACAACTAGCAGAAGGCACATGGACAGTCAGAGTGCAACGAGACCTCTGGTTGGAGTACCGAGGCACTACTCTAAGGTCAGGAGATCACGTTTAAGCGAAGTCAGATAATGCAAACTATGGTGCACTGTATCAGCGTTCTCTAAGTCAATCTGAATTAATTCCTGTGTCTACAGATAATGAACATGAATGTACAGTATTGTCTGTGTAACGTCTATTACAGAGATTAGACAGTAGTTAGTCTGCTTCTAAGCACTCTCACTTTTCACTGTAAAGAGCTGGAGGCACAGAGAAGGAAGGTGTCCTGATTCACACTTGCTACAAATGGTCTGAAGGGAATTCTTAGAAATGGCGGATCAACTACAAACATACAGTCCTTCGCCCCCAACTCATCCTCCTTATATACCGCTGACCAGTTACCTCATGGCGCTCAGAGCATTACGCGCCTGGTATCTAATGTCTAAGAAATCCAAAATAATGTATTAGAATACGCAGAGGTCGATGATGCAACCACAGCTCTTCCTGAAACTGCACCGCCTGGTTCAGGTTCAAGGTCACAGGTGTTACCCATTCATTCCAGGGCACAGCTCAAGCCTGCTGTCTCAGCAGCTAAACCTGCAGCGGGTGGCGTCAGCCATCTCGGATCTATGCTGATTCTGTCGCTTCGGATGTCATCGGTTGCAGGAGGGCGGCAGCTCTGGAGCATCTGCGTTTCCAGGAGCCTAAGACTTCACTCAGCAGAAAACTCACCGGCAAGGCCACGCTGAGGCAGCCAATTTATCGGTCAGGCGGTCGCGGTGGGGAATGGGGTGTGAGCGGCAAAGGGTCGTGGAAGGGAACACTGAGGGCGAGGAGGATGCAAAGAAAAGGAGATAGTAGGCACAAGAGGGGACTGGAATGGAGAATCGGGGGGCAGGGGGATAGGTAAGAGAAGAAGGGAAGGCGGAGCCGGAGAAGAGCGAACAATGGATGGGGAGACAAGTGAACCGTGGGTAGGGAGAAAAGGGAGCTGGCAGAGGGGAGAACAGAGAAAGATGGAGTTGGCAAAGAAGAGATAGAATATGGAAACAGAAGAAGATATAGGATGGAAAGATGGATGGGTAGGAGAGGCCTGTGAATGGGGAGAAGTGGGCTTTGTGCGTGGGTAGAAGTGGGCCTTGTGCGTGGGTAGGAGAGGGCACTGTCGCTGGGAAGAGACGGAAAGCAAAGAAGCGGAGGGCAAGGTACAAAGGGCGACGGGCACGACGAGCTGAATGGGACATGCAGAAGAAGAGGTGAAGGTAGAGAAGTAGGAGGGAAGGTAGAGGGGAGAAGCATGGGAGAGGATTAGGGAAGGCACAGAGTTGTAGGAGTGAGGAGGTTAGAAATGCCAGAGATGAGAGGAAGCTGAAGGACGACGAATGGAAAGGGGGGGCCCTTGGCCCCTCCGCCTGCATGGCAGTGCGGCGACCTCCCCCGGACTTCTCGGTGGTGGGGCGTGTTCACTGGGGGCGCGCCCTACCACCGATTGGCTGCCTACGTGACCCGGATGACGTTAATCGACATCCGGGTCGGAGGGGAGAGGGGGGGGGGGCCTCTGGGGGGTTAAAGCGGCGGGGAGCGCCCAGGTGACCCCCTTGTTCCCTGGACACTCCCCCACATCGGACGTGCCCTGGCGCGCAGGGCGGTAAATTTTGTTCCTCGCGCCCCCACCAGGAACGCACCCGGGCCAGCGGCGGCCCGTAACTTGTTTTCCTTTATTTTCCCGCTGCAGGTTACACGAGGAGGCGACATGCGGTTTCAGCGGAGGAGTCTACTGCGGCTGGAAACTTGTGCCGGAAGACCGAGGACCGACGAGGCGACCTGCGGTTCGTTGCCTTGGTTGGGGGCTAATCGGCAGAGTGGAGCGGGTCGGCGGTGACCAGTGCGGGAGCAGCGTAGGAGTCTACTGCGGGGCAGCTGGAAACGTGTAAGCGCAGGCCGGCTTAAGGAGAGTAGGTTGCTGTGGCAGGATGAGCTGTGTGTGTGGGGATCGGTGTGTAAAGCGCCCAATATCTATGTCTCCGTTACATACTGGTGAGCGTTCAGCCCTGCACACCCCCCCCCCTTTTTTCCCGCCCCCCTCTTCTAACCGAGCCTGTGTATTTAGGGTGCAAAGGGGAACCAGCGAAGCGAGGCTTGCCCTCGCCCTTTCGTTATTAACGAGGTACTACGGTATTTTGCAGCGGCAGGCGTCCCACGTCCTGTAATTTTTCGAGCAAATCACTGCACCACCCGTGCCTGAATGTGTATTGTAAATCCTGTGCTCCAATACCTCGGGGCGAGTTCGCGCTATATAAATATGCAACATTTTATAAATAGTTTGGTCAATTGTACAGGGTTAAGGGTGAGTTTGTATGACCTGCACTTCTCTCACCTTGAGGAGGGACCCTGTTATTTCGCTTGGTGTTTGATTTGACCCTATGCTTGGGTCGCGCAGAGTCAGAGTGTCATAAGTTGGCAAAATTTTGACCTGCGTTTTGGAAGCTAAGCAGAGGGGGTTTGTTTGACGGCGCAGTGGAGAGGTTTTCGTAGGTGAAGCAGACAGAGCAGTTTGCTCATTTGACTTGGCTGCGCAAGGCTGAATAGAATAGTTTTTCCCTAATTTATATTGGGTATTGGGACTTGGCTCATCGTTTTGTTGGCCTACATGGAGGGATTACGGTGTTTTCGGTATTAATTAATCGTTTCAACGTTGGCTTGGCACGTCTTGTCCAATCGTGTGTTTTGGCCATGTTTGGTGAGTTGCCCGAGTAGAGAGATTAGGCATTTTTAGTTTACGGTTGTTCTATGGCTTTGGCCATCTAGCAACATTGTCGGTTAAACTATTCCTACTGTGATTTGAAAACAGACATGTGAGCCGGGTGTTTCGCACGCATACACACTGTCGTCTTTGTGACGCGCTGAGACTTTCCTTTCAGGTGTTTGTTTCCATGGGTCACGGGGAGCTGCTGTGGGATGCCTTGCAGCAGAGTCATGGCATGAGCCACTAGTGGCACGTCAATACGAGGTGCCTCCATCTTAACTTTTGTAACCGTGGAAGTGTCAAAAGGTTCTCAGATCCTTATGCGCTGAACGCATGTAACGTGTGGAGAAAATGGATTAAGAGGCGCTGCGCATCCATTCTATGACGACAGTTTACAGTGTTAAGCATGTTGTTTTTTTTTGTGAAGTCAGCTTTCTAGTGCGCAAGATGTTCACGCTTGGTATTTATTTTGTGCATATACTGGAATGGAGCAATACATCTGACATTCCTATAGTCCTTGCATTTCAGGGTCTCCTAGAAAGGGTTAGAACACAGTGATTTAACGGTGTGCGCTAGTGTATTCGAGAGAATTTTGAGGCCAACGCGGTAGGCAGCTGGAGCGTGGGTTGTTCAGTGGTAAAGTCACTGTCCCATTGATTCTGGTTCAGGTAGTTCTCTTCGCATGTCCTGGAGCAGCAATGTAAGGCTGGTATTTAATTTCATGATGGTAAAATTGGTGCTTCGTGTTTGCCATCCGTGTTGGTGTCGGGGTTACGAGGCATAAGTGGGTCATGGGGACAATATCACATACAGAAAATGTGCCGAGGGTTTTTTTTTTTTTTTCGAACTTCACCTTAGCGTAGCGCAGCTCGCCGTGTGTGGGCCACCATTTAAACTGCATGGCAAGGTGGCAACAATAATAGGCTATGCCCTGCAAAGGCAACAGAGCATGCACTAGGCGACAAAGCCCCGTATATATGAATTGCGTCCGGAAAGGGGAGAGGAGGTGGTGTGAGGGCTAGAGTTGCCGAGTTTGGGGGTTTTCAAATCAGGGATCGCGCCTCGGGGTCGCGTACATAACTTGTGCGTATGGACAAATCTCCCCACGCGTAACGGGGGCTCTTGCATTACGAGAGTTCGTGAATGAGTCCTTGTGTAATGTAACGGGTGCTCATGTACAGCTTCCCAATACCTGCGGGGCAATTGTGCGCTTTAACACATTTGAACTTGAATCCTATCCTTCCATGCCTTACACAAGTTCGCATAGGCTGGAGAAACGGTCAGGGGTTATGTTCCCTTGCGGAGCACAATTATGTTACTCGGATGTTGAAGTGCTGTCGTGCTAACAACCCGCCTTTTGTACATCAACTGTTGCAGAGTGTACCATGTTGTGCTATGTTAGGCAACAGGCGCTAGCATAGGCGGTCTTCATTTAAAGCGTGGGCGATGCTCCTCGAGTATTGCTCATGCTGGCACTCTCCTTTGGGTGAGTCCGATGTTAACACAAGGGATGCGGCCAGTGCTATACAGGGCACTCCCAAGTGTAGTCCCTGTGGGAGGGCAGGTGTTGTGCGGCTAAGGGTCTTTACATTTAATGTCCGATTTCTATAGGGGACGTTTTCTGAGTCCGACTAACAATTGCGGGCGATGCCCGTGGCGAAGGTTCCTGGATTGTGTAGGTCTCACCTACAGGTGAGCACAGTTGAGGAAGGCGGCTGCTGTTGACCGCCGTTTGTTGGTTTACAACATCACCAGGCTTCGGGTCACTGGGGAACACATATGGGTGATATATGCTAGTCAGTAATCAGTCAGCATTTGCTTTTGGGGGCTAATCCAGGCAGTTTGGAGATTCTTTAGATGGCGGGAGCCAATGCCTTGGCCTGCAGGTCAAATCCATTAGGTAACATTGTAATAAGCAGCGTTAAGGGGATTAGCTATAGATAAGGGAAAATAAAGTGGGCAGGAATAGGAAATGTAGAATAGGAGTTGGTGTTTTGTTCCTGCAAAGCGGGTCAATATTGCTTAGGACGGCGTCCTAGGGGGGAGGTACCAGGTCTATTGAGGAATATCGTTAAGAATACAAGAGGTGTGGGCCATGGCATGTAAGCCAAGTACACATGATGGGCCCGTACCACCAGCATTGCCACCCGCCGGGGTGGCCCACCTTTTTGTTAACACGGTGTGTCAGACATATCATTGTAGGATCTGCTCAAAACAGTTGGTAATTTGCCAGGTTGGAGCAAGCCTTCGCCCCGTTACATATGAAGTACCTTTATGGTAGGTTACTGGGTTGCACAGTGTGTTACAATTTTTTAGTTGGCAAGCGAGGCTCAGCGTATTACCTAATGTCTTGTCTTTAAAATGATTATGGGGTGGGGCCCATTAGGCACTGGCTGGGGGTTAGGGTCATTTAGGTGAATTTGAACAGGTATAGGCCTTGTCGTCACATCGGCAAGGGTATCCATATGTGCAGTGAGGGGGTGCGTAGGAAGGTGGGGTAAGGAAGCCCTAGGCGCTATGTGCAGGGGAAGTAGCTGCAGGAGGGCGTTCAGTCACACGGCGCCTTTGCGCCAGTCCAATTATACATGTAGGGACTGGGGTCCGATGTCTGCTCTGTGTCTGTACACTAGTATCCAGGGAGCACATTTGTGCACAATGATGTATGGTATCACACGGGATTTCTGCATTTCTGGGGCTTGTGTACTTCTTATTGTACGTCGTATGGCAGCACAGGATACCGTCGCTCCCCCAGTACGTTACACGGCGTCATTATATGCCTGGGGTGTGTCATGTTGTATTTATGCACCATTGCCCAGCCACTCCCACAGTGTAATGTAAGTGTGGGTCAAGTATCTTTGGCACGTTTAAAGCCTGTGGGGAGTAGGGGAAAAAGGGGGGAGAGTACAGTCTCGCGGAATAGCAAGGCAGTCAAACATCGTTGTTGGGCACCTCTCGGTGTAAGGCACTAATCATTTGTCTTTGATTTTCGTTTGTTTACCTGGATCAACGCCTGGTGCCTGGAAGCGCTACGTGCCGCTATGACTGCAAAAGTGGACAATCAAGGGGACCGGTGGATCCGGAATGTGAGGGGCAAGCGGCGCCGTCAAGTTGGATGGGTGATCAACCCAGTGGTCAAGTGGTGCCAGCCTGGATGGTGCTTCATAACGGACTGTATAGCTGTCATGCGTTTGTGGTAACCATTAGTGGTAAGTCGGCAGTACGTCTGCCTGGCAGGTTTATACCTGCAGATCTGCTGATGCATTCTAGTGAGAGGGTATGGTTGTCACCATTTAATCTTGCCACACGAGTTCTGACGGCAGGGCGCCGCTTTGTAAGTATATACCTTTACCAATGGTAAAAAAAACACGAGTATCAGGGGCAGAGGTGACACAACTCCTGTGTCATGGAACGGTTAACTGCCATTACGGCGCATGCACGCGGGCGCCTATCGATGCGGACATGGAGTAGAGTCTGGATGCTCCGTGTAGGGGGATAGGCAGGCACGGGGCCTATCCCAGAACCTTGGGCTTGGATGCAGATAGTTCACGGTTTAGGGGGTCCTAAATGGGAGGTTCACTCCCTATGATAAATCCAGCACCGTAGCTTTATTGTCCTGCTAATGGGAGTGCCCGGGTGTTGAATTATTCCTCAACGCACCTTGTAATTACATTAGTCACTGGGTGGGTTGGGAGGCTCCGGAGTAGGGGCAGCAGCCAACACCGAACATAGCTTAGAGCATATTGGTTCAGTTTCAGCAGTACATGAGGCCCTGGGGGATGCTCATGGGAATTATCTGGGACCCTGGGGGCACTATTCTGGGTTGTATCACAAATTGTACAATTACATTGGGAATGAGTACCGGGTTATGTGAGTGGCTGGTCAACTGTGTAGGTTTAGAGCAGGGTGCTAATAATACTAGGGGTTTGGGTTCCAACGTGGTACATCACGATGCGTCAATCAAGACCATTTTTGAGGCTCCTTGACGGTATGTCGTTTTTGTCAGATTCAGTCAGCTCTGGGATTTTTTGTGTTGCCCCACACTGGGTGGGGGGTTGCGTACTCTACCCACTGGGTAGAACGGGGGGAATACTTCGCTTGGGGTTGGGAATGCGACATGACTATGCCGAGGTACACTTCGGCATGGAGTGCAGCGATTCCAGTAGGGAGGAGGCTGGCTAGCGTTTTTACACCGGCAGACTAGACAGACAGAGCTGAGAACAGGGTGGTTTTTTCAAGTATAGGTCCTTGGCCTCAGTCAGTTTCGGGGTTTTCTTTAGGACTGATATTCTGAGGAGATACAGTCCTTCGCCGCAATAGTTCCTATAGTTAGTAGAGGAATGGCTTGTTACCACTAGGCAGAAGGGTCTTGCGGGAGGAGGTAATCTTCGAGGTTGGCCGGTTAGCACAGGGGTAACAGGGCTGCAGCATAGTCTGGTCACAGGGGGTGTCAGGGCGAATTGTGCTTTATAGAAGTCGTGGTTCACTCGACTAGGGTGGGTGATGACATAGTGTTGAGAAATTTCATAGGTGTGGTCAGGGAATTGAGGCAGGGGCATGACCTTTCTAAGTTGTAGGATTGGGGGGGGGAGGCCAGATCGTCGGTTAACAATACTGGCCTGTGGCGGTAAGGTCATGACCGGTGAGCAACTATTTGAAGGTCTGAGGGGGCGGGCATCATCCTACGGAGGTGCCCGCCCAGGGGGAGGGGCCATTGGCTCCTCCTAGAACTTCAGGGGCAAGGTAACTGGTGCTTCAAAGGGGCGCGGGTTGGGGAGTCACGCTTTCCTTAGGCTGGTAGCCACCCCGCGCGCGCATACTCATGACGTCACCGGATGGCGCAGAGTAAGGGCCCTCCTTCAGTGGGTAAATGGAGTTCACGGCGTGGACCGGGTAATTACCGGGCCCGGCTGCGCATGCGCACACCTGTAGGGGAGGCGCAGCTAGTAGGACCTGACACCGGTTAGCGACCTTGCCATATGGCCCAGAAATGTTAGTATACAAAAATGCAGAGGAGGATGTTAGACTCGGTTAGGAAACAATCTGTATTAGAGTCTTTGTTAAGGATAGTCACTCACACCTGTTGACAATAATGGATCTAATGTCCTGCTGAATTTTTGTATAATTGTTTATCATGCAAATTTAAAATTTATTGTTTTTGTACTTAATAAATACGGCCGGGGGGTCTCTCGACCTCCCGCCTTCCAAAAGATACCACGTCTAGGGTGCTGTGTCCGGGGGTGGTGTGGACATAGGGGGAGGGCGGTAGCCAGTCACTGACCATGTGTAGGACGCTGGGAAGAGCGGAAGCTGGAGAAGGGCCAGAGGTGGAACACCCCCTGAGGGGAGTGAAGCAGGCCTCTCCACTAAGAGGAAGGGAAGGGTGGACAGCCCTGGAGGGAAAAGGTCGACGAGGGAAGCTGGGTGTGTGGAAGTTGCAGGTCAGACGAAAGGAAGAGGGGAAGAGAAGATTAAGGTGGAAGGAAATTAAATTTGAATACAAAGTTAAATAGGGATGAAACTGTGGTGAGCACGAGTAAAAAATGAAAAAACACATTTGGTCGAGAGGAAATAATAGTATCTGGCGGGGAAATGGGTGGGTGACAGGAAAAGAAGGCTAGCGTGAAAGAGGAATGCGGGTGAAACTGAACGCAGAGAGGCGCAGGTTTATGTTGGGTTTAGCCATATCAAAGGTAATAGGGAATGTTGGTGAGAAAATTGATGGGGTGAATAAAGTGGACGATATGAAGGTGAAATGGGGAGAGAAGGGTGGTGGGGAAGAGAAAGCGGCTATGGGTAAAACAAAGAATGGCGGATCGGGCAGAGATTGCAGTTTCAATGGGATGCATGAGAATAGAATGTCATAATGGGGAGTTCTGCAGACAGGAGGCGGATCTAGGAAATGAAAAGACCTATAGATGTTGGCTGGAGATGGGACATTATTGAAGAGAAGAGTATAAGAATGGTTGCACATGGCAGGAGAATATGCAGAACAATGGCCTAATGGGTGAAAATGAAATATTGATTTACAAGAAGGAAAACTGAAAGAGTTAGAAGCGAAGGTAGACTCGTTCACTATGGGTGTCATGGAGTAACAAATTACACCACCTGGAGAAAAATATTGAAACAGACATTTCTGGTTGAATGTCACCCTCGTCCCGGTCTTCTTAACGAACCCACCCACCACAAGCCCTCTAACCACCAACAAATTCCCATGATTGATGTGTGCAATATGAACCATCAGAACCACAGAAACATGCTTTGACTGCAGCACCTATATTCAGAAGCCACTCCTACAGCCCTGGTGGGATGCAGACCAGGTTTCCTAGCCAGCACATTCACCATAGATGCTCTACAGCTCGGTATGTGAGCGAATAAACCACTAATCCAGAAGGCGATTTGGTCATCTGAATTATTACTATATATTTTGACAATGGGCAGAGGAAGAGCCGGAAAGAGAAAAATCCCTTGCAGATCACGAGGGGAGGGGACATAACAGACTTACCTATCCCTTGCATGAAGGCACCATACAGCCGGTCCGTGAGGAGTGGCTCGGGGAGCTCTCGAAAGTAGAGTTTCAGCGTTCCAGCAATAGCATTGATGTCCATGTCGCTTAGCATCACCAGGATATCTTTGTTATCTACGTATGTTATAAATAGAACAGTGTTTACATCCAGCAAAGCACAATTGCATTAAGCAGAACAAACTGAAGAGGTCAGTGGAAGTCCCTCATGTGGATTTGACTGTCCTAGGACAGTACAAATAAATTATGAGGGATGATGACAAAACGGCTACAACATTAAGAATAGGATGTGTGTGGGGTGCTCTCCAGCCAGACTTCCCTACAATTCGGTATGATACATGCAAACATATGTGAACAACAATGCTCTCATATATATGTGCTGCGCTCCAAGCAAAGCTTACGATGGAATTATCACGCTGGAGAAGCCTCGTTGCACCTAGAGACAAGTCATGGGCGCGCTTATTCGCCTTCCTTTCAGAGCAAACCCAGGGCGATGAAAAGCAGGTGCCTTTTTAAAAACATAGCAGCTGAGCACTTGTGAGGTCAGAGAGCAGCTTGCCAAGTCCATTTGAAGCAATCTCTGAGCAGTATTATAAACGAACATCGCTGCCTTCGCAGAAAGCAGGATGTTTAAGGTTTGAAGCACAGGGTTCCGGCCAAATGTGAGGCTTGTGTCCTTTAAACATCCTCAGGAGAGCCACCTTCTCAGCTCTGTCTGCAGCCAACCCTCCCCACTTGTCTAACTCCATCACTTCCTTTCTAAACCGAGTCTCACTTTGGTATGACCGAGCAGCGTCACGTGAGTTATCCCATTGGAAGTGTGAGCTAAGAAGAGGGCACCCCTGACAAATACTGAAAAAACGACATCAAAAGAGCCGCCAATCGAACTATGGAACTGCTGTGCCGGAGCCTGAGGTTACTGCCCCGAAAGAGGAGGGAAGCATCCTCACCAACTCAAAGCCTTGCACCCCTCACCCCAATCAAATTGGGGAAATAAATCATATATTACACTCCTAGACTCCCTAGAAGTAATACAGCTCCCCTTTTTCCATGTCCTCCTTGCTATAGCATCTACAATGATCCCCTCCATGGACCAGCGCTGCCTTGCCTCCCGAATCCTGCCTAAATAGGTTGGTTTGCTCCACTTCCGTCCCTTTGTTAAGGAGTTTATTTTGTTGTCACTGCTCAAGCTTTGAATGAGTGTTTTCAATGATGTCAAAGAGCCCGCTTACAGGAATTTGCTCTTTCGATAATTTCAAATTAGGCTGGATCTTTAGGGAATTGCTATTATATTTTCCCCATTTGTCACCCTTTAGTGTAATTCACCCTTCTTAGGTTTTTAACAAAGTCACTATTATGTTTTCTTCATACAGCCCCAGCATTTACAGCTGCTAATAGAAATTCCTCGAATTTCCATTACTTCCGAGTGCCTTTGGTTGGAGCTTCTATATGTCAATGGTCTTGTACACTCTTGTTCGGTCCTTCCCCAGGATCCCACCTCCCCCGCCATGCACTCACTTGCGTCGAAGGCTGCCTTCAGAGCCTGGATGTCGGTTGCCACGCCAGAGATCCTGTAGATGCCCACTTCCTCGATACCACGTTTCTCCACCTCCTCGACACACTGCCGCACGATGTAAGGCACTTTGGACCGTTCTCGCCTACAGGATGAAAACATGAATTAATAAGAGGGAGCTACTTCCAGGCCTCATTATGGGTTGATTTCTGTCACTATCGGACTGGCGTAGAATAAGGGGACTGCAGTGTGCAAGAAGTCGAAGGGGATTAGGTTGAGATGTTCTATCACGTCTATGCATGAAAGAATGGAAAGCTGACTGAATCAATGAATGAACTGTAGAATTCTTCACATTTCTTCATCCTGTTCTCAAATATTAGGCCTCATAAGCCTAACCAGCTCCTGCCGCAGCCCTTGCTATTTCTGAAGTATATATTGCCAGGATCCATCACTCCTGCTCTGCGGAAGCCCCACCTATTGTAGTGGTATTGCCAGCATAATCCTGTCAATGCACATCACTCCCGCCCTGCAGCATCTCTAGGGCTGGCGACAGAGGATGAACATGAATCCCGATCTAAAGCTTCCCACTGGGTCCAGACATGGCCCTACTAATGCTCCTCAATCCACAGAGTGCTTTAGCGTGTCTGTTCCAGTCCTGAAACCCGCACACAGCTCTCCTGGAGCCACCTGAGTCACGACATGAAGTGTTCACTACAATTCCAAAAGTGGAACACTGCTCTGTTACTCTGCAGCACTGTTATCCCAATACTGCCAGTCACATACATCTCTACCAATGCACGCCCTTACTACACCAGCAATGGGAAAGTGACACTTCTGGCAATCTGCCTCAGTAGGCACCTGCTCCCTACGAATGCAGAACTGTGGCCACAACAGTGCCGTGTCAATGGACAGTTACCGCCTGGCACTGCAGCACTGGCAATAAGCATCTTCACTCTTGTGCCTCAGTCCTGAGCACAACTACACTTTTGCCATTCTAACAATATCTCATCCCTTACTTACCATTTGCCCCATGCAGCTACGCCTCGTCTGCCCTCCCCCAGTATGTCCCGGATGAGAAGGGGCTACTATTCGGACTATAAAACATCCAAGGGACACAAAGTTGTACTTCAGACAGGCACTCCTCTTAGAAAAGGAGATTTAAGGCTATAGACTGGCATAAACGAAGACACGTGAGTAACAGACCCAAGTACTTCCTAATGATGATGTACAGTAGAAGCATAGAGCAGATGGTGTGACAAAGCAACAAGGGGACTTTCAGAATACACAGTAAGAGAAAAAAACATTAAACTAAGTGAAAAAAACAAACAAAAGGTGTCTGATTGGACGTCACTGATAATCACTGCTTTGAAGACCGAAAGAGACCGGAATATCTCTTTCTCTTTAAAAAAAATAAAATAAAAAAACAGATCGTTTCAAAGCCTCCACTTTCTAACTGCATGGATTTCTACTGTAAAGGAAACAATCTCGCCTGGGACTTGGAATTGCAGCTCTACCTTTGGAAACTGATGGACAGAACAACAAGATGATCCAACGCACTGAAGGGAGAAGTCCGCTGAGCTTCTACCTCTAGTAGCGCTCGCATTTCACAGCTCCACACACTCTGCGAGGCAGGGAGACAATGCCGCAACGCACTCTCATAGAAGGCAAAGTGGATTCAATCTGTCACGTAAGTGGTCCTTTACGTCCCAGTGACCACAAATAACTACCTCTATCTTCACAGGTGCATCAAATGAACCTCCCTTGTCCGAGCCAATGAATTCCGCCTAGCTAACATCAAGGCTTGAGAATCAGGAGCACAATGCCTGGAAACCAGCTGGCAGGACTGGTACCCTAGGCGTGCGACTAGCATCACTGACCACGTCCAGCCATAACTTGGGATACAGTTTCAGCCGCTAATAAGGGAGCAATGGAGGTAGTTTCTACTGATAAATGTAAGAAAAGAAAAAAAATCACATTTTTTTTGTACAAATAATTTGTGGTTAAATGACGACTTAAATACAATTGAGTGGAGGGCTGCGGCTTCCCTTGGTCCACTATGTTCATACTCGTTGATAACTGAGTACCTGTCTCCAGATAAATATGGATGTAACCAGGTGTGAGGGGTTACTCACAGTAATGGCAAAACTAGGCAGGAAGGTGGATCCTTCTCACTTACTTTGTGACAACGCTGATCTTAACTCCGAAGACACCCGTTTGTTTTTTGGATGGAGTTCGCTTTAGGCTCATGTCCCGACTCGTGAACTTCATAGAGAATTCCACTTTGATCTAAATGAGGAGAGAATAAAACAAAAAAGAGAAGTGAGATCAGAAGGAGGTTAACAAAGGGAATAAAGAGGAGGCAAAAATGATGTAGAAAGTGATGGGACGAATTAAGATAGAATGGCAGGGAAGATCATGATGACTGTCCAGAAAACTCTGTGCATGCAAAGTGTGTTGCTAAGCTTCCTTTTAATAAAAATATATATTTTTAAAGGCAGGGAGGAAGTGACAAGGCAGGTTTGGGAAACGTTGAAAGGAAGGAGTGATCGGGGATCGAGAAAAAAAGTCAGAAGGAAGAGGGTAGAATTGTTAAAAAAAAGTTGAGACAAAGAGAGGAGGAGAAATCAAGAGGAAAGAAAGTGAAGAGCGAATGGAAGGCACGTAATGCCAAAGCCAAAAGGACTAGCCTCTGGGACCTTTTAGCTTTGCCAATGGTTCTAGCCATGCTTTACAGCATCCCCCCAAGCATAGGTTTTAAAGAAAGAAGAAAAATAGCCATATGCATCTGGACACATCATTTTGTAGGCAAGCGCACCAAGCATGGGTGTGCGTATAAAATAATGTAAGCGCCTCTTCTTTTCTATTTGCCAATCCTAGTTAATTGGTAAACAAACAAAAAAGTAGAATGGGTGGGGAAGCAACATGGAGGAGACAACATCAGGGGGAAACAACATGAGGATGCGCAAAGCAACACGTGGTGCGGGTGGGGGGAAGCAACACAGAGGGCGCAAGGAAGGAATAAGGAGGTGGGAGCAAAAGGAGAGTGACAGGAACATGGGGAGCAAGCAAACGAGAGAAAGCCCACTATCAGCTAACAAAATGCCTCCCAAGAGACAGCGTATAAGCTGCCTTAGGCGAGACCTAAAAAAATGGGATTACAAAAAGGACAAATAGAAAGACAGAGGGTTAAGTTAGTGAGTCAGACAAGGAAGGCAGGAGGCAGGAAAATGATAGATAAGTGGGAGAGTTGATAAAAGGGCAAGTAACAAATGAATATTTACTACAAAGTAGAGTAAGGGAAGAGAGTCGACGTGGGATGGAAAGTAAAGGTGATGGGACAAAGAAGACAATAAGATCTGGAAAAAAAGGAGGGGAATGGGGAAACAGAATGGAATATAGATGGGTTAAATAAAGGCGAGCTGAGTGCTGTAGGTGAGAAAGAGGAAAAAATGGGAAATAAAAACATGGTAGATGGAAAAGGGAATTGGAAGTAGTAAAGAAAAGTAAAAAGAATGGCCATTGACTGTATGGAGGCATCAGAGAAAGAAAGGGGCGGTAAATACAATTTTCTGTGACCACACAATATACACCTTTGCCAAAATACACTAAATATGTATAGGATAGAAATAGTAATTTGATTGTGATTTGAAAGGTTAGCACATAGTAACTAAAATTAATACGTTTAATCAAATTTTTTTTTAAAAAATTCCCATTTGTTCCAATCATTGCAGGCAATGCCAGGACTTCAAACTTTAAAATCATGATCACTTCACTTCAGCTTCTCCGGCGAGGTGTTGCACACTTGGTCAACAACCTAATCTCTCTCTCACTCCCATTCATAAACTACTCCTCCTTGTCAGTAAATAACGGCCACGTGCTTCGCTTTCAAAATCACTGCCGTGAATGGACATCTGACTAAGCTACTGACTGCTCCACCACACCATCAGGCGGCTCCTCGCTCACCATTTCCCATCTCTAAACATTCATGGTCTTGCGCAACAATCCCAACCCCTCCTGTGCACCACTGGATCCTCTCAGACCTCACACAATCAAACCTCTTGCCACTGCATCCAGCATTTGTTTATGATTAGCCCTCATATCGACTATTCCCGCACAACGTGCTTCAAATCTGCAATGGTGCTGTTTCTTACAAAGAAAGGTACAGCTGGTCCCTTGTCTCTCTACGGCTATAGCACCATATCTCAATTCCACCTTTTCTCGAAGACACTGGAGCGACCAGTCTTAAATTGCTTCACTCGATCTGTACTTCAAGAAAATTCTCAACCCTCTCGAATCTGATTTCGATACAATATACTTAAAGGAATCCGCATGATCACACGTACCAAGATTTCTCACCACCACCTATCACCACCCACTTTCTTCAATTATCATACTTTTGAACCTATCTGCGGCCTTTAACACCGTCGACCACCCTAGTCTAGTTTCCTTTTATGCTCAATTGGCATCCCTGGCTTAGTACACAAATGGCTCACCTCTTACCTTTACAACCCCTCTCAGCTGGAACTCACAGGTATTATTTCCCACTCCTTTACCATTGAGTATCCCATATGTCTCAGGGGGTAAGAAACATCTTCAGCCTGAGCGTCTGTAACATCGTACTCGCCGGGAGACCCAGGAAGGCCCTTAAACAAGGGCCCTCTAGGGAGTCCCAGCGAACACTGCGATCTAAAGTCAACAACTCTGCTCCATAAAAATTCTGTGATATTAATTTCCCTACCACTGCCTTCTTTAAAGGCTCTACTGATAGACCGCCATACCTCAGATCAAACTAATCACCTGCAGTCTGCCAACCATGAACTCATCCTGCATGCTTCCATTCCGTTGGATAGAAGACCCCCGAAGAGTTTAGAGATGGTTCTTACCATCTTTTCTTTTGTTGAAACTAATGAGCTTAAGTGTGAACTGCATTGTGATGTGCCAAAAAGCAAATGCATTTACAAATCCTTTAAAAACCAACAGCAAAGTATATCTCATGAGACCTCTAAAACTGCTTACCCCATTCATCTCTATGACGTCCATGTGCCAATTCTTCGACTGCACAGTCTGTGGGTCCAGCTGTTGGGAACAAGAGGGAACAGGTGGTTATTCAGGAGGTATAGACCTTCAGAAAGATCTCAGGTTTTATCTGCAGGCACCTATCAATCGACGTTAAAAATATTGTTCTAAAGCAAGTCAATAAAATGTGATACACTACTCTGCTAGTTCAAGTATCTGAATAAACAGTAGCATTCAATTTCATTAAAGAATCAATGAATATGTATATAGTCAATAACTGGTGGAGGGATTTTCCAATTTATAACATGGGAATACGAAGATGTTCGGTTTCTGTGATTTAAAAATAGCATAGAATAAGCATAACGGGTAACAGGCACCGGTATCAACTGGAAGAATTTGGAAGCAATGGTACCGCTCTCTAGTTTTGCCTGCCAAAAAAAACTACAACTCATTGAAACTGACACTTACCCTACTAGCAGCACACCTTTAAACAGTGAAAACAGACTCCAGACTGCGAAGGAATCATATGGAATTCCATGCCCTGGACTATGGCACTGAAGTACAGCGTTGTGCGCTTTCAAGGTAACGATGACACCAACGTATGGAATCAAGGGTAGTCATAGCTGCATGAGCCAAATTGGATATACCTTCGAAGTAGAGGCAGCCTTCGACACCATCTCACACAGCATTCTGATAGAACGGCTGACTGAGGTTGGTGTCGAGGGCTCAGCCTTGGTATGGATCAAAAGCTACTTGACCGGACGTACCTCAAAGGTTCAGATTGGCAAATTTTCATCTGCTAATCAGGAAGCAGACAAAGGTGTGCCCCAGGGCTCTATTTTGAGCCCCACGCTTTTTAATCTTTATGTCTCTCCCATTGCAAGATTAATTAAAGCCTACGGATTTGAGACCGTGTCTTACGCTGACGACACTCAAATCCTTATTACCCTGGGACCAAACGCAACCGACACCAAATCGAGATTCCAAAATTGCATGCTAGCAGTTAAGGACTGGATGACAGAGAACTATCTTCTACTGAATGTGTCTAAGACGGAGATCATGCTCTTTGGCAATGCTCACAAGCATTGGTCCGACGAATGGTGGCCAGCACCGTTGGGTGCCTGTCCTCCTCCTAAACCAGTAGCCCGCAACCTGGGCATAATGCTAGACAATAAGCTCACCTTGACAGAACACATTAATAACATCTCTCATACCAGCTTCGGTCTCCTGCGCAACCTAAAGAAAATCTTTAAGTGGATTCCTCTGTCCTCTCGCCTACCATTAATCCAGGGACTAATCATTAGTCGCTTGGATTATGGCAATGCTCTTTTCGCCTCCATCAATGAGAACCTCCTAAATAAATTACAGGTTCTTCAGAATACAGTAGCCAGAATGGCCCTCGATCTACCCGCCCGCACCTCCTCTGCCCCCTGTCTGAAGACGCTTCACTGGCTCCCCATTAAAAAACGTATTAAGTTTAAAATGTGCTGCCTAGTCCATAAAACCCTGAACGGCAACGGTCCTGCCTACCTAGCAAAAAAACTGACGAACTACCGCCCTGCTAGAACACTTAGATCGTCCAGTCTTCACCTCCTAGCGGTCCCCAAAGTACGAACCGTCAGAAATGGAGATAGATCCTTCTCCAAAATTGCCCCAGAAAGCTGGAATACTCTACCTTTGCACATAAAACTTGAACCCAGCCATCAGATATTCCGCAAACTTTTAAAGACATGGCTATTTTAACTCTGCTTGTCTCCTACCTTACCATCTGAACATCTGTCGGCGCTATGAGACCTTTGGGTGATATGCGCGCCTTACAAAAACCAATACATAGACATAGACATAGGGGTAAAAATTAGAAGCAGGGATAGAACGAAATGCTGGGTATCCATTGCTGGTAAAGGAAGCCGGTGGTAAATCATGGATAAATGTGACGGATGAGCAGTTGTGGGTCACACACACTGCAGACTGAAATGCCCAGGGCGACGAATAGGAGTACAGCAGGCAGGAAGAACACGACCAATGCACAGGGTGAATGGAGGAACACCTAGGAGAGCACACTAAGAAATCATGCCGGCAGGATTGTGGGTGTCAGCACGACTCAGTGGTCCTTATGTTTTTTTTTTTGAGTTTTTAGTTTTATATAGTGTGAACTAGACCCGAGACATCGGGTATCAGAGCGCTTTACATGGGCACCAGTTTCGTTACATGAGGACACATTCATTTTTATTAGGCACGGGGAGATTAAGGGATTTGCCCAGAATCACAGGATGTTGAACGTTGTTGCCGAGTCTTGAACCCGGTTCCCCAGCTTTCAGGGTGACTGCTCTAGCCGTAAGGCTACATCCTCTCTATGCGAGTCCTCTTCTGTCAGCAGGAGTCAGAAGTTGGGATTCTTCTTCAGTTGGAGTCTTCCCAGCCAAGGAATGTTTTGAGGTGGTGTTGGTAGAGGTGCCAGATTTATCCAGCGCACTAGCCAGTAATTTGAGGGATTCTACTGCCCAATCCTAACAGTTTTTTTTGGAGTCCCCCCATCACGTTTTGCAGCAGTTCCTTTTCCTGGTTTCAAGGTGGCAGGACCCAGCTGTCATCAGGTAGGCCTGTCTTCAGCTTCTTGGACCCTTCTCTACTTCACAGGGTCTAAGATGGTTCTCTCTTCTACTCTGGCATGAGGTGAAAATAAAGATTGTAATCACACCTAGACGTAAAAAGTCTATTTTGGCCTACATAGCGAAATAGCTTCGGGTTTTATTTCACTGTGGGGGTATACTACCTTCTATAGTGTGCCCTATTTGTATATATTAGTACCGTGGGCCTATAAGGTACATTTTAGGGGTGACTTATAACTATGTACAAATAGACTTTTCCTACATGGCAAAGTCATTTCTCCTGCCTTGTGTCACTTCAGGGCATTTAGACTGCACCCTAGCCAAAGCACAGTGGCTCTCCTGGCAGAAGCATAGTCATACATTTGAGTGGTGTAAATATATCCTGCATCCCATATATGAAAATAGAATTCCCACATCTAGGTGCACTTAATGTGCCATTTACAGTGGACTTATCGGGAAGTTAAATAGGACAAGTAAGGAGTGCCAATGTATAGCACATGATTTAGAGGGAAGCACAGGCACCTTGTGCACTTTACCACTGCCTACAGTGATAGGAGTCCCAGAGCCAGCAAACATGGGGTGCAGAACCATGTAGAATAGGCGGCTTGCTGCAACCACCTTCTTCATATCAAAGTACTCCTTCCTCTTGACCATGTTTGTTTTGTTTCCATCACTTGTAGAGACTTTCACCCATCCTGTACTCCACTCCATCTGCCCCATGACCAGTTTGGAGTTATCTTCACATCCTTCGAGCAATGGATCCACACATAAATGGGGCTAAGTACTGGGGGTCGCGAAATGCAGAAACATCTCTACGGTAGGGCTGCTTTAAAATGTTAGCCCCTTTCACAGCCAAGTGCTGATCTGTAATAAAATATTCCTTGAGCCTCAGTCCCGCACTGCAGCTCTACGCAGGTGCCGCGCTTTACTTCAGTCGACAGGGAGAGAGCACGAGAAGCATGGCCTCCGTCTGCAGAGACTACTGAGCGTTTGGGTTAATGGGCACTGGGGCCCGACACAAGACTGGTTTGGGGGTTTATGGACCAAGCAGGTAAAAGAAGAGGAGCCTGAGCCCTGGATTTGAGCAGCTATACCGGCCCATTCTCAGATGTCGAGTCCAACCAATAATGACATGTGTGCTCCTGGGCAAGTTGTATCCTGTTTCTGTAGAGTAGTATTACAGTTATCCAGGGCTTGGAGAGCACGCCGGGGCACGCGAGTCTCTACAGAACTGCCGTCATTAATTGTTACAGGCAGATGTGAACATTTTGTGCACACATGAAATCTGTGTGTCAAAGGTTTGTGCACACACTATACCTATAGTTGACTTTTGTGGTACTGCTGACCACAAAGGCAAGTTAAGCACTTCTCTCCCAGAGAGTGGACACCATGGTAGAGCCTTAGTATGTGAATGTGCACCACGTGTGTGTATCAGAAGGAACTAGACAGTCTCTGCTGCAGCTCCCGCACCATAGAAAGATCCACTCCATGAGATCAGCAAGCGCCCATAAAAAATAGAAATACTTGATGGTTAAATGCATTTTTAGAAAAAGACTTAGAGCAGCTTGTACTCTATGGTATGCGGTATATGTATTAAAAAGTATGAAATTAGTGCAAGTAAGTGGCCTGTGAATAGGTATGCTTTAGCAAAACAAACCGCTTTAGCAGAGATGATGGAGGGGAAAATTAAAATTTAAAAAAGCACGAGGCGAAGTAGTGCATCCTTCCTCTGTCACCACGTCTGGGACGCCTTGCCTTTTAATTGAGGCAGCATAGCACTTGCTGCATTCTTTTGCAAAATGTCCCTTTTCTTTTTATTTAGAGCCTTGTTTAAGTCTTATGGTGGCACTGGATCTCACAAGTAACCAATTTATGTTAAATGAAAGTCTTTCTGCTTCTGTATATTAAACACGGCAATTAGAGGTGTCTTTTTTCAAATACTCACTGTTCTGCCCACACAATCTATCCACAAAACCTCTGTATGCTACTCCGGCACAAGCTGGAGTATAATCTTTGTACTTGGTCTAAAGTCAACAAACTAAACATACAACCAATGAAAAATGTCATTTAACAGACTTACTGCACTTAACTAGCTGGGATTAAGATCTCTCTTTTGATTGACCTTTGCAGAATAACATATTTCTGCGTTTCCCATGCACTGTTTAAATAGATCTTGTGACCCCATAAATATTCAATGCGTGTGGTTTCCAGTGCCCAAAGCCAAAAGTACAGAGAGAGAAGCCATGCTGGCCTGTGATCCAGATACCACAGCGAGAAGAAGCTTGCCATTCACAAATCATCAGAACTCTTTAGAATCCATGGGAAGCATGGTGGTGGCTATTTCTGGATCAGGAAACATTCTCAGAGGTTCAGAAAAATAGCAAAGAGCCTGAAGGATTTCAAGGTCTGGCCAAAGTGACCATTCCAAATGAAGCCTGGGACGCCAATAAGCTCCAAAGCTCTTAGGTGTAAGAGAGTGGTACTGTCCACTCCTGTCACAGATTTTAAAATGAGTCCAGACCGCTTATCGGATAACTTGGCATCTTTACACAACAAGCATTTACAATGCAATAGGTCTCGCACTGACATTATTTTGAGCTATTGACATTGTAAATTACATTATTTTTTGTTTTTTTTTGCTCTTTTGTAAAACAAATATAATGCATTGTAATTTAATATGATTTAATTTAACAATGCCAATTGCTCAAAGTCTCGATACTCGCCTGCCAACTCACAGCCTTTCTTCATAGAAGCATAAAAAAATTAAAAAATCACCTTAAAGATATTTAGTCTGTCTTGGTAGTAGTGTGTACTTTCAAACAGCAGGGAATAGAAGACGAGTTAAAATAAATGTCATTATTGCTCTTAGAAAGGAATGAGTGCTTCAAATCAAACCTGGCACGCCAGAAAATATGCTTTGATTTTTCCCTGCCTTCCTGTAAAACGTTTCTCAATTTCCATCTCAAATCCTACTCACTGAAGTAGGATTATCCTACTTCAATATTAATTAATCCCTCCAATATTATAAATACTCCTAGCAAAAGAAAACATTTTATCCTTGAATGCTTTGCCTTAAGCCACAGAGGCTACCAACACACAATAGAATAAAACCCCAGAAGCACAGAACAGAATCAATGACAGAGATGTCAACAGTCTGTGACAACATCATTGGAAGCCATGATGAGGTCACTAACCTATGGCGACGTGAGAAACCCAAGTCAGTGTCAGCAAAGGATACTGCAATGGCACCAACCACCACCATGATGTCACTGACCTTTGGAGATGTTAGAAACATGACACCAAAGTCATGGTGATATCATCGACCTTTGCTGACATTAAATGAATATGATGTCGAGGAAGCTTTATTTAAGCAACCAAAGGGGCCATAACGAAAGGCCAGGTGTCGTGATTTACGATTAACGCCAGCGAAGGATTACGCGATTGCAATAAAAATAACCGTGACGTCATTGACCCATGGAGACCTCGCACACAAATGATATAACCAAGTGAGGCAGTAACATCAGGGAACTAAGGACACTTTATCAAAGAGATGGCGGTGTCAAATACTTAGGATGAAGTCACCAAATACAACGCAATGTAAAGAAAATAGAGAGCCATAAGAGACCCAAGATACTTTCACTAAATTACACAAGGATTACAACAACTATCAATGTCAAATTAACTGCTTATGGAGACGTCAGCAAATGCCCCAATGGCGTCAAAGACACGAAATTACATAACCAGTGACGATATTTAGACGGGTCAATCATGACGTGATCCCCACTGGTTTGGGCATCAGCCCCCAACAAATGACAAAGCTTTTTGCCCGCTGCCGTCACAATGAACTCCCTGCTCTGCCACTGGCGGAAGCCACCCATCACTAGGGCCAGCCGTCTTTGTGGGCCTGACAGGGGGAGGCCATGGAGGTCGCACTGTCAATCAATGACCTCCCACTCCAGCTCGCTCCCCGCCCCTGGGAGTCCCACAAAGCACAAAATGGCGGCTACTGCCCCTGACCAACCCAAGAGGTGCCCATCAGCTGGTCAAGCATAGCGCGCACCTGTGCCTGGGCCGACATGGCGTGGGAAGGTGGGGCTTTTACCAGTGGGCAGTAAAATATGAAAACGGGGGCGAAGGTCTCCGCCTGGAGCTCCCGCCACTGGAACCCGTCCAAAAGAGAGCGCGAGCCTCTATTTGTACTGCGCATGCTCAGTTCTTCAGCCTCCACACTGGCTCGGTTTACAATACACTGAGCCCACTAAAGGAGGGGGAGACTACTACTCACCGGCACCGCTACCGATCACACTTCGGAAACATGATCCCTCACTACACGCCTCCAAGAGATAAGAAATTGCTTTACGACAGCCGTGAAGCTGATGACCCAGTCCGGATGGGCCGTCCAAAAGGGAGAAAGGGCAGTGACCAAAAAGCATCCTTTTCAATGGAAAGCCAGCGTTTAGCATAAATGCTGACGCGACCCAATAAAAATGATGGGCGGGACTTCAAGTCCCCTGCTGAAATCTCCTCTCTTACAATATGTCTCGCCGAGCGAGCAACGCATGCATGCTGCAACGCTAGGCGACACCTAAAAAGAAAAGGCAAGGAAATGGATTCATTAGAATAAAAAACTGGGGTATTAACCTATTTTACCGTTACATTCAGATCACTTCATGTGCGGTTTAGAACTGAAGTCAACATGCCTTTGTCACTAATTAATGAATAGCTTTCTTCAAGGCAATAGGATTATTTTAATGAATCAAAACTAAGATCACTCACGGGTCTTCATATCAATAGCCCATGGTCACCAGTGGTGTCTTTTCATAGATCCTCTGGTTCCTCCTTATAGAGCTTGTCTGTACAGTTACTACCATAATCATAGAGAAGTTATGAGGGGTCAAGCTCACCCAAAATGTGAGTATTTTATTGTACAGGTTTAAGAAATAACAGTGCAATAGTCCTAGAAAATGTAATATACTGATTGATGATGGCGCGTTCTGTTTCCTTGCATCTCCTACAGTGTTCTAGTGTACATCTATGGCATTATATAGTGCGTGATGCATTAGTAGTGTTAGGGTGTATGAGTTTAAATGTAAAATGTATTGTTCCAATTCTGTGGGTAGCCGACTCTGCTGATGTATTGAATTACAGTGGCTGTCAAAATGGTCATGACAATTCCCACGCGAGTAAGTATGTAAGTCAAATGTACAGTGGAATCAAAGAGGCTGGCAGGAAAGGAGACGAGGTTCGTTACAGATATAGGTGCTAAGTGCACATGAGGGGGAGAGGGGCGTGGCTGGGTTGCAGATGGCTTAATTGCACAGGGACAGAGCGTGTTGCAGCAGTGTGGAGCATAAATGCTTCCCTGGGTGATTATACCTGGAAGCTTTTTTGCAATCTGACTGCACATGAGGACAGCAGAGAAACAAAGATGGAAATGTGGAGGTTTCTTGATCTCCCGACAGCTTTTGGGAAAAAAAGCGGAAGGTTACTGAGTTTGCGTCTGGCAGAAACTGGAGTGATGCAATGCAGACCTCGAGAACCCCGTACATGATCCTGGACAGCGGAGCAGTGTGGCTGAGAGATGGCTGCTCTGGGCCTGTACTCTCCAGCTTAGACAGCTCCGAGCTGTGAGATGCTGGGGCAGGACGTAGCCCCCTGCACCGGACCCACCTCTTCAGAGGGCGGCCAAAGACAACTAGTATCTCGGAGAGTCAGGGGTCCTACGTGACATTCTGCAGCGGGGCCCGAGCATTTCCTCGTATGCCACTAGCTTGATGCCCACCGCTCTGCCATGCATGCCAATGATACAGGGAGCCCATCCACTCAGCATTTTATTGTTTTTAAGATTTCTTTCCCCGTATGAGACTCCTTGCTAAAGGAAACTCTGCAAAACTCAGCATTTATATAAAAACTATTATTTTCAGAAGAGTCACCTTCAATGCATTGAATGAGCACTGCTGCACAGCAGATATTTGATGATGCAACAGTAGGTTATGCAATTTAATGGCATATGTGTACCATCAATACCTATGCGTCCCTGGTCTCGCACTTTGGGACTAACCAAATGTTTGTAAAAAATCAACTGCAACCAGAATCTTAAAATATTCCACAGGATGGGAAGTCTGGGCACAGATGGGTCCTACATCATAGAGCGAGAGTATAAGAATACTGTAAGATTAATAGATTCACAGACTGCCAATATCTGGGCAATAATGCATCCAAGGAGAGAACACTCTGGATGTAGGAAGGAGCATGCTTGGGCAGGCCTAGCCCCTTCTTACGCTCAGTGTGAGGTCACTGGCGGAACTAGTTTTACCTTCAAGACCTCCGGCGGTGCTGTCCCCAAGCCTGCGCATGCAATAGACGGCTGGGTCACCACCACTCTGGTGCTTGCACAGGACCAGTCCTGCTCAAAAGCCAAAATAAGTAGTATCAGTAGGGGCAGAAGTGCCTCAACACACGAGATGCCTTCTTCACAAGCGCACTCCACGCAGCAATGTTATAATCCGAAAGGGGAGCAACTGATGAGGCCTTTATTAACTTGTGGCTAAAGGTAGGTAAACGCTACAAGGGACGGGATTAGAGACGTGATGAAGAGGCACTATCAGGTAAGTGACAGTGCAGAGCACAGTATCAGCAGCAGAACAGGGGACCGGCGCCACAGCCCATGTCCTTTCAGAATTCTCAACAGGAAACCAGAAGGCGGCGCGGGGTAGGTAGGGCAATGGCAAACCAATCACCAATGGACATGAAATCGTATCAACTCTTAGCAACTTGGCTCTGCACCTTACCTTCCTCCTTTTGTGATAGTGAGAATAGAGTATTAAAGGGGCAGGTGTGTGCAGGCATATACAATAGGTGTGATTACAGTGAATGTTGATGTATGTATGGTGATTGGGCGTGTATCCATTGATAATGCACGGACCATGACTCAGGAACTTTAATGTGCAGAAAATCCTAATGATAGGTCCGACAACAGGAATGAATCCCCTGCTCGGAGTAGACTTTGCTACTAAATGTGCATGGAACGGATCCCTAGTGCACGGCTACCATGAGATTGACCCGCACTTTTGGAAAAATGCAAAATACTACTAGTGCAACTGGACCCAGGTTGTGTGGGATATATCAACTGGTTAGGATGAATGCCTCCAAGGTAACACACCTCCAACACTCATAAAAATATCGATGCTGGTTGGCATGTCATTAGGCTATACACTGCAGAATATCCGAGAATGCACAGGATCAGACAAAGCAACTATCTAATCTCAGATGAGCCAGGATTCCAGGTTCCACAAATCCACCAGAGACACTTTTTAAAGAAGTTCCTCTTCCACACTCTATGACTCTTTCTACATTCCGTTTCTTCTTGCCTTACACTGTGTCCAGCTCTCACTCTGACTTACGGATCTTTCTACAGCCAATTCTTCGCTCCCCACCTTTACCTTTCTTCTTGAAATCGTACCTGCCTTTTTTACATCCTCTTCCTTTCCCCTCAATGCACCCCCTCATTTGCTGCAAACGTCTAAAACCTTTCGTTTTATTCCCATGCTCCTTTTTCTGCACGGTGTACCTCTACAGCATCATGCAGGATCTTTTTCCATCTTCAATAAGTTACCAAATTTGGTTCTCGAGTCGGAAGCTTCCAAACCTTGGGAAAGTGCTCTGACAGATAACCTTCTTTCTATTAATAGGGCAGATTGTAGCCACAATAACAAACCAGTGGCGTTCCCATGAGTTGGATAGCGGATACGTTTGAAGACTTCTTTCCACAAATCCGAAAAGTGTTCAACAACATGGTGTATATTTTACTTCCCCGCTAAATAGGATCATTCCCAGGATACATTTCCTTTTCTGATGCCAGTTTCTATAAATTACTGGGTACCGTAGCCATAAAGATGTCATGCCCAGAGAGGGCATGGTCAGAAGCTACCTATTTCCACCAACTCTGAACAATGCCACAGACCATGGTGAGCTAGTTAGGAGAGTGGAGACTTTATTTTGCAGTGATGAGGGGTGAGATATACCTATCTCCATAAGACAAAACAGTGGGAATTAATTTATCCAAGCCAGAGATGCGACAGGACTCGTCTCTGGGAAACACAGAAACATAGTTAAACCTACCAAAGAGGGTCTGCCTATTTTGGCACATCAAACCCAAGCCCACTTACTAACCCACGTCTCTCGGAAGAGTTATGATGTAGACCAAAGATTACAGTCGCTCAGAGACAAATATTTACAGAAGTGGACAGGATGGTGGGTCTTGGAGCAATGCGTGTAATAAACAGTGACTTCTTAAAAAGGTCCAAGCGCTGATCTAGAGTGAAATACCAGCACAGCGGAAAGCACCAGCACACCTCTGCATTTCCAGATGTTCGCAGGCTTTTTCCATTCTCTGCTTCCAAGTCGATGTGGCATTCAAATCTGAGGCCCTGCATGGATGGGTTGAGCCAAGCCTCGAGATGGCTTTGCTATGATGTCATCCTTATGAGAGACTCTGTGCCAGACAAATGAGTTAATAGTCAAACTGTGCCCAGACGTAGCTATAAAACCTACTGTTACACCCGCTGTGAATTAGATCCAAGAGGAATACTGACTCAGGGTTAGGACATGGGGTTGTGTGTCATACACGTCTAGGCATTCAAGATGATGCATGGATGAAGGAGAGGAACTGGGCCCAAGAAAGAGTGAGTCTACCACCTTCAAGTTCCATAGAGTTCGTTTGAGGAGTGAATGAAGGATCTAGAATTACTTCGAGTGCAGACTGGGGCAAAGAGTTCTAGGAAAGCCCTGAATGTCAGGAAGTTTCAATCACCTTAAAGAAGAATTAATTAATTAGGTAGATGGTGTGAAGAAAGATGTACATGAAGAAAGGGTTAAAGAAGTGAGATCACTTTGAGTCTAAGACTCTGTGGAGGTCAAGAACAAAACAGCCCATACATAAAAGAAAGATTTGGACCGGCCAGGGTATTTAGCTTTAAGGAATGGGAGAAACGCAATATGGGTTTCAGATATTGATACAGACGGACTAAAAATAATGCACAATAATTAAGGAGCCATGTATGGGACAGAAGTAACAAAGGTAATGAATGGACTGAGGCAAGGAATGAAGTGTAAGGGAAATTACTCCGGCTGCTTCCAATATAGGTTTTGAATAAGGATGCATACAGATTCATAGAATGCGCCAAAACTTTAGACTCCTAGAGTAAACATATAGGTAGTGGTCACCCCTGTAGACTACAACATTTATGTTCCTTGCGAGAGTCTGCAGTTCTGCTCTCTTTTTTTATTTATTAAGCAGCGACAGCTCTTGGAACTTGTACTCTGCAAAACTGATTCTAATTATTGAGAGCAGACCAGCAGGAGCATTAGAGCTACTGGGACTGGTCCGCACTTTGTAAAGGTGCAAATAAATATAAAGAATCAAAAAGTGGGAAAACGCAGCTATGCCTGCAGATGAGAAAAAAAAAGAGAAGGATGATTTTAGGGCACAATCTGGAAGACTGCAGACTGTGGGATTAGGTGGTAAAACGAACGTGGGTCGCTTTACGACTTTCCTCTCCCTGTACTTCAGGGTTACTTGTTCCCACTGCCCATATAGCTCTAAGCTGTTTATTCGGACTCATGCTCGCTCAGTATAAGCTTTGCTATTTTAGAAAACATTGCCCTTCATTGTTTTAGATTTCTCACCGGTATTTACTTATTATTAGGGCTCCTGGTTATACAATATTTATTTTTGGAACATTTCTGTCTGTAATTATCCATATTTATTTTTTAGCCATTTTATTGGTATTTATCCATATTTATTTTGTGAACAGAAGATGTGATAAGTCGTATAATACTGCATTTATTCCACTGATAAACGTGCACTCATACTTTGATGTCTGTCAGGTTCTGGCACATTACTCTGCCAGTATGTAGAGCTCTTGGCTTGACATTCATTAATCTCAGCATGGAGAGTCACTCAAAAGAAGCCAAATTATCTGTATTTTTCCACTTTTCAAAATAAGTATAGACCGGAAACACAATTTATTCTGTCTGTATTTATCTGTATAAATCAGTAGAAATGGAAATCAGGGTGCCCTACTTATAATTTCCCAGTAGGTGTGTGTACGCATTCAAACGCCCAGCAGGAGCGGCTGGAATCGCGTTCAGTGACTGAATTCTAGGAGCATGACCTTCAATAAGTGGCCGCAGCTGCAAGAGGGTGCAATGGGCACACCGGTGGCACACTAAAGGTAAGCCTGCCTGCGTTGAATGACCGGTCATGCTGCCTTACCCTCACCGAGCAATCCACCCTCTACATGATCTTTTATACTAGAGAAGACATCTTGCCCTGACCTAACTACATAAGCCTGCCAGTTGTGACCATCTCTAAACTCCGCTCACCTGACAACTAACGCAGTAAATCCAAGGTCAGCCACGCGCCCTCTACCAATCTGAATACTCTCTCTTCTTAAACAACGCCCTTCTAAATGCACTTTAGAATTACACAATCGAATTCTACATACTTCAACAGACTTCATCTATGTCATGAAAACGTGGCTCAAGGAATGTTCAATCCCTGCTCTTATTGGAGCTATCTCACAAGGCTACCATATTCTACGCACTGACTGCAAAGGAGATAAACACGGGCCGCCATTTCCTTGACTATCTGCTTGCCTGACCCAAATATTTCCAACTTAGACGTCATAGCAGAAGATCTCACATGATTCTCTTATCACTTACACCTCTATGCTGGTCTTCCCCTCACTATCCTAGAAAGTTAAGCTAAATTTACCCAGCAGTCACTTCTTTTGCCTCCTCACAGACTCACACAAATGTCCTTGGTTTTTTAATTAAAAGCTCAGGGCCAGACTGGGAACCGAAACCAGCCCTGGCAAACTGCTTGGCCGCCCCTCCCCTAGGGGGGGGGGTGCAGCCGGGCCGTTTGCTAGTGCCAGGTTCGGCCGATTTTGTTGCAGGGGGTGATACTGCCTACCCCCGTAACAAAAACGGCCTTCAGGGGCCCAGAACCAGCCCCCACCCTGGCCGCCCACCAGGGAAACGCCCGGTGCCTGCTACGGCCAGTCCGGCCCTGTAAAAGCTAGATTACAGTGCAGACCCCCCAGAGCTCGGCCTTTAGCTTCCTCCTATGTGTGGAAACTTCCACCCACATGGCAATGCACATGACTGAAACCCTTCTCTCCTACTCAAGAGCCTCTCCTGTGAGATGACCCTACCATTCCTTAGTACTATTCCACGTACTTCTCGATCCTCACTATGACGCACCTGCCTGTAGACACAAATTGGTAACAGGAGAAAGATCAACCCTGACACGCTTTGCCCTCTACTTGCATGTACACTTGATTCGGACCCATCCTCAACGCATGAGGTCTACTGACACCAAATCACAACCACTCTCGCCCAGTACTTCAACGCATGCAATGCTTTGATCTGAAACTCTAGTCTTACGAGTATGATACCCTGATTCTGGCTAACCAATCCAGTCACTCTAATAACAAACAGACCCCATCGCTGTTTTCTCAAGGTTAAGGCCTGGCTGAAGCCTCACTGGTGCAAACTTACCATCGACGACCGAGAAATCATGATGATTGGCAGCAGCCCTAATCTATGGAACTCTGCGCTCTGGTCATTAACCTCTGGCGCCTGCCCCAAACCTTAGCCTGCAGTTAAAAGTCTAGGGGTCAAGACTGTCTACAACCCATAGACAACTTCCCAAGGTATTCTTTCGTCTTTTGCACCGTTCAATTATAAAACTTTGCAAAATTAAGCCTTCTCTGACTCAGAAGGCAGACGTGCCACAGCAATCCTCTCTGTAGGCTCACATATGGATTAGTGCAAGTGTCTACCTCGGCATCAAGGCCTTCTTACTGAGCCCACTTCAAGCCATTCAAAACCAAGCTGTGTGCTAGGTAGCTCTGGCTCCCAGGCTTTCCAGAGCACATCTCCACTGGATGCGAATCCGCATCAGGATTTAGTTCAAAACTATGCGATCTGCTCACCGCCTCTCTGCTCCCCGGTCATCTGGTACTCCTCCCTGTGGCATCACTGCTCTAGCAGTCCTCATCTACAGCACATTCAAATAAATCACCCGACAATAACTTGATATGTACATAATTGTGATACATACAATTGTTGACGTTAAAATACATAAAATAACAATAGATGTAAGCCCGGCACTCGGGATTTAACAAAGGCATGTGGCGCTGAGCCACGGGCAGAGTATAGAGCTGGATGAGATGAGACCAGTGTAACTGCAAGGTGCACACCTCTCACGAGTGTCCTGGTGTGGGGTCAAAAAAGAAAGGGGGACAGGGGAGACAGGGGGTGTCATGTGATACCATGTATCGGAAGTATCGAGGACTTAAATGTGCTAGAAAGAGATGGGATTAGTGACCGGGAGGAGATTGAGGGATTTCCCTGTCGGAGGGCGTGTTGCTAACACCCTTCCCCACTTCTCTTCCACGTATCTTCAATGTGAAGAGGCCTCTAAGGCAACAGTGCGCCGTATCAATGGCGATCAGCAATCCTCTGAAAAAAGCCAAGCCACTCCTTCCAGTAGCCCTGCTTTGGGATGCGTCCCCAGGACTTTTTTTCATCTTTTTTTTTTAAAGGCTGCAGTAGGGGGGGGGCTGATTGTTTTAGGTTTAGATGAACAGAAGTGAAGAATAGACATTGGCTTTCCCCACTAACACACCACAGAAATATCAAATACACCAGAAGCTCACTGCAATGATGAGAAGGACGGAGGAGGGAGCAAGCACGGACATTAACAGCAGACTGTGCAATTGGGTGCAAGATTTCAGCCAATAATGCAATATTGGAAACGACACCACACGGAATACAGATACCGGTTCTTGGCAACGTTCAGTGTACAAGGAAGGAGGCCGTTTAAAGGCCAAAGCTGCAATAACAGACAGAATGTGGTATTCAGATAAATTGTAGTATCCTATAAGGATTTCACTGGATGTTTCAATGTGTTTCTGTACCTGCTTTCATTTCTAAAACCTCACTCCTGTTGTCCTCTTCTCTGACCACCAAGATCCTTCACCAGCTAAGTATCTGTCCTAGCTGCTGAAGTCCTGACATGTCAGGTGTGCTGGCCTGTGTGACACAGTTCACATAACACCTGAACTCCAAAGTGCACACAGGCTGTTGTAACAAGGAGTGGAGCGAGAAAGCATATACAAGGGCACATGTTAAAATGAGTTTGCAATTGTAAAGGATAGCACTAGACTGATAGATTTACTGGTCACAGCAGATGAGCCATCTCTTAGGGAGGACATGCCATAAATGCCTAGAGGGAAAATCAGAATGGTAAGCGGTGGGTGGGTGCCACGTGTCTGCTTGGACGTTAGAGAATCCTGATTTCAATACACGACCTTCTCCACTTCATAAATCTCAATAACAAAATAACTCGTATGCAACAGTTTGTCAATCCAGGCATGTGTCCCCAGAATAGGGACAGCGAGGGCGAGCTGAAGTGGGACTGCAAGAGGACAGGAGGAGGCGGCATTGGAAACGCATCAAAAGACGGGGGCGGCAACAGCAAGTCTGGGAAAGTCGTGCTCCAAGAACGCCATTGCAACTCTAGGGTGAATGCGGTGGCGGGGAGCAAGCAGTGATCAAAATGAACATTCCCAAACTAAAAGAAGCATTGGCGCAGCCAACAGGACTCGCCGCATTGCCCTATTGGCTTAGCCAAAGTGTTTTTCCCAGGCAGAGTAGCACAGGTTAAATTTTTTTTAAAAGAAGGGTTTTGCCGATGAAATGTACCTTTCTCACACACACACACACACACACACACACACAAAAAAAAAGCATTTTAACGTTGCTGGGCGGCACATCACTTCCTAGACACGTGCATGCATTACAATGTTGAGTTTTTGTGTGCATTTTAAAGGCTGTTGCTTGTGCACCGTTTTCTCTTGTAGATTAGTTTTGAGAGTTTTAGTTCCCGTTTGGCACGGTGACATGTATGATATGCTGGATCCAAGAGATCATGAATGTGGTACACGTAGGTGAGATGCAAATGGCAGGTAGTCGTACAGTTGCACTAAATGTATGTCTGCTGCGGAGCTTCGCATTGCCAATGAGAAGGCCGATGCTCTTGTGATGGGTATGGCTAATGCAGGCAGAGCTGAAGGGCGAAGTAGAACTTTGACCTGGGTTAAGCAGGAAGTGCCCGTGGACTGAAGATATTCAGGAAGAGATGTAGTGTGAATAGGCTGTGGAAAACAACACAACCTCATGCTGAGCAACTTCCAATCAGGTCCACAACTCACTACCCACTTTACCCCGATGGACAGAGGAGTAACCCCGTGCCATGATACCATTAGATCTCTCAGCAGCGTTTACCACCACCGAAAACAACAAGGTATCACTTTACTGACTGAAGAAGTAGCCTTGATGATCCACTTAATTGGTCGACTGTTGCTTCGCCTTCTCAGTTCTTCAAAGGTTGCACAAATCTCATGCCACAAAGTTAAGTTTAAAACCTGGTGTCACTTCAACAGGTACTGGCTTCTACTGACACTATACAACCTTTGCTAGCACATGTATGTGGACAACGCCCAGACATAGTTAAAAACCTATGAAAGATCTGCAGTTCAGTAACAAATTGCCATTTGCTTGTCATGCGACCAGGTCTAGCTAGATGCATCAAAACATGCTTCGCCTCTTAAAAGAATAAATGAGTCTGGACAAGGCAATCCCTAAAGCCAAAATATTCAGCTGGCCAGCAACGTTAGGTGCTCCCCTCCCGTTGCACAACCGATGCAGAAGTATTTGAACTTGTAGAAATCTTCAATGCTGGTTTAACTTTTACAACAAAAACAACTTGGTTACTAAAGAGAACTTAAGGGGTTCCACGAGTGGTGCTATCATAACGGACAGTGGCAGCCATGACTGAACTGGTGCTGGCCTTTGAATGTATTGCCATCCACACGACCCACCCAACGAAAGCACCGGGCAAAGTCCAGCAAACCCAGATAGATATTGCTGTATGAGTTTAGGACAAAAACGCAGGGTCAAAACACTGCAGCCCTGAGGCACGTTTGTGGCTCTAAGAATAAAGAAGACAAACATTCAACCACACTGTAGATCATTCACAAAGGACTGCATACCTAAAGGCCTTGCTTCCCTCCAAACGCCCCCACACCCTGCCAGCTACACTGCCACCCAGGATCCATGGCTCGCTTGCCATTTGCACAGCCAAAGAAAAGGGTATGAAGGGAAGTTGCTTTATACCCAAGACTCCTCATTTTGATATCTCCCCTTAGAACTCCAAGGCAAAGAAAACTTCATACATGTGTGCCTATGACACACAACCTTGTGATTAGAGGGGCTCTGAATAAACTATGGAAGAACTGTAAACACACATTTGACACCCAGACAATGCATCAATAGAATGGTTGCCCTCTCCAAGCCCCCACCCTAGATCCCTTTCCCTGCATTGGCTACTTACAAGTTGTAAAATGGAAGCATAGATAGAATAAGAGGTAAACGGGGACACCAGTTTGCTTAATAGCAGGATCCAACATTGTTAGAAATGGGATTTTTGGTTGGCAAGGGCATGTGCTAAAGTAGGGAAGAAACCATCACTCTAGTCAGGATAAGGGAGTTACACTCCTAAAATAACCCCTGCTCACCCCCTTGGTAGCTTGGCACGAGCAGTCAGGCTGAGCTTAAAGGCAGTGTGTAAAGCATTTAAACATAACCAACAGAAATACAATGTAAAAGCACTACTAAAGGACACCACACCAGTTTAGAAAAATATCCAATATTTTTATGTTTAAGACAAGACCAAAACTGAAAAATCCACAATACAGTACTTAAAAATCTTCAATTATCAAAATATGCTTGAAAAATTGTTCCTTGATGTCGATAGCTCAGTCCGGGGCTATCATGGCCTCGTAAGCAAACAAATCTAAACTGTTCTGGCTGACCGCGGCGTCGCGGGCCAGTGACGGTGTCCAGAAGACCCGCAAACAGTACCTTTTAGAAATGCAGGGCGACGGCGACCTCTGGTTGAGCTTCTGAAAGCACGGCGTACGCACGCTTCGGAGGTCGGTGCAGGAGTCGTCGAGGCCCTTGAAGTCACACGCATTGCAGGTCGAACTCCCCTCTGTTGAAGTCATGAGTGCTGGCGTAGGCAGGCGTCGGGTGCTGCAGTGCGAAGTGCAGCAGTGCTGTGCCCCTTGGTCGCAGTGTGAGCAGCAGTTCGGTGGCGGTGTCAGATGGTGCCGTCAGTGAGACCAGGGTCGCGGTGCGAGGTGAAGGGGGTGCTCGTCGCGGTGCTGGCAGGTCACGGTGCAAGCACGGTGTCGTCGTGGCTGAAGTGCTGTCGTCGGCTGACGAACTGGAGTCGATGGTGCCGGCAGGCCAAAGCTGCGGTGCCGGATGAGGGCGGTGCATCGTGTAACTTTACGAGCGGTGCCCTTGAACCACGGTGCAAGGAGTGGCGTAGATTTCGACGTGGATAGGCGTCGTCGGGGATACCAAGGCATGCAGGGCGGTGCAGAGTGCGGTGCACACAGGTCGCGGTGCCAGTAGCGGCTCAGTGGCGGTGTCAGCAGGCATCATCGGTGAGACCAGAATCGTGGTGCGGCGGTGCCCTCTGCGGTGCCTTCAGGACACGGAGTCAGCAGCGTTGTCGGGTTGCTTTTTCCTCTGTTGCAGCACAAAACACACAGTACCCAGTGCTGAGGGCAGAAGAGCTTGAAGTCTTTGCTGTTCCTGAGACTTCTTGAACAGGGGGCAAGCTCTACCGCAAGCCCTTGGAGAAACTAACAAAAGAAGATTGCAGAAAGTTCAGTCCAGTCCTTTTACTGCCCAAGACATAAGCAGCCACTGCAGGCCAACACAGCAAAGCACACAGCCAAGTGGTAGTTCCTCATCGCAGCTTCTCCAGCTCTTTTTCTAGGCAGTCTTCTTGATCCAAAAGAGCTCTAAAGTTCAGGGGTCTGGGCCCCAATATATATATATCCCCAAATCCTTTGATCTCTTAAGCAGAGAGTGTCTGTGCTCAGACAGAACCAGTTCTGCCTTCTCTGGTGTGACTTCCTGGCAGGAGGTGGAGATGGCATGGTCAGAGGCAGACCAGGCCCTTTGAGGTGCAAGGAAATCTCCCCTCCCCCCCTTTCCCCATTGCAGCCTAGGTCTATTCAGCCCTTTCCTGACCTACCTAGACTTTCTGGAGACACTCCTGCTCCCCAGCCTTCTGTCATCCAAAACCCAGACAGGCAATTCAAAGACTATACTTTCAGGGATCATTTCTATAGTACAGACTGGCAATCCACATTCCAACAGAGGCACACGGGATGACTGAGCAAGAAAATACCTACTTTCTAAAAGTGGTATTTTCAGACACAAAGTAAAAATCACCTTCACTAAAAGATGCATCTTTAGATTCTGAGTTCAGGCATACTAAACTTTATTTTCGTACCTAATTACCCGGGCCAGTTATGTTTATAAGATATTATAAACAAACTCCCCATTCTGTCCTGTGGGAAACAGGTAGCCTTTCAATAGAGAAAAACGAAATTGGCCGTAGTTCACTATCAGGACATGCCACACACACCAGGGCATGTCCAGCCTTTCACATACACTGCACCCGGCCCACAGCAGTACCTTGGGCCTACCTTAGGGGTGGCTGACATGTAAGAAAAAGGAAGGTGAGGGACTGGCAGGTGTGTGCACTGGTCAAGTCGTCACGGCAGTTACAAACTGCGCGCAGATTCCGCAATGGCGGGTCTGAGTTACCTTTTACGGGCCGTTCGTGTGGGTGGCACAATCCCATGCTGCAGCCCACCAGCGGCATTTGATTCACAAGCCCTGGCACACACAGTGCACTTTACTAGGGACTGACCGATAAATCCAACAGGCCAATCATGGAAACACCAATCCATAACACATTTTACCACAGGAGCACTTGCACTTTACCACTGATTAGCAGTGAGAAAAGTGCGCAGAAACACTAAGCCAGCACAAACAGAGTCAGATCCGGGAGGGGAAACACGCCAAAAGATGCCCAAGTCTAAAAAACATTCAGAGACGTCTGCCTTAAAACCCAAGCACGCAAGTGACAGTCACCAAATATTACAGAAATGTATGATTTGCTGATGGCGCCCCGTTGAACATGGTTAGAAGACCTCCTGCTCTTTCTTGTCTTACAAAATGGGGCAGAGTCGACGAGCTGACGTTCTGCAATTTCTGATTGACTGTTAGGAATTCTCAGATCTGCACTCAGCCGTCAGATCTTTTGGGATCAGTGCCACCGGAAAACAGAACATTGTGTCCCAAGGACAAGCTGCAAAAGTTGAAACCATGGGCCTTTATATTTGCTGTTGAGCCTGGCATTTCACGTTTACAACTCTCCTTGTCTCCCTCCAGATGTTAGGGAGAGAGAGGGCAGTCTGCCAACAGCGCCACGTAGCCCATGTAACGGTCCAAGCGGAAGAGGGAACAGGTGCAAGGCTCGTGGACAAGTGATGAAACACTTTGCAAGTAATGGCTATGAGAGCAGAGAAGAACCGGAAGTAAGAAGAAAGATGACGTGGCAGGGAGACCGAGGGGTAGGAATGAAAGCAGGTTTGAGTGAGCAGGCTCCCGGGCTCAGTGTTTCTCGAAGGCAGGGTGAATAAGGGCCAGGTCAGCAGTGACGACAAGGGCCATTGCTGCGGGGCATTCACTGGGCTCCCACTGGGGAAATATGAGAAAGAAGGTGGAAATGGAGCAGTAAGGTAGTACGACTGCAAAGACTGCTTGCTTACTTTAGCTTCTTAAATAAAAATGCTCTGCAATTTTGGGCTTTTGTATGATGTACAGACTTGTACCAAGCTTCCCTAACATGGAACACAGGTACATCATTAGTAGCTTCTCTAACAAAAAGCAGTACAGGGCGATGGCAGCTTGCAAAGTGTACAGAGAATAACTCACCTCGTCTCCCTCAAAGCCAGTTACAGCAAACATGCATGTTTCCCTCACATACACAAAAGTAGCAGATGTGCACGCGTACCTCACAGATGACAAATACAGTAAACGCACAGCAGCAATGCATGCTTCCCTCACATACACACACCTTTACAGTACAGGAACATCAGTGCAGACTGCCACACCCAGAACATTGTGCTACGCAAACAAATGATGGACGGAATGCTGAATAAATCATACATTCACCCCAGTCAAGAGATCTGGGTTAAATCCATTGTCCTTTTGCTCACCATGCCACCCCAGTTTAGACCCAGCCATATGCAAATCAGTCTTGACCCTGTGCCTCATGGGAACAGTCCAGACCGAACTGAGAAGCCACGTCCTCACTGGACCGGAAACAAGCATCCTGGGACTGGTTTCTGGGTATTACCCTTCATCAGCCAGGCTAGCTTGAATCTAGTGGCACGGTGAGCAAGGAACCCACATCTGGGCATACCCATCCCACTTAGGGTGAAAAGTGCTATGTATAGTGAGCAAGGGACCCACGTCTGGGCATACCCATTCCACTTAGGGTGAAAAGTGCTACGCAAACAAATGATGTATGGAACGCTGAACAAATCATGGCAGTTCGGGCTGGACGGTTCACATTGGGCGCATGGTCAAGACTGATTTGCATATGGCTGGGTCCAAACTGGAACGGCATGGTGAGCAAAATAACGATGGATTTAGGCCCAGATCTCTGTACTGGGGTGAGTGTACGGCATTGTTCTGCATTCTGTCCATCAATTGTTCTTTTTGCATTTGTCACCCCGAGTGGGATGGGTATGCCCAGACGTGGGTCCCGTGCTCTCCATGCCACTGGAGTCAAGCTATCCTGGCTGATGAGGGTCAAAATCCCGAAACCAGTCCTAGGATGATTGTTTCCAGGCGAGGGAGAACCTAGCTTGGCAGTTCGGGCTGGATTGTTCCCATTGGGTGCAGGGTCTAGACTGATATGCATATGGCTGGGTCCAAACTGGAATGGCGAGCAAAAAAACGATGGATTAAGGCCCAGATCTCTGTACTGGGGTGAATGTATGACATTGTTCTGCATTCTGTCCATCAATTGTTCTTTTTGAATTCGACACCCAGAACATATGCAGCAGAAGCAATGCAAGCTCCCCTCACATACGCTTCTTTACAGTACAGGAAGCCCCAGTGCAGACTGCCACACCCAGAACATATGCAGCACGTGTAGAAGCAATGCAAGGTTCCATCTCATACCCACACCCTTAAAGTACAGGAACGGCAGTGCAGACTGCCACATGCGGAACATATATAGTAGGTGCAGGATCAGTGTAAGCTTCCCTCACATTGTTTGTGTCTGAGTCATAATTGAAAGCATGAGAGCAGAAGGATACACAAAAAACTGTTGGCTAAGAACCAGTACTGGCAGAAGGTGTCCTAGAAGTCCTGGACTGCTTGGCAGTGATGAGAAGGGCTATGTTGTACACTGGTCCTGCTACCCCTCCCCCCACCCCCCGCAGTAGAGCCGCGTACTCCCCTCACCCACCCAGAACAGCAAAGATATTTAGGCTCTCCTTGTCTGTGATCTTTTCAGAGCCATCCTAGTCTCATCTCCACATGTCAATTACTCCCTTAACCCAGTAGTGTCTAGAGGGAGGCTGGGGTTGCTGTATGAAATCACTATTAGGCCCATCTCTGAGTAACATTGACATAAATGCTTCAGATAGACTATGGCACGCAAAAAACAACAACCATCGAAGACATGTTTTCACAATTATGAAGAGCTAGGAGGAAAAACGAAGTTCTTGTTGTTCTGTTCACTACTTAGAAACTTTATAAGAGTGCTGAGAGTTACAGACTGAACTTCTTGACAGAATATGTGTACTGAAGTGTCAAGACATGCAGCTGTCTATGCTTATGCAATCAAAGGCATAAAGTACCCTCTGCCAAAGGTTTTTAAAATACTGCAAGTCGCTGAGGAGATGTGAGACCAAATAGAGGAACGAGACAAAGATATGCAATCTTACGGAGAGGAATTGGCCCAACGGCTCGGGCGGTCGACCTCAAATCTGGGGTACTGGATTCGAGTCTCGGCAACAACGCTCAACATCCTGTGATTCAGGGCAAATCACTTTCTCTCCCCGTGCCTAACAAAAATGAATGTGTCCTCATGTAACGCAACTGGTGCTCGTGTAAAGCGCCCCGATACCCTATACCTTTGGGTCAAGTTTGCGCTATATAAAACTCAGTTAAAAAATATGTATATCCTTCTAATGCACCACAGAGGGTATTTTACTCCTTGGTGACACCATTACCCTTCACACAAAAAGCACGTTCCTTTCTATGAATGAGAATAGTTGCAAATTTGTAGAACAAATGTGAAATCCATTCTGTAATAATCATACTGACCTAGAAAACGACAAAGCCTTTTGCCTTTTTTACAGCCAATTCTTAACTACTACCCAGAGTTGCTTGCTGCCTTTTTTTTGCAATAGTTATGCTGCAGTCTAAGCCTGAAAGAGTATTGTTGTGACTTACACTGGGTGCTCCCTTGTGTCTGGACAAAGCTAAACCTCTCTGAAGCGCTGCCATGACAGTAAAGCACATGCCGAGGGGTGCTTTTATTCATTCCAGGTTGGCCTGCATGGTATTTTACCAATCCAAAGCTGTAATACTGAACCTGGAGTGGTAAAAGGCTTTTGTCATTTTTCAGCTCAGCAAGGAAGGTATTTGCTAAATCTATGCTTACAATAGACATTTGAGGTGAGCAGATTCAGAGTGCCACTAGTGTTGTAGAGTGCTCTATACAGGAAATGCTCTCTGCCTAAAAGTAGGAACTACCCGGAGTTCCTTGCTGCCTTTTATGTATAATTTATGCAGCACTCTAAGCATGGAAGGGTATTGTTTTGATAGATGATATACATGTTTAAAAAAACAGTGCAAATTCCTCCAAAAACTTAAAGTGCACTACTGCTTACTCAATAGGATAAAAACAATAAAGAATCCTGCAACATAGGTTACGCCCGAAATAAGTAGGATAATATTACTCTATACAAGCTCATCCCTTAATTATTATTTTTTATTTACAGGTGCACTGGCGTCAGATAGACCGACAAAAAGAAAGTAAGTTCACTACTTGTAATTCTTTTGCACAAGTGTGTACAGACATCATGATAACACTTCCTCCGCATCATGCTTGGTCCTATCAGTTTAAGGGCTCTCTCTTCGCCAATAGTCTTGTCTCCCGCCACCTCACCTGCATGAACCAGGGCTTCCCCTGTCCCTGTGTGACACCGTGATGTGCAAGCCCATCCATAGCGGTTCTGTTCCGTATATCAAAGAGACTACAGACAGGAGGAGTCTGAAGGGGTTTGCCGCTCCACACTGAAGCCGGAGACTGCAAACCTACTTGGTTTGGCTGCTTTGTGGCCCCCTCATTATACGACACAAAATACCCCCAACTGCACTTTTAAAGGTGTTTGAAGCCACCTCCATGTTCCATGACGTCATAAAGGCCCTCGGATGTGATGTCATGTTTCTGTATCGTCACTGAACCCCTCACTGATTGGCAATAAGTCTATGACTACAGATGGGGCTCTGCTTTCCAACATGATGTTCACGTCTCTTTGGACCGACTACTGCAGCTCATATCTGCCAGTTTAATAGTGTGTGGAGGCACACAGCCACGAAATAAACATAACTTATCTAGCGCTTTTACAAAAAACAAGTGCAAATACAAGCCGAGATTTAAAAACACAAACAATGACACAAACAAACTTCTCTTTACGATCGCTCAAGTCTCTGTAGATGCCACAATTGTCAGGGGAGCTGTTTGGCACGGTCTGAATCCAATTACCCGTCAGATGTACACTCTTGGAGCCAGGGGAAGCCAGGGAGGAATGCTAGCGGAAAGAAGTTTCTTTGCTTAGAAATGTATTCGGCCTGCAGGATAGGAGGCCAGGGAGCAGAGACGGAGATCTATACGAGAGGCAACGAGCGACTGAACACAGGCCGGCGAAATCTGTTCCTTCCCTTCAAGCGCTTCCATTACTGTCATGGCGGCGGCGCAGCAGGGCGCAGCGCGAGGCACGGGCTGTCCCTGGACAGTGACCGGCCTGGGAATCTCTGGCTCCTGGCTAGTTTACAAGGGGCCACTACGCGTAAGAATAACCAGGACCCGAGTACATGGAACCAGGCATACAGCGTTACGTCAGCAACTATCACTTTTCCTCAAGACGGGCTTGTAAAGTACTAACATGGACAGCTTCCCTTCCTTCTCGTTTTAACAGAAAGCCACTCAACACAATGTCAGCCGGCTACATTTGAACACATTGGGCCTTTTGATTCCATTAAAGATAGTGAGGAAAAGGAGGCTTCTGCAAGCCGGCATCCTACTCCAATTGGCTAAAGGACCCGATGTGCCAAAATAGACAGCCGTGGACCCCGGTGTGCCCAATGGTTTCGGGTGCTGGGGCACCCCTCTAGCGCCGCAAAGCTCAATGCTACTCCCTGTTGTAAACGTGCCAGTGAGAACGGGGACCCCACTCCACGCCCAACTCTAATTGCTTTCATATTACGGCTAGGGAATGGAAAAGTCTTTGGGCGTGCACACTCACACACCACACCTAGAAGCATCTTTCAAATACTACACAATTTACCTTCGGACTAATCTCCACAATAAAGGCCACAATACAGGCCACATCGAAGATCTGCTCTTCCAAAGCCACACCAACAAGCGACAAACACAATCAACTGAGAGACTTCCCAAATCTACATGGAAAGGGGCCCGGACACACAAGTCATGTGATCGCAATGGTAGTTCGTGCTATACAGATGTGAATACCATGCCATGCATGTGGTGCTAACAGCAAAGGCTTTACGTTCCACTGGGAGATGCGTCATTCACACTGAACGTGTTCAAGAGTAAATAGCACAAAACCCCTCAACGTTGGCCGTCTTCCAGTTCTATGGTAAAGGTTCTTTACTGATCACACCCTTCTCACAAGGCTGCGCCTCTTTCATGACAAAAGCATAACTGCTCTATACATCCTATTATCCCCCATAAAGAATGCTATGCACCCACCAGTATACAAACCTCCCGGATCTTTACCTCACATTCAGCGTTGAATTCATGAAACGCAGAAAATCACTATCTGGAAGTGGTTTCCTGATCACGTGATCAAAGTTTGTATCCAAACCATGCCAGAAGAGCAGCCCTGTATGGCAGCGCAAGGGAAACTACAGCCGCCCCACCCCATGTCCTCCTTACCTTCTTCCGATAAAAGACTATTCGTCAACCAATACATCTCCATCTAAATGTGTTACTGTCTACCGTCTACAGTATCTTTCTGCCACAACATTTTGTTTTACATCCCTCATGTTCAGAACCCAGATGTTCCATAAAACTACAGCTAATTTACTGACGTTTGCAGTACGCACAATTCAACAGTCAACTTATGCAGGAAAACGTTTAGAGCTGGCTTGGTCATGTTTGCTCACTGTTGTTTTATTTGGATCACAACTTCGGTCAAATGTGGCATGTACGTGCTAAAGATAAAGTAACACAACCGATGCAGATCTATGGATACTGCGACAAGGCTAAAAAAGTGAAATGGTTTCCGGGTTTCACATAAACAAAAGACGGTTTTAGGCTGTGTTAGGTGGACAGGAAGATAGCTCTAGGGAACAGGACAAAAAAAGCTACCCCCGCCCCACAACAGAGTAGCTGTATATATTTTGTCTGGGTAGCAAGGAAGAGGTGTAAGAGTGCAGGATGGAGGTCTGCTTTAGGGGTAATACAGAAGTGTAACATCACATGTAAACCCTGATGGAGCGAGAAGGGAATCACAGCAGAACAGGGGCGCTCTTCGGATCTCAGACCCGACGCTCGCAGGACTGCCCTTCTGGGGGGTGCTTTGAACCCTTCATGTCCACTCCTCTCGCCGCACCCGTCGCAATAAATCTGAAAATGTCAGTATTGACAGCATTCTTTACAAGCAGCGGAAAACGTTATGCAGTTATTTTTCTATGTACACATAAAGCATGGCTGTCCCTGAAGCATCTAATTACTGGCGCTAGATGAGGTGATGAATTGTTGAATATACAGGACTCCTTTAGGACTAACTGAAGCAAAGGGCACTACTACCTGTCCCTAAGTAAAGCTCTAAGTGCCTCGCCCTCATACAACTTCCTTCTCATGCAGAGGACACCTCTTCCTGACCCTAAACTGAGCTCCAAGTACCTCGCCGTCATGCAACTCTCCCCTCCGGTCATGCAGAGGACACTTCTCTCTGACCTTAAACCGAGCTCCAAGTACCTCGCCGACATGCAACTCTCCCCTCCGGTCATGCAGAGGACACTTCTCTCTGACCTTAAAATGAGCTCCAAGTACCTCGCCGACACGCAACTCTCCCCTCCGGTCATGCAGAGGACACTTCTGTCTGACCTGAAACTGAGCTTCAAATACCTCGCCGTCATGCAACTCTCCTCATCTCATGCAGAGAGGACACTTCTCTCTCTCACCTTAAACCGAGCTCCAAGTACCTCGCCGTCATGCAACTCTCCTCATCTCATGCAGAGAGGACACTTCTCTCTCTCTCACCTTAAACCGAGCTCCAAGTACCTCGCCGTCATGCAACTCTCCTCATCTCATGCAGAGAGGACACTTCTCTCTCTCACCTTAAACCGAGCTCCAAGTACCTCGCCGTCATGCAACTCTCCTCATCTCATGCAGAGAGGACACTTCTCTCTCTCACCTTAAACCGAGCTCCAAGTACGTCGCCGTCATGCAACTCTCCTCATCTCAAGCAGAGAGGCCACTTGTCTCTCACCTTAAACTGAGCTCCAAGTACCTCGCCGACACGCAACTCTCCCCTCCGGTCATGCAGAGGACACTTCTGTCTGACCTGAAACTGAGCTTCAAGTACCTCGCCGACATGCAACTCTCCTCATCTCATGCAGAGAGGACACTTCTCTCTCTCACCTTAAACCGAGCTCCAAGTACCTCGCCGTCATGCAACTCTCCTCATCTCATGCAGAGAGGACACTTCTCTCTCACCTTAAACCGAGCTCCAAGTACCTCGCCGTCATGCAACTCTCCTCATCTCATGCAGAGAGGACACTTCTCTCTCTCACCTTAAACCGAGCTCCAAGTACCTCGCCGTCATGCAACTCTCCTCATCTCATGCAGAGAGGACACTTCTCTCTCTCACCTTAAACCGAGCTCCAAGTACCTCGCCGTCATGCAACTCTCCTCATCTCATGCAGAGAGGACACTTCTCTCTCACCTTAAACCGAGCTCCAAGTACCTCGCCGACACGCAACTCTCCCCTCCGGTCAAGCAGAGGACACTTCTCTCTGACCTTAAACTGAGCTCCAAGTACCTCACTGACACGCAACTCTCCCCTCTGGTCATGCAGAGGACACTTCTGTCTGACCTGAAACTGAGCTTCGAGTACCTCGCCGTTATGCAACTCTCGTCATCTCATGCAGAGAGGACACTTCTCTCTCACCTTAAACCAAGCTCCAAGTACCTCGCCGACACGCAACTCTCCCCTCCGGTCATGCAGAGGACAGTTCTGTCTGACCTGAAACTGAGCTTCGAGTACCTCGCCGCCATGCAACTCTTCCCTCCAGTCATACAGAGGAAGCCGCTCCAAGCATGGATCTTATCCGGTAGTCAAGAGTGCACAGACCTTCATCAACCTCAACCCTCCTCACGAATCTCACAATATCACCAGTCACAATTCACATATCCTGCTGGCCTGGACCTATTAACTAGCCGGTCTCATTGACGGCCTCGACAGCAGATAGACAAGGACGGAGTTCACAGCTCCGCTACAAAAACAACTTTTCCTGGCATTTACACAGTAGGGCACAGTTAAGTACACTACTTACAAAGCTGCTCCCCCTGAACTCTTGCATTAGTATCTGGTAGGTTTACTAAACTGCTATTTGCACCTGTCTTTTTACGCAGATTTGTGAATCTTGAATGGCCTACTAGTAAACAAGATGAGGCCAGATTAATGCAACCTAGTTATCGTCAGTCAAGTTAAGAACTTCCAATATTCCTTGAATAAAAAATCAATTTGATACCAAGATGGTCACATAAAACCAAAATTCATTGGGTCAACTTTCACGTTCTGCACTCTAGCATTTAATTAAATTGCAAAAAGCAACATGATAATCGTGCTTGAAAAGTGCTTCAACCACCCAGAGACTGCTTCGACCTCGAGAGAGGAACGGGAAAGGTGGAAAGGAAGGACTAAGATGGGCAGAAGATGAGAAAATGTAAGCAAGGAAAGTTATTTTTAATCACCTCATCACAGCTTGCTGCCCAAGTCGAAAAGTTTCCAAACAAACATCGTTGGCACCTTTTTGCAGAAGACGATTCAAAATACGACATACCAGATCTGGCTAATATGGAACCATTTTTAAGGATAATGGGGGATCAGTGTATCATCCAGCGGTCATACCAAACACAACCCCCCACAGAGCAACACAGCAGGTGAGTCTGCTTATTCACAACACGATTAGTATTCCGAGTGCTCTTAATGTGATAAGCTATGTGAAAAGCTCAGGGGGACAGGATTTAAGCAGCACTAGCTAAGCAGAGTCGACAGACTGAAAGGCAGGTGGATGCAATGAATGCCTGCCACTGGCGGTGGAAGGATGCACCCAAACAGCCAGAAGGACAAGACCAGAAAGAAATATCCCTCTGGACTGAACCACTTTGTGATTGATAAAGTCTCAAGTCAATGGCTGAAAAAAGTAGGCCACAAAAAGCCAATGGTTCAATGTGCAGACCCAAATCCCACAGTGTATATATCCGATGCAATAGGTTGGTTTACACAGGCTGCACTCTCCAATCCAGACATTAAAATGTACTTTTTTTAATTATTATTATTATTGTATTTCAGGCGCCAAAAACAGGGCTTTTCCTGCACATGCATGAAGTGGCCATGTGAGATTGAGTTGGAGAAGTAATCATGCAACTGCTGCCCATTCTCCTGGCGGCGTATAGGATCCCTTTTCTTTTTGATTCAGACTGTACAGGTTTGCACACTAGCAAAGCGCGGTCATCATGGCATAATGTGAAGACCAGAATACTAGACCGGTGCCAACAACACCTCCTCCTTCCCGTCCTCCCCCAGCGAGGAACTCCACACCAGGGCTAATCTGCGATTCTACTTAAGGCTCTTGTTATAAATGGCATCTGTACACTGCTTCAGGTGAGCCCTGACCCGGAGAATGGAGACGCAGCCACAAATGCCACCATGGCGAGTTCAGCCCTAAGAAGCTGCTGCCACAGCTGCTGGATGTCAGAGGAGAGGGAAAGAGTGAAACTGTGCCATGAAAGAGCTGAACAGTCAACAACTGTAAGCAAAAACATGGATGATATGTACTACTCTCTTCAGACACTAAAAATATATGTAGTGTCATGGAAATACTTAGGTTGACTTGATATTATGAACCACAAATCACTGACATTTGCTGGTTATGGTTAGACTTTTGTACATTGAATGGTCATTAGTTATGCCTTCTGCCCAGTACCCATGACTGGCCACCTATCACTGATGCATTGACTGCCACCATGATCTGACCTCAGAACCCTTATATTTTCCATATATTGTTTTAGGGAACCTCCAAAGATGCTGTTGGGCAGAGAAAATATAAAACTGGGCATAATGGTCCATGAACCCTGCAGTCAAACTTATTATTTTTATTTGAGGAGAATTTCTATTCCTTGAACTATGAGGGTAGGATGTGGTCATCCTGTCCATAAATCGCTTCACCCACACTCTTTTGTTATAGTATGTTTTTTTTTTGATGGAGCAAACATATATAGGCCTTTGCAGCTAATTAGATGGCTCCGATAGAAATTACGGGTGACAAACTCAAATGCCCTATATCTATATTTATTTGAAATTTCATATATTTTTTAATGCTGACCAAAAGTAAATTCAATCTATGTAATCAGCCCAAAGAAACAACTAAATAACAAAACATAGTTTTACAAATGGCAGGGTTATAACCAGCATTAATTTAATCTTTAAAACATAGAACCAAAATTAAGTTGGCATTCAGGGCGTGTCTCGCAAACAGTAAGAGTAATGGAAATGCTAAGAAATACATTGCATCCTTTAGTGTACATTGAATGCAACACCACTAGAAAACAAACAGAACTCAGAATGAAAGGACATCAAAAATTAAATACTTAATGAGAAAACAGTTAACCGGCAGAATTAAAAATAAACAGATGTAAACCCTACTACAAGCAACAAATAAAAGACAAGACTTAAAAAATAAAAATGCTCATACCAAAAACATACAACACAACGGCATACTGCAACAAAACCTTTTACTATAACAAATTGTGACACAATGTGAAAATTAAAAAAAACAAGACTAAAAGACAATTAAAACAAAAAAAGACTAAATAAAAGAAAAAAGATATGCAACATCCTGACAAGATAATACATTACACTACATAATAACACTGTGAAACAAAGAAAAAACTTTTCTAGTGAAAAAGCTGCATCGGCAACGTCACTTTTGTATTCCCCCAAATATTTATACTTTATTTTTATATATTTAAGTAATGTTAGTTGCAACCTATCCTTGCAAAATGTTTTAATTGCATGTATATGGAAGGGATGGTTTCTTTCTTCCCGGTTAAAATCAGCTGCACAATACAAACATTCACATTATGAGAGATCTCAAATGACATCTTCAATGACATCATATATGACGACACCCACTGCCAGTGGTTAGAAGCCTGCAAACAGAGAAAGAGATGCTATCCACTGATCAGATGTCCTCTTAGATAATACATAGAGGCTATAGACAGACATATGCAAACAGACACACACAATCAGCCTAAGATCGCTTTCAATGAACACATATTTTACATCTATTGCACAGAAGGAAACTCACACAGGGTTACATTTTGCTATTTTCCTGCTAACGTGGCAAACGCTGGGGCATCAGCGTTGCCATGGGAGGGTGCTTTAAAATAGAAAGCTGGCATGCTCTTCCGGAAGCATCTGGCTGAATGCCTCCCTATGTCTGGAAACCCATATGTAATCTTGAAAACATTCACCACCAGCCATCCCACAAAAACGCCGCTGAGACCACCATGGCTCTACACTATTCGGACATTGTGAAACCGGCTGCAATGGCCTCTTTGCGTGTTTGTAGGCGTCAGACGCTCCAGCATCAGCTTCACTTTCTCTAGTAGTGAACGAGAGGCTACATTCAGCCACCGTGCACTCGGTGGTGACACCACAGTGAAGATTGGGTGTTGTCACTGGCAGGCCAGGCTGAGCCCTTAGCCTGACAGTGAAATGCACTACGCCACAGACTCTCTTCTCACTGATGCTGGGGTTTGAAGCAAGCAGTACCCCCAATGGAACAAACACGTAGGCCTGGGCTAAATTTCCGTTACGCTCGCTGAAATTGCGATAATTTGACATTTTCGCGTTCCGCGGAGAGCGCGGAAATGTCAAAATTTCCGCATTCCGCAGCTTAGCGATAATTTGTTTCTTGCTCGCGCTGTAAAATAATACAGTCTCTCGCGCGCGCGATCGCCTTACCTGAATCCCCGCGTTCGCCGACAAGTTTTCCCGATCCGGTCGCGTTCTCCACAAGATGTTGGATTGTTGGTAGCCATTTGCGCTGTCTCGCGACAGTTCGCGCCCGCAGTTATGTCATTAGTCGCGCGATCACGTCTTTCTTCTCGCGATCATGCACCGCGAGAAGAGTGAAAACAAGATGGCCGCGCCGCAAGCAACCGCATGGGTAAGTTGGCGAGCCGCGACCATGCAGAAAATACCGCGAACGGGCGGGAAAAAAACTTCCGCATCTTCGCGATATTTCCGCGTGTTTGCGGAGATTTGTAACATTTTCGTGAAAATTTGCAAAAGCCACTTTCGCAAATTACGCCCACCCCTACAAACACGCATTCAAGTTGCCTCTAGGTGGACGCTTTAACAGCCAGAAGTTGTGTTTGCCTTCGTAAGACTATGCAACGCGAGGTCTGTTTAGAATGTCATTGCTGTAAAAATGCTGGTGAAGCCAGGGTTGGCGATACTGTACTTTTCTGCAAAGGGCAGGTCCTATCAGAGAACAAGGGGGCTATTGATCACGCACAATGATGTCAGAGGCAGTAAGTGGCCTTCTGTGAGTGATATCAGACCCTGGACTTTCATGAAAATGGGCTCTTCTCCACAATTACATTTTGATGTTACATTACACTTAAATACAGACACCTAGGCCTAGTTATCTAGGTAAAATATTCGCATTCAACACATGTACTTGTTTTCTTTGTTAGATGTTAGCTTTCATGCCATGGCCAGTGCTTTCAATGGGCAGGCACTGCACTTCTTTCATTTGAAAGCCAGAGTTGCCGCACTTCTCAGCACACCTGCAATACATTTATTAGGAGAGTGCCAACACTTCTCAGGAACAACCATCCTTATATGATTTAATTAAGGTCACTGGGTGATCACTGCTGAGCTCAGAGTGTAACAGACTGGCCACAAGTTCAGATCCTACCATGGTTTACTCAGCCGTTCATTCTTATAATTTCAATGAAATAATTACTTCGATATTGAGCAATAATTGCACATAAAAGGTTCCCTCAAAAGCACTTTAGTTAAAAGATCAACATAAGTGACACCATAAAGCATAAAGGTGCCTCCTTCAACTCATTCCAGTTAGATTCTCAGCATACCGGGGTCAGAATGTATGGATCCAATGGTTGATGGAACAGTCTGCTCTGCAAACAAGAGAGGTGTAATTGCCCCCTCTTGTGCCTTGCTAAAAGATAACGTGGATGGCACTATTGTGAAAGCACCCTTTGAAGCAAGGGAGTAGTCAAAATTACCCCCCCCACCCCCACTTTGAACCAAACTCTAATGCCACCAAATGAGAAAAAACAGTGAGCCTGACCTTTCCTAGATTAGTTCTCTTCACCATTATATCCTCCAATTTAGCCATTCACCCTCCAACCCATGAATCCATCCATTCTTTGATCCTGTACCCCATCCTTTCATTCTTCCACAAATCTATTGACATGTCTTCCATCGATTGGTCCACTCATTCATCTAATACCCTTTCACCCACCCCTACTTTCATCATTCCATCCATTTAACTACTATTCCCTCCACAAATCCATCATCCATCCTTTCAATTATTGAGCCTTTCACCCCTCCATCCAACCTCCCATCCTTGCACCCTTACTTTGTTTTCACCCTTCCTTCCTTTTACTTCTTGTTTCCTTTCATATTTCCTTACTTGTGTCCTTCCTTTCACCCTTCACGGCTTCCCCCTTTCCAGCATATTGGTTTTCTTTTCTCAAACGAACTTTTCTATCTTATAGACCCCTTCCCCTAGCGCCCGCTCACTTTGTTTGCTTTTAATATTTATGTTTTCACAATGTCTTTTTCTCTCTTTTCCTGAACTTGTCTCACTTAGCAGCACTTGACCTCCATTTCTCAGCCACTCCCAGCTCTTCCCTTCCATAGATCGGTTTATGAGCCTTTGTCTACAGGCCAGGGGACGTAAGAGGCCAAACATACAACTTGCCAATATTTAATGGAACCCGAATTAAAAGGCTATTGGGTGCCCCGCTTTAGCTGCTAAAGCGGGGGTCCCCAAGCCACTGCGGTAAAGTCACATTAAAGATATATGAATACTCAGGCTTGGAGCAGTGATCATGGGTGTCAAGGAAAAGAGATTTCGTAGCTCCCAATAAAGGGGATACTGTTCCCTTCTGTTAGACCTGTCAGCCCTTTGGGTGTTCCCTCCTCATCATTATTTATTTTGTCCCACTTTTGCCTCAAACCCTGTTATAATTTTTCCTTTTTGGGAACCACCAGACTTTTTAGTGTTGATGCAGGGTCAGGGAGCCATTTTCCCTACCCCTGGAACTTCTGTCTGAGGGCCTGAGACACAAAATGGTGGCCACCCATTGTCACCTGTGACATAGCCAGAACCTCCTGGAACATTCTAGAATCCTGGGATAGTAGGAGGCAGTTTAGAATGTTGGGAGGCCATCTCAGAGTGGCAGTTGGCATCTGACTAGAGAGGAGAGAGGACCAGTTCAGAAGGAGGTCGGAGTAAGGCAGCAGGGGTGGAAACCAGTGCTTGGAGTGGGGTCCAGAAACCCACCCTTGATGCTAGTCTCTACTGACCAAGCCCAGCCTAGAGCCCTGTGTGAGATCAAGACCAGAAGAACCATCTTAAAGGACTGAAAAGTTGGAACAGGCCTTAAAGAAGAAGAACAGCAAGTTCCTGACCTGTTCAGCAGTGTCCTCCTGGAGTCCTGACGTCGAGAAGCTGGGAGACCTGGGGCCTGAGGTCGAGAAGCGGCGCTGACAGAAAGCAGACGTTGTACCCGGAGCCGCCAGAGGTCGAGTGAGGGCGCCGACGGAGGTCGTGGAGAGACACCGGAGGTCAAGTAAGGAGTCACCTGAGGTCGAGGTGAAGTGCGCCGGAGGTCGGGAGTGGAGATCGCACTCCGGAGTCGCCGGAGATCGAGGTGAAGCGCGCCGGAGGTCGGGAGTGGAGATCGCACTCCGGAGACGCCGGAATCTGAGGTGAAGCGCGCCAGAGGTCGGGAGTGGAGGTCGCACTCCGGAGACACCCGGAAGCGGGGAGACCGTGACCCTGCGACGCCGGAAGGCGACATCGAGCCGGAGCAGCCCAGCGACATCGAGCCGAGGCCGCCCAGCGACATCGAGCCGGAGCAGCCCAGCGACACCGAGCCGAGGCCGCCCAGCGACATCGATCCGGAACAGCCCAGCGACACCGAACCGGAGCCGCCCCGCAACATCGAGCCGGAGCCGCCTCACGACATCGACACGGCGCCGAGCGGAGCCGATCATCGTGAAAAGGGCAGTAAGTGGTAGAAAGGGCATCTGAGGCCCTGTGGAGCCCTAAAAGACCATTCTAGGGGCTAAAGGAGTGTTAGGACCAGCCAGGGAGTGCTGGGGGGTGAACTGAGACTGGTGCAGGGACCTGTGTGAGGGACTGTGTAGTTGGGAGAGCCAGAGCCTAAGGTTACCCTCATTTTACCTCAGCTTAGGCCCCAGCCTTGACCAATCTAGTTGGGACATCCTCAGGCCACCCCAGTGACCACTAGCTGTACTTGGGCACAGTAAAACCAAACTACCTCAGGAAAGTGATGTGAACTGTAATTGTCATTAATTGTGTTATTTAAGTTATTGAAGGTGCTTTATTTATTGACTGTATTTATTGTCTGACTGTATTTATTCCTGCATTGTATTTATTGTCTGACAGTATTTCTTAGCCATTTGTATTTATTGCACCCCTATTTATTCCTTGCTTATTTATGACCTGATCCTATTTATTGAAACTCCACTGTGGTATTATTTATTTGACCTGCCCTTTTAAAGGAGAATCTTATGGTACTGTATTTATTTTATGAACCCTGCAACTAAGAGAAAATAAGATAAAGACAAACTACTTTCTTTCATAATTTTTACGGTGTAGTGTCGTTTTTGGAACGGATGAACGCATGGTTATTGTGAGGGTGTGACGTACGCTTAACATGGTGCCTGACCCCGGACCGCTCGAGCCAAGCTACCATTGTGCTGGGAACCTGGTGACTGCTAACCCGGTTGCCCGGTTTCCAACATAAAATTGGTGTTCAGTGGTGGGATTGAGCTGTGCTTGCGTCCACTCGACAATAACTGTGGGTAGTCCATAGGCCTACACCGGGAGTTTTCTCCAAGCGGACTTCCTAATTTTGAGTTTTGTTTTTTTCCAAATTTACTTCTGGTGGTGGGAGGAGGTATTACAAAAGGTACCCCCCTGCAAAGCCTCTGTAAGCAACTGTCTTCTATCCTGAGTGGGCAAAATGGAGTTTGTGTTGGAGGATGTGGAAACCTACACTGTGGCCCAACTCAGAGTTTTGTGAGCGAGAGGGGGTGTTTTGTCCCCAAGGTGCAAAGAAGGGTGAGCTCCAAACCAGCTTGAGGGCTTGGGGGGAGGCACGACGAGAAAGTAAGGCTGAAAAGGAGGACAGGGATGGAGAGACTGACCGCGAGGGGGCTGGTTTGTACCAACCTGAGGTGGGGAACCTAGTAGAGGGGCCCAGAACACTTTCAAGGAAGGGCAGCAGTGTCTCTAGTGGCGGCTTATCAGAAGTAGAATTAACTGACCGGAGGGAGAAAAGACAGTTCACATGGAAGTTGGCGGAGCTGGAGAAAGAGAAGGAGGAACGGAGGATGGCTCACGAGTTGAGGCTCAAGGAGATAGATCTCCAGATCCTACGAGTCGGGGCACAAACTGTTCCTAATGGTGGCAGCAAAGACAAAGAAATCACCAGGAAACCCAAACCCTATCTGCCAAAAGACATAGTAGCTAGCTATAGTGCGGATGATATCGCCAAGTGGCTAGTGGCCTATGAGGTCTCTTTAAGAGCCCATGGGGTTCCAGAGAAATATTGGGGAGGGGGGTTGTATAAATACATGCCTCCAGCTGGCAGGGATACATTATTGGCCCTGGAGCAGGATGAGCAGACCCACTACCCCACCATGAAAGTGGCGCTCGTAAGAAAGTTTGGACTAACACCCGAGAAGTACAGACAGAAGTTCCGGGGTAGCCACAAACTGGGCACACAGAATTGGGTGGATTTCCTGGACTATGCAAAGAAGGCATTAGAGGGTTGGATACAAGGCAGTGAGGTGAGGGACTACGAGGGGTTGTTTGATTTGATGTTGAAGGAACACCTGCTCGAAAAATGTTTCCCTGAACTGCGTCAACACCTGGTGGATAGCAAGCTGACCAATCCCCGGAAGCTTGCTGAGGAGGCGGACATTTGGGCTAGTACCCGGGTGTCCACAAGGGGGACTGGAGGGGACTCTCAAAAGACCGGACATGGCGCCCCCCAGAAGAAAGAGGGAGGGGAAAAGAAAACGGAGTTCTCTAAAGGCCCCCAAAATAGTTTCCAAGGGAAGGGAACAGGATTCACCCCTAGGGCTAACCCACCCAGAAACCCTAATCCTGGCCAGAGTCAGCAGCCAAGGGTTGTCCATTGCTTCGAGTGCGGTGGTGTCGGACACTATAAGGGAGATGTGAAGTGCCCGAAAAAGCCACCCCTCCCATTGGAGGAAAGGCCCCCGGAGTAGCTAGTGTAGTGCTTGGGGAGGAGATGCCTTTAGATAAGGGAAGGGAGTGGGCGGGTGTCACTTTAGTGTCCCTGGGAGAACGGGAGATGGTTCCTAAGATCCAGGTGCCCGCAAATACCACAAAGTATGGGCAATGGGTCACCATCAATGGCCAAAGAGGGGAGGCTCTGAGAGACACAGGAGCCAGTATGACTATGGTACGTAGCCAACTGGTGTCTCCAGAGCAGGTGATTCCCCATGTACTCCACCCTGCCGCGATGGCTGACGGCATAATGGGCCACTATCCGGTGGCCGAGGTTCCATTTGAATGGGAAGGGGTTGCAGGGTCACTTCGAGTTGCCGTAAGCCCTGCCATGCCAGTCGATTGTCTGCTGGGGAATGACATGGAGCATAATGCTTGGAAGGAGGTGGAATACCGGACTCATGCTGAGATGCTGGGTACACCTGACTGGGCCTGTGTCAGCACAAGGTCTGCGACTACCCGGAGAGGGAGTTCGTTTAGGCGGGAGCCTGGAACAAAGGCACCGCCGGCTGCCAATCAAGGGAAGAACCGAGGACAGGAGGAGCCTGCCTTGGCATCCGCGCCCCGTGTGACGGATAGGCCACCGGAGGTGGTGGACCAGGAGTCCGCGGAGGGGGATGTTACCAAACTGGAGAACCTACCCATCCCGGCCGAGTGGCACGTGGAGGGAGGGCCGACCAGGGAGGAATTCTGCAAGGGCCAGAAGGAGTGTCCTACCTTTGAGGGCCTGAGGCGACAGGCCGAAGCCCAGGCAGCAGGGAACGTTGAGGGGAACTACAATATTTACTGGGAGGATGGCCTCCTCTACAGTGAACCCAAGGCACCCATGCACAGTTCGTCACGGGCCTTGGTTGTCCCTCAACGTTACCGAGCCTTCCTTCTGGAATTGGCTCATGAAATCCCCTTGGCAGGACACCTGGGGCAAGACAAGACCTTTGCCCGGCTTGTCCCACACTTTTATTGGCCTCAAATGAAAGTGTCGTCCGACACCTATTGCCGGACGTGTGTGTCTTGTCAAGCCAGTGGGAAAACAGGGGTGAAGCTGAAAGCTCCCCTGGAACCACTTCCTGTCGTTAGCACCCCCTTTGAAAGGGTGGGTATCGACATTGTGGGTCCATTAGATCCGCCTACTACAGCTGGTCACAGGCTTATCCTGGTTTTGGTGGATCATGCCACACGATACCCAGAGGCAATACCTCTGAGGACCATTACCGCACCTGTTGTGGCTAGGGCCCTGATGGGAATCTTTACCCGAGTGGGTTTTCCCAAGGAAGTTGTGTCCGACAGGGGGACCAACTTCATGTCAGCATACATGCGGGCCATGTGGAAGGAGTGTGGAGTGACCTACCGGTTCACCACTCCCTACCACCCCCAGACCAATGGTCTGGTGGAGAGGTTCAATAAGACCTTGAAAGGCATGATCAGAAGTCTGCCTGAAAGCCTGCGGAGGAAATGGGACGTCCTCCTACCCTGTCTATTGTTTTCTTACAGGGAAGTGCCACAGAAGGGAGTGGGCTTCAGCCCCTTCGAGCTTTTGTATGGGCACCCTGTGCGTGGACCTCTCGGCCTGGTGAGAGACGGATGGGAAAGAACTCCCAGAAAGCTTCCCCAGGACGTGGTGAGCTACATGCTGGCCTTCCGGAGCCAAATGGCTAAGTTGTGGAAGCAAGCTTCTGACAACTTGGAAGCCAGCCAAGCAGTGATGAAGGCGTGGTATGACCACAATGCTCACCCGGTGGAGTTGGAGCCTGGCCAGAAGGTGTGGGTGATCGAACCAGGAGAGCTTAGCGCCCTCCAGGATCGCTGGTCAGGACCCTTTGAGGTGTTGGAGAAGAAGGGTAAGGCTACCTACTTGGTGGATCTGAAGACCCCTCGTCAGCCCCTACGGGTGCTGCATGCCAACCGCCTCAAACCCCACTATGAGAGGCCCGAAGTCATATTGTTAATGGTGACTGACGGAGCAGAGGACGTGGAAAGCGAGCCTCTCCCCGACTTATTTGCGTCTCAAGAAAAGGATGGGTCGGTGGAGGGAGTGATTCTCTCCCCATCCCTAACTCCTGAACAGCAGGAGGACTGCCGCCAGGTCCTGGGGCAGTACTCTTCGTTGTTCTCCCTTGTTCCGGGTAGGACTCACCTGTGCATCCATGACGTGGACACAGGAGACAGCCCACCTGTGAAGTCAAAGATCTACCGGATGACAGACAAGGTGAAGGCCAGCATTCACAGTGAAGTCACTAAGATGCTGGAGCTAGGAGTGATTGAACCTTCCAGCAGCCCCTGGTCCAGTCCGGTGGTACTAGTACCAAAAGCTGTACCACCGGGTGCCCAACCGGAACTGAGGTTCTGTGTGGACTACCGGGGACTGAACTCAGTAACCAAGACTGATGCTCATCCGATACCAAGGGCGGATGAATTGATTGACCGGCTGGGAGCTGCCCAATATCTGAGTACCTTTGACCTTACTTCCGGGTACTGGCAGATCTCTCTGACTGATGGAGCTAAGGAAAGGTCAGCCTTCTCCACGCCCAAGGGCCACTACCAGTTCTGCGTGATGCCCTTTGGGCTCAAGAACGCACCTGCCACGTTTCAGCGTCTGGTGAACCAGATCCTCGCCGGAATGGAGAGTTTCTCTGCTGCTTATCTGGACGACATTGCCATCTTCAGTAACAGCTGGGAGGATCACTTGCGTCACCTGCAAACTGTTCTCCAGGCCCTGAAGCAAGCTGGTTTAATGATCAAGGCCAGTAAATGCCAGATCGGGCAAGGGTCGGTAGTGTACCTTGGACACTTGGTGGGTAGGGGAGCGGTGCAACCCCTACAGGCAAAAATCGAGGCAATCATGGCCTGGGAACCCCCCCAAGACTCAGACTGAGGTCCGAGCTTTTCTGGGCCTTACCGGATATTACCGCCGCTTCGTGAAAGGGTATGGGACCATTGTGGCCCCCCTCACGGAGCTTACGTCCAAGAAACAACCTCGACGGGTAGTCTGGACGGAGGCTTGCCAGCAGGCCTTTGTGAAACTGAAGCAAGCCATGTGCGAGGCCCCGGTCTTAAGGGCCCCAGATTTTTCCAAGGAGTTCATTGTCCAGACAGATGCATCGGAACATGGCATTGGGGCAGTGTTATCGCAGCTCAATGAAGAGGGTCTGGATCAACCCGTGGTCTTCCTATCCCGGAGACTACTTCCCAGGGAACAGAAGTGGAGTGCAATAGAGCGTGAAGCCTTTGCAGTGGTATGGGCTCTGAAGAAGTTGCGGCTATACCTGTTTGGCTCGCACTTCCTAGTTCAGACCGACCACAGACCCCTTCGTTGGCTGATGCAGATGAAGGGGGAGAATCCCAAGTTGCTAAGGTGGTCTATCTCCCTACAGGGAATGGACTTTCAGGTGGAACATCGGCCTGGAGTGGACCACGCCAATGCAGACGGTCTCTCAAGGTATTTCCGCCTTAGTGATGAGAACTCCCAAGGGGTTGGGTAGCTCTCCCCACTTTCAGCTGGGGGGGACGCGTGTTAGACCTGTCAGCCCTTTGGGTGGTCCCTCCTCATCATTATTTATTTTGTCCCACTTTTGCCTCAAACCCTGTTATAATTGTTACTCTTTGGGAACCACCAGACTTTTTAGTGTTGATGCAGGGTCAGGGAGCCATTTTCCCTACCCCTGGAACTTCTGTCTGAGGGCCTGAGACACAAAATGGTGGCCACCCATTGTCACCTGTGACATAGCCAGAACCTCATGGAACATTCTAGAATCCTGGGATAGTGGGAGGCAGTTTAGAATGTTGGGAGGCCATCTCAGAGTGGCAGTTGGCATCTGACTAGAGAGGAGAGAGGACCAGTTCAGAAGGAGGTCGGAGTAAGGCAGCACACCAGTGCTTGGAGTGGGGTCCAGAAACCCACCCTTGATGCTAGTCTCTACTGACCAAGCCCAGCCTAGAGCCCTGTGTGGGATCAAGACCAGAAGAACCATCTTAAAGGACTGAAAAGTTGGAACAGGCCTTAAAGAAGAAGAACAGCAAGTTCCTGACCTGTTCAGCAGTGTCCTCCTGGAGTCCTGACGTCGAGAAGCCTGGAGACCTGGGGCCTGAGGTCGAGAAGCGGCGCTGACAGAAAGCAGACGTCGTACCCGGAGCCGCCAGAGGTCGAGTGAGGGCGCCGACGGAGGTCGTGGAGAGACACCGGAGGTCGAGTAAGGAGTCACCTGAGGTCGAGGTGAAGCGCGCCGGAGGTCGGGAGTGGAGATCGCACTCCGGAGACGCCGGAATCTGAGGTGAAGCGCGCCGGAGGTCGGGAGTGGAGGTCGCACTCCGGAGACACCCGGAAGCGGGGAGACCGTGACCCTGCGACGCCGGAAGGCGACATCGAGCCGGAGCAGCCCAGCGACATCGAGCCGAGGCCGCCCAGCGACATCGAGCCGGAGCAGCCCAGCGACACCGAGCCGAGGCCGCCCAGCGACATCGATCCGGAACAGCCCAGCGACACCGAACCGGAGCCGCCCCGCGACATCGAGCCGGAACCGCCTCACGACATCGACACGGCGCCGAGCGGAGCCGATCATCGTGAAAAGGGCAGTAAGTGGTAGAAAGGGCATCTGAGGCCCTGTGGAGCCCTAAAAGACCATTCTAGGGGCTAAAGGAGTGTTAGGACCAGCCAGGGAGTGCTGGGGGGTGAACTGAGACTGGTGCAGGGACCTGTGTGAGGGACTGTGTAGTTGGGAGAGCCAGAACCTAAGGTTACCCTCATTTTACCTCAGCTTAGGCCCCAGCCTTGACCAATCTAGTTGGGACATCCTCAGGCCACCCCAGTGACCACTAGCTGTACTGGGGCACAGTAAAACCAAACTACCTCAGGAAAGTGATGTGAACTGTAATTGTCATTAATTGTGTTATTTAAGTTATTGAAGGTGCTTTATTTATTTATTTATTTTTTTTTTTTTTTTGAAACCGTTTATTGCAGTTCGTAAAAGTTACAGGTATGGGCCTACAACCATCCGGCCGGCCGCTAGAATGACAAAAAACATATTGCACACATACAGTAAAAGTCTCTAGGCAGTGCAGAGCAGTGAAACAGGAGTAATCAATGGTGCAGGCCACACAGCTCCAAGCCCACAGTACGGTTCCCTTTTCTTGAAACAAAACAACATCAAAAAACCACACCCGCAGGGCAACCCGCAATCCAAAATAACAGCACGTGCTCCATAAGTGGGGGATCCAAACCAGCAGCAGAACTCTGGAGAGGGGAATGGGAATAGATCAGGGACTGGGGGACCGCACGCCCGCGGCTGAGGGAGGGGGGCCATCTAGGGAGACGGAGCAGGCGAGGCAGCCGGTAGCAGTGGTGGCTCACAAATACCCCCGCGGTAGGCGTTCCAGGGGCCCCAGAGTTTCACCCACGCCCCAGGCTTACCTCTCGCCACATACACCACCTTTTCACGAAACATACACCAATCCATATGCTCTTTCCAGGCCGACACCGCAGGGGGCTCTGGGATCCCCACAATTGAGCAATGTCGCGCTTGGCTATCATGTATCCCAGAGTCACCCACCGCGTCTGCGGGACCGAATAGTCATTCGGTTCCCATACATTCAGCAAGCATCTCCTCGCTTCAGGCAGCAGCGCAACACGCGTCACCACACGCAGGACCTCATGCACACCACGCCAGAATCGCTCCACCTTCGGGCACTCCCACAGTATATGCATGAAAGTCGCCAACGCACCACAGCCACGCTTACACATTCCGTCACCAGCAAAACCCATACGCAGAAGCCTTGGCCCCGTCACGTAAACCCGGTGAAGGATCTTGAGCTGGACGAAACGAAGGCGAGCCGGGATGGCCACCTCTTTCGGAGAGGCCACCGCGGAAATCCAATCCTCATCGTCCAGCTCCAGCCCGTCGGCAACCCAAGCCTCGCGGAGACTAGTAAGCAGGCACGATCTATCGTTGATCAGTTTTTTGTATATGAGGGAGATCGTGCTGTCCGGGACATGGCCATCTAGGACTCTGTCCTCCAGGGGGGAAGACTCCGGAATGGATGCGACATCCGGGAAGACGGAGCCCAGCGCATGGCGGACCTGTAGGTACCGAAAGTACTCACTGCCCTGCAGCTGGAACTCCGCCTGCAGCGTCTCAAAAGTTTTGAATCCCCCCCTCGTCCAGAGATCTCCCACCGTGCTGATTCCGATCGTGTCCCACTTCTCGAAGCCCTTCGACGTCCACAGGGAGCCCAACCTCTCAGACGCATACAGCGGTGACGCCCGGGTCAAACGGTCCTTCCACCCCATAGCTGCATTAGCCGCGTGCCAGACACGCACCATGACACGCGTCGGTCCCGTCAAACGGGAGTCGGGCGCGCCAGCGTAGAGCGCTCGATTGTAATCGCCACCGGGCAGGAGCATCTTATCCATCTCAAATGCCGGGTTCAAGGCGGGCCCGTAAAGGCCATGATTAATTGCAGCTAGTTGGGAGGCCCAGTAATACCGTTTAATGTCAGGGAGGGCGACCCCCCCATCGTACCACGGGAGCGTCAATTTAGCCAGAGCAATGCGCGGCCTCCCGTCCCAGAACAGGCGCCGCTGGAGGCCCTCCACCTCACGGAAATAGCATGCCGGGACCAAGTCCATAGTATTCTGGAGGGCGTAGAGGAAGCGTGGCAGGGACATCATTTTAAACAAGGCCGCTCGGCCGAGCGGCGAGAGCGGCAGACGCCGCCAGCGCACCACGTCCTCCCTCAAACGCCGGAGGGGGGGTAACAAATTCCGCTCATAGCGGGCCTCCGGGTCAAGAGTGATATAGATACCCAGGTACCGAAAACCTTGGGAGGCAATCTGGATCGGACAGTCCCGTGGTAGGGCCGGAGCCTCCCCGGAAAGCACATATACACAGGATTTCGCCCAGTTGATGACAAGTCCTGAGTTGCGACCGAATGAGCGCAAAACATCAACCAGGACGATCAGTGATTTACGCGGGGAGGCGAGATACAGGAGGATATCATCAGCATAGAGGGACACACGGTCCTCATGCTCGGGGGTCCAGCGGAGACCACGGATAGAAGGGTGCCACCGCAGCCACTCCGCCAGGGGCTCCAGGGCCAGGGCAAACAGGAGAGGCGACAGGGGGCAGCCCTGTCGCGTACCCCTCCCCAGCGCGAATGGGGCCGAGACTCGCCCATTCACTACCACCTGCGCCAATGGGCCCGAATATAGCAATTTGACCCAGCTAATGAAACCCGGGCCAAACCCGAATTTTGCCAGCATCGCCCAGATGTATGGCCATTCAAGCGTATCAAACGCCATGGTGGCGTCCAAGGACGCCAAGATGGCCGGCTCCCGCACAAATGGGACACGCGCGAGCACCCCGTGCAAGCGCCGCAGATTGAGCGCCGTGTTGCGGTGCGGTATAAAGCCAGATTGGTCTTGGTGGACCAAATCGCCCACCACGCCAACCAACCTGTTGGCCAACACCTTGGCGAGGATTTTGGGCTCCGCGTTCAAAAGCGAAATCGGCCTATAGGATGTGACCCGTTCACGGGGCCTCCCCTCCTTGTGGATCACCACAATTGTGGCTAGACGCTGGTCCGGCGGGAGGGAACCCCGCGAGTGGGCCGCCAGGAACATCGCGCGCAGGTGGGGCGCCAACACATCCGGGCGTAGCTTGTAGAGCTCGATGGGAATACCATTGGGGCCCATGGCCTTTCCGGATGCAACCGAGCGAATAGCCAAGGCAATTTCGTCCGAGGTGGGAGGGGCGTCCAGCGAATCCCTGTCCTCCACCGTTAGGGAGGGCAGTGCGATGTCCCGAAGCAGGTCATGGGAGTCTGCCTCCGTGCAGGGGGAAACCGGGGAGTAAACTTCGCGGAAATAATCCGCGAAGCAGGAGACAATGGCTTCCGGCTCAGTGACACACGCACCATCAACACTCTCAATCAAAGGCACCACACGGCTCGCTCTCTCCCTCTTATCCAACCACGCAATCAATTTGCCAGCCTTATCACCCACATCATACAATCGCCCCTGCTGCTCTCTACTGAGGCCCCTGGCCGCCTCCGTGACGAGGGCCCGATAGGCCGCCTGCTTTAGGTGTAGAACATGCAACTTGTCGTCTGTTACTCCGCTTCCCAGGTCACCCTCCAGTTCTGCAATCTCGGCCTCTACCCGGGTTACCTCCTCCCGCTCGCGCCGCCGGGCATGGGAGATAAAGGAGAGGGCCTCCCCTCTAAGGACTACCTTGAAAGCCTCCCACAGGGAGATGGCCGAAGAGACCGACCCCACATTCTCATCGAAATATCGCTGTAGGGATTTGATCAAATCAGCACGAATGGTGGGGTCGCGCAAATACCATGCATTGATTGGGGCCACCCTGCCATCCCCCCTCGGGAAGACATCGAGATGCAACAACAATGGGGAGTGGTCTGAGATACCCCGCGCCAGATGGCGCACCTCCCCCACCCTCCCTGCGTGGGCCGCCGGGACAAGGATGTGATCAAGCCGCGAGAGGCTACCATGGGCACCCGAGTGGAAGGTGTACTGTCGCAATGCAGGATGCTTTAATCGCCAGCAATCCACCAGGCCCAGCGTGTCCAGAAGGCCGGGCAGCCACGCCTGTGCCCGGGGGAGGTCCCTAGGGGGATGGCGATCCATAGACCCAGAGGCTACCGCATTAAAATCCCCTCCAACCACCAGCAGGCCACTCGGAAGGTCCAGAAGGAGGCGCCCCAGGTCCGCAAATGTGGTGGCTTGTAACCCAGGCGGGACGTACACTGATATAAAGATAAACACTCTACCCTCCATTCTTCCCACCAGAACCGTGTAGCGTCCCCTCTCATCATGGCGCACCTCATCAATCTCCAACGGGAGCGAGTTCTTGATCATAATACCCACCCCCCGCGAGCCCGAGGTGAAGCCAGAATGGGCCGCCAAACGATATCCCCGCCGGTTCATTGCATGAAAGGAGTTACCTATAAGGTGCGTCTCCTGCAGGAAGACAACATCTGGTGAAATACGTTTTAAGTACTGCAGGACCACACCACGCTTAATCCTATCCCCCAGGCCGTTAACATTCCATGACAACACAGCCAAATCCCTACCCCCCATCATACGTCGAAACAATCGGTCGTCCCCCATCGAGCATCCTAAAAACAACAACATAGTAGCGGGTTTGCCCTGCGGTGCTAACAAACAACACACCCCCCCCACCCCCCGGTCCCAACAAAACTCCCCCCTCCCTGCACCCCTGCATGAGCCCAGACAGCCCCCCCAAAGTGCAGTGTGCCTGTCGCCCCATAGCTAAAATACTAACTAGTCCCCCAGAGGAGGAGGGAAGCCCCCAACAGACCCCGCACGACCTCCATAGGAGGGGAAAATACGCAATCAATAAATGGTGAAGGAACAACGTCCAGAGCAAGGCCTATGCAGTCACCCCTCAATTCTGCTCCGGCGGGCCCTCCTCGCCAGCCGCGCCCCCCCCGCCCCCCCGGCCCCGATCTCCAGGCAGAGTGTCCAGCCAGTCCCCAGCCGCCTCGGGCCGGTCAAAGAAGTGCGTGCGACCATCCACCTCTACCCTCAGCTTAGCTGGAAAGAGCATTGAGTACTTGAGGTTCAGGTCCCTTAGGCGACGTTTAACACCAAGAAAGCTCTGCCGCTGCTTCTGGACCGCCGGGGTAAAGTCTGGGTAGAAATGTACCTCCATGTTGTCAAGCTTGACCGGTCCCTGTTGTCTGGAGGTCTGGAGGATAGCATCTCTGTCCCGGAAATTAAAAATCCGGGCAATGAGAGGCCGCGGCGGGGCACCAGTCTTAGGTCTGCCCCCGGGGACCCGGTGAGCACGCTCCACCGCAAAAAGCTTACTCAGCCCCCGGGGCTGGAGGTGGGTCAGGATCAACTCTTCCACGAAAAGATCCGCCGCCTCTGCCTCCCGTCCCTCCGGCACCCCCACAATACGGACATTATTCCTCCGGGCCCGACCCTCGGAGTCCTCCAGTCGCCGGTCCATCAGGGCGCTCGCCTGGCCAAGCCGGCGCACCTCCTTCTGGAGGGCCACCACGTCTGTCGTGAGGCTCGTTGTAGTGTGGGCCAGGGAGTCGACTCGGTCGTTTGTTTTGGATAAGTCTGCCCTCACAAGGCTCACATCCACCAGGACCGAGTCTATTTTTTGCGCTAAGGTGTCGAAACGCTGGTCCACCGAGGCCTTCATCTCTGCGATGGCGCCCATGACGTCCCGGAGGGTCAGGTCCACCGGATGAGCGGATGCCTCCGTTGGGCCCACCGGGGATGCACGCGATGTCTCCGGAGAACCCTTCTGGAGCGTGTAGCGGTCCATACTGTTGGCCTGGTGCGCCGTGCCACGGCGGGTCGTCTTCACCTTCGCCCGGTCGCCATCTTGTTTGGTGGACATGCTGGCTCTGCCACCCCAAACGGGCCGCTATACCAAGTCACGGGTGCCAGGGGGGGGGCAGGGGCGACCACCGAACCGCGGGTCAACCCACCGCCGGCGGGTCAGCCGGGCTCCTGGACAAGGCCACACCACCACACCCCGCTCCGCAGTCCGACCCCGCTTGAGAGCTAGGAGGGCGCAAAAGCGAAAGTGAAAGTGCGGGGTACGCCAGTCGCCCAGCCCCGTTCGCCGCTGTTATTCACTTTGTCCCCGGATCGCCCCACTACTCCAATCCGGGGGGCCGGCGAGGAGAAGGCCACAACCTTCGATCGATGCTCCCACCGGCGTCCGGGGTCCGATTCGAGCCCAAAAAACGGGTGGCGCCTCAGCTCCGGTTCCCCAACACAGTCCCCTCAACAAGGACAGGATATCGCCAGGATTAATTCAGGAGGTCGCGGAGGTCCTCGGGAGCCTCGCACCTACGCGGCCATCTTGGTTGCGCGCTAGGCTCCTCCCCCTCGGTGCTTTATTTATTGACTGTATTTATTGTCTGAATGTATTTATTCCTGCATTGTATTTATTGTCTGACAGTATTTATTAGCCATTTGTATTTATTGCACCCCTATTTATTCCTTGCTTATTTATGACCTGATCCTATTTATTGAAACCCCACTGTGGTATTATTTATTTGACCTGCCCTTTTAAAGGAGAATCTTATGGTACTGTATTTATTTTATGAACCCTGCAACTAAGAGAAAATAAGATAAAGACAAACTACTTTCTTTCATAATTTTTACGGTGTAGTGTCGTTTGTGGAACGGATGAACGCATGGTTATTGTGAGGGTGTGACGTACGCTTAACACGGTGCCTGACCCCCGACCGCTCGAGCCAAGCTACCATTGTGCTGGGAACCTGGTGACTGCTAACCCGGTTGCCCGGTTTCCAACACCTCCTGTCCCAGTTTTCGGAGAGCCACTGCAAACAGTGCAGGGACCCTGCGTCAAAGGAGAAATCGGGCTTGCACTTTTCTTTACTTGCATTTAGTCGGCATCTAAGTACTTCCAGTTGTGGCAGATAAAGGAAACTGGGCAAAAAGATGTACTTTTTTGCCTAAGATTAGACAAATTGATGAATTAATAAATACAGGAAGAAAAACGTTTGACCAAGATTTGTCAAAGTAACGAGTTGGCTCTAATGTGACAGGAGTATATAACACGTTATAAGGAAGACAAACATCGCTCACTGAGTGAGCGCCACTGTGCTTGTGGGTAAACAGGTTCTCCATGGCAGAATGCGTCACTCACTCCTCACAGTATATGGAGTGGGCAGCCACAACTAGGGGAGGCGTCAGGGGCTCTGTGCCAAACGTGATGTTCTTTGCACGGACCAACACCAAAGGCTGCACTTTGACACAACGCCTCAGAATGCGATGGAACTATCACTGCTAGAATAACTCTCTCCCCTTGGCCTCCTCACTTGAATCCTGCGTCCTTGGATAGGGGACACCCTTATCGCCTGCTCGGGAGCTCGCAGGATATGTGGGCGCCCCCTGGGCAGCGCCGGCTCCCCTGACCCAGACGGCGTCTGCTTGACTTATAGGAAACCTTCCGGTCTAGAGAATGACTCTCACACCCCTCCTTCCGATGGAGCGGACGAGGTTATGACAAGTATCAAAACTGCTGTGGCCGGGCGCGCTTTGTATATGCTTCATTCACCACATGAGACCATGAAACCCAGAAATAATGTAGAGGTGTGGGGGGAATTCAAAGAAGCCTTATACTCACGAAGGTGACCAGCAGAAACAAGAGTGTTAATCTATTAGTCACAACAGACCGATATTAGCCTTCAAGTAAAGAAAGCATTGTCAAAGCCAATAGGTCTAGACTAGGAGTACTAATGGTTTTGGAAATGTTGTATAGCCATGCGGTACAGCAGCATGGCTGCAGCTAATTCAAGAAAAAAAAAAAAGCACGACGTGGCCAGAGTAAAAAAAAAAAACCTTTTAGAAACGTGTATTAGAGAGCATATCACTGCCTGCATCTCAATTTTTTTTTATTGGCTGCGGCTGTTACCTCGTCTCCAACCCCCTTCCCATATGTTGGTTTTTCTCCAACAAAATTGGGGAGTGCTTTAAGTAACGAGGCTGCAAAGTGGGAGGGAGGTCGGACAACACAGGAGAGAGGGGCTGAGGCGAAGACTCGGATAAAGCTGGGTGGGCGGGAAGGGCTGGGGAAAGATGGATAACCGAGGGTGGGCGGTGGTTACTGGAGGTGGGCACATGGACAACAGAGGTGCGCTGTGGGCAAGCACACAGACAACGGAGAGTGGGCACAAGGGGCTGGGGGCAAGCACATGGAAAATGGAGGGTGGGCAGGAGGGGCTGAGTTAAGCACAGAGACTAGAGACCAGAAAGTTGACTTTCCAGGGGCAAACAGATGGACAGCGGTCTAGGGCAGGAACACAGACCTATAGTGGACAGAAAGGGCTGGGGCAAGTACACAGACAATGGACAGCAGGTAACGTGGCTGGGAAAGCAAACTGACAACAGAGGGGAGACAACACAGGGTGGCCATGAGGGGCAGCAAATGGACAAGCAAAGAGAAAACAGAGAGTGGCGTGAGGAACTGGGGAAGCACTCAGACAATAAAGTACTGGGGGTCCTCGCACAATTGCATGAACAACGTTGGGCAAGCGGGACCAGCTGGGTGAGGCACACAGAGAAGGGATAAAGCTAAAAACACACACTCTTGAAGAGTACTTAAACTAAAAGAAAAAAGTGGTGCCTGAAAAAGCAAGTAGTCGAATGGCACCATAATGAGTCCATGCTCTAGGGGAGGGACAAACACACCAAGAGGATAGGTGACTATACAAGCTGACAAATAAGAAGCAAGTAAATGAGTGACGACGAAGCCAACCAATGGTAAGCAAGGGGAGGCCTCTAAGGTAACAGACGGTCTTGCAAGAAACAGCCTAAATGCTGACTTAGACATGACCTAAAAAACAGAGCCCAGGTCAGAGAAGAGGGGGCACTAATCAGTCAATGTAAACCTAAAATTGCAAGGCTTACTAAAAAAAAAAAAACTAAGTGCCATAAAATGGGGAACAATATATACAAGTCTGAAAAGGCACTTCTAAACTATTTAAATATAATTTCAGATATCAATGCCATTACATTAATATACATTCCAATTACCACTTTGATGTGTGTGTGTTGCCACACAAGGAAGTCCATTTTGTATGTAATGAAAGTTCCTAGCTGTTTGTATCAGTTAGCCCATAGCACCAGTTTTGCAGGTCCTCGCATTTGTGACAAATTTTATTTTTCTTTCATTTTAAGTTGTGTCAATGACCATTAATCGAAGAAGCCAAATGAACACCAATTCAAGCTCCACTCTGGGACCACACATTAATATCTGAACTGGTCGCCAAACCACAATCTTAATAAATCCAGACAAAGCTATTTGGGACCATAACTTTAACTGTTTGTTGTTTTCTCATTTTTATCGCTCTACAATTTGCAGCATTTATATATTATAATGGTTGCAAATAAATAAATCTGTCTAGATAGCCATCAATATTTTAAATAAATTATTGTTTTACTAGATTTAGACTCCTTCCATCTCACTGTCACCCATGAACGAGGCTTTGAAAGCCTGTCCAACGTATACAGGTGAGTCTAGCCCCTGGCATCCCGGTCAGCAAATATATTGGAAAACGCCTGCAACATATCAAAGTGTTTGCATGTTTAATAGTAGCCATGTGCGATGAACATACGGGACTTCACAAGAAGTGACAAAGTTCTGTCACAAAAATACTGAAGAATGGTCTGATCACACTAGAGGTGGGTGAATAATTTACAAAATGCATTTCACACCATCTAAACTGAGAGTGAACTATTGTGATGGAATATCACTACTTACAGCAGGGTAACACCGTGAAGAATCTTACAACGTACTCCACAAGTTCATTCATGGTCTATCAGCAAGCAGAAAAAACCTAGTCTTAAAATAGTTATACAGCAAATGTAATAATGCAATGAATCCAACAACAACTACATCTTATCCTCAATAGCCAACCAGTACTACTCTTCTCTAAGCGTCCTCTTTGTTTGGGTCATTCTAAAATGCCACTCATTTGGTACTTTCACCAACCTCGCGTCAAACAAATTAGAAGGAACAAATACTCCCCTGCCCCTCACAACTATGTCCCTCCACCCATGACGACTCTTCAGAAAACTTTAACAAAAGTTGGTCATGACACTTTGCTCCATGGCCCTCTACCTTTTAGAATGTACTGGAGTCAGACTCTACACATATCTGCCATCTTGGCTTCCATCTTTGTTCTCCTTCACACACCCCTTTAACACTGTTGGCACTGGTCACAGATTTCTCCAAACATTACATGTCATCCTCCTCTCTACTACTCTTTACACTCACTAAGGGCGTGTGGGACAATCTGCTGTTGCTATCCTCCCCTTAAGAATATTTCTACCTAAAGTGTATCGGATGAAACACAGATGCTAACCTCTTCACAGATATGGCTGCCTTCAAGGAGTAATTAAACCATGAAGAATTACTCCAACTGACCATGTAGTGGTCAATCAAGATGCACTTAAATGGGTAGAAGCGAAGTATGAAGTGTGAGGATAGGTGTGTAACTTCACCAAAAGGTGAGCAAGGAAGCATTTCCTTTTTGTTTAGTTACCCTCACACACCCTAATGGTGTCATGCTTCATCATCGGGTCACCTCAATGCCTATAAGTTGGGGTGGGCTCGACCACAGTGTTGGGAGCTCTTTGAAATAGTTGAAGACCAGGGGGACATTAAAGATAAAACACCTCCGACAGATCCCCAGTTTCCCTTTATTCTTGGGTCTGTCAGGGTTATTAAAAAGTCTTTAAAAATGGGTCAATGGGAATGTTATGGTCCTATGACCCTAGTGCCAACATGTTTCAGTCCATATGTGGCCTTAAAGGTCCTGGACTTTCTTCAGGGCAATGGTCGGCCTCCCTGGGGGACAGAGTAAAGGGGGGATTCCCTATCCTGTCAGTGAGTAAAGGGCAGAGTACCTGCTCCTTATTTGTGTGACAGATGAGTTATTTGTCAAGCGTGGTTCTCCATCTGTGAAGAGAACAAAGAAAAACATACAATATTGTATGAGCATATTGTGGTATTTCCATGATGCGGTTTCCCATATACGTGCTTTGGAAGGAGACCGAGCCCATGTGTGCCCAATGACTGTGCAACATAGTAGTGTTCAATCTCTTCCAAACATGTGCCACTCGCATCTATATCTGTACATAATATTGCTACGTGACAGATTATTGTGTGGTGGCGATTTAGTATAGATCACTGTATTTCAATCTCTTTCATCACTCCTTCCGTATCCATAGTGAAGTTTAAAAATTGCAATGTTGTGATTGCCATTACAAAAGTACTCTTTATATTCATACAAACAAACATATATTCTCTTACCCAAACTTTGGAGATTCACCGTATCTCAGGGGACCGTATGGCCTGTAGGGGTAACCATGGGTCAAAAACCCACAAGGTACTGCGCTCAGCATGTATCACAAAAGCTTGATTCCCACATGAAGATGCTCAAAAGACATGCAAGAGTTACATACTCGATGACCGAGTAACTCTGTTTGAAATAGGTATAAGATGTAAATACTATAGTACGCTCATCTCACACTGACATGTAACAAAGAACAGCAGCTAAAGATTATGCAGTGACATCTACAGTACACTCGGGTTCAAATGACAGTGGTGCTTAAAGCACTGACAGCCATACAACCTCAAATGAGGGGAGGCCACTGAGGAATACTCCGGTGGCATTTGAGGAATACTCCAGTGGCATTTGAGGAATACTCCAGTGGCATTTAACCCTTCAAAGTGGCACCTGAGGCAGAAACCGAGACCCTTCATGGAAACTAGTTCCAACTGAACTACCTGCTCCGGGAGTCTGTACCACCGGAACCAAATCTCAGAAGCTTCCAAACAATGCTCCATATTATTAAACAACATACATGGAATGCCTTTCTACAGAGGCCTCAACCTTATCATAGATCTGGAACGATACTTGTATGGGCCAAGAAAAACAAACTAGCCAAACCCTGCCCTTTGACACTGGATTAGCAGCAGATGCTAAACTAGGTGAGGGCCTAATACCTGCCAGTCATCACATGGCCAAAACACTCTAAATTATTTTGTGCCCCAGAATCTTTATGAAGTTCAATATGGTGATCAATCGCTTCCAGGTCCAACATGGAAAAATATCGGACATCTGGCGGCTAGAAGCAAACAAACAGTCCGAGTACCTTCACTGAGACTACGGAGGCCTGCATGCATTCCTAACTTCTCGTTTTTCTCCTGCGTCAATGCAATGGGGAATATGCAAAGCAATGACTAACATTTTAGAATCGGATTCCTGCTCCTCCACAGATGAACAACCAAAGACACGATTTGCACCCTGCACCTTATAGGCATTTCTCGGGATTCTTTTTACAGCACTGCCCATGATTATTTTTTACTTCAAGGTTGGAATACTTCCAATTTCCCGAAATGTGATACAGAAACCATGTTAAATTCAGATAGCATGCACCATAAGTGGTACCGTCACTCACTACGAAAACCTATCCGGCAACACTGATCACTGGCAGCGAGCTCTAAGGATCTCTGGTCCTGACACAGGTCCTCGTACCTGGCACTCAGAAACAAGGTGAGGGTGAAAGGACATTTAATTAATAGACAACATCTTTGAAGGTGCTGCACCTAGTTAGCCAATGAAGTAACGGGTTTTGGGCGCTGGGAGGCCTACCTTTTCAATCTTTAGTGTCCAGTAATTCCATAGGTGTACAGAGTGCTTTCTTTACAGACGTCTTATGAATAGAGTTCTAACACAGCAGTGCAGCAACAGGAGCACTGCAGTTTACCTGGGACATTCTATCACAGCCAAGATGGCCTCCGATGCATGGTTGGGTGTGCAGGGTGCACACATGCAAGTCCTGTTCTTGAGATGCGTGTTTATGGCCGACTGGGCTATTTACGTGCTTATGACCAACTGTGATATTCGTCAAGAGTACTTAAGACATCTACGTACTGAAGCCATTGGCTGCCCATTGCTGCTTTACGTCCCCCCCCCCCGTCTATGTTGGCTTCCTAGGAAACCTTCCTCTGGATTTTGAGTAGAGAGAGACAGAATGTAGGAACAGGATAAAAACGGCCTTTGTGGGGACTTCATGAATCCTATTCTATAATCTTCATTCGATTTCTGAATCCCTTCGACCTACCCTGGTTCTATTACATAACACAATCCAAGGTTGCCATATACTTCATGTTGCTGATCAGGAAGCTCCTCATACAAGGCCTTTGACTCTCCCTTTTTTTTCTCTCTCCAACCACGCAAGCTTAGGACCAGAGCTGTAAACAAAGTTTCAGGTTGGACACCGCAGTGCAGTAAAACGCTAAGTCGATTATGAGAATAACAAATACCGCAAAAGTACCTGCAGGGCAGCCCAAAGCTGCCAGCTTAATGAAACCCACGAAATGTACAAATGCCTCTCACACCTTTTCATCCACCTCACTGCTAAGCGCTGTGTCCCAAAACACGATAACCACATCTCTGTGGTCATCATGCATGACACGTCCCACAGAGGATCACAAAACAAAGACCACAACCTTCATGGTGTAGCTTGCTGCCCAAGTAGGCAAGTGCCCCACAGAGTAGTAAACGCTATATAAATGCTGCTGTACAATAAAGCCATTTTGCTTTGGTGCATCAAGATTTATACTCTGACACAAGACCCAAGTTGCATGTGGTTCTCCTTAACATTCAACTTCGAGGATAAAGTAAGCCACAAACGTTTGTGATCAGGAGGTTGCACAAGGATTGAAAGGGGCGTCTCCAATAAAGTTCACTGCAGTAGTCAATCTACGAATGAACCATTGCAAGGAGCAGGGCAATGCAGTGGCCTATCATAGTAACACAACGAGCACTTGCAGTTGCCACAGGTGTCAAAATATATTCTTAGTCACATTACTAGGGGTAAAATGACCACAATGAAAGTAACAGGGCTCTCAGAATTCTGCCAGAACTTGACGGAGTTTGATGACATGTATGGTTGGGACAAACTGAACAGGAGCACTAAATTGCACCCAGAGCCTTTTATCTTGATTCCTATTTTGCTCCATGGAGGCACAAAGAGTGTAGGGTTCTCCACTGCTGTACAAGGAAGAGGCTCACTTTGACAGCACAGTAGCTACAAGATCACTAGGCATTAGTACTGTAGAACAGTGCTTCCAAAACGTGAATCACTTGGTGATTTTTTATTGTAATTATTGCTTAATACCATTTATTTACATTTATTATTCAAAAAGGAAACCTGCGGCTTGCAACAACGACCCCTGCTTGCTGGGACACAGTGCAGCTGTGTGAAATATTAAGGGACTTGCGCTATGGTACCATCATGAACATGATCTGATTTTTGAGCCCCAGGGACTTTCTTCGGCTTGTGTTACAGATATTAAAATGTGGGTATAGTTTGCTTCTGGCCCCTGCTTGCGCAGAAGCTGAAATCGAGCTCATTCAAGAGATGATACACAGATATATCTAACCTTGACAAATTTGCATCATCTGCTTTTCTGTTATTTTCGCAGATCAATAACCTTGACTGCAGTTTAGGGATTGCAGCCGGCAGTGTCCTGGTCTTGTCAGCTACCCATGCCTCTCTGCAGAGCCATAGGGGGACCAGACTACGCAGACAGTTTGTAATTACTTGCAGGCCAGCTAGGTCAGTAGGGCTGAGTGAGAGCCAGTACCTCTTGGGAATGTTCTCATTTAAGACAAAGATGTGAAGACGTAAGAATATCCTGGCAGTCAATGTGCTCTAGTATTATTTGAACAGTTCAATGCTTAGAACACACACATCACTGGGAACTACTAAAAATCAGCTTGAGACCCACCATTAGGTCACAACCCACAACAGTTTGGGAAATGCTGCTCTTGAAAATCCACTTTTTTGCATGGTTCGTCTTTTTTCCCCAACCAGATACCGCTGATCCTGAAGTGGGGGGAAAGTTGTGTGACCCATTAGCCTCTGAGCCCATACTTGCGAGGAGTCAAAGGAACAAAGTACAACTAGAAATCTAAGAGGAGAAGACATGCAGACTCATGCAGGTTTGGTTAGTGCAGGACTTGGAAATGGACAGAGACTGCTGAGCCGTGGGTGGGAGTGTGATTCACCTCGGCCAAGCCTTGTGTGTTTTATTCTACCAAAGGGTCAATGTTGGCTGGTTAACGCATGCAGGCCACAAAATAGCATCAAATGACTCACCTTGTGAAGCAGACCAGCTTTGACTGGCCTGGCACTGGATTTGGGGAACATTTGTTTGAAATGGAAACTGAGTGGCAAAGCTAAGCTACACTGACTGTGAACTAGTATAAGGAAAGGGGACTTTCATAAGGAATGAAGGACTTAGGAGTTAACAGCAAAGACTGGGCTAGCAGATGAGAAGGAGGGGTTACTGTCAACTGGCTTAGACAGACTCGGAAAAAGCAGAGACTGTCCACAGTGGAGACGCACGCCAGAGACACTCCACAGGAAGTCTCTCAAGTTTGGAACTCTTCCTGACTGCGCAAGGTGACTGACTCACACAGCTCCTCTGGCCTGAGTGGAGCCGTGCTGTGTGGCTAGAAGGGGTAGGTGCCTTAAGTGGCCACTTGTGAGTACTGAGCAGGAACTTGCACCGAATGTCCATGAAGAATGGAAAAGCATGTGAAATGGCCGCCTTGTGTCTCAGGCCGGCACTAGTAAGGGCTAGACGAGGCTGTCTTAGACTAAAAGTGTGTGCCTGACGATAAGCTAGTTTTGCACAGTGACTAAAGAATCTGCCCCAGTGGACACCCTGCCTAACTATAGAAACTAGGGTATTGTTGGCATACACCTGGGATGTCTATACCCTATCTACTGCTATGGATCGCAAGAGGTGCAATACCTTTACTACAGAGCGCGGGGATACAGAGTATCTTTGCAGCACTCCGCAGATCACTGCAGTGGTGTCTGAGAGGAAGGATCAAGGATTCAGTTGCTGGGTAGGATTTGATAGAAATGTTCTAAACCACTGCAGTTCCAGTCTTTCTATTTCACAGGAGGCCTTTAACAGAGTGAGGCTATTATGGAAATACGCAGAAGGTGGTAAGAGTTCTGGCCCCCACTTATACTGCAGGGCAAGCAGTTTTCCCAGAGGGGTCATTAGGGTAACGAGGTAACGCATTGTAAGGTGACCACCATGTAGATAAAATCAATAGGAAATGGCAGTTGAGAGATCGGCCTAATATTTCCAAAGATTTCGCGTTCAACATTCTGCTTCTGTAGTAGGTGATTACAGTGACGTGCTTATGTTTCTGTGGCACAACCAGGCATTAATGACGCAGCGACGAATCTTTTGATTCCAGGCGTCATGTGGACTAGCCAAGCTTGATTTTTTTCACAGTGTAAGGATCTAGTGCTGCAGCAGAGGGTCGCAAGCTGCTCATAGCCTCCTCTGAAAACTGGCAAAAGCTAGTACAAGATGCAAGTGGGCACAGGTGACATCTGGTGAAGGAGTGTCAGCCTGTTCGAGACTGGGGCAAGACGGAGACTGCACCACTAAAGGAATGCATCAGCTCACCAATAGCCTTGGAGACAGTGCTGCGTCACAGACATCGGTTCATTCTAACTAGAAATGAACCATCACACAGCCGTTTCAGGGAGTTCCAAAACAAAACGGTATATCCTGTGACCGTCGGCGTCTACAGCTATCGGCCACATAATTAACTCTGCTTCCTCGACAGTGCAGGCGACCCTTCACGCGTGCTGCTGAATCAGCAATGTCTGTCTACACTGGCCGTCTGGAGGCACCTGCTGTGACATCACAGCCCCGGGCACGCGGTGAGTCAGCGGCTGGGAGTCCGTCTCTGCGGCCTAGTGTACACCGACTTCCGGCACGCAGACTTGCGTCACACAGCAGAGGTCATGGAGGCCCTTCCATCTCCACTCATGCGGGACGTGTAGATTCTGCCCCACAATAGTAAACAGTTGTTATATTCTGATAAATGGTGTACTGTTATTTTAAATGTGTGCGTAGCCATGTTTGTGCATGCGCTATGTTATTACTTGTATATGGTTCCATGTTCTGGAAGGGGGCTGGGGAGAGTATTCTAACTGTTTGGCAGTTGTATGTGGAGCTGCCTGCCATGAAGACGTTATCGTGCTGTTGACAATAAATTTAACTTTATTTGACTTGCAAGTGTCAGAACTTAACATTGGCGACGAGTTAAAGCTCCTTCAGGACAGCACGGGAGAAGGAGTGTTTAGAGGACCCAAAGAAGACGGAAAAGAAGGAAAAGGAAAATTTAAAAGAGAAAAAAAAAAGAGAGAAAAAGAAGAACGGTGAGCAACGAAGTAGCGTGTGCTTACTGTACGTTGTCCTGTGGTTCCGGGTGTGAAGATTGAAGTAGAGGAGTGTTTTTGCGGTATTTAAAACAAGCGCGAGGAAGACCAAGCGGCAGGATTCGGATGTGCGCGCTGTGACAGAGCGAGGAAGACGAAGCGGCAGGATTATGATGCGCACGCTGTGACGGCCTACGTGAGCGTGGTGAGTCATGCGGGTGCCATAGCAACGGGAACAATCAAGCAGAACTACGCTTTGACGTGGAGTCACATGTTCGACGAAGAGAGTGAACAGTGACTATGGCAACGTGTAAACAAATTGACGGCGAGCTAAGCAGGATGCTGCGCGTTATGTGAAATATTAAAAAAAAAAAAAGGAAAACAATAGACTCAGTGTTCCACAAAGGAAATATAAAGAGTGAAAAGGATGTGCATGGTTCTGGGCCAATAGAGCAGCACAAAGAGAAGAGTGAGTGGTGTACAACAAAAAGGAAGTGTGTAAACAGCTATAGTGGTGCAAAATAAACGGGGGAAAAATAAATAAGCAAATATTTTAAATAAAAAAAAATGCAATTTGATCCTCCAGCAAAATTTCTACAAAACAAAGGAGACCCACCTTTACCGTGGATCAGATGGAAAGAGGAATTTTTGACTTACATGAAAGCCATTGATGGGGAAAGAATGGGCGCAGAAAGGAAGAAAAGTATACTTTTACATTGCTTAGGCTCGGAGGGACAAGACGTGTTCAGGGCTTTACCACAGATTACATCTCAGGAAGGGCACGAGAACATAAATGTATATACAGAAGCGTTATTGAGGATGGAAAAGAGATTTAAACCTACCACAAGTATTGCTCTCAACAGGTTTAAATTTTATACGAGAGCACAAAAAGAAGAGGAGTCATTCGATGATTTTCTGACAGGTTTAAGATCCCTATGCATGAAGTGTAATTTTGGAACTATGGCAGATGAGATGATTAGAGATCAAATAATAGTACATGTAAAGAACAAGAAGATTCAGGAAAGTTTGTGGGTATTGGGTGACCCGAAACTTTCTGAGACTATAGCTACAGCCAAAGCTTTGGAACAGTCTGAGAAATGGATGAAAACTGTCAGACAATGTGAAGCAAAAAAAGAGAGCGTGGAAGAAGTGTGTGCGGTAAAAAACAAAGATGAACATAAGCAGGAGAATGTTCAACAGAAAGTTGTGGCGAACAGATCTTATGGAAATAGTGGGAACAGACAAGGAGATAATTTTGGAGGTCAACATGTGTGTTATAAGTGTGGTAGCAGATCGCACATGGCAAATTTTTATGGATGTCCTGCAAGAAACAGAGAATGCAGGAAGTGTGGAAGAACGGGACATTTCAGCAACGTGTGTAGAGACTACAGGAAACCTGTTCCATTTCCACGCGGGACAATATCTACTGTGTCAGAAAAAAGAGATGTCCAGGGTGTAATGAGTCAAGAAGAAAACTGTGAATATGAAAGAGGCTTTGTAGTATCAATCATTAACGGAGGCGAAGTTTTAATTGATCCTCCTAAATGCACAGTAATAATTCTTGGAGAAGAATTACATCTCATGGCTGACTCTGGCTCACCTTGGACAATCATAACAAAAAAATATTGGTTAGAGAAGTGGAGTACAGTGTGCAAAGGGAAAGTGTTACATAGTAGTGACATTATTGCAGAAAGTTTTGATGGAACTAGGATTGACATGGAAGGTTACTTTAATGTTACTATAACTTTCAAAAACAGATGTGTTGACATCAAGTTGTACATTGCAGTAAAAGGAGTGAATGTGTTGGGTTGGCGCGATCAATGGAAGTTAGGTGTTATACTAAACCCACGGGCAAAAGAAGCTGTCATTTTAGATGAAAATTGGTCAACTGGGAGAATAGCGGTGCTAGAGAGTGAAGATAAAATCACAAGGTTAATGGAAAAATATAAAAGTGTGTTCAGTGATAAGTTAGGTAGACTTAGGAACTTTGAACACAAAATTATTTTGAAGGAGAATGCTCGACCTGTGAAACAGAAACTCAGAGGTGTTCCCATAAATGTAAGGGAGGAATTAAGGAATGTGTTGAAAGATCTTACCAGTGAAGGGGTGATTGAGGAGATTGAGTCATCGGAATGGGTTTCACCCATTGTTTTAGTACGGAAGACGGATAAAAATTTGAGAGTATGCATTGATTTGAGAGCTTTGAATGAAAACATAGTTGTAGATTGTCATCCTCTGCCCAACATAAATGAAGTTGTATCTATGTTAGAAGGGGCAAATGTTTTCTCGACATTGGATTTAAGATCGGCTTATCACCAGATCTGTTTATCTGACGAATCTAAGAATTATACAGCCTTTATTACACCTCAAGGTTTGTTTAGGTACACTAGAATGCCGTTTGGTTTGGCTTCGGCTGCCTCTGTGTTCCAAAGAGTTATGTTCCATATTTTTAGAGACATTGATCAGTTTGTAAAATGTTTTCAGGATGATATCCTTATATTTTCAAAGAATGAGAATGAACATGAGAAGCATTTAATTGAAGTATTTGAACGTTTAGGTAAACATGGTCTTACCTTGAAGGGACATAAATGCAAACTGTTTAAGAAGTCAGTAGAATATTTAGGGCACACCTTATCAGGTGATGGGGTGGTTCCAAAAAAAACAAATGTAGAAGCAATTTTAAATGCCCCTGCTCCGGTTAACAAAGAGCAATTACTCAGTTTTGCAGGCATGTGCGAATATTACAGCAAGTTTGTAGAAAATTTTGCATGTAAAATGGAACCTCTTAGACAATTGTTAAGGAAGATTGCAAATTATGATTGGTCAAATAGTCAGGAGAAGGCTTTTAAGGCTATCAAGGAAGAGATCGTTAATGCTCCAACTTTGAAACCTTTTTGTTTAAAGAAAGAATGTATTATTACTGTCGACGCCAGTTTGTATGGCATTGGGGGAGTTCTTTCACAAAAGAGTGGTAAGGAGGAATGGAATGTAGCATTTGCTTCAAGGACGTTGAATGAGTCAGAAAGGAAATATGCGGTTATTGAAAGAGAGCTTCTTGCTTGTGTGTGGGCTGTAGAGCATTATAAGCTTTATGTGTGGGGCAGCAAATTTACATTGAGGACTGACCATAAACCTTTGGTCAACATTTTGTCTCCTGGTGGTGGGTGGAATTCTACTGCCAGAATAGCTAGATTGTCATCGAGGCTTCAGGAATATAATTTTCAGACTGAGTATGTCCCGGGCAAGAAAAATGTTACTGCTGATTGTTTGTCAAGGTTACCATGTGCAGACAATTTAGTGTGTGTTGTTAAGGAATCTGATTTTGTTCTTTGTGTCAGTGATATTATGCCTTCACAGTTTGTTGAAATTACTGAGTCTGTGTGGAATGAAGCGGTCAGCAATGATCAGGTTTTGCTTAAAGTAAAAAAATTTGTTGTGGAAGGTTGGCCGAGGAAACAGCAGATTTGTTCTGAATTATTGCCATACTTTAATGTGTCTGAAGAATTAGAATTAGAAGGGGAGATCTTATTCAAGAGTAACAAATGTATACCTCCTAGAGGTGTACAGGATTTGATTCTGAAAATTGCCCATAAGACACATCCAGGGATATCATCCATGAAACGGCTTGTGAGGAATTTTTTTTGGTGGCCTGGCATGGACAGGTTGATTGATCGTATGGTTAGGGAATGTGAATTTTGTGTATCCAGTGATAGAATGTTGAGTGTGCATATTCCTCCGTTAAGGATGGTGGAATGGCCTAGAGAACCGTGGAGAAAATTAGCTTTTGACATTTCGGGCCCGTTTAATATCTTGCCGGAAGCGTTCAGATTCGCTTTGGTATTAGTGGATTACCATTCTAAATGGCCCGAAGTGAAGTTTGTACCTAAGGTTACGACCAGTACTGTTATAAATTTTCTAAGGGAAATTTTTGCACGTGAAGGTTGTCCTTCTTGTATTGTCACTGACAATGGGGTGCAATTAATTTCGTCAGAAATGAAGTCTTTTGTAAATGAGTGTGGCATCAAACATGTTTTTACATCTGTTTATGGGCCACATGAAAATGGCCAGGTTGAGCGTTTCAACCGAGTGTTGAAGAATTTTGTTTCTGAAGCTGTCAAAAGTGGGGGAAATTGGTTGCATTTGGTAAGAGAAAAACTCTGGATGTATCGTATCACACCTCATGCTACTACGGAGGTCAGTCCTTTCAAGTTGTTGAAAGGAAGGGAGCCTGCTTCAAAAATTTGCCCTTGGTGGTTCAGGAGTAAATGCAAACAAGATGTTTTGGAGAAAAAATGTATTGATAGTACTGCTGTCAAAGTTGATGGTAAGCAAAACAGAATTCAATCTTGGTTTAATAGGAAGTGGAAGACCAGGATTCATAACTTCAAGGTTGGTGATTGGGTCAGAATCTTGCAGCCAGGTTTTATTAGCAAAGGGTCAAGCAAGTTTGGTTCTGCCATGCAAATTGAAAAAGTGTTTAGAAATTCTGTAATTACTCAGGATGGCAAACTGTGGAATGTTAGAAGAGTTGCGAAATGTTTCCAGCCCATGCATGCTAAGCATCCTTCTGTTACAAATGGAGGCTTAGGCTGGTCTAATGCAAAAAATGTGTCATCATCTAATGATACAAGCAGGAGTGTTTCATTTCCGTCCAATTCTAGGAAGTCTTCCCGTCTTAGGCAATTTCCTAAAAAGTTGGATGATTATGTATAACACTGCTGTTTGTTTTGTTTTTTTAAGTTGTTTTCTTTCTGTTCAAGGGGGATGTGTTATATTCTGATAAATGGTGTACTGTTATTTTAAATGTGTGCGTAGCCATGTTTGTGCATGCGCTATGTTATTACTTGTATATGGTTCCATGTTCTGGAAGGGGGCTGGGGAGAGTATTCTAACTGTTTGGCAGTTGTATGTGGAGCTGCCTGCCATGAAGACGTTATCGTGCTGTTGACAATAAATTTAACTTTATTTGACTTGCAAGTGTCAGAACTTAACAACAGTCTACAAAAAGAACTCACCTCATTTGGGGGAGCTTCAGCGAGAATGATCACAGACCAGAACCAAGTATATCTTTTAGTTTCAGCGCCTCTTCAAAATGGGGGCTTTGGAGGTTGGGCAGAGCCCCCCCTCCCCCCGCGGGATCTTCAGGCGGGTGGTAGGGTCCAAGGATGACAGGGAGCTAGCGATAGGTCGGAGGGTAATGGGGGTGCCCAGGATTATAGGGTCAGGCGTGAGGGGGCAAATGCCACCATTTTAAGTAGCTACACACCAGTTTGGCAGGGTCAGCTCATCACGTCCCCTGTCCCCCCAGCCTATTGTCGGGGTGTGGGCTATTGATACGTTCCCTTTCCCAATTCATCTGGGTTTAGTGGGTTTTTTCCTCTCAAGGGAGGTCCCCCCTCTCTGTTTTCCAGGTTTTCATGCTGTGGAATGGGATTTTTTTGATGAATCAAGTGCTCAGGTTTTTTTTGGTTGGTTGTCTCTTTCAATGGACAGGTGCTGGGGTGGTTGTTTAGACTAGTTTAAAGTTATTGTACAAAAGTTGGTAATGTTGACACCCAGTCAAGGCTGAAGGGTGGGGGAGGCAGGGGGTTATAAATGGAATAAAAGCGCAACCATTGGTGTATGCACGATGTTTTGGATACGAGGAGTGGGAGTGAGGCAAGTTCTGTTTTGGCTTTTGGTTTATTCAGGGTTGCTTAAGGGAGGACGGTAGATAGTATTTAAGATGTAGAAGTGAGGCAGGGTTTTGAATTTTAGTATGTAAGGCTTAGTGCCAAGGTTTTAGATTGAGTTTTGTGCACCTGTTTAATTAAAGTGGCATTTTTCACACTATCATTGTTAGTGTGTTCTTGGCTACGCCATCCCGCCCGAATATACAGTGGTGCAGACCACGCTTACTCACGTAGTCAACATCTCATCAGCAGTGACACATGTGCAGGGTATTCACCAGCATTCACGCTCTAAGCTCATTTAATCATATCTGGACTTTCAACTATGTGGTAATAACTGTGCTACTTCCTTGAGCGCTGGGAAAGCTACTTGTTCACACAGACAGACCATAAGCTGTGGGACTGCATGATTTCATAATGTGTATGTGGGAAGTAAAAGGGAGACTGGATCGCCAAAAATAAACATAATGGCAGTGCCTGAAATTGTTTTGGCTACCTCAGCAGAAATGCCTAGAACAGAACGAGTGTTGTTCAGGCTGAAGATGGTTTCAACTTCCAATGTCCACCACACAACTCCTCCCAAAGGCACAAAATGTACACAAGTGACCAGGTCCTGCTCATGTGTTTGCGTGCTCTACCTGGATCCCTCAATCATATCCCTGGAAACTGCAGATTCTAAACTCATTAAACATACAGGTCACAGACTGTGTCCCTAACATAATACTTTGGACAACTCACGTTCCTTCCACAAATCAGTTTCTACACATCCTCAAACAAATCAAAAGCTGCCTCCTAGGTACGTCAGAATGGTTTGAGTGAAGCATGCTGAAGGTATGGTGCACGTGCACTAGTGGTGGGGGCAGGGGGGGATATTTACAACAAAAGCCCATGGGGTCCAGGCTTCTCCACTATCCCATCCACGCTTCACGATGCGTCCAGCACAGCAGATTTTATTCCCGTACCCAGCTCCACTGCCAGACTCTATCTCAGTCTGAATGTCAAAATGGGCTTAGTGCCTAGAAGGACTCTTTCAATGTGGGTACCACAAGCTATTGAACAAGAATACAAATAAGGCCCGCCACCCTAGACTAACAGAGTTTGTTGCCAAAACCTGCTATACAATACTCACTGCCCCAAAATTATCAGCTCTCATCTTCCACTTTCTTATGAATAAGGGATTAGAAAAGGGAAACAATACGCTCTCTGCACTGCATAATCAGCCTAGCATGCCCGATAAAGAAACTGGTGCTTGCACTCCCCTCCCGTCCACACCGAAATCGGAGCTCCAGGCCCTGCCTTCTTAATCCAAGTAAGTTCATCTTACAGGGGCATGATCCAGTGGGCTTCCTATACCACCCACTACCAAACCCCATCCTCAGATCAACAATTCACCACTTTAACGAAAAAAGTCCATCCTAGGGATGCCTCTAAGTGTGATCCAAAAGAAAAGTGCCATTTTGAGCACAATGTGTGTATCGACCGCCAACCACAGCTGCCCCAAGCCAGCTCCTAGCGCCTCATTCCATGCGCAATGCGACAGGACACTTAGAAGCTTTTTTCATAGGGCTGTCCAGTACCCCCCTGAGGCCAAACCCCATAAATGTCTCCCTTAAGGACTTACAAACATTTTACTGGCTGAGGGAAATCCCAATGGCTAATGCACAGATGTTTCATGGAAACACAATATACACAAACACAGGGTGTGCTCAAAGAGCGCGCGCGCCTTGGTGGGTAATCTTTCAAGATTCCTGGTGGGTGGGCTAGTCCTGGTGCCCTTTCCTTAACATTAACCCGGCAGCTCTGTTTACAGTGTTCCACATTTCCGTTTTGTCACGCTACGTGCGCCGAAGGTCAGCGGCATAACGCAAAAGGATGAGTCCCCTGCAGAATGTAAAGATGGGCCCCATTTCTCACAGATAATCATTCGTCTTGGGCTAAATGAGACTCCCTTGAAGGGCTGAGGGGCCCTTTAAGGGGCAGGGACCCTCTTGCACCGCAGAAGCTGCACTACGCCCCTACTGAAGGCCCCTTCTTCACGCACACCGTGTAGGGACATTGGATGCCCCCATCGTGCCACCTTTCTTGCAATCCTTTTCAAGCGCACAACAGGTAAAGTGCCTCCATGTGTCTCGGTGACAACACGTGCCACATAATCCAGCACCCCCTTCACCACAATACTTTCTATTTCGGTGGCATCATATGTCACATAATCCAGCACCACTTTCACCAACATACTTTAGCTTCATTGACATCGATAGAATCACACCCCCAACCATCTGGTGTCTCCCCCTCCTTAGAGGGTTAAGAGAGTGAGAGGTACAGTTGTAGCACGGAGCTATAACAAGGGCGCTTGAAAACTGCTGGCCTCCTCGGATGTGCACTCCGGAGCCAGGCCTCGAAGAGCCACGCCCCTGGGTTCCTAAAGGCATCTCCTCGCTTTTGCTGCCATCAGGAGGCTGACCGCGCCGGAAGTCATCGTCTCAATTTTCTACATTACTGTTTAGTATCAAAGCGCCAAGTGACAACTTACTCAGCCAGCAAAGCACAAGAATCAATGTGTATTGCTTACACGTGCATAAGAAAGCATAAACACATCAGACTAAAAAGGGAGGCCGGCCACAGTTTAAACACATAAAAAAGGTAAGTGTTATCTAATATGCAGGTAGGTCCCCCATAATGCAGTAGCATAGCCGAGCCGAAAGAGGAGAAAGATTCTCGACAGAGATGAAAGGGACGCCTTTCAGCACAACTTTCAGCCGATGCAAACGGTTGTATGGCAGCAGAGCCCATCAGAGAATTGATACTGAAATGTGGGTCCCTTCCAAACTGTTTGACATTGATTTGAAGGAAACCAGAGCTTCGACAAAGACTGGCAAGGGTGCGGGTCAGTTTCTGTTTATCGCAGGTTTGAAGCTACCACCACCATCAGCGCCTTAGACCCGGCTCAATCGTAGCCCACTGGCGCTTCGGGTACCAGTAATAGAAAGAGGCCGCCCGGAGTGGCCCAGGGCTGCCTAACTGCAGCATATGGAGGGCTCTGGGGGGGCTGCTGGGCAGCAGCCGAGGGCAGCGGCGGGACAAGGTGCCGCCAGCTGCCATTCCGGGGTGTGCCGGGGATTTCTAGGCAAGAATGTGCTGACGCTCCACGGTGCCACCTGCCAGTTGGCATGCGCCCGTTCCCCGCTGCCAGGCCTTCTTGTGTGTAATGCTGAAACCTGGGGGTTCCCGCCCAATGTCTGGGACAGACTGACTGTAAGAGCTTTGAGAAATTCAGCAAAACAGCTGCACTCAGTCTACAAAGATATGAGGCTGATTCCCCAAGAATGTAGAAACTCCGCCTTGTTTTTTTTTAGGGGGGGGGGGGCATACTCAATAAAAGAGCTACTTGCAAGATATTTTATTTTTAGGGCATTGAGACATAAGGAGACCCAAGAAAAGAATTATGGACACTACTTCTAACTAACGAGTATTTTTACTGTCGAACACCAACGGGTTTGTGCTTGCAGTATTCTCAGCAGGGGCGTAGCATCCATTGGTGCAGCAGGTGCAGCGGCACCGGGACCAGTAACCTGAGGCGCTCACTGACTCCTGATTATTGCTGTATTCCACAGGTCATCCAGCGGCGAGGGGGGCATGACCTTCCTTGCGCTAGAGTCCACGGCACGCTGGCAACGCCAGTCTCTCAGATGGAGAAAGGACGCCACAATCTGCAGTAACTGAAGAGTGGAGATGCTCGTGAACCGGGCTCATCCTGCTGAGACCGGTGCACACCCTCATCCGACCTCGAAGGCCAGACAGAAGATAACACGAGGCGGGGACAGGCCTTGGGGGCCCCTCTTCTACATCGCACCCATAACGTGGAACGACCTCGGGCCTCTCCGCATGCGGAACTCTTCCTCCCACTCGGCTTTCCGCAGCAAGTTTAGGCCCTGGCTCTTCGACCGCATTCGCGGAGCCCTGCACCGCACCTGCTCAGGCAAAGGCGCCCGGGTTCCCTGACGGGCGATGGCGCGCTGGGCCCTCAGGAGAGCAATGCCACGGTTTACGAGGCCTCGGCAGCGCTATCAACGCCCTGGAGGCTCAGCTGTCCGCGGAGAATGCCCCTGCAATGTGCCACGATGGCTGGCTGCTGGCCTTGCGGGTGGTCTGGGGTCCTGGAATGTGAAGATGGCATGCTGGTGGGACCCGTGTGCCCTGCCCCACAGGCTGGAGCTGCGGCCTGGAGGGTGGGCACAAACAGTATTAACAACCCCGACTGCTGGGATGAGGCATCCCCGGGCAGCGCAGGGGCCTGCATAGGAAGTTCTGGCTGGCTGCTACCAACCACATCAACAATAACTCACATTTTTAAATAAATGTTTTGATAACGGAATCTGAAATGCAAATAACATGAAAATGTTATTGGCGTCTTCAGTGAGGGCAACGAAGACTAGATAACCAAGCATTAGCTAATTTACCAAACGGAAACTGATAGTGCGGCTAACTGTCTGGAGGCCTCTCCAGTCATTACTCACCCATTCATCAATAGCAATCGATGCATCTATTCACCTGTCCTGTATCCCGCCATACTGAAAACGGTTCAATGTTGTCTTTTTTCAGGTGTTTGCAGAAATATCCACGCAGACCTCTATTCACCAATCTGAGCTCTAGTCAGGTACCCCCAGCTGCTGCTAAAGCGCCCTCCAGCCACCTATCGATTCATCTAGAAATCAACCTGGAAACTATACGTCTTCCACACATTTAGCAACAGGTTCCTCTAGCCACCCACCAACCACTTCTTCGTCTAGAAACCCCTATTGATAGGGTATAAAACATACCCATGTATACTGTTTTTAGGAAATCCAGCCACCTGTTCACCCATGGCAATTTAGATACCTTTGGCAATCCAGTGATTGCACTATTAATCCAGCAAAGCAATCAGCAAGATATAAAGGTTGCTCCCATTACATCTGTTCTTTGTCTAGCAATCACAACACCGTTTTAGGAATCTAGTAGCCAACACATGGTTAACCCAGCCGCCTAGCAACCACATTCATCCATCTTATGTGCACATCAGAAAACCTTTTAGGTACCAACTATCTATTCCACAAATGTAAGTGTCTGGGGGCCAAAGTTTTGTTCTGAAGCCAGCAGCCGGTGCTGTCGAAGGCCGGGGTGCTGAATACTATTGCTGTGTAGTATTGATTTCACCTCGTGTCTCTTTAATTCACCAGTATACACTCCTATCTCTTTAGCTCACTTTTTTCACCCCGGTTTTCTCCTTGGTCACTGATTTTCCGTCTTTCTTGTTCCCCCTTTTGTTGTTTTCTTTCTCTTGCTCTGGATCAATGTTTGTTGATGAGAAATAAGTGCTGATCCCCAAACACAAGTGCTGGTGAACCTCACCTGCAACTAACGGCTCAAATTAAGCACTAGCAAAACTCCTCTAGCACCGGTGTCTATTCACCCCTTAAAGGATACAGACGGAATCTTTCTTCCATTTTGCTGACTTACTCATTTCTCTAGATCTTAAGAAATACATTCATCCACCGAAGAATTCAGTTATTCTTTCCATCTATAAATGTAATACGTTCTTCTGTTTTTAGCAATCTGTCCATGTATACAAATATATAAAAATGTATCCATTCTTATCCACCCAGGACTGCATCAAACCACCCAATCAATTGGTCTAAGAATCCCAGTCATCTAGTTACATATTTAAACTCCCACCATCTAGTCTCCTCCTTAAACACTCCACCTTCGATTTATGTGAATTACCTTTTTGCCATGGATTTACTCACTGCCCCCTTTTTTCGCTCACTATACATGGAACAGCGCAACCATCCATGCCCCATCTACACTGATGTCCGTCGATCTTATTCTCCTTACGTTTATGAAGGTGCCAAGTCACCAGTCCATCAAATCACTCATACAACCATTTACTAAATTATCCACTTGCCATCTCCCTACAAAGCACTAACTTTGTCCTAAGCCCAATCCAAACACTGTCCCCTCCGAGAGCTTGGAGCCATTCATAAACCAATCCGACATCCATCTGGCTGCGGCTCCATGGGACATACCAGTGCCTTCAAAGGGGTAGTCCATACATGTTTAGGACATAGTACATCTGTTCTGTAGCTGTGTTTTTGTTTACATAGTTGCGGGGTTCACCTGACTGTTTTAACACTTGCTACTATAGCTTATGGCATACGTTTCAAGAGTTAGTTTTGCATTAGGATTGACTTTGTGTTTGTGTACAGCATCCCTAATCGTCTCATTTATTGTAGCAGCCCTGCACACCAACCTTAAACCAAGGGCTCCCAGCAGCACAGGGGCTTTGGCCTAACCTCTGCTTAACCGCAGCAACCAACTGTTCAAAACCCTGAACATCTCAAAGACTGGGGTATATGTTGATCAAGATAGTGGGACAACTCAGCAGTCCCAACTGTCCCGGGCGAAAGTAAGCCCTACATCTCTTGTCAGAGCCACTCGCCAGTGGCTCATTTGTACAATAAACAAGGAAACAAACCAGGAAAGGCAAGTGTCCGACATTTGTGTTAGGAGCCTGTCGCCAGTACTATTGAATGCCAGGATTGTCTTATACCACGGTGGACTAATCTGGTTTCTACTCTTGCTACTTTCTTCCACCACCCGATACTTCCGGTCTTTGTGTCCCATTGTTGCAGGTACTTCCCCGCTTTTTCATTTTAAATCTCTTTGCCTAGCTTTCTCTTCCTCCTTCTTTCTCCCTTGTGCTCTGGATCAGGGTCTGATGTCCCGGGGCCCTCTGCCTGCATGGATGATGCACTGGTTTTCAGACCTGAGAGTGGGATGCACACACACACATATATGTTTGAAATATAGGGGCAGGATACACCCCTGAGCATTCAGCCACATAAATACAAGCTAGCATATGGCCTCCAATCCACTTGGTGTCAGAAACGCACCATAGAGACGGACCCTCTGTAGGAGGCGTGTGTGAGTGGGGCCGTGACAATAGAGAGGGCTAAGTTCATTTGCTTCCTTTTTAACTCAAGGCTGCTTGCGCCGTTGCTGTGCTCAATAACTCATCTGGTGGTGCAGCTTGAAGCACTAGAGGCTTCCAGCCATGCAGGCCTGAGTGACTCGCCGGGGCACCCCCTACTCCTGAAAGCCCCCAGAGACTCGTATCCACGTCACTCCTCTTTCCTAAAGCCTGACGGCGGCCTTCCATCATGCAAGACAACTATGCTTTCAAAAACGCTTGACCTGCCACTGGCGGGGTCAAGGACCCCCACAAGCCGTCAAGATTCCGGGGGACAAAAAAAGGTCCCAGATGTCCAGCAAGTACTGAGGGGGGGCCTGGCTGACCAGTCTGAGGTAATCGATACATGGCCGAAGAGGGCGCGCCACAAGGGGCTCTGGGGAACTCCATCAGGGGTACAAAAACCCAGCAAAGCTGTCCCTGCGGGGGTCGGGTTCCCCCTCATTAAACACAGGTCACCACGCCGCCAGCAGATGGCTCTGCGGTTCTGACCTTACTGCCATGAACTGCACTCAATTCAGCCATTCTCGGTCTTTGATTTGCACCTTTATGTAAACATAACTCTTCATGTAGTAGTTACGCCGATACAAGTGTAATCAAAAGAAAAATGGGTAAAATGCAATGAGGATTATATTCCCGTTCACGCTCCTAGTGTCTCCTCGCTCTCCGCACAGCTTACACCGGAAGGGTCTTCGGGGGTATTGGGCGCTTGTAAGTGTAGCTTGTAGCATCTCTACCATCGGCGTTACACGTGTATTTCCTGCATATTGACCTATAGTAACAATTCACACAGTATTTACACCCAGCAATCCACGCGCAAAACGCACACAGGTGCCTAGAATGACACTTAATACGATGTACGAAGTCAATGACACCAGGGAAGTGCGTGACCTCTGACGCCGAGAAAACAACGCTGCTCTAGCTTCTACCACCCCTCGGGTGTTCTATTCAGCATGACAACAGCTGCTCCCCAGGCCTTTGTTACAGCAGAAAAACCGTGTCAGCAGCGCGCAGAGGCAGGTGCCCACCTGGGGCCAGCCCAGCCCGGCTTCAGAGCAGCACCAGGCGGCGCTTCCCGCTCCGGCCGGGGCTCCAGCGCAGATGCTTAGGAAACATCCCCCAGCTAGGCTGTGTTTTTAATATAACTCGACACGAACAGCTTAAGCGCGCTAAACCCCTTCCAAAGGCTGTCCTGAAGGTCCCGTGGCTCGGCCAGCAGCTGCCCTGAACTCATACACCGGTGCGTCACAGGAAGAGGCTGAGAAACGCATCCGGCGCACAGTGGCCTAACGAAAGCACCCGGGAGTGAGGGGGTTGGGGGCAAGGGTGGAATAAGAGCTTCGGAGGTTCTATCCAGCACTGGTAGGTTCCTGGCCTGAAAGCTCCGGACTGGGTCCGGAGCGTGGACAGGGGGGCCCCTACATGTTCTTTGCCTTCAAACGTCATTACGTCACTGCCGGCGCGGCAGATACTGAGACATGTCAGCTGATGGATCACCAGAGGTTAAGAAAGCAGCTTTAAGCCTCTTGCGCTCTTCAACCAACATCTAGCTGACATCCAGGTCATACTTAACAATCCACCGACTGCAAACATTATCAGTTACAGCGCAGCAGGATGAAACCTCGAGGCAGAGTTCTAAATACCAGGGCTTTAACATAAAAGGTAGTCATCTTTTATTACCAAATAATCATAGATTTGAAAATAGGCCAAACTGTGAGAGACTCCGGGCCTCGTTTATGGGGAGTCGGCGTAGGGCAATGCCACAAGTCTTCTTGCTGTGCTGCCCTATGCCAATGTAACAGGGCAGGAATGCACCGTATTAGTGAAATACAGTGCATTCCGGTCCTTTCCCCCTGCACTGGCGCACAATAGGCTGCCTAGCGCCAAAGTAGGATTGCTTTTGTACAGGAAGGGGCACCTTCGTAGAGAGACCTTTTCCTTACACCTGCTTTGTGGAGGCGTAAGGTTTTGGCACTGCCCCAGGTGTATGTGATTAAGTAAATCTGGGGTAACGTCCAAATCCAAGGGTGTTGCGTGGGAAAATCCACTGCAATGCTCATGGAACACCTCCCTGGCGCTGTTTGGTCCTACTCCACATCGATGTGGCCATGTCACGCAAAGTGGCTCATAGCCACATATATATGGTTGAGAGATTTGTGCAGCCGGAGCGTCAGAATAAGACACTTCAGCGGCACAAGCCTCTCGTAGATAAGCCCCACAGTACACAAAAGGAAAACAAGTGAATTCTCCGTTTGACTATTCCAGATGCCGCGAGCTGGTTTAGTGCTGAACAGAATGAGCACGGCCAATCTGCGTTGCCAACATGCACACTTTCACACCCACACACATCATCACAAAAGCCCCTAAAAGATCCCAGGCTGCCAAGCAGGTAAGGGTGAAAAGGCACCTTCTGTCGCAGCAGCTTGTTGCGGACCCGGCCCCACAGCCTGGCCCCGGTGTTGGGGAGCCGCTTGGTCCCCGCGTCCAGGCAGCAGTGCTCCACGCGCTCGCACACTGAGTTCAGGTTACAGTCAGGCTGGACCAGTACTTCCGTCATTGCTCGGCGGGACGCAGGAATGGATTATACTCCAGGTGATACTGAGCCGTGTGGACAGCGTGACCTCTGCCCTCGAGAGCTCCCGGGGGCGGGGTGTCTCCTGGATGTGCGAGGTGCGGGCTGCGCCTCCAGACCTCTACGCCAGATCCCTGCAGTCTACCCTGGGAAACTCACGGCTGCCAACGCGTTTTTGGAGGAGGGTCGGTTCAGATGTCCAGGACTAAAGAAAATCTCACGCTTGGTGGAAAAAAGCACGCGGCAGCGTGGTGAAGCTTCCTCGGCGATGCCAGCGCCTCGTTCCAAGCCTGCGGCTTCCAGGAAAGTCAGGGATTAGCACTGGCAAATGAAATCCGGAGAGCGCGCCTTCTTGGATCACTGTAGCGCTTAGACGCAGCGAGCATCCGACCAGGAGCCAGGGAATGATTCCAAAGTGAGTGGCGAGAACTGCTCCGACAGTGGCTGTACGCAGGAGTGCAGCACACGCTCCCTCGGCCTCCGAGACGCACTGACGCAGCCGCTCTGTACCAGGTTGTGTGAGGCAGCAGATGCGCCTCAGCACCAGAGGGAGCTGCCGCGCCCCCTCCTGCGTTAACTCTTTCAGTACCGCCGCCTGGCACTTCTCATGAACAGGCTCCCCTTTCGAAAACCCCTGCAGTATCCAGTAAATAAAGTTTAACCGCATGTTAAACCCGGGCCAGCAGGTAGAAGCCGGGGTGCAGAGGTTAACCCTTTACTCGCTGAACCCTGGCAAGAGTTTCCCGGGACAATTTCTTCGGCCAACTTGTTTCTAAACAATGCACTGCGTGTTTGCGACAGTTATTTAAGATTACAAACCCTTCTTAAATTCCCGCACTCCACAGGTTTCCGATACCTCGCGATTAGTTCTCCGCATTGGCTCCAAGTTTCTACCGCCAACATTTTCCTCCTTCAACCACGAAGCGCCCATTCATTTCGCAGCGGTGCACCACATGTTATGTATAAAGCGCACGACTCACCCAGGAGGGCATCTCGGCACTGACCTATATTTGTATATTTCGGACTTGCGAGTCATATGTTTAAAAAACCCGTCTATTGTGCAATATGTCCCATCTGGCAGATGAAATGCCTAAAATACTTCAGCGAATATACCTGCCCACAGCAGAGTTTTGATTTACTCACCGCAGGTGAGATACTCACGCCCACGGCAGACGGTTACTTACACACTGTGGGGGACACGTTCACACCGCTCGTTGGGTGGACTGCAAACTGCAACAGGGTGAGGTCTGTTCCCTAAAAAGCACCCAACTCTTTGTGTTTAACAACTGTTCCTAATCCTGAAGATTAGGAACAGTTGTTAAACACGATGAGTTGGGTGCATTTTAGGGAACAGACCCCTTGGCACCCAGAAACGGTTAGGCACACCTAACGCGCGACGTGTGGGATTTAATCTACTATTCAACTTCCACCCACAAATGTGCGCTGTTGTTTCCAGAGAGGGCAGCTGTTCGGGGACGCAGAGCACAAGTGGTCTCAGGCAGGCCTTCCGCGAGATGCTCCTGTTCATAAGAAGGACTGAAGCCCCTCGAGGAGCAGCTCTGAAGAGACGCACGGGACCTGCTCGTGCTGCGCCTGAGAAGCCCGCGCGCCTCTTACCAGCGCCTGCTCAGCCTTCTTCCAGCATTCACTTCCCAGCACTACCACGGCTCACTGTGCACCACTGGCAAACACCACTGCCTCTGCCTGCCACAATGCCGCTCTGCGCGACAGCAGCCTATCAACATATCGCATGTTGCCCTCTCCTCGACCTGTCACACCCCACCCTACCCTACGCATGACAGTGCACCCTTGTACTCATCTGCTGGGTCCCTGCCCTTCCGCCCCCCCTCTTCCCACTTTCATCTCAGTCACTGACAGCTCCATCTCTTAGGGAGGGGCGGAAAGAGAGCCAGAGCAGGTGATGTCTCTACAGAGGTGTGCGCGTGGGAGGGAGCGACAAAGGGATGGGTGTGGGAAGCAGGTGTGGGCTGGGAAGCAAGTCACCTGCTCTCCACCGGTGTGATGTGCATCGTTCCCAATCATTGCAGGCTACCTTCCTTTTCTTGCACAAAAAGCTGCCATTTCAAGTTTTACTCCACTAATATCTGCTAGGGTCTCACCCAATATTTGATCAGGGGCTCCAGGTCTCGCTCTTCCATCCTCAATCCTAGGGGCCTCTGCTGTACACCCCAATCTGCACCAATTTCCTGGTAGCAGAATTTGATGGTTATTGATGATTGTCTTGATCTGATTAGATTGCTTGTACATTGGCTTTTGATTTATTGATTATTGATTGATGTTGGTATATGTACTAATACTATATGTTGGAGTCGTCATGTTGAGTTTTATGTAGTGCTTCTGGAATTTGGGAGCTGGTAGCAGTTCCGTAGTAGGGCAGAGGGAAGTATATGCTGCTCTCGGGAAAGACGGGATTGTTGGTCCTGTACGTAGGCAGGAAAAACGTGTGACAATTGAAGTTGCGCGTCACATTGTCTGTGTTCGGAATCAGTGACATCGTCGTGTGTTACTATTAGAAATATTTCTGGTATAAAAAGGAGTGTGTATGGTAGCAAAGGTTATCTGTGAAACTCTGGTCTTAAGTCCCAGGGATCCGTAAGGTTCACCGTTAAAGCTTATAGCGGGAGAAGTAATAGGTATTCTCTGAGCTTGTTTGAAGGACTGGGCAGAAGAAAACACTGCTTGGTTAACGTATGTTATAATTCTGTAGTGGGGCAGATTGTTCGCTGTTCTCGGGAAAAGCAGGATTCTGTGTGTATGTACTACATTTTCTTGTATGAATGTGCGTGAATGCTCATACATTTAGTTGATTGTAAAACTCTTTGGAGCAGTCCTAGAGGAAACAGTTAATGAATGCATGTTAGAAGGGTAGAGTAGAGGGATGTGCCACTGTGTCAACGGGATTCTTGTGAAATAGATTTTCTTTACTATTCTTTGGTTAGCGAAGAAGACAATGGAGATGTTTATATGTTGTAACGAATAGATTTTGTAGAATCTGACACGAAGTTTACTGAGAAGTTTTGTAAAGGAGGGGTAGACGACTGACAGGAGCAGGAGAGACTGCAGCGACTGGTGACGTCAAACAGACCGCGCTCTGATTGGATATTAGATCAGAACAGTGCTCGAGCTGAGATTGGTGCGTTAGTGTGAGCCGCGCAAGGATTGGAAGAGGTACTAGTGACGTAGACGCTCCAGGATTGGTGCGTTAGTGTGAGTCGCGCTGTTATTGGATAAAACATCGTACTATTCAGTTGTATTACGGAAGGGATTAGAAAGTTTGGTAAAAGTTAAAATGTATTACCAAGAAGAGAAAAAGAAAAAATCTTTATTCAGAAAGATTAAAAATTGGTTCGACAAGGATAAAGATGTTAAAACAAGAGAAGGTGAATTGTTACCTCCATCGAAAACGCCTGCATCCTTCATGGCTGCGAGATATGGGTATCATACCTGTATATGGTTGGAGAATTGGGTTAGGTATACTAAAGAAGATGGTGTTCTAGCATTTCCAGAACATGGTTCATTTAATCTGGCCGTGTTGAAAAATTTGCGGGAAAAGATGTTGTGTCTTGACCCAAGACCAAGGCCGACACAGTTTGAGGCTTTAGTGGAATGGGAAGAGGAAGTACATGAGCGAGAAAAACAGAGGTCTGGGGGAAATTACAGATACATGTTTGGGAGGAGGCATGATCGTGAAACTCATCATGATCGAATGAAGAGATGGCGAGATGCTAGTATGTCAGAGGGATTATACCCTATGAGAACAGTTGAAGAGAAGGGTACAGAAAGGGTTCCTGAGGCAGAAGTGAGAAGATATGGAGTTAATGAGTATGAGGATGAAGTCTTGAATGACATGATTTACAAAAGACCACCTCCATATAGACCAGAACCAGAAGAGAGCACACCAGTTGTTTCTCCGATAAGAGATACATTGCGTATCATTGAGACAGAAAATGTGACACCTGAGTTAAGAAGTGGTAATCCTTTCAGGGAAAAAGAGAATCGATGTGGTGACGAGAATACGAGAGAATTAGCCAGAACTACATCGGAGTTGACTGAAAAGATTAGAGAGCTGACAAAGAATCTAGAAGCTGTTACGGTGCCTGTAACCATAGGTCCGGTTATGTCTGTTTTTGATAAGCAGAGGACGGGTGAAAATAGTTTGGTGATTCCATATGTTGGGAATAGATTGACAAGTTTGGCTGGTCCTTCAGGAGATTCAGGAAAAAGGACAAAAAATGATGATTTGAGACAATCCAGACATGAGACATGTAGTGAAGGATTAGAGATACAGTCAAATTCGAGATTGGATGCTAGTGAAGCTAGTTGTTCAGGGATGCCGATTTTAGAACCGCAGAAGAAAGTGGTTCCAGTGAGAAAATCTACTGAAATAACAGCTGAAGATTTGAATGAATGGATGAAAGTTCTTCAAAAGAGGGATAAAGATTCACAGGCAATTGATGTGGCTAGGTTACGTGTAGAATTAGAAGAGCTTGTTGCAGGGACAGTTCCTACAGAAATTCTGAAAAATCATCATGATGGTGAATTGTTATTTATGTGTAAAAATATCACCTGGAGAGCTAAAAATACACATGACAGATTAAGAGCAATAGCGAATGAGCACGGAGTTGACATTGATAAAGTGAAAGCTTTGCAGAAGTCTTACAGGATGGATTTCACAGACAAAGACTTTCAAAATCTGAATGGTGCTGGTAGAACAGGACAGATTAAAGAGATGATCGCTTTATTGCGAAAATGGGGTGATGTTGAGAAGTGGAAGGATAGGTGGTACAAGAAAAGAGAAGAATCAGGGGATAGGACTTATTCAGCATTTCCTGTGAGAGAAAAAGAGAAAACAGTGGATGCTTATCCTATGAGAGAAATACCTGGAGGAGGATATGTACATGTTCCATGGACCAGACAGGATATTTTATCATTTACGAATGATTTCCCTCGACTGAGAGAAAAGCCCGTCGAGTGGTATAGGCAGGTAGACAGGTTTGTGAAATTGTCAAAAGTGCTGTGGATTGACCTGAATAGTCTGTTTGATATAATTGTTCCAGCAGACTTGTGGACTGAGTGTAAAATAGTTGTGAGTTGGCCTACTGAGGAATATCCAAGAGATCAGAGAACAGGAGCACCAGATCCAGAGGTAATGAGAAAGTATGAGCAGGTGATCGTATACCTGAAAAATAAAGTACCTCCAAAAGAGACAGACTGGGTTAAAATAGATCGAACACACCAGGAAGCAAAAGAATCGGTTCATGCTTTTTATGAGAGGCTGATACTGGCTTTTAAACAATTCAGTGGGGATGAACACCTGGGTGACAAGGATTTGAGTCATTTTGTATACAGATTTGTATATGGCCTGAGACCTGAGATTAGTGAGAGAATTCGTGAGCATACAGTGGACTGGCAGAGTAAGAAAATAGATGAGATTTTGAGACATGCAAAATACTTCAGTGATGAAATTGAAGCAAAACAGAGAAAGCTGAAAGAGAAAGCAATGTGGGCACAAGTGAAAGTTGCGGAAAGACAGGAAGCACAGTTGGTGGAACAGGCGAATAATGCAGGAAATAATCCAGGGAATAGGCCTAGATATGCAGGGAAAGGAAAGGGGAATCTTGAGGAAGCCAAAAAGAAGTTCCCGTGTCACAACTGTGGCCAACTGGGACATTGGAGATCTGAATGTACCAATCCACCATTAGCAAATAATGAGAGTAAACCCTTAAATCAACAGGTGCAGAACGAAGGGAATAATCGACAGCAGCAACAACCTTCTGTTGTGAAACAGCAGAGTCAAGAGCCAAAACCGCCCTTGCCGCAGAATAGAGGATTACAAAAGTACAATCAGGATTCGGGATTCTACAATGATGAGCAGGTAAACAAACCAAGGCGTTCTAACCAGGTACAGCAGTACTTGTTAAAGAATGAAGGGAGTGAGTCTGAAGGTGATTATTGACGGTGCCGAAGAGAGGAGGAAGAGTGCATACTTGGTGCAACTCTAGAAATAGACCAGGCAGGACCATTTGTGGATGGAAAAATAAATGAAGAAGGTGTTACTTTTTTAGTAGACACAGGTGCGACAAGATCAACTGTCAGGTCAACAGATATTAGAAATCTTCCTCTCTCGGATGAAGCAATCCAAGTAGTTGGTGTAGCCAATACACAAATCAAGACACGTCTTACTGAACCAGTAAGAGTACAAATAGGGAAATTTTCAGACATGCACAGATTTATTGTCTGTGACACTAGTCCAGTGAACTTGTTAGGCAGGGATCTGCTTTGTAAAATGAACTGTACAATTTTTTGTACACCGGATGGAATAGCTTTTGAAACACCAGATGAGGATGTTTTGTACCGAGTGACTCTAGAAAATAGAGAGAGTGAGATAATTGGTGCATATGCTGTGTTTGATCCGGAGGATTTGCCTCAAGAGCTTAGAGACACAGTGAAAAGGACAGTTTGGGATTTTACTGGAGAGGATGTGGGATTGATGAATAATGTAGATCCTGTGAAAATTTCAGTGAAAGAGGGAATTACTTATCCTAACATTCCTCAGTACAAAATGACACCAGAAATAATTGAGGGAATAACTCCTATTATTGAGAAAATGATTCAGCAAGGAGTTTTAAGAGAACTATTGAGTAGCCCGTGTAACTCACCGATAATGGGGCTAAAGAAACCTAATGGGAAGTTCAGGATTGTACAGGATTTGAGAAAAGTTAATCAAATTGTGGTGGCATGTTGTCCTATTGTGCCAAATCCGTCAGTGATTTTGTATCAGATTCCACATGATGCTGAGTGGTACACAGTGATTGATTTGTGTCATGCTTTCTTTTCAATTCCATTGCATCATGACAGCCAGCCGATTTTTGCATTTAGATTTGGCCAGCGTATTTTAGCATGGTGTCGTATCCCACAGGGGTATACGGAGAGTCCTTCGATATTCAATCAGTTATTGAAAAAATCATTGGAGAGCTTGATTATGCCTGAAAATTCAGTATATTGATGATTTGCTAGTGGCATCAAAGACACGTGAAGCTTGTGAAGTAGATACCATAGCTTTACTGAATCATCTGGCAGATGGAGGGTTAAAGGTATCTCCAGCTAAATTGCAATTTTGCAAGAAAGAGGTGCATTATCTTGGACACAATATTGAAAAAGGTCTAAGAAAAGTGACTGATGACAGGATCAGAATTATCAGAGAAATGAAAGCCCCAAAGACCCAGAGGGAAGTGAGAATGTTCCTGGGAATGGTGGGTTATTGTCGTCAGTGGATAATTAATTTCTCCCTGATAGCAAAGCCACTGATTAAGCTGACAAAAAGTGAGATGACAGATCCATTGGAACTAGATGGAGAACAAATGGCAGCATTTGAGGAGCTGAAGGGCAGAATGTGTGAAGCCCCTGCTTTGGGTATGCCTGACTATGAGAAAGAGTTTGAATTGTACTGTAGTGAGAGAAATGGA